>NC_135785.1:162623544-163228544 GCF_051106095.1 Pogona vitticeps
CATCAAAGGAGGACAATTCAAGGACGGCTTTACAGATGGCAGACTTATTGGTCTCCAAAGACAAAGTCTTGTTTCATCTTCATTGGTCCAAAACAGATCAGTTAGGTAAGCTCAGGCTGCTGTTCTGTGGGTGAGTTATGCCCAGTTAGGGTTGTTTCTGAATATGTGGAGCTAAGGGGGACCTTTAGAGGAGATTTATTTTGCCATAGTGATCAATCACCCCTCACAAGATACCAATTTTGGACAATAACATCCTGAGGGCTTAACAAGGCAGATGTCGTGGGATGGAAATTTGGCACACATTCCTTTTGCATAGGGGCAGCATCTACAGCTGTTGCCTTGGGATATGGGGATGAGCAGATAAAGAAGATGGGGTGGTGGTCTTCCTACAGGTTCAAGACCTAAGTGCATTCTCTTCTGCAATAGATGCTGGTGTTTTTTTCTCTTTTAGGCTTCCATTTTGCAGAGGCCCAGTTAAGAGTGGTTTTGTATGGCCACAGTTGCATATATTGGGCGGTGAAGTACACTTTTTGGTCCGATTGGGGCTGTAATTTCGGCCCAGGCGCACAGGCCATGTTGGAATGGAGGGGCTGGAGAGGTATGCTCTGGGGCAAGTTCATGGAACTGGCATCCCAGGATTCTCCAAGGGTACCTCCTGATGTGATAGTTGTTCACCTGGGTGGAAATGACTTGGCTCAAAGAACGGGCAAGTCGCTTATTTTGCAGGTGATCAATGATTTCCAAGTTATTAAGGCCAAATTTCCAGCAGTGAAGTTGGTTTGGTCAAACATTATACCAAGGTTGGTACGGCGGGCAAATTGTGACCCGAGCTGCATTGACCAGGCATGGCGTCGTGTTAATCGAGAGGTGTCCATAGCTATGTTGTCTGGATTGGGGTCAGTCCTGAGACACCCTGACACAAGAGTCCATCACCCAGATGTATATAGGAGTGACAAGGTTCACTTATCCGATGCAGATTTAGACCTTTTCTTACATGATCTACAAGGGAGCCTTGGGGCTGAAGTTTTTGGCTGTGTTGGTGGGCTTGGGGCATATAAATAGCCCCAAGCCGTGGCAGGTAATGCAAGGGGATGAGCTTTTGGGGAGTGCCTGGTGGGTCACATGGTGCAAAACATCATATTTCCCCCTTTTTTGGTAAACAACAGGGCTCCAACGGGAGCTAGAATTTTATTAAGGGGATCTCACAGGCTGCAGTTCACCTAGGGTCATGAGGCTCGGTGAGCTGTGCCACTGGGGAAGCCCCTATCAAGGTGCACCTGAACACGTGCTGGTTAGAACGCAGCACGATTCAGAAATAGGAACTCGCCCTGCTTTTGAATCCGGAGGTAAAGACTACACCAGATTTCCAGATAGATCGCACTACAGTAGGTTCCCTTGTTGATCGGGGTTCCAGTTTAGATAGTTAATAAAGTTGTGGCCCAAGTTTAACCCAACAATCTGTGTCATCTCTTTATTTCCGGGCTGGGTGAGCAAAGAATCCTGCCTTAAATGTGAACAGATCCTAGGCTTGCACTCACAAATTCCACATTTAGAACCTGGTGGAGCTTTGAGCTTCTAATGCTAGTTTCAATCTCTAATTTACAAGCTTACTGTCGTTAGTGGTAACTATGGTTACAACAATTCAGACACACTGTCACATGCTGCAAGTAAATTGCTGTGCCTATTTTTGCCTTTGAGGAGAACCTGTGAAAATACCGTTAAGCTCGAACTGACTGGTTTGTTATCCTGATGGCCCGGATATAAAACTCCAAATCTGTGAAAGATCAGTCAGTTGGGGTAGTAATGGCAGATACCTGTCTTCTCTCATGCCCGTACATGAGAAGTTACTGTGGGGAATTGCAGCTTCCAGAATCCCCTGATCCACCATGGTCTTGCTGGTTGTGGATTTTGGAAGTATGGTTTCCCCCAAAATTAACTTCCTCAAGCTCTGCATGCAGAGCTTTGTATGTATGAACAGTGCTAGTGTGTGTGTGTGTGTGTGTGTGTGTGTGTGTGTGTGTGTGTGTGTGTGTGTGTGTGTGTGTGTGTGTGTGTGTGTGTGTGTGTGTGTGTGTGTGTACACATTTTAGTGGAAGGCGAGAGTTTAGTGATCGGAGACGGTGAAATGTAAGTGAGGCCATAATGTTACATTTTTTGCAGTCTTGGGAGGGACCTTTTCTGTGCTGGGGTGACTGTCAATGTATCCAGCAGTGCCCAATAGTTTCCTCCTGCCTTGCAATTCAGAGAAATCCCACTTACCTGTTCAATGCTCTTTCCCTCTCTCAGTCTGTCAAAGTATGCTGGAGGCAGTCTGTTTACTATGCTGTTGATTTTTTCACAACTGTAAGAAAAGAGAATGGTCTTTATTCTTTCTACTACAGAAGAACCCCCATATCCACTGGATTAATGTCTGCTGATTCACTTATCCACAGTCTGAAAACACTGTAATGTATTATATTAAAAATACTAGAAGAAAGAAATCCTCTCCCCTCCCCTTGCATGTTTTACCAGAACTGGCCACTAGAGGGAACCTGAGACAAATTCTTGTTCTCTTCAAGGATTTTTTTTTTCTTTTAGGTTCCCAGATTTTTACAACTCCCGTTCTTTCCCATCCTGGTGACTTAACTCCAGGAGGTAGGTGGAAGGGTGTTGGACTTGCCTGGGCCACCTCGTGTGAGGGCGGCAGCCTCCAGCCCTGCCCTGCCTTTTTCTCTCTGATCCTAGACACACAGCTGTCTTCACTCAAGTGTGCATAGCTGTGCTCCCTTGTGCATGCACAGCACATCCTTCTCAAGTTCTGCTTCTGGCCTAGGTGGGCGCGATCCCTCTTCCTCTGCTGCTGTCTTGGGTCAGTTTCTAGGTGACGAAGCAAAGTCAGAAAGGGTAGCTGTCGCCGGACCCCCACCCCTGGTGGCTTGGCCCCTTCACCCACTGTCGCTGCAGAAAGTGTGGGGCTGGCCTTAGCCACTTCTTGTGAGGCTGGTGACAACGGTGATGGGTGGGGGTGTTTACTATTATCCACGGTTTTCAGAGTCCTTGGGGTGGGTGGGCTTGGAACCAATCCCCCACAGATATAGGGGTCCTACTGTATTAGTGTCTCAGAGTGAGTTATTGAGACTGTAAGTGCCAGTTAATGACAGGAGTGGACTACTCTGGGGAACTTGAAGCTATTCTGCTCCATCCATCCCTGCACTTCTGCTGCACAGCTAGAGAAATTTAACCAAAAATTCAGAACTCTGAAACACAACGTTCATGCATGTAGTAGACATGTCACCTAACAAACTAACTTCAGTGAAGAGCAGGGAATCAGGATACCTTCGTGGAAAAATACATCAGCTCTTTTCATACAGTTCAAAGCAGATAAGAAGATAGCCACTATAATCTTGACTATTTTATGGGACAATGAAAAGCCAAAGTTATAATCTGCATTCATTTTTTTCTAGGGAGAAGGTCAGAAGAGAAGAAAAATGATGACTCAGGATGCAAACACCCCTCCCTCCTTCTCTCCCACCTTGGTTAGATCCAGTTTGATTGCTAATAGTGTTCTCAGATGAATTTGCCCTCTTTTTTTTTGGCCACAGTCAATTATTTATGAGACCATTCTGGTATGCTATTTGAGTTTTATATGCCTTTTAATGGACATTTTAAAAATTACTGTATATGATTATGGGATTTAAAATGTCCACTTTCTGACTGCACTCACTCATAACTACCGTTTGTGAAAATCTAAAGGGAATGCAGGCAGCTATATTCCATATGATTGCCTTTTCCAATTTTGTGATGCCAGTTGCTGATATTTTTGTGAAAAATCACCTGTCTCACTGGTCAATTCCTCCATAATGTTCAGGGTAGGGAGACAATTCTGTTCATGTAATGTATGTATTCGATCAGATGCTTGGAGCTAAGCACTCTGAGTACCAAGCCAAATTTTGACGGGCTTATTTTTTTAATTTTTGTTTTGGCAAACTTGCCACTTTGACAAAGCTAGAACTGTCCTCAACTGCACCAGCTTTGCCATCTGATTTATGGATTTGCATGGAGCAAGTCAGTCATGGCTGACCAAAGTCTCACTACCTGCAATGGGACTTAGCTGTGACTTACGTCTGCTGCATCTCCATAGAAACTACTGCGACTGGCAAATTTTGTTGGGTAGACAACTTCTCTGAAGGCAGCTCCTTTTATGACATTAGAGTGAGAATATGCAGTCAATAGTGGCCAATACTCCGATGGAGGCAGGGAAGGGGAGTCAATAAAATGTAAATATATTCACAGCTTGTGGGCACCAGAAGTTCAATATATTCATTCCGGCCTACTTGATATATTCAGTCACATCTATTTCCTTGCCTCTGCTGCTGTCATGAAGAAACCCACAGCAAACTAAATCAACATTTGAAAGTTTAGATATCATGATTTCTGGCATCATTCATGAGCACTTTATGACATTCACAGTTTCCATGATTGGTTTGATAATACTTAGGGCAATCAATAATAATAATATAAAAAAACACCCAGAAAAAGGGAGAAATTTGTTTTCCCTGCCTACTTTTCATTAAGTTACCACTGGCCTCGCTGCCTTGACTGAAAGAAAGCACAGTGTTCCTCATTATTCAATAGCACTTTTCAATCCCCCAATGAGCTGCTTTCATTATTGCAGATCATTTTTTTCCGTAGGATGTGTGATTTAATTTGAATGCTGGAATCTAAATCTAAATCCTTTTCCTCCTTAGTGTTTCTCTGGTGTAATAATAAAATGGAGAGAGGCCTAGTCCTTTGGTTTCAGGCTCAAGAGAATTTCCCCTGCTTTTGAATTATGACAAAACCAACATGAACTGACAGACAGTGTGAGATGTTTGGGCTAATCTTTCCCAGCGCTACCACGCTCTTCTCCTCTTTTCTAATGGAAATGCAGAACTTGGAAAAGTGACTTTTATGAGGAGGGGACTATAGTCCTCTGAGAATACTGGGCAGTGTAGTCCAAAAAGATAACTGTGGAAAATATGAACTGAATTTCCCTTTCCTCACACAGTAGTGAAACTAGATAATTCTAAACTTCTAAAGCCACTGCTTTATATGAGAATGTGCATTATTGAACATCCTTCGAAATGTGCTACATTGGCTCTGTCTTTTAAGCTGGGCAGAATTTGGCCCTTGACATCTGCCCCCTGGTGGCACTGCTGCCTTTCCTGGGATGCCTCAAACAAGTTACTCAACAATTGAGTTGATTTCATAACTGTTTGGCTTTCCCTTTGTTCTCACGCCTGATTCGCTAATGGCATTAATGGACCGGGCTGTTTTGAAGTCATATTGTGTTGTACTCTTTGTGCTCTGTTAATTCCATAAGGGCACCTCTGTGTTGTTTCTGCTCTTTCTCCCTGGCTGATCACGGCCACGGATTTGCTGCTACTCTTAGGACAGCTTTTCTTTCACTGGCTTGGAGCCAAGGAAAGCCATGATCTAATTCGGCACATTATTTCTCCCCCATGCCGGGTTTTTCTACTGTACAGCCAGGTTTATTTTTTCTTTCTTTCAAAAAGCAACATTTCCTTCCCTAACTTCAAGAGATCTGGATAGACAAGTAGCTTCACTTCCTAACAATGGCAGGCTTTTTTTTTCCAAATCTACGTGGCTGAAGTCTCATTGTAGTACGCACAATGTGTGAGTATGTTCCTTGAACCTCTCTCTTAAATGAGTTGTCCTGGATTTTAATAAAGGGGGGGGGGGACACCCTATAGAAATGAGGAAAAACAAGTTTTAGCTGGAAGCATCTTTGCCTAAGCAATGCCTTGAAATGCAGGTCAAGCCCACTGCTTAGCAATAGACCTGAAATCCAGGTCATTGCTGATCATCAGCTGTAAAATGGAGGGGTACGAGTGTTTTGCCATAGAATGGCTGCTGGTGGAGGTTGCTTAACTCTTTCCTCGCCCACTGTCTTTCTCCTACAACTCTTTCACTGCAGCCTTCTTTCTTGAAAGTCAGATGATCCAAAGAATGTGGAGCATATTATCATTATTAATAAACATTGGCAATTTTTGTTGTTAATTTGCTTATCTTCTAATATCTCCTCCTAATATGGGTTGGTTTCTTGTGTTCTTTCTCACAGGTGAAAATTGCTCTTACCTTTGTTCTTTTCACATGAAGTAGTAATGTTATAGAAGCAAAGTGTGCTGCTTATATACCGCCCCATAGTGCTTAAAGCACTCTCTGGATGGGTAACAATTTTAATTATGCAGGCTACACATTGCCTCCCACCCAGCAAGCTGAGTTACTGACTTCAGAAGGATGGAAGGCTGATGGAAGGTAACCTCAAGCCAGCTACCTAGGATTGAACCCAGGTTGTGAGCAGAGTTTTGGCTTAAGTACTGCAGTTGCAATGGATTTTTTTTTCTACAAACAGGCAAAAATGGGTTAGTTAACATTCATTTGATAGGGAAAAAAACACATGTGATGGGTGACTAGGATTAAAAATGTGATACATGTTTGATATCCATGTGTTGGACATCATCTTCCAGTTGAAGTTTATGTATGAAGAGATGGGTCAGATGCGCAGAATCTGTACACCACAAAACTTGACTGGAAATGTGCAAGGCCAGCTGGAAAGCATGATGGCTAAAGTGCCTGGTGGGAGGCAGATGGAAGAACTGACCAATGTGACCCCGCTTTCTCACTATGATGTCTTTCCCAATCACACAAAAAGTCCTCACAGGGCATTTCACACAGCTAATTGTATACACAGCATTGGCAAAAAGCTTTAAGTAGTTGCACATGTGGAAGCATAGGAGTGGGGATTCTGTTGACGGTCAAAGTTCTCCATGTTCCAGCTGGACATATCAACAGGATGCCTTGTAAAGATGGGCCAGAAGATTGCTAAAAAGACAACTTTTGAGCCACAAACTAATGTAGGAATTGAAACCTGGTTATTTGAAATTTACTTTTCTCATCGTTTTGGAGTATTTTGTTTTCTGATTTTTTTTAAAAAATCGATGCAAAATGTGTTTATTTTGTGAAAATAATACAGAAATGTATAAGTTTAGGAAAACTGCGTGCAAAATATGTGCACGTAAGGCAAGCTTGCGTGCAAAATACATGCATTAGGAGAAATGTGCACAAAAATGTATACAAATTTCCAAACAAACTTTGGGAAAAGTCTCAAAATATAGGATACGCCAAGTATAGTACTGGAAAAAAAGAGCAACAAAGAAACCAAAATGGAAAAATAAGAAGCAGGGGGACCACAGTGCTTTCAAATTTGTAAGATTTCCTCACAGTGCTCTTTTTAAAAATATTTTGTTTTGCTGTGACCCTTACAATACACCCAACATGGGAAGATTTTTTTTTCAAAAAATCTAGCTATTTATCCATGGTTTCTAACAAGTCTGTCTTCTAGGTTAACACTATTGGACAATGGAATTCTAATTTTGAATACTCCATCACTTACAGCAATGTCTTTTATGTGTCTGCCTAGAAGTGAGCCCTGCTGAAGCAAATATTCAGAGAGTGATTATTCATTACTTAGAACACATAGGTAAAATTGTACTGGAATGCAGCCTTAGTATATTTAATGTTTTGACACTAAGACATTGAATAAATTACTCAAGTGAGACTTCCTAGCTTATTGCTCCTGGAGATGTATGGCTGACATTTTCTGTGCGACTGAAGGGCAGACTGTCAGCAGTGTTCTTAAATTTCCCATCATTAGCTGATTTGTGACAAACATGAACAGCATTAAATGCCACTCTTATGGTTACCATTTTTTTTAATGTTCTGGTATTAAGCCCATAAAATGTCATCTTTCCTAATGAAAGTATTCAAAGTTTTAGAAAACAGAGTTTTAGGGTACATTCACAGCAGTCCTTCACATAATCTCTCTGATTCTGTGTGTGTCTCCCCTTCATCTGCCAGAATTTCAAAGTCTGGGCACATTAATGTATCTTAAAATATTCAGTTCTTTGGGTGCTGTGCTTATTGTCTGGTAGTTACTTTACTTTTAATGACTTCTTATAGGAACATTCGGACTGATTATGACTTAGAAATCTCTATACCAGGGGTTCTTGTCTCCAATTTTTCTGTGATAGAAATGAAGAACCCACTGTTTTTAAGAAGGGCATTTGTATCTTTCCTGGCACTTGGTTATTAGATTTATCATTCACCGTAAATTGTAAGGACACCAAAATTGCAGTAGTATTGTAGTTGGTAAGCAGAAATAAGCAAACAAAAACAATTCTATTAGTAGCTGACAACTCTAACAATATTATTGAGCACAAATTGAATGTGTTCTGATAACTATAATGCACAGAATATTTAATATTTAGATTTAACATATAAATTGTTGGTATTAATATATAAGGTGTTTAAAAGTTTGGCAACTTGATGCTTCTTGCTGTGTCTCTTCCTAAAAACATCTACCCAGCCTATTTGATCCTCTCAGGCCTTCCTACTCAGGATGTCCATACTGAGGGAAGTAAAAAAGACTGGCTATGAGCCAGCGGGCTTTCTCAGTTATGGTCCTGTCCTTGGAGATTGGTCTTCCACTAATGGTATGCCAGGCCCCCTCTCTTCAAATCTTTAGGAAATCAGTTATTCAGAGAAACCTTGGGTAGTATCCCTTCTGTGAATAACTCATGACCCTTTAAAACTCTTAATAACATCATCTACTAGTTTTTAATATATAATTTTTACTTCTGGTTTTCTTAGATTTTTTTTTCCGCCTTCATCCTGTATATTATACATTGCCATTGTTTGTGGATTTTGTAGCTGATGTTCAAATTTATTGAAATTGATTTATTTATATTGTTGTTATAATTTTGCCATATTTTTATGTATAAATTGCCCAGTTGGGTGGTATACAAATCCAATAAATAAACGAAATTTATGGAAATCGTGTGTCCCAACAAGACTATTTCTGCATCCTGCCTGCGGTATACTAGAAGTATAAGGGAGATGGTGGTTCTTAACACTTGATGCCCAGGTTTTCTAAAGGAGCTTGTAGTCCCATATATGAGACCACCTAGGTTTTGAGACCTAGACGTAAAGGTCCTCCCTTGATCCTCACACCCCACCGAGCTTTTCTAATAGTAATACTTCTCCATGGCAGACTCTGGAATTCTTTTCCAGATTTCAGTGGCAGGTTTATCTTTTTATTCAGCTGGGCCTTTGGCATCTGCTCTCCCTTGCTATGGAAGGAGCTTTCATCTGACTTGATGCAATCTTTTCTTTTTGTTGCTGCATTTTAAAATTATTTGTGTGAGTTTTTTTTTAATGCTTTCATTCGTTTTATAATTTAACCCTACTTGCTTTATTTAATTGTATGCTGAAATGAGTCCCATTTTGGGGGAAAGGTGGGAAATGAATCAAATACATCAACGGATAATAATTTTTAAATGTCATCAGGTTTTTGCTCTCATGTAGGATTTTTCTGGAAGGCAGTAGTCGTATTTATATCTGTGTGTGTTTGCTTCACATTGTTTAGGGCAAGAGCATTGTGCATTGTGTTTATCTAAGATGGATGCCTGATAAATGCTAAAATAACAACGATTAACAAATAATAACTGCCATAGGTGGCTCCCCCCCGGTACAATTTTGCTTTTTCCTGCTAGTATGGAGGAAAATAGTTAAAAAATTGTTTGAAGCATCTGTTTTTATTTAACTCTTCAACATGGAGAATTATTTTAAACTAGCTATACATGCTGATTTGTTATGTAGCTGAAAACAGAGCCTATAATTGTGCCGGCCTCTTTACCCTAAAGCCAAAGCTTCATACGAAAGGTCTCAGGGATGAAACTATGCCAAACAGGATTCTTCACCCACCTCCCAGATGTTTTAGATGAAAATTTTATTCTGTTATTTTCTTGCATTGTTAGAAGTTCCTGAATTACTATCTTCCAGTTGTCATGAAATCTGATTTAGATTGGTGCAGTGTGGGACCTGTTTCACATTTACTGATTTTTACGTATCTTTGAATTTTCCCCTTAAGCCCAAAGGTGATTTCAGGCTCTAATTAAAACATGTGCCTTTTCCTTTTGGGGCTGTTTCAGGGAAGGGGACAATGGGCAAACATGTTTTTATACTACCTTTTCATCTACTAATTGTGCGATGTCATCTCTTATTAATTTTGCTTCCTTGTGGAGTAGTAAAAAGGGAGTCTCAGGGGTAACCATGTTTTGAATTATTTTTTCTACCACAATTCTTTTATATATTATGAAGTTTCCAGTTGTATAGTCTCCTCTGAATGCACATGATATTTGAAAATCAGGGTTTTTTTCCCCTAGCTGTAGTTTGCTTCATCTACACCCAAAGACTGTACTCTATTGTATTGTAATGTGATAATACCGACATTTTGTATGGTCATGGTAGAGACCTTTGTTAACTGCAATAAATATGAAGTGGCCCCCTGTCCCACAAAAACAAAGCAAAGCAAAGGCAGAAAGAAAATGAAAAACAAATGGAAAAGCAGCAGGAATGTTGGAGTTGGCTTCTTAAAACGATACGAGGGCTGTACGAAACATGGATCACACTCCACGAGAATCCACACTCGGTGTGAATTTTAGATATTTATTAGGATAAATTTGCATGGCATCTGCTTATAATATATATTTTTGTGGGAAAATGCGAATTTCGTGTGCAAGGCTTTTACACACAAAGCACTTTCATGAATTTTTCTCAGAAAAATCTTGAAATGCAAAAATAGCACAAAAAGCAGAGTTTTTGTGCATCTCTTGTATTTTAGGACTTTTTCTGTTGAAAATTCTTAAAAACGTTTTTAAAAATTTTCATTTCACACACAAAGGTTTCACATAAAATGAACTTTTTGCACAAAATGTCAGGTACCTTGCTAATGCTGCTGATGAAGAAAAAAGTGCTGTTTCGTTTCGTTTTGTTCTTGTTCTTTTGCGGTAAGAAAGACATCATGACAATGAGACATCGTTGGTCATCGTTGATGGTTTTTTTTCCCAAGAGGGTGTCTTGGTAAGTTTAGATACTTTTTCTTCTTCAAGAACAAAAGAGTGTGTATTTACATGTTCTCAGAGATAATACCTGAACATCACACACTTAAGGGTTTTTAGGTTTGTCCTGATATTCTAAGAGATGAGAGTCAAATTATAAACCATGTTTATAATCCTGGTGAGTATTTTGTATGTCAGGACACAGTAACGTATTTTTGTGGCATGCTCCAGCGCAATGTGCTGAGTTGATTCAATGCACTGTGGCATGTGCAGGAAGCAGATACAATGATTGTGGCTTAGATCCAGTGTATGTTGAACTCAACGTTTTAAGTCTTCTATTAATTCCCCCGCCCTCCGAATCCTCATTATCCATCTCTGTCCTTCTTTCATGAATTAGCTTTCAAAAAGTTTTTTTTTCTGAATCACATGAGAGTTCAAAATAAGTACATTTTATGAAAAATGCCAAACAGTCTTTAAGCGATTTCCTTTTAAATACAAGAAAATCAAAATGAGAAAGTCCTCTTCTTTTGTTTTCCCTTTCCAACGCTTTTGTCAGTGCCTTCAGAATACATCAGCTCCGTTAGACAACACCCTGTCCTCGTTTCTACACATTGTTTGTGTACCAGGCTCCAAACTGCCATTTCACATCACAGTACATTGATTTTTAATGTTCTTCTAATTTAGGCTAAGGATGCAGAAATCTTAGCTCAGTTAGGCTGCACGTTGACCTGCATTTGAACTTCCTCCCAGCTGCTCTTAGGTTTCTACCCACAATCTGTGTTTTCAATGTTTTTTTTATTAAAAAGACAGAAGGCAAAGGGAGGTGGGAAGCATAATAAGAGAAAGAAACCAGAAAATGATACGATCAACTGGCTTTAATTATGTTTTAATATTGTTGTATTGTCAGTAGCAAATGTGTTCTTCTGAAATGCTTGCTTGGGATGTGAGATTTAAACAGATGTAATAATCTCAATTACTTCTGTCTGGTTCCCTCTTTAGATCTATTGCTCTTATCTGATTTACTTGGACACAGCAGCTGGTATGCCCTTTTTGGGGCGAGCTTTGCAAGATTAAATCCTGCCACCTTGACCTAGCATACTGAGCAACTGTGCAGCCCAGGTTCGCCCTGGGATCTGGTGCATGAAATTAATGCCGGAAAGTAGGATAATATAGTGCCAGTGACATGGGTGCGTCAATCAGGATAATTCTGGAATTCTGAAAAGGGGGAAAAGTTCAGTGCAACTGCCATGCCCTATTTCGTAGTCAGAGGGGGATGGGAGAAGGATCACATATGTGAACTGTTCCAAAGCAGAGAGCAGGGGGTCTACATCAATGCAATGTGATTTAGAAATGTGGTTCTTTCTCTCTTTTTGCCCTTAAAAAAAAAGACATGTAATTAAAAATGAACAGTGTCCTTGTAAATTCACTACAATAATCTTTGCCTGTGCCTCATTATGGGTTTTGGTTTGTTCAATTAGCAGAGGAGCTGCTGAATTAAAATGCTCCCTACTGAGCTACAGCGGTGAAATGGAGACCCAGACTGGCAGGCAGCCTTTGCTCAGCCAAGCTGTCATGGACGTCAGTGGAAATTTTATCAAAGCTATGAAATGCCGGATCAGAACCCTGCCTTTTTCGGAATGTTGTTTTGCAAACATTTTTTTACGGTGTACATTGCTTGAAAATCCTTCGTGTTCTAACTTGACAACAATAGGAATGTGTAAATTGGGTTGGTAAATTTCTTTTGGAAAAAAAAGGCTAAAGAAATGGCTTTTATCAGAGAGATACTATGAAGCACTGATATCAGTATTCTCAAGAGCAACTCCAGGCTCCAGAGGGCAGCCCAGGATCTTAAAATGGCCAATTTCCATAATAAAGTGGACACCATATTGGAATGTGAACAGTTCTCAGTCTTAATTTTACTGGATTTCTTCAAACACACCCTCCTTGTTTCATATCAGGCTTCAAGGCTTTGTTTTTAATTCCCAAATTTCTACACTCTTAAAAATATATGTCTCCCAGTTTTCCCATCTATTTGCTCATTTTCACCTCTTTCTCCCTTTTACAAACACATGGTTGCTCCCATTTCTTTAGGAGTGTGTGTTTTTTGAAATGTGCACATTATTTAGTACACACTTTGTTTCAACAAAATGCCCTCACAAAAGCAAGGTGTGTTTCTCTTCACAGTCGCTCTTGAAAGGTGTAAAAAGTCTGTTTTGGTTAAGAGTGCCAGCCTGACCTGTTACAAAACACATGTGCTTGAGAAAAAAATGATCAAAGGAAAATTAAGAAATTGGTCTATGACATATCAAATTCTTAGAGTCTGAAAGTATTTCTCTTTTATTTGCCACTCAAACTGTCTGAAAACTTTTCAGCCCACCATGAGTAACAGGTAATTGTGTTGCTGGGTAACAAAACAAGTAAAACTGCTTTGGGAGCTACATATAGCTCATGGGGCATGGATTGGCCATCCTTGATGGAAGCTATTCCTGAAAACTTTTTTCTAAAGGTAGTCGTGATCTGATGGTGTGCCTTCACACAGAAGGGCTGTGGACAGTCATTGCATGTAAAGATGGGGTTACCTTATTCTCATCTTCACACAGTCGCATGCCTCACGAAATATGTGAGCATATGAACAAGAGAGCTCAATTGGAATAAATTTGGCAGCACTTAATTAGATCCAGTGTTATGTAATAGAATATCTGACTAGGACTCAGGAGACCTGGGTTCAAACCGTCACTTCACCCTCATCATCTTAGAGCTACAGAGCTGGACGGGACCTTATGGATCATCAAGTCCAGCCCCTGTCAAGGAGACACAACGGGGAATCAAACTCTCAATCTCTGGCTCTGCAGCCAGATATTTGAACCATTGAGCTAACAAGCAATTCACTTAACCATGGAAACTCGGGGGGGGGGCGACAATAGTGACCATGAATGTGTCACATATCTGAAAAAAAGCCTTTCAGAATCTCCATAAGACAGAAGTGAATTGATGGCAGATAATAACAACAAAACCACACAACAGGGATATACATAACTTTGGGTCATTAATAATTTGAGGAGAGCCTGTGGTTATACGCATTTCAGCTGTTATACTTGCATATGTATATAGGGTATCAGTTCAGTGGTTGCAAATACACTCCTTAGCCATATACATTGATCCTTCTATTATTGTCTCAAGTACAAGAAACCAGAAAGCAGGTCAGGGTAACTAATTGTACCACACTGTGTTTTTTTTATTTACTTGACTACAGTCGCTGGTCTTTCTGGTGATTGCTTCCGATATGCCTCATTAGACTACCAAGACATACCCCGTTTCCCCGAAAATAAGACCTAACCTGAAAATAAGCCCTAGTATGATTTTTCAGGATGCTTGTAATATAAGCCCTACTCCCAAAATAAGCCCCAGTCAAGTGAAACCTCACCCTCCACCACTGTGCAGCAACCAGAAGAAGATGACATGACTGTATTTGCATAAATGTAGATTGTTGTATATGAAAAAATAAAACATCCCCTGAAAATAAGCCCTAGTGTGTTTTTGGAGCAAAAATTAATATAGGTCACTGTCTTATTTTTGGGGAAACAAGGTAGAGATAGGTGAGCATTTTATTTGGTTAATTTCTTTGGTAAGACGTTGTACAAGTACTTAAATTTGTCTATAAACTAGGATGGGATGAAATATAGAAGAAAGTGGAACTGATGCTTTAGTCTATCCGGACAGAAGGCTTTGAATATTTACCTTTTAAAAGTCTAGCTGAATCCCCCCTAGGTACTCAAGCATGAAGTGCTGAATTAGAGTTGCCATTTCTCTTTTCTAACAGGTTTTTCATCTTTAACAGCTGAACAGCAGGCAAGTAAAGCATGATCCTCTCTATTCTGGTTATGACTGTACCATCTAAATTTTGGCTAATATAGCTGGGTGAGAATTTGGTTTGTGGTTGTTGTGGGTTTTTCAGGCTCTTTGACCATGTTCTGAAGGTTGTTCTTCCTAACGTTTCACCAGTCTCTGTGGCCGGCATCTTCAGAGGACAGCACAGAGACTGGCGAAATGTTAAGAAGAACAACCTTCAGAACACGGCCAAAGAGCCCGAAAAACCCACAACAACCATTAGATCCTGGCCGTGAAAGCCTTCACGAATAAATTTGGTTTGTGTTTTTGGTGATGGTTTAACATTATTTGCAAATTTCCCTATAGGAGATGAGAACAATTCAATAGCCGAAAAATGTTTGAATGTAGGAGAAAGCAAAACTGACCGTTTTTTTTTGTCAGTCATTTAAAAAAGGGATAGTGGAGAAGACCAAAAGTAGTTGCTGATAACAAGAAATATTTGATTACAGCACTCTCATACATAAAACAGAGAACACACTTCCCAGCTGGAACGGATCCCACTTTTTAACTAAAAAATGTTCATGCTTCTCTGAGTCCACTGATCTAAACTAAAGAAATATTTGAATCAAGCCTAGATGACCACTAGCTCTGGTCTTTAATTTTGTAACAGGAAAAATATAAACAAAAGCCACAATCTTTCTTTTTACCATACAGTGAGGTATGTGATGATCTGGAAAGTTTAAAACAAGCATGGATAAGAGACTGAAATTTTTATTTTGAAATATAATGGAAAATTGGTTTATTCAACCGGTGGGGATTTTGCTAAATAGACTGTAAATATTTTAAAAAGAAAAAAATTAGCCCACCTTATATCATTTGCAATGAAAGAGAGGACATTGCTTCCTCAGAATGTCGTCCAGCAGAGCTGTTTCGGGTGGTCCGGGATCTTCTTCAACCGGGAAATCCGGTGGAGGTCCCGGACTGCTCATCAGCTCGCTGTGATGAGTTTGCTATACATTTTGAGGGAAAAATCGCTCAGATTTGCAGTGGGTTGGACTCCACAGTTACTGCAGAATCAGAGGATGTGTCCAGTGCGCCGTGCTTAGGTCCAGTATTAATGGATGAGTTTCAATTGTTGAGACCTGATGATGTGGACAGGGTGCTTGGATCTGTCCGTTCTACCACCACTCCGCTCGACCCTTGCCCATCCTGGCTAATTGGAAGATCAGCCAGGGGGGTTCGCACCTGGGTCCAGGAGGCCGTGAATGCCTCTCTGAGAGAGGGAGTGGTCCCTACCGCCTTGAAAGAGGCGGTGATTCGACCACTCCTTAAAAAGCCTAACCTGGACCCAAGGCTGGTGGTCAACTACCGACCAGTGGCGAACCTCCCTTATTTGGGCAAGGTGTTGGAGCGGGTTGTGGCCAGGCAACTCCAGGCGCTGCTGGATGAAACGGATTTTCTGGATCCATTTCAATCGGGTTTCAGGCCGGGTTTTGGTACAGAGACTGCCTTGGTCGCCCTGTACGATGACCTTTGCCGGGAGAGAGACAGGGGGAGTGTGACCCTGTTGATACTCCTGGACCTCTCAGCGGCTTTCGACACCATCGACCATGGTGTCCTTCTGGATAGGCTGGCTGGGTTGGGAGTTGGGGGCACTGTTTTACAGTGGTTCCGCTCCTTCCTGGCTGACCGTGTCCAGAGGGTGGTGCTGGGGGACAGTTGCTCTGCCCCATGGCAGTTATGTCATGGGGTTCCTCAGGGCTCAATACTGTCCCCCATGCTGTTCAACATCTACATGAAACCGCTGGGAGAGGTCATCAGGAGGTTTGGGCTGAGGAGTCAGCAATATGCTGACGATACTCAGCTCTACCTCTCGTTTTCAACCAATCCAGGTGAGGCAGTTTCTGTGCTGAACTCGTGTCTGGACCTGATAATGGACTGGATGAGGGTTAATAAATTGAAACTCAATCCAGACAAGACGGAAGTGCTGTTAGTGGGTGCTTCGCCGGACAGGCTGGAGGGCCATTTCCCCGCCCTGAATGGGGTTACACTCCCCCTAAGGGACAGGGTCCGCAGCTTGGGGGTGCTCCTGGACCCCAGTCTAACACTGGAAGCCCAGGTGGACTCGGTGGCCAGGGGCGCCTTCCTTCAGCTGCGGAAATTATACCAGCTACGGCCCTACCTGGACGAGCGGAGTCTCATGACAGTCACACATGCACTGGTAACATCCCGCATAGATTACTGCAATGCGCTTTACGTGGGGCTGCCTTTGAAGACGGTCCGGCGATTGCAACTGGTCCAGAATCGAGCTGCGCGGCTGGTGAGTGGTGCAGCTGCCACGGAACATATCAAGCCGATTCTGTATAAGTTACATTGGCTACCAGTTGCTGCCCGGGCCCAATTCAAAGTGCTTGTTTTGACATATAAAGCCCTAAACGGCTTGGGCCCTGGATACCTGAAGGACCGCCTCCTTCCATATGAACCTACCCGGCAGTTAAGATCTAGCCAGGGGGCCCTTTTGAAAGAGCCGTCCCTTAAGGAGGTAAGAGAGACGGCTTGTAGACAAAGGGCCTTTTCGGCAGCTGCCCCCAGACTATGGAATGCCCTCCCGACTGAGATTCGTCTGGCGCCGACGCTGATGACATTTCGGCGCCAGGTCAAAACCTTCCTGTTCCAGAAGGCTTTTAATTGAAATTATATTAGCTGTGGGTCTGATGGCAATTTTAATTGTATTTTAATTGTATTTTAATTATTTTATCTTTTGCTATATTGAATTTTAATTATTGTAAGCCGCCCAGAGACCTCTGGGTAGTTTGGGCGGCATATAAATTGAATAAATAAATAAATAAATAAATAAATAAATAAATAGTTTTTGAAAAAAATGAAAAAAATATTTATGCATCTGTGTTGTTCAGAAACCTGTATATTAACAGATGCTCTAACAAAATCTAGCATATGGACAGGTTTTAAGAGAGACTGAATAGTTGAGTACGTAAAATAAATAAGGCCATGACAAGATTCTTTCCTACTCCCTGCTTTTGGCCTTGTACACTAATCACATGGACACCACATGGAATGTGCATAGCTCACAGCATAGCAGAATACTTATCGTATTCCCTTTACAGCTCCACTGCAAAGATTTAAGTCTTAACCTGCACTGTTTATATTTCACCATATTTCCCAAATTCCTAAATGGTCAGCTTCTTTAATGGATTGCTAAATGGGAATCCAGGAACTCTGTGTTAGGATTATGTACAGATTTAGGAGCCAGTCCTCTGTGTCAGCAGATCAGACCTCTTCTGTGCCACAGTTTTTGGCAGTACACCTCAAGTGGTATAATCTGTAGTTGCTGAGTTGTTATAGAGCACACTTTGCTTCAGATACAATGGGCTTTGGGGTCAGCCTTAAATGTTTCTAGATGCAGCCTGGCAATCTGAATGGGTTTGGCCAGTCAGTGCAGGCAAGGAAGGTAAATCTTGGCTTATTTCATTCACACTAGTGAGAAAGAAACATTTCAAAACTTCTCTCCTTGCCAGGTGAGATTGTGAGCATTTCTCTGCATTTTTCACATTTCAAGAGTTTTTCTGAAACCATTTTTTTGGTGGAAAAACTTGTATGTGGGAAGGGAGTAAGGTGTACTTCACACACTCACAAGGTATACTTCACACACTCACAATCTCCCCATTTTTGTTTTATTCAAAGGGTTTTCCCTCAAGTCCATTTCCCCCCTCTTTGGCGCTGCTGAAAAATAAATGCCCCCCCCCAAATTGGGGCAGGAATAAAACATCTTGGACAAGTTGACCATTTTTTTTTTTACAAGGAGGATAAAAATATTTGAAGGCTAGTTACATCCTTAGTACAGATAATGTATGGGGAATGGGGTGTGGAAAGATCTTGTGTTCCTGAAATTGTTCACTGTCTGCCTCCATGAAAGTGAAGATCATAAGCAGATGGACAGTGGGTGGGTGGGGAGAGGCAGCTGCTTTATAGGAGAAGTTAAAATCGATGTGTGAGAGGAGGCAGGCACATGGTGGCATCACTGCCTCCAGTGTCACCTCCTCCACCTGAAAGTGAGCAACTTTAGATGAAGCTGCCATCATGTGTGAAGGCTCTCCCTGCCATCCAAAATTCGTAAAGGTCAGAGTTCCTATTGGTGTGGATGAACTCTATGTATCACAGAGGATTTGGCATCACAAAGGTGCAGAGCTTTGTGGGTGTGAGCAGCACAGAGAATGCTGGTGCATTGCCCACATAGCCAAGCTATGGGCAGGAACAGCGGGTCTTAAATTGACCTTGCCCTCATCCTGACTTCTTTTCTGTTAGATGAGGAAGGTGGCTGCCGATCATTCCTTGATGGTTGGCCACACCATAGCGGTTTCTTTTTTTGCAGGTGTGGCAGCCTGTGGCTTCTCTGGCAGCAGTTTGTGGACCCAGCTGAGAGTGAGTGGATCCTCAAGGGACTGGTCGCAGTGCATTGATGCCGCCATATGGTCTGTTGGGGACTATTCGGCCATGGTGGTACGAGGCAAGCAAGGGTAATGAAGCCGTGTGGCTAAACCTTGGCTTTCCCCACCCTTCATTAATTTGACAATATCGAACCTAAAAAGGGGCAGGGCCTAATAAGCGTAACCCAAATTCCCTTGATTGGGTGAGATGAATGGGAGGTTGGCAAGTCCTTGTTGGCTATCCTGGGATCCGTAGTGGGTCATCTGGACATACGAATACAACATCCAGAATTGTATAGAAGTGATGAGAGTCATTTGTCAGGGTTAGGAATTGGCATATTCTTCCAGGACATGTAGTGGGGGCCTTAAAGCCAAGATTCTCAGTTTCTGGGGGCAAGGAGCATTGCGAAGCCTAGCTCCATTGCCTCGGGAGATAGTGCCAAATGGGCAGTGTTTGGGGTGAATTCTCAAGGGGCACCTGGGCGGGTGTTTGCCCATTCAACGTCTTGGCATCATGGATCCAAAACTTCATTGCTGGGAGGGGGATGGGCTGCCAAAGGTTACAAGGCTTGGGTGGACGGCAGGCTGGAGGGATCACCTGGCCTTTGTCTAGAGGAAACAGCGCAGCATTTGGAGGTGAATTGCCTTGAGTTAGGAAACCATTGTAGGTATTAACTGTTGCATACTGAGTTGTGTGACTCAGCCTGCAACTGATAATGTCTACCGTAATAGTCATAGGTATACAAATGACTACACAGGAAGAGGCAAAGGCCTTTGCTACCTTTAATACAGAACAGGGCCTATGGCTGGTGAGCCACATCATTCTCTGGAACCCAGGAGAGAGCACAACCTCTTGACGCCACCACTGTGAACCTGACCCTGCTAAGGGTTCTGCCAGGGATTCTGCTGAGAGATATAGCAAATCGTCAGCTCCCACCCCCCAAAAAACATGTTCTACTTGACATGTGAGTGTGATTCTGCTAAGAAACGCAGTGCATAGTCCCCATTATGTGCTATGCAATCTCTGGGATTTTTATGCAGGTGAAACAACTTTAATGGTGGCAGTGGCATCTTGACATGACCGGGAGCAGAGTGTCTCTCATCCACCCTTCCTCAAACAATTGTGGAGCACAACAAATGCTATAAATGTGCCACTAACCCTTTTCTCTAGTATGAAGATCACAGTAAAAAGTGTGATATTATTTCTGGCAGAACACTGAACAGTACTGGGTTGGGGGGGGGAATAGCAACATTTTTAGGGGCATTCCATCATTTCTTCATTTCCTTAGGTTTTATCTTCAGCAAATATTATAAAAAAAATTAGAGGTTTCCCCTGATCCAAGGGCTTGTGAGGGTAAGCCAAACATCTTAGAGATGTGAGATGTGTCATTCTGTATATCAAGGCACAATTTCCTTTGAACAAGGCTTGTATGTGTGAAGAGGAAAGGTATTTGGAGACCATTGGATGCCAGCTTGTCAAGCTGAGCACTTCATGGATCAGTTTGCCAAACCAGAGGTCATCAGCCACTGTAACAAGTGAAAACACATCATGATGTCACTGCTGCCTGGAAGTTCGGGAGTCCCTGCTGGGACAACAATGACTGTGAATCATCTTGGAAATCAGTGTAAAAATATTCTGCTGGTTTTGACTGTGAATCGTCCTAGAAATCAATGTAAAAATACACTGCTGGATTTGTGTCATATGTTGGAAAAGGAGAAGATGGGAATAAAAAATAAAGAAGGTGCATGCACATTAGGCACTCATCAATGTCTGAATGCCTGGATTTAGCTATTCAGTGTGTTGAAAAATAAGGCATTAGGGCTGGATCCAGATTAAGGCAAATGCAAGCAGGGAAGTCATAGGACTTCCCCATTTCTCTGTGTGGTAGTCCCTGCAGCCTAGGGTGATGAGGAATTTCAGCATCGTCTCAACTGCTATCCTAGTTCAAATTCCAGATAATATATTGCACTTTTTGGAATATGGATTTTCAAATTTAAAATGCTAGCTCACAATATCTGTCAATGTATTTGATA
Organism: Pogona vitticeps; assembly: GCF_051106095.1. Lineage (NCBI taxonomy): Eukaryota > Metazoa > Chordata > Lepidosauria > Squamata > Agamidae > Pogona > Pogona vitticeps. The sequence goes on from NC_135785.1 coordinate 162,644,792, forward strand.
AATAGGAAGAGAGCATAGTCAATGTGAAATACTTTCAAGATATGTGGATTTTAGTGGGAGAATTGTGTTTGTGTTTCTTCTCCTAGTAAAAATAAACAAGATTTAAAAGTGATTAACTTTGTCTGGACTATGACCTGTGGATCATTTTTTTTAAATGAGAAAACAAAATTTTTGTGTACTTATCAGTTTAAGCACAGATAACAGCACAGCATTCTTAATGACACACTGCCTGTTCTCAGATTCTCCTCAATGAGATGGATACATTCCAGACTGTCCATAAGATTTGCAAACCTGGAAATTGTTGGCAGTGCCTACATAGTGGCATAAGCATGCTATCATTGCTGGGTAAAGAGTGTGTTTTCATTCATGAAGGATAATACATCTTGAAATTTGGGATGAAGAGGACATTTTGATACCAAAAAGAAAAAGTGTGACAGAACCTGAAACTGTTTTCCCTCCAGGTAGGGGTTTTGGGGGCTTACAAATTCCTATAAACACAGTCATGTTGGTTCTCATTTAGAGTTTTGTCCTCCTCCTCCTCCTCCTGCACTTCTCTAACATCTGCTTGCCAAGCAAGAATATGGTCCTTCTTCCGTGCTTCGGAAACAGCAGCACTTACTAAACATGGGAGAGAATTTCATTTCAATCTCTTTTCAAAGAATTTACCTACATTTGCAAATTTCTTCATATTCATATATGGGATGGAAAGAGACTGAAATTAAAAAGAAAAAAAACAAGTGCAAGAGAAAGCAAAATGGTTCCACCATATCTGCATTTAAATGTGCTTCCTGCTCCTAATAACCTGTTGTGTTTTGTGTGTGCCAGAAAGAATTCAGCTGCTCCTGCATTCAGAGCGATAGGTCAGCGAATTTTGCACATTTTGCTTTCCCTGGGGACTTGCAAAAGATCGTAGATATTGAAGGACTCTGACCATGGGAGAGAGGACAGCCGTGGGACAGGGAACACAGAATAGCTAGAGCTGAGTCAGGGTGTTTTGGGAAGGACAAGCTTAAAACTATGTTGAAAGCCATACAGTAGGCATATGTTCTAGTCTAATCCACAATACGTATGACTGAGTTGAAAAGTTCATGGTAGGCCTTGAGCATTGAGTCATCTGTGGGGCAAACAACAACTCTGCTTCGTGCACATTAAGGAATCACTCACCTCTAAAATCCACTGCCATTCACAGACTGTGCTTTGGGTAAGCATCTTGTCTTCTATTTTTCATGCTACTCTAGCTTCACTTATCACAGTAACCAGTTTCTGACAGAAAAGCGTGAACAGTTATAGCTTTTCATTATTTATAAGTCAGATAAAAATTACAGTTTGAATAAAACACAAGACGTAAGACTAGAAAGGATGCAGTGAAATGTGATGCTTATTTCCCTCGGCTGAAAACAAAGATTTGGCAGGAAACTGCCATCAAAATATATGCATTCCCAATAATTTGCTTAATTTTCGTTTACAGCTATTCACAGTAAGATTTCATTTATTCTTCATTCTAGCCAAATCAAGTGCAATAATGCATAATAAAGAAACACACATATATACTTTTATTGCATCTTGTAACAGACTGTTTAAAATACCACAAACTGTACCTTTTTCTTTTAAAAAATCTATCAGAGTTGACTTGCCTTTGCCTCCTCAACAAATATGACTGAGTCATTGGAACTGTATGCCACATTTTCAGTACCCATCTATCATGTCCTCTTCTATTCTGTGTTATCAAATTACTTCCAATTATGGCAACCCTATGAATGAGTGATCTCCAAAATGTCCTGTCCTCAACAGCTCTGCTCGGTTCCTGCAAATTCAAGGCTGTGGTTTTTTTTTTCCTTTAAAGAGTTGATCCATCTCATATTTGGTCTTCATCTTTTCCTGTTGCTTTCAACTTTTCCTAGCATTATTGTCTCTTCCAGTCTTCTTCTATACAGATGAAATAATTGATGTGGTCTAACAACAGTAAGATAGTATCAGTTTTTGTTTCCTTTCAGTTCTGCTGATATCGATCTGGCTAGCACACAAGTTTTATTGTGGTCATTGTTTCTGCAGAAAGAGATAATAGAGGAACCATTGCCCTTTTCTTTGGCAGTTTTATTTAGTACTACCACTTTGTATGGCACTTTTTAAATTGCTGCTATTTTTGGCCAAACAGGTTTCATGGGTGTATTTGCGAAGGTTTCATGGGTTTTTTAACTCTTAAAATATTTGCTGAGCAGAAATGATAGTGGAATAATGCATGTTCTGTGCACCCTCTTCTACCCTTCCCCTAAACGGGCATTATCTGTCTCTATTGGTCACAGGATTTTGGCCAAATAAATGACTCTTGAAGATATTTCAGTTCAATGTTCTGCCACCCTATCTCAACATTTAAATATTGTCATGTAAATGCAGGATGTTTGTTGAAGCCTTACATGGGGTGTGATTACCGATACAGGTTTTTTTTATAGCTGCCTTAGTGAATGATAATAAAAGGGGTGTACTGTGTGAAGTATGATTATGGGCCAAAGACCAGCTTAGGAGAAATGAAGAAAGCAGGCATTATTACAGACATTTCTTTTGACACAGGATAGTTAGATAGGAGGTGATGCTATTCTTGCTACACATTGAAGAGAGATGGAAGACAAATGGAAGAGGAACAAAGAAAGAAGAATTGATCCATGAGAATAATCGGTCTGCATCAAAGTGGGAAGCAGAACAGGCAGACCAGAGGTGTGCACCCAAACACAAAGGCGTCTGTTGTGGGGGCAGATCCTCAACTTAAAGTATTATTTTGATGACACAGAAAGACACACTGGCTGAAAACCTGCCTGCAGTTACAGAAAAGGAGTCACTTTTGGAAGCAAGTTGTTATACATTAAGAAATCTCTGTAGATATTACCTGTTGCACATTGAGTCCCATGACTTGGCACCTTTTGTACAACTGTGCAAGAGGATTTCAGCCTTCGTGTTGTAGTAGCATGCACTATTCTTGGGAATTACGCTATCATAACAATATGCAGCTTTACTCACCCACAAAAAAATTGCTGTGAATGTTGTTGCGTGGGGGCCCATAACAATCTGTTTTGAGCACCACCATTACCAGTAGGCTTTCTTAGTGAAAAACCTTTGTTGCATCTTTCTCCGCTTGTACTGCGTGGGACCTAATAGAAGTTTGCACATTGCACATTGATCAATCTGTTGGTTTTTGTGTTGTTTGCAAGGTAAAGTTGTTCCTCCCTGCCAAACTAACTGTAATTAGAGATTTTTGTATTTCCAGCCACCAGTCTCATAAGAGTTACTATTGCAAAAGTCACATAGACACAATATTCTGCCTCCTTCGGGGCGTATGTCAGCAAACTGTGCAGCTGTTGAGGCAGGAAGTGAGGGGGGGCTCATGATACATTTTAAAATACTAGACAAGTAATAATCAGTTTTGACTTTTTTTTTTTTTTGCATTACCGGCAATCTTCAGTTTATTATTGTGTGTTCAGAACATTGGTCATCTCTAGCTCATCCTGTTTACTGACTCCATCCACTTTCTGTGGGCTTGTGCCATCTAATAATTTCTTCACCGCCATATAATGGGGGGGGGGAGCTGATAATGCTCAATAGCGCACCAAAGTCAGGAGAGGTGGAGTTTGGCTCCCCACCAAGACACTACTTGAAATCCAAAGTCCATTTAACAGTGGGGAAACTTTAAAAATTGATCGGGCCCTAGCTGAAGTAGCTGGCATTAAGAATTGACCACACTCCAGGAGCATTTTTACTATTTTCTATTTCAGACTTAGTATGCAGCAAGGAGAGTCCAGAGTGCCTGAATTTCTGAGCATAAGATTAAAGGGGAGAGCAGTGGGAAACCACCTCTGCCCATAAATGCTTGGCATGGACTTTTTTTGTTTTTGCTATTGATGGAGAAGGGGCTTTTAATGGGTCCACGACATACTCTTCCCCCCAATTGCTGTACTTATAGAAGTTTAAAAACAAAACCAACACTCGGTATAAATGAATCAGATGATTAACAACTGCAACATGCTTCACAGGCAGGCAAGGATGACAGACAAATCCAGTTTGAAAAAGAAAAACAAACAAAAAAAAGGAGTTAGCTGACTCTTCCACTGAGAAGGAAACATAGAGTGAGCACAGGAAGTCTTTCCAGGGAAAACATAATATTTCTTTGCTGCGGGGGGGGGGGTAAGCCTGAAGGAAATCAGCTGATCCTCTGCTGATATGGACTTCAGAAGGGTAAAGAGCATAATCTCAACACATTTAATATCACTTAAACTGGTGGGCATGAAAAGCCAAGGGCTTCTCAGTTGAGGGCACTCATTTCAGGAGCTCCCTTCGAAGGCAGGCAGTTGGGCCGTTAATATTTTAGCTCAACGTGTTGCTGTTAATTGGCTTCATTCTTGTAGCTGCATCCTGGATTCTGTTATTAACTGTAAATAATTTTTCATTACATGCCATATTCCTGTTATGTTCTTTTTTAGCCACCTTTGGAAGCACATAGTCCAGAAAGAGAGCTAGTAATAATAGTAGCATAAATAAATAAATCACCTCAGCATTTGCAGACAGCACTTTTGGCAGTGTCTCTGAAGCATTTCTAGTTTCGGGGTGGGGGGAGAGGCAAGACTTTAAAATGTTAGTTTAAAATTTCTGAAAATAGCACTGCATACACAGTTGGTCTAGCTTTGATCTTTTAAAAACAATGGAGTGGATTTAAATTGTGATTTAAATCACAATCTAAAAATGGATTTTTTATTATTTAAATTTTATTATTATATTTATTTTATTTTATTTGTTCAATTTATATTCTGCCCATCTGGTATATTCTACCACTCTGGGCGGCTTACAGAATATCAAAAACAATTTAAAAAAAACCATAAAAACATTAGCATACAACAATAACAAATAATGCAGGAATAAATAAGTAATAAATAGCAAAGCAAAGAAATCAGTAGTTGACAGGAGGGAAGGCCTGGATGTACATCCATGTTTTCAGTTGGCATTTGAAAGTACCCAACGTTGGGGCCTCGTGAATTTCCGGAGGAAGGTTGTTACAAAGGCAAGGAGCCACCGCCGAGAATCATGTTTTAAATCATGTTTTAAAATGCTTGGATAATAAACTTTCTGAAGACATATACAGTACATCTAAAGCATCTCTTACATACATACCTAAAGTATGTAACTTGCTACATATAGTGATGCCTCGCAAGTCAAAAATAATTCATTCTGCGAGTCATTTCGTATTGCGAAAATTTCGTCTTGCAAAGCACGATTTCCTGTAGGAATGAATGAAATGAATTAATGTGTTCCTATTCATCTTGCGGAGCACGACCATAGAAAAATTTGTCTTGCGAGTCACCCAAAAAATCACAAAACACTTTTGTCTTGCAAGTTTTTCATTGTGTGAGGCATTCGTCTTGCGAGGCATCACTGTACTCTTGTTTGTGCTTCTCTTTGGAAGTTTTTTTTAGGGAGCTGGTGTCTATGAAGTCTAAGGTTCAACTCATCACTTAGGCTTCTGCTCAATTAATTATTTTTGCTCATTGACACTTAGGAGAGTCCTAAGCACTTAGAAGGTTAAAATTAACAACTGAAGATCCTGAGCACTTGGGGAGGGGGGATATGTGACGTATCAATGATATATTATTTCCCCCTAGGATTGTGTTTTGCTTATTTGCCCCATAGTAGAGTTCCTTTAAATCATGAGGGCTGGGGTGACCTTGGCAGGACCAAGGGCCATCTTTTAGACTTAATAGAAGTCAGAGGGCCTCACAGAGAGTGGGGCTAAATAGCAGCAGCATGGCCAAAGAGAATAATTTACATTTTTATTTGTTGACATTTTTAAATGCAGTAAAATAACCTTTTAATGCTTTTAAAAGATTTTAAAACATTTTCAGTGTTTTCACAGTGAAACAAACACAACCCCCCCCTCAATAAAATAATTTAAGTTAATAATATCGGGCAAAACCAAAATAAAAATGCAAAAGCCAAAAAATGTTGTGGTATCTTAAAGATTATTATATTTTAATGTAACTTTTGAGGATCTTCACCCACTTCTTCAGACACAGAAGGCAGAATACTATTTAATTCATATTTAATTAATAATTAATAGTATTGTAATAGTAATATCAAATTGATTGTAAATTAATAATTGTATCTCTCTCTCCAAAACATACTTAAAGAAGACACTAATAAAAAAGACGTAATTTTTGAAAATGAATTTCTATTTCATTACATCATGTTTCATAAAGTAGAGCTCATCATGTGACAATCAAAAATCATTTGTAATTCATGAAAGGAAATCCATTCACAAATGTACCGTTGATATTCCCATTACTTGTACTTGCTTGGTTAAACGCTGAGAAGTCTCAGAGAATCTCAGCTTTGTGATTCTCTAATGCCCAGGGAGACCAAATCAGTGTGATTAGGACAAAGAAAATGAGCAGAATGTACTCTATTAAGGAGCCAGGCAGGAAGTCTCAATCAAGGACTTAAGAGTAGGAGACTGAAAATTTTCTTGGTCAATTAAGGTGTTCTGTGGTGTTTAAGAAAGAAAGAAAAATGAAAATAAGTAAACTAATCTTTTAAACCTGTAACTTTTAGGATTTTCTTTCAACAGACTGAGAAAACCCACATGGAACCCCAGTAGTTATGAGGCACCGTATTGCTGGGCAGCTAGGGTGGTTGTATGCCCTCTTTTAGGGAAGAAGGCCCTCCATATAAAGAGTTCTTCTCCTTTTTAGCAATGTGCATCCTCCTGTTTGATGATGTATAAGCGGACAACTCTATCTCCCAGTGAGTTTCTATGGCCAAGCAGGGGAGGTGGTGACTTTGGTTGGTAAATACACCTATAAACCTTCTCTCATTTTAAAGTAAAATGGTTGAAGGGGGATCATTTTGTAAGAAAAGATGCAAACCATAAACACTGAAATTAACTGCCAATGAAGAAGAAGCAAGAATATGGTGTGGAATGTCAGTTCTTTATGAATTTCAGATATGAGGTCAGTTCTAGGAGTGGACATTCACAAAGTCCTGTCCAGCTCATTTCTCTGAAGTAACTGATAGTCACGTAGCTAGCTATTTCAACAACACTACAGTGGCCTCTGTTTATTCCCTTTCTCTATATATTCAATTACAAGTATATTCAAGTAAGCTGCAGGGACTATATGGCACAGTGCATTTCAGAGAGTTATTAAACACTGCCGTATTAATCTATTTGATTTATATTCCGTCTCTATCTCAGTGGTGTCTCAAGGTGGTTACCTAGTCAGAGGCTTGTGCAATATGTTGAACAACAGTGTATTTCCACTTGAATTATTGTAATAATGCCTAATTATTGTGATATTTTCCTGTTTGAGTTGACATTAGCACATGCAAACGGAGGTCCTACTGTACTTAAGATGATGCCAGAACAGCCTGAAGAACAAATAGAGAGAAGATATATCTAACACATACTGTATATATTGCTATAACATGTTTTGGCTGAGCAATTTAATAATCACTGAGGATGCCTGTGAAGGAGGTATTTCTTCACACAGCACACAGTTAACCATGGAATCTTCATCCACAGAATCTAGCGATGTTCAACCTGAATTGATTTAGAAGGAAGTGGTGAAGTTCTTATGCATCTGTGAAGCATAGGAATGTCAGCAGTTACTAGTCATGTGGCTATATATTATCATATCCAGGACTATAGACAGTGTGTCCCTGACAACAGGTTGCTGGGGAATATGATTTGCCAGGAAGCACAATCAAATGCTTATGTCCATTTAATTGTTTCCCGCAAGCTGCTGGTTAGCCATTGTGGGAGCAGAATGGTGGATTAATGGGACTCACCTTCCAAACTCAATTATCCTATGATTCTATGATTAAACAGGCCTCTGGTCTTATCACCAAGGCTTGTATGTCCTTCTAATGAACACTAACATAAATGTGCGGTTGCAAGAAGTGGGTCACCTTGCAATGGCTTTATTGAACCCCCTGTTATCATGGCAGTCAGCTGATGGGCTAAGAGTTCAGGAGAAGACAATTTTGAACGTAGCGCAATAATTCCTTGCTAACTGACATTTTACTTCCCAGTTCATAAATGGCATAAGAAACTGGTTCTAGGCATTCCCTGTGTCAACTGAAAGAATATCTAACTTTCAGGAGTATAGTGTACATTCAGATTGTCAACAGCAGATTTTAGTTGTCTGCCCAACTAATGGACTCTAGGTCATTTTACATGAAAGGTCTTCGATATTGATGACATAAAAAATGAAGCCACTTCTCTGCTTTAGTATGTCTACATCAAAAGAAGCATAGTTGCCCAGGAAATGAAGGAGAGTGATTTGTGTGTACATACCTCATAGGAAATAAGTATTGACACTAATAGTCTGCTTCATTATTTTTCTTCAGTAAAAACCTTGGTGGTTGAAATAAACAAGAAAGGCTTCTATGCCTGACCTGAGCACTCTATTTATTGATATTAATCAGAAGCACTCCCAACTCAAGACAACAAAACCAAAGCATATTTATTCTTTTTCTGTAGAGAGCACAGGCTTTATTAATTCTTGTAGCCTTCCATATCTTTCCATCAGGCAGTAATTCAATGTGGCTACTTTTATCTTTAAAACCTTAGGCATCCGTTTGCTTCTTGTATATTGTGGAGGCCTCAGTAAGCCTGAGGCCTCCACAGCTTTAAAAAAAAAAGGCCTAGAAAAACGAAGCTATCAAACCATGCATAAATCAGCTACCTACCTTCCTATTATTTTTGCAATCCTATATAGCAATAATTCTCTTTTTAAAGTTATCACTTAACAGCTGGAATCCTGTTGCTTAGTAAGTCACAACGGTGTAGGCCCACTGGATTAACAGGATTTTATAAGTCAATTAATCTTTAACTTCCATCGATTTAAATAGGCTCATTTTAGTTGCAACTTATTGTAGTATAGTAAGTCATTACTAGAGTAGGACCATTTCAATCAATAGATTTTATAGAGAAGTTGACTCATCAAATTGTAGATGAGACCACAATATGTGGACCTACACTAGTGCAATTTACTACACTGAACAATAGGATGTCTGCCAATATATTAAAATTGAGATATTACTAATACGAAATAATATGCCCTTTTCTTCACACACACCCATTAAAATATCAACACTTTCTTGTGCTACTTTTTCTGATGGAGCTACTAAATACATTCCTTTTTCTCCCTTTCATCTAACTTGCAGAACTGATAGACATTGAAAAAATCAAAGAAATATTACTTCAAGAGTTCTAGATCACCAGGACAAGAAGCTAAATCTTCCCTCCAGCGTTGAAAATGTGAACTCTCATGCAGAATTCATGCATTTTAAGAAGAGCTGAAGTAGTTTCACTAGTTTGTGTTTTTAATTTGCTTCGGAATCAGAATTTGTCCTCAGAGTTGGAAAGAAAAACAAAATAAGCTAAATTAAAATCTAAAGAAGTAATGCCTTATAGCTTATTTGTGACAAGAAATTTACTGCACTAGGCCTTCTATAATATTAGTCCGCCCTATTCACCTTCATTGTAATGTGATTACTTTAGAATTCCTTGATTGGAGTAATTTATCAATGTTTTCAATGCATAATGTTTTTGAAGTGTTTCAAATAAACCAGTGATTGCTTGGAAAGTGTCAAATCCTTGTGGCGTTCAGCCCTGCTCTCACCTGTCCGTCACAGCTGGGCAGTGGAACAGCAGCCAATGAGGGGACGGAAGGTGGTGCTAAAGGGGGAGGAGCTGGGATATAAAGGGGGGTGTATGGTGTTTGAGTGGGAGATTTTGGAAGGAATTTTGAGAGAGTGAGAGATTAGTGTGTCTGTGGGCCTGTGAGCCAAAAAGTCGGTGAGGGAAGAGTCTGTGTGTGCCAGTGAGAGACCTTGATTAACAACCTGTGATTTACCCATATTATTTTGTTATTCAAATAAACACGTTTTAGATTTAAAACAACACTTGTCTTCTTAAATATTTGATACTATTGGTTGCAGCAACTGAGTAGGAAGAGTGAGCACTTCTGGAGACCTGAGACAATAGAGGCTTCAGCGTGCCCGCTACAATCCTTGTGTAGAGATGGAGTAAACTTGTTGAACTCACCTTTTGAGAAAAAATTAGCCATCTCATTGTCTTAAAATACTGTAATATGCAAAATGGGAATTTTTTTTCAGTATTCATGCTTCTATGAACACTACTAAGACTTCTGTGAATGGTCTTCACATTTCCACTCCCCCCCCCCAAAAAGGAAAGAGAATGGAGATATAAGAGAGAAATGTGCAAGAAAATGTATACATTAGTGAACAAAGTATAAAAGTATTGCATTAGGGGAAATTGCTTGCAAAAGTGTGTATTTCTGGAGGGGCAACTTAAAAAAAGGTTATGATTGAGGTTTCACATCTCCAAAGCAAGCAAGCAAGCAAGCAAGCAAACAAATATCAGATCACACATCAATCGCCTGCATCAGAATAAAGGAAGACTGATGTGATCTTTGGTGTCTTGACTTCTATCTCACATGAACACTACAGCGTACTCTCACTGGTCATACTACTCCCTAGATAGTCCACCCACTCTGTTGAAGATAAGGTATTTTGATAAACTACCAGAGTTAATGAGAAGCACTCATACGCTAGTTAATTTACATGACTGGTTAAAGCCAATACTATTATAGTTGGAACAGAAAAGGAAAACATTTTACTCTCACTTTGGTAAAATCAAGAATGAGGTTTAGTTAACTTTAGTTAAGTGTAGAAATGCATGTAGCACAACTTCAGTTTAAGGAGTTAATCTATTGTTGGTCTTGTCCAGGAATCTCTACAGAAGCAACTACTTGCAGGGGCTCCCAGGTGATACTTACAGGACCAAAACAGGATGAAAGACGCAAAGAGAAAGCAGCAGGAAGGTGCCTTATATTCCATAATTAGGATAGACAAAAAATCTTAGCTATGTGGTTTAACTCTTATCTACCTGGAACTGGTGCATGCAAGGTGATAATACATCCATCACACCAGTCATGCAGAACAGGTGATCTGAATCACTTACCAACATCTATCAATAGTAGACTTGCTGCAAAATCCTATCCATGTTTATATAAACTTGGCTCATGATCCATATATATAGCATAGCTAGCTAGATACACACCATAAATAATTTTTGTAAACTTTAATTTTAAAACAGAGACACAGGGCCTATAGGAAGTTTCTTCATGATGGACAGAGAAGGAAATCAATAGGCAGAGGGAGGTTGGACCAGGAACTGGGTATTCTAGGGGAGAGATCTGGGAAGCCATTGATTTAAAGGGTCGTATGCTCCCTTATTCCTCCAGCATACAAGAGCCAAAATCTACTTCAGCCTTAATGTTTTTCCCCATTGGTGCCAGCTCACCCTTGCACTCTGGCTAATATCAGTTGGCCATGCCTGTGTTACATTTCTGTGTGACCACTATACTCACTGCTTAGTTCTGTATGTACACTTATGGATTATAGTGCAGTATTCATCCCCCCCCCCCCAATTTCTGCAAGCATGTTTGTTTCAGTGTCTGCTGGATACAATTTGCCTGCTTTTCTGGCAATTTGAGAGCAAGATATAAAATGATGATCCAGTTCTTTACAAATTGGCTATCCCCACAAACGCCACCCTAAAATCTGGCAGTAATGATGTGAAGGCTCCTTCCTGCTATCCAAAAAACCTAGCTTCAATTAGGCATTTGGTAGAAGTCCACCTTGTTTCTACTCCTTAAACAACAAGGTTGGCAAAATGATAGACAAAACGTATGTGGTACGAATGGTCACAGTCCTCTTAACAAGTTGCACACTCAAATGACTCAGTTTGTTGTTGGGAGGGACAAATGTTTTGTTTCACAACTAATGAATGCCAAATACATGTTTCTTTTGGTTTTTGGCATTTCTAGATTGGGATCCCTTTTTTAATGTTGTTTTTCCAGTGCCCTCTCAAATAAGTGCTGGAAGCAGATGTTAATATTTTATACACAATTTTCCTTAACCCATAATTGGCAATAAAGACAAAATAATTTAATGTTTCAAGATTCCTTAGTGTTAACTAATTAAAGCAGCAGCAGGCCTGGAGCATGGGACAATGGCAAACTTTCAGATGAATTAATTTTATGGAAGACCAGCTGAGTAATTGGACTCCAATTACAGGCTGTTTAGCTCCTTCATCACCTTCATATATAATTAAATTCAATTGGTTGATACAGCTTCTATTTTTATGAGGGCACTTACAAGCTTTTTGAACCCCACTGTGACTTTGGAGCTAAGCCAATCAATTATTACTCATTTCTCTTTCAAATGGAAATTCTCCAGATTAGTCATATCTTCCATAATGCACTACTCACAGTTAAAAGAACTGTCTGTGCTACGCTGTGCTGTTAAACAGAGGTTTTCTTTTTAAAGGAGTATATGCTGATTGTTGTTATTGGTAATCATTGTACAGTCAGGATGTGAAATGGAAATAGTGTGTGTCCTGGATATTAAACGATGAGAATCAAGGTAGCAGCCCAACAGAGTTCTCCCCAGAAATATAGGATGCTTTAATATTATTGGTATGACAGACTATATCATTGTCTTTGCTCTTGTACTGCTACAATAATGAAGACAAGTCATTGGCTCGTTATTAAAAATATGCTCATTGCTATAAACACTAGGATGTAGGCAACACCATCTTATCATGCTTTACATACATCACTTTTCCTTTATTGTATGGTCTTCCTAATAAAACATTCAGTTTAAATGAGAATTTATTAGCACAATTGTTGGCTATTAGCTTCACGTTGATCTTCTGAGTAACTTAGAGAGGAGATTCAGTAACTGAAGCTGCTTTTTAAGAAGGGAGTTCTCAAGGTGATGTGGAAGGATTCTCTGTTTCTGGTTGTGAATGTTTGTTCTGCCTATGTATGTATGTATGTATGTATGTATGTATGTATGTATGTATGTATGTATGTATGTATGTATGTATGTATGTATGTATGTATGTATGTATGTATGTATGTATGTATGTATGTATTTTTTGGTTTATAACACACACTGGTTTATAAGACACACAACCCCCCCACACAAACTTTTCTAACTCAAAAATTAAGAAAATGTAGCTTTGAGTATTCAGACTCTGGGCTCAGAATGTTGGCTGTTACGAGTCCCTGTTGAATCTGAGCCTACAGGCTCCACCTCCAAAGAGGTGTGTTCCAATTGGTTTGTACAGCATCAACTCCATAAGGTTTGTGATTGGAGTAAGTCTCCTGACTGTGGGAAGCTAAGCCTTGTGACTAAAGGAAGCCTGTTTACAGAGGCAAGGTATGTGCCATTTTTTTCTCTCCTCAACTATCTCAGCTTACTTCCATGTAAAAGATGCCCCTCAATTTTTAGTGTAATGACTTTAGGAAAAAGTAGCATATTATACACAGAAAAATATAGTAGTTCATCTTACCTATCGCCCCTTAGTGTGTTGCACAATATGTGGCCATATTGCCATGTGCAAATGGAAAATAAATTATTAATAGTGCTTAATGACCTCTTGCCCATTAATACTCCATGAGTCACTTAGGAACAGGTAACTAGACCCAGCTGACACAATTAAATACATGCTTCCCTCAATGTTTGTGTCCATATGCAGCACTTAATCATCTGATGGAAAGCTGGAAGTGAAGATGTGTTTCTTTTTTCCAGCACTATCGAATAATCAATGTTAAAATAGCAATGTGGGCTATGCACTTTCCATCCCATTTGCTTAGCCAAGCCCCAAGATGTTTAACATCATGACGAGATGAACATAAATCAAATGTATCATTTGAGTCATCCTCGGCGTAGGGATAAAATCAATATTTTGGGGAAGAGAGTCAAGGAACAAACGTTATGCATCTTTTTAGTGGCCAGGGCAGCTTCTTCAGTTCAGTATCCAGCTGTGAAAAAGCAGTGTGGAAACAAGGTTTCATATGTGCCCCCCCGACTCTGGAAGGGTTATTTGTTATTTGTTGTGTTCACAATTTTGCAACCAGTGCCTGAACAGGCACAGGACAGGAAAAAAAAATGCTGGAATTGGGGAGAGGAGAAAATTATGCCAGTTCTCTTCTTGTCCACAATGTTAGATGGCTATTACTAGAGACTTAACATATTTAGAGGTTTTTGTCGGTGTGGGTCCAACTTCAAAGGCGGATGTGGCGTATTGCCTCTCCAGAAGCTTGGAGTCAGATTTGGATAATGAAACTTCCAAGAGCACCCTGTTAGGGAAAAACAAACCTTGGAGCCCAAGACAACAAGTTACACAGAGTCTTTTCTCTGGGAGCTTCAAATCCTCCCCCTTATAAGCAGAGCAAAGACACAGACATATAAGAAAAAACATGGAGAGAGTTCTGATATGACTTATAAGAATTTGTTAGACTTTATATATTAGTATTGGTCAGACATATATACATGGCATTATATACATAGGCTTGTGCATAGATCTCTCAGGGCAACATAACATTCACAGAAGTAAAGTAATGACCACCAGACTCACAACTCAGTAGCAAAGTGCTGTTCTCACCCTCACCCTTGGACTACAACTTCCAGAAGCCTTCGCCACCACCTCTGCTGGCCAGGATTTCTGGGAGTTGAAGTCCAAGCTACCATCTGGAGGGGACCACTGCTCTAGAGGACAACATGGATTCTGGCTTAGGATTTGTCCAGGTAAGATTGGCAATGGGGAGGGTCAAATGAATCCCCCAGCTCTGAATCTAGGTTTCCTCACTACTGTAAGCCGTTCTGAAGGAGGTGGGAAGTTAAAGTTCAAATGTTCAAAACTTGTGGCCCTAGTAAAACTCATCACCTGAGCTTTGTCTCTTTACTCAGTGCTAGGGAGGAAAAGCCATGGGATCAGCACTTTCAACCCCCCTCATGTCTTTATTTTAACCAAATTCTCTACTTGAGTAGAGCTCAGGACAGGCCATTCACCCATCTAGCCCCCATTGTGTAGCATGACTAGTGCGGGCTTCCTGCAAAGCTTAGAAAATGACTTTTTTTGGAATATATATTGCAGAATCCCATGCCCATGCTGACTTGGGTGTCTTGCGAGTTGCCATTCCAGCGGCTTTCCAAAGCTCTGGCTTACAGGGATGAACAGAAGTCTTTTCAAGTAACCTGCCACTTACTCCTTCTAACTGACAGGAAATCTCCTCTATAGAGAATTATGGACCATGTAAATTGGGCATTTTGTGACCCAGACCCTTCCTATTTAGGCAACAGGATATGGCTCACCATTTTATTAAATGTTAAGAGTGTTTTTAAACTTCATCGTTGAAGGATTTGGGAGTAGCAGTCACACTCTCGTGACAGGCCAACAACCCTTCCTTCCTAAATAATGTAGGTACAGTACCACCTTGGGACATTTTGACGAAGCACATGGTGGCCTTAAACATCTTACGTTTTTTAAGAGGTCTTCCTCCTCCTCCTCCTCCTCCTCCTCCTTCTCTTCCTCCTCCTCCTTCAAGTTGTCCTAGCCACCACTATTAAAGGGAGGGGTAAATTCTGTTGCACCTCTCTCACACAAATCAGAGCAATAACTCCCAAATGTGTGGTTATAACATTTGGAATTTCAGTAGCATGCCATGCGAATTACACGTGCTGCTTTCTGCTCAATGTCTGAAGTAGTGTGGGATGTGGGATGCAGGCATGTCTTTCCCACTTGATAATTTGGTGTTACAAGAGAATGACAGGTTTTTCCATGGAGGGCAGGAAGAGAGGGACATAGCTTACCTTTGCAGAATCCACACACTCAGACCTATGTTTATTGACCTCTGGGTTGCTTCATGTGAAAGAAGCATGGCTTGGAAATGTTCTTCAAAAACAGTGTGCTTCTTGGCATTCACTGCTTCTGAGAGTAACATGTTAACATTGCTCATTACCTATAGCAATGTGAGTACATATTCGTAGTTTTTCATTTCTCTTTGAGACAGGCTGCCCTAACATGGCAGGATAACTTCTTGAGAGTTGTGCTCCTCTGTGTCAAAGATATGCATGCAAAGCAAACGGGACCCTAATGAATTGCATGATCTGTTTCAAACCAAGAGTGCCATCATCTTTCGCTGTTCAGCACAGCCTTATAAGATGTCCCCAAGAGCCTAAGGAAATAGCAGGCAAGAGCTGCACCCTCTTTTCTTTAAAAGACTTTGGTCAGAAGATTTTAAAAGGAGAATGAACCAAGAGACAACAAGCCAAATTTAGTATCAAGGACACTTTGAATGAACTTTGCAAGAAGGGAAAAAGTTCTGGTCATTTCTTATTTATTGTGCAAGGACAGGACAGGTCATGATTTCCATCCCTTGCTTTTTGCAGTAAATAGCACGGCATGTTATTAATGTTACTGACAACATTTATTTATTTTTTTAAATGAAAATAATAACTAAAAATGGGCAAAAATGGACATCTGAATTCTCCCTCCATGTTTCCACAGTGAGGTGCAAACATTATCTCACTCCTCATCACTAGGGATGGGATTTTCAGATTTTTTGGAGTACAAATCCCATAATTTTCCATTCTTGGAGTTGCATGGGACAAACAGATACCGAAATATGTCTCATTTGGGAGAAAGTTCTCAAAATGCCATCTGTACTCATCAGCCCTCCATATTAACATCACAGTCCTTGTTCAGGCATTATCTACCATGCTGTAATCTAATATATGAGCAGCAGAGGGCCTGGCTCCTTCCTACTCCACCATCACTTCCTCTTGGAAGACATGTTCTGTTTGCAGGCGGAGTTTTTGTTTCCCAGGATGCTCCATCCTCACCATACCTGGAAGAGGGGGAGACTCCGGCAGAGTGAAAGGTGCCACAGCCATGGTAGGAACAACTTTTCAATCCTGCCATCACATTGGATGTCAGTGTTCCTGGTAGGCATCACATGCTCTTCTCCTTTAGGTCTTTTTGAGCTAGGCCAATGCTTGAGTCCAAAGGGCTGACATCAGTCGTCTAAGGGTAGATGTGGAGGTGCAGAGAGATACAAACAAGAGTGGCTCTTTCGAAGGGGATAGGAGGGATGCTCATACATAAAAAGAACATCTGCCAAAAGGGGTAAAGAAATAACTAAGAACTCTAGGTTGCTTGCAATTCCAATTCAGATGAAATTTATCTACCTGTGGGCCAAAAGGATTAAAATAGTCTTTAATATAATAAATATATAATAATAATTACAATTAAAAATAACCACAGAGAATATCTTCCCAGAGAGCACTTTGCAACGCCCTTAGGGCTCTTGACTCCTGGGTTGGAAACCTGTGTTCTACACCTTATCATTCCGCAGTCTCATTCTGTCATAAGAGGTCCCAAATCATTCTTGGGCTCCCACAGTCACAATTCAGGGAAAGGCATGTCTCTAAAATTCCCATAGTGGCAACGATTGGTTAATGCTGTTTAACATCTATATGAGGCCGCTGGGGGGGGGGGATCATCAGGGGGTGTGGAGCTCTGTGCCATCAATATGCTGATGACACGCAGCTTTACATCTCCTTTTCTCCAACTACAGGAGATGCCGTTCTGTCCCTTCAGCATTGCCTGGAGACCGTACGGGAATGGATGCAGGAGAACGGGCTGAGGCTGAACCCAGACAAGACAGAGGTGCTAAGGGTGGGTGCTCCCACAGCTGGGGATTTGGGAAATTCCCTCATTTTAGGGGGTGTGACCCTGCCTGCCAGTGATGGGGTTCGCAGCTTGGGTATCCATCTGGACCCGGCGCTCACTATGGAAAACCAGGTGGCGTCTGTGGTCCGTACCGCATTTTTCCATCTTAGGCGGATAGCCCAGCTGCGACCCTACCTTGATGTGGGGGCTCTCACTACTTTGGTACATGCGCTTGTAATCTCAAGATTAGACCACTGTAATGCGCTCTACGTGGGGCTACCTTTGAGGCTGCTGCGGAAACTTCAGGTGGTGCAGAATGCGGCGGCCAGATTACTCAGCGGAGTGAAAAAATTCCAACATATCTCCCCCGTTCTGGCCGCATTGCATTGGCTGCCCATCCGATTCTGCATCGACTTCAAAGTACTGATGCTCACTTATAAAGCCCTAAACGGTTTAGGACCTCAATACCTGGTGGAACGCCTTCTCCCACCAAGATCTACCCGTGTCACTCGTACGAGCCAGGAGGTGAGGCTGAGGAGCCTGACGCCGAAAGGCCCGGAAGGAAAAGACCAGAAATCGGGCCTTCTCGGCGGTGGCTCCTCGCCTATGGAACAACTTACCTCCTGAGATTCGCGCGGCTCCCTCGCTGGGCACTTTTAAGAAACAATTAAAAACATTCATGTATAAGCAGGCCTTCCCAACAGTTAATCCCTGACGATCCTTTCTTCCTATACTCTTTTGATCTTTATCTACGTTTACTTGTAATGTTTTAAATATTTATTGTTGGTTGATTGTAAGCCGCCTAGAGTGGTCCAATGTGACCAGATAGGCGGGATTGAAATGAAATGAAATGAAATGAAATGAAATGAAATGAAATAAATAAATAAATAAATAAATAAATAAATAAATAAATAAATAAATAACCATTACCTTCAAAGCCCAACAAGACTCAGTCCAACTCTCTATTCACTGCTGGATCAACTTCCCTTTTTTAAGGTCCGTTTCCCTTTTGGCACAATCTTTTGAATGTCTTTGGTGTCGCCACCTGTGCATTTGCATCATAGTTGGGATTCCAGTTTTTGGTAACGTAGGTGAGACCATCTGTCATCTCATGATCGGCTTGATCGTTTCTAACATGGACCAAAGCACTCAACCCCTGCTTCTTTGGGGAGCACATGATTCTAGGAAGGGAAGATCTAGGTCTTCAAAAGCCTCTGCAAGCCCCATATGCACAGAAGGACAGACTGTGGCTTCTTCTTCATATTCTGGAATGTCGGCCTTATCCTCCAGTTTGCATTTTCCTTTTTTATTCTCTGTTTCCAGCTCTTTCTCCCCTACCTCTCTTGCTGATGCCCCTTTTATGCTCACCTTTTGGCAGAAACATATGAAGTAGGTTTTTTCCTGCTCTCTCTCTCTCTCTCTCTCTCTCTCTCTCTCTCTCTCTCATTTCTGGTCCTCTGGAGCTCACTGCCCAAACCATTGGGACAAGGGATACAGGTTTGAGGTAATGATCTGGGGATGAGAGCCCTCTTCCCTCAGCTGAGACCTTGAGGAGGGCAGGTAAGATTCCAAGTTGATCCTACTTGCAGGCCAAAGCTCACCCACTCATGTCTTAAGTCCATGACTGAAATGAAGGTTGGAATAAAATATTTTCTACTAGAGAAACATTGGTGGAAGATGCTGAATTTTTAAATGAATTTCCCAAAGAGTTGGGGAGATCATAAGAACCTAATGAAACATGCTCGTTAAAAAAGGGGGTTTTATATATATCAACTGTAGAAAAACTTTACAAGGTGGGGTGGCGTCTTTGGACCTAACATGGTGCTGCCCCTCACCAGCTCCTGAAGGAGCTGAATTTGTCTTGAATTTGTCACTTGTCTTAAGTTGAATTTGAAGAGGTCATATTAAAAAAATGAGATATATTTGGCGGGGAAAGGTTCTCAGAGGAATTTTTTGAAAGTGGATTAAGAACTGTGTGGAAGCTATACCAGAATTTCATTCTGACTCATTTGTTTTTGAAAATCATGACAAGAATTTATTGTTCCTCTTCTCCCAGTTCTTCTTTTCCCAGGTGGCAATATTGCCTTTAATCAGTAATAAGATTTTTGAGGGCCTATTTTTTTCTCTAAAGAACAGAAGTGCTTGACAATTTTGTTGAATAATTCACAACAGCTTTTTTGAAGGTAAAAACCCTGTGAGGATAAGTGAATCATTCTATTTTCCAGCCTGTGTAACTTTAACATGTATTCACCTCTAAGTTATTTTCCCCGTTTGTATATAAAATGTTTTATTTTAAAACTTATTCTCTCTCCAAATGCACTTTCACTCAAAAGTTATATTTATAAATGAATTATTTATTAACATGTTTCAAATGTATGTTCAGCAAATGGACTAGCAGACTTTTTGGTATCTTGTGCTTGTACATAGTTCAGAGTTAGGATGACTTATTTGTATCACCTCTTCATATGTCTAAATTATGTGCCTGAAGACATTAATTAATAAATATCAAGTGTGTGATAGCCGTGTGCATCTTCATCACTGAGCATGCTTTGGCATGTCTCAGGATCACTGAAAAATAGCTAGCCATCCCTAAGGATGTTTTGTACATCACTAATGAAGGAAGTAATATTTTGGGGAGACATAAATTCTATATTTTATCAGAAATCCACAGAAATATTGAAATAGCTCTTTATATTTTGTTCACTAAGTACTGAGCTGCTTTCATATTAATGACAGCAAAGTACATAAAAGAATTTGTGTGTTGAGGGGTGTCCTTCGGTTTTGTTCACTCCATTTATACACACAAACTCAACAGTGTTTTTCTTAGGATCAAAAACAAGCTTCTAAAATTGTACAGCATGCTTGAATAATTCCAGTTTACATCCACTATGGGAGATATATCTGGTACATATTCCGGTAGCTCAACTGTCAATGTTTTGTAAGCCGTTGGTCCTCTTGATGTCGCTACATCTTCATGAACACTTTCTCTACTTTTTCCAGAAGCATAGCTAATAGCCCCAAATTGTTGCAGACCAATCGTGCTGCTAGGGAAAAGAGAAAAATGAGAACAGAGTTGTCACAAGACTAATGATTACTCACCTATACAGCCAGAGGAGAGAAGAGGGGAGGGATGCAGGTTGGCTGACGTTAATGGACAGGCATTTTAAGTCACAGAGACTAGATTAAAGAAGAGAACTTCAGGCTCAAACATTGCATGCCGAAACTGCTTTGATGTCTGCTTCCTTCCCCTCCTCCCTCCTGTCAGATAAATGAAATTGTTCCTTACAATTTTATGTAGGCAGATCTGCTTTCTCTAAAGTTCAAGAAAATACAAAGGGACTGAATCTTTCAACTCAGTCCTAAACATGTTCATGTGGAAATTACATGCCTGAAGTTCAATGACACCTACTTTCTAGTCAGCAGGGCAGGTCCTACCATAAGCCTCATGGCTCTGGCAGCATACTGGAAAGGGTTGCATATCACATCTTTTTGTAGCCTGTGGAGCTACTTGTCACTGCTGCCATCGCACTGCCATGGCTGGTATCACATCCACTCCTTCAGAGTTGGTTGCGCTTCACACTGTCAGCCTGGAGAGGAGCAGTGCTGTTCTTCTTGTTGCCACTGGGACAAGTGATGCTCCAATCAAAGCAACTTGTGGTGCTTCAAAAAAGCAGCTGGTGGGGCTCCTAAAGGCCTTTTCCAAGTACCCATGTCTTATATGTGGGGTTTTTCTCTGTCAGAGGGAGGTACTGGAGGGCGAAATGGTCCCAGAGAAAGCACTTCCAGCACTGCCCATTTGTTGCAACATAGTGTTTAAGTCTTAAATCATTAAAGATTAAGCAGGTGCTCTCCAGGACCTCCTTGCATCAGGAGACAGGATCCTAGCCTCTGGTTCTGAGGTCCTGGGGTGATTATCAGTACCACCACATACGCCTCACATTCAGGATGTAAGAAACACACACCAAATTCTTCATTTGCTTTGATTCAGGCTATGTTGACAAGACATGATGGTGAGGAATTTTTGGTTTCCCCAAGATTTCTTGACTTCTGATGAGAGGTAAATGAGGAGGACTCTTTTTCACATATTGCCTCTGCAGAAAACTGGTGTCCTTTCCCTTGAGGAAAGAAAACATGTAACACACAGAGCGAAAGCAAGAGCAATTCTTTCTAGTGTTCTACTGATGCTACTGAACACTGATGAAGGTGATGAAGACAATAAGGATTCTTCAGTCTAAGATGTTTCGTTCAGATGTTTACCAATAAAAGAAATCATTTGAACATAAACCTGAAGCATTGTTTCTTGAAGCTTTGAGATTCAGGGGGTGGGAGATTCAAATAATAAAATTCTGGTGCATAGTCAGATGTTGATAAATGTACCTATTTATCTCATGGCATCAGAGGAATGTGGAGTTGAAAGAATTATTCAAACTTAATTCACAAAGGCAGGAATCTACTTACTCAGATATATAACATCCAGTGCAGAATGTGCCAGAAAATGAAGCAGGAAGAACTAAAAGCAAATCAGGAATCAGGTGCTGTAAGAAACACAAGATCTTTTGTTGAAAACATCTTAAGGATCTGTTGTTAAACACACAGCTCAAGCAGACAAGATTGCTGTACATGCTACAAGGCGGGGAGAATGTCTGGAGTCATCTACCACTTAGATTTTAAAAGGGAGAACGGCTTCTTGACACCCATTTGCTGATTGGGTAAACCTCAAAAAAACATGCACAACCTACTCTCTATGAGCAAAGTATACCAATCCTCAAAGGAACAAGAGAAATAGATTTTCATTTTAATGCAGTTCTGGGGCCAGCCAAGGGGCAGTTTATAAATCAGGATGAGGTTTTCTCAGCTGCTTTGAGCCTCTAATAATAATTACACACTGTCAAATTGGTTCTTATTTAGTCAACCTTTTCCAGGGTTTTCCAGGTATACTCATGAGGTTTACCATTCCCTTATTCTGGGGTTACCTGGGACTATGCCATTTGCCCAGGGCTACAGAGGCTGGCTCTTTTCTCTTGAGGCACAACGGGGAATCAGACTCTGCAACCACATACCTAATTCACTGAGCTAGTACAACCTCCCAAAATATAGGAACACTTTTTCACTGGATATCTCTCTCTCTGTGTACTTAATTGTAAAGAGCCTCGTGGCGCAGTGGTTAAAACGCTGTACTGCAGCTAAAACTGTGCTCATGACCTGGGGTTCAAATCCCAGTAGCCGGCTCAAGGTTGACTCAGCCTTCCATCCTTCCGAGGTCAGTAAAATGAGTACCCAGCTTGCTGGGGGGGGCAATGTGTAGCCTGTATAATGAAATTGTAAACTGCCCGGAGAGTGCTTGTAGCACTATGGGGCGGTATATAAGCCCAATAAATAAATAAAATAAATAAATTAATACTCAGAGGCCAAAATTCTGTTGCTTAGTATAGTAAGTCAGTGCCCCCCCACAAAACACGTGAGTTGTGTGTACATTGGTTGTTGTGGTTTTTTTTTTTTTTTTTTTTTTTTTTTTTTGGCTGTTTGGCCATGTTCTGGAGGTTTTTCTTCCTAACGTTTCACCAGTCTCTGTGGCCAGCATCTTCAGAGGACAGGAGCTAGACCTCTGTCTGTGTTCTGCTGTAGTGTGTGGGAACCCCTCTAAACACAGGATATGTGAGGATATGTGGCTTCATAGGTCCTTTTCTTGATTTTGGGTTTAGTCAAAGTAGATGACGTGCTTAGTTTGCACAGAGAAGTAGTGCTCTATCATGTGGTGAAAGACATTTGTCCGAGCATGCCATTTTCCTCATTTCTGTATTTTGCATTGGAGTGCTTTGTTTTGTGTGAGGTCATTACAAGGTAAACTCAGGCTTATTTTGCTGAAGCATTCATCTCTAAGGAAATCCCTTTGGAGAGGAGGGGAACTTGCTAATCTAGAAATACTTGGTGTCTGTTTCAACCTCTTCTGTGGAGAAGATTCAGTAGTTGTAGCAAATTTTGGGTTTCCATTCTTTCCTTGATTAAATTGCTAAATTCAGCTGCCAGTCTGAGCCGAAGGCTAACTAACTAAACATGAGAAAACAATGTGTTTCCAATAATAAACATATTTGTAAAATATTCCATTATGCATATAGAATCTTTATTAGTCCATAACAGTATGTGAGAGGGGGACAATTATTGGCAGACCTGGATGGAAAATTTAAATGTGCTAGGACTTCTCTAGAACAAAACTGTGTAGATTTGCCTATCACCCTCACAATGTAACTAATTTTTATTGGCAATATTGCCTCTCAAAATGAGAAAAGTTAACCTACAACAGGCATACAATTATCACAGAGTTTCACCAACAACTTTCTTTGTGTTTGCGTGCAATATCTGAAGAATTCTGAAAGGAGTAAGAGACACTTTGAAAATCTGATAATATTTCTTGGGAGTGAGTTTTCCACAGTCCTAAATGTCTCT
Source organism: Pogona vitticeps (assembly GCF_051106095.1). Classification (NCBI taxonomy): domain Eukaryota; kingdom Metazoa; phylum Chordata; class Lepidosauria; order Squamata; family Agamidae; genus Pogona; species Pogona vitticeps. The sequence goes on from NC_135785.1 coordinate 162,668,823, forward strand.
GGAAAGCAGTGGAGTTTTAGTTGGATATTGCCTAAATCATGGGAAGCATGCCCTTTGCATGAATAAAAATAAAAGAAAAAGTATAAAGCAGCCATTATTTTTCTGTGATACAACAAATATACATATTGAGGGACTGAAAGTGAGCCCTTTTGATATACAGATGGATCAAGTAGCTTCATGCAACATTGATGTCACTATGTCTCTAGTGAGACGACATTTATTCTCAATGATAGGCATTTTCCCAGCATTTTCTTCCTTAGTGGCCTATCCTTTATTAGCATTACAGCAATGGGTGGCATCTAACCATAGTCTAAATGTAATGTTGTGCATTGAGAGAAATAGCTTCCCGGGCAAAGGAACAAGCACATCAATAACTCAGTGGGAATAGGCACCAACAGAAGGTAAACTCACACAGGTCAGTCAGGCAAAGCTTGGTAGGTGGTGGAGTACAAATCATCTTATAAAATAAAGCCAGAGACACCAGAAAGATTTGTCTTATCCACCCCACTTGTGTTTGAATTGTCCATTATTAACCAAGGCACAATGTAGTTGAGAAAGAACAAAGGTTCCGAAACCAATACTTTTCAATAGCCTCACAGATGGCACCAATGTGGCAATTTCACCGCTGCTAGGAGGAATGAATGTGGCAATTGTTTTGTAAGAGCCATTCAGCCGATGGAGAAATAGTGAGTGAGTGAGCAAGAGAAATGAGGAGGAAAGAACACACACAGAGAGAGAGAGAGAGAGAGAGAGAGAGGGAGGGAGAGGGAGGGAGAGGGAGAGATATTATTACATCTAAATGTTCTATTTAAGTAAATATTATTCAGACATGGAAACCTCCAAGCTTTCCCAGTTCCCTGTCACTAACTATTAGGTACCTTTTAAATAACACAGAATAGTTCAAATTCCCAAGCATAACTTTTCTGTCAAGAGCAGTGATGCTGATGATGGTGATGATGACAACAAGGACAACAACAGCAGTAGAAGAAGTAACAATAGATGGCTGTGAAGGAAATCATTTGTTCCACTTCACTAAGTTTATGAGGGGTCTTCCTTAACAAAATTAACTTTCTCTCAGTTCTGGGAATGGCGAAAAATCTACACAGTCTATCCAGGCTGTGCAGCTGTGTCCCAAACATTACGTAGAGCAGCCTCAGGTATCCACATGAAAAGAAGTCAGGAAAAAACATACTCTAACATTTTTTTGTCTCCGTCTGGACATATTACTTGGTGCATTAATATTTCCTTGCCACATTGGGCATGGTGATTGAACAATGTCTCTCTCTCTGTGTGTGTCACACAGACACACACACACACACACACACACACACACACACACACACACACACACACACACAAACACATATCATTGTCATCAACTGGTTATTTCAGCCTTTGTTAATCCAGTCCCTGTGCTGTGAGGAAATGAGTTACCTGCTTTTTAAAAGAATTATTCCTCATTGTCCCCATGCCCAAAAGAGAACCCCTCTGGGAGCTCAGATTTATACCTTTGTGAGTAGCAGCAACAATGATTAGAATAAAGGGGAAGGCTTCCAATTCAATAACATGTAACATAGCTCACGCTAAATATCCTCCTTGCAGAGCTAGTTTTCCAGGGGTGGTCTTTATTTGCTTCCCACAAATTCTTGCTCTTGACATTGGGTTGCCATGCCTTGAAGGTGGCAGATTTATTCTCTTGCTCCTCTTCTTTCATAACTGACTGCCAGTTGCTCTCATATCATCTACTGGCTTTTGAAAAACGATAATAGAGACTGCTGAATATTGCCAAAAGGGAACACAGTTCTCCACATGATACACAACTAGGACAGAAAGTTGCTTGGTATTCTAGATGGGGTGTATGAAAAAGAGAGAGGGAGAGAAGATCCATACAACTTTGTAAGCCCATTTCTAAATTACAAACAACTACTCCAGAATTATTATTATTGTTTGTTTATTCAGTGATTCAGTAATCACTGATATTTGTAATTTGCACTTCTACCTACCGTAACAGACATCAGACAAACAGCATTCCCAAGCATGCCAGTTCTAGCAGTAAAGAAATTATCAACAAGATGTTGTTACATCTGACTTGTAATTAAATAGAAATGCAAAGCAGATGGTGACTTACAAGCCATGCAGTGTATTCTTCAAGCATAGGCAGAAGGATCTTATATTGTGATTACAAACATCTATGTATCCCATTCTACTTTAATCTAACCATTGAATCCTGTCTTTGTAGATAAACATTATCTGGAGCATGAACTATTTTTTTTTAATGGAGCAGTTTTATACAAGCTGTCATAGCGGGTAGTACATATAGTATTTGGAGGTAGATCCTAAGAAAATCTGTTTAGGCACCGGGTAGTCCATGGTTCAAGATCAACTCAACCCTGAGCATACTAAAGCAGCATTTGGCAAGCAACTGTAGTCTCGGACTTGCCCACCACAAGCTAGGATGTTAATCCTACCTTGACTCATTTTGTCATTGCACAGCAAATGGAGCAGTGCACAGTTTTCTTTCTGTTGCAAGACTGTAATATTTTTGGTCCGTCACAAATAGATCGTATTCATTTTTGAGCCTTTAAAAAAAAATTCTGTAAATACCCTGCAGTAATAGTTGCTTGGAATAGTATGAGCACCGGGATTTATTATCTAAAGGCAATGGTGACTGATATGTTTATCACAAATGTAAACCAATTTTCTATCCCTTATAGGTATGGATGTACTAGACAGCTAATGTGGTGCATGCCAGTTTTCTTTGTTACACATAAATCTCAAAATGGGAGCTGCAGATCCAAACCAGAAGTGTAGGTTTGAGACTTCACCTCTCGTCTTATGAATAGGAACATGCTGCCTGTCAGTAGAAGGTCAACAGGGTGGAGGCTTGCTTTAATTTTTCTCTGCAAGAAATTCCAGAGTCATATCAATTTCTTATTACATTTGTGGGGCGGGTTTGGCATCACTGAAAAAGTTTAGCATCCCGGAAAACAAAGACACCATTTAAAGGATGTACATTTGGTACTGTCTGAGGTGAAACCTCTAGTCAATACAATGCAAAATGTCATAGTGAACTTGCTAAAATGTTGGTCAACCTTGATTGGCACACAGCTTTCTACATCTGAAGGGTTTCTTTGCACAAAATCAGTTGTTTTGCTTACCATGACTGTTCTAACTTTAGAAAGAAGTGATGAATCACTTAAGCAAAAGAATATGTACCTTAAAACAGGGGTCCCCAACCCCCGGTCCACGGCCCAGTGCTGGTCCGTGGGCTTCCCTGAACTGGAGTGTGGACACGGATCTCTGCCCCCCCACCCACATGCACGGGGTGTGTGTCATGCTTGTGGAGGAGCGTGACATGCTCACAGGTGGGCGTGTCAAGGGGAAGAACGCTTTCCCTATCTAACTTCGCCCTCAAGCACCAGGTTGGACTGAGGTGACCGGCTGAGCAAGGCAGCGCTTTCCATGGACAAGACAGATGCGTGTGTGCCTGCATGTATGAACCCCTGGCCCATCCTGTCTGGAAAAGGGAGAGAGTAGGAGGGAAGGAAGGAGGTTGATTTGGGACATGCTTCACCCACAAGGGTGGGCAGTAACCCCACATGGGCCTAGCAAGGCAGGAGGAGGAAGGGGGGAGAAAGGTCTTCTGAATGGGCCACTCTTGCCACAACATGAAGTTGCAGATGCCTTGGGTGCAGCTGGGAGTTGGAAGAGCTTCCCTTGGCGGGCCGGGATAGCAGGAAAAGGGCCGCCCTGTTACCAATCCCTGCAAACTGGAGCCCGGGAGGCATCCGGGGCGGCAGTGAATGACAGGCCAGGCGGGAGCGCCTTCGCCTTTGCACGGAGTTGCCATTTTCTCTCCCATCCCACCCCATCCTGCCCCGATCTGCTCCGCAAAGCGGGCTGGCGACACACGCTGCCCCGGCTGGTGGAAAATTGGCCAGGCGGAGGGAGAGGGAGAGGGAAGGAGGCAATGACTTCTTCCAGCGACCAATCACCTTTGCAGCAACAGCCCACCCCATGCCGAGTGTGTCTGTGTGTGCATGTGTGTGCGTGTGTTTTGACAGGGGAGAAGGCAGCAATAGGCCCACGCTTGTGTGTGGGCATGTCACGCTTGCGGGTGAGCGTGTCATGCTTGCGGGTGGGCATGTCGAGCTCATGTGCATGTGCGCAAGCATGACATGCCCCTCCACAAGTGCAACACACCCCTCCGCAAGCACGACATGCATGACAAGCATGACACGCCCCCTGCGCACAGAGGCTGCATGCCCCCAACCGGTCCACGGTCCGAAAAAGGTTGGGGACCGCTGCCTTAAAATACTGTCTGCAGCATGATTTTCTTCTGGAGTGTAAATTGGGATCTGATGCTTCGATTTACTTAAGAAGATAATCAGTATAATCTTGATTATATTGGTCTACTGAAGAAGACTGTTGCCAGGATCTCATCCAACAGTATTTGGGATAGGAACCACTTTAAAAGGATATCAAAATGCTTGTTGAAATTTTAGAATTATATTCATGGCTTTAATGCAACTAAAAAATATCTAAAATTTGTGCCCTGCCAACAGGACCAGTAGAATTGTGTTTCCTTCAAAGTTTTAATTTGGATGCCATTTCATAACTATTTCAAAATAACATGGTACCTTGTTTGGGTAAACGGCCTTCACCTTTCAATAATACAAAGTGCAAAATATCTTGCCATATTTCAACAAACATATTCTCTTTTAACAATCCCCTTTTAAATTTTATATTCCATGTAACTGCTATTTCCCAAAGCTTATCATACCATTCAATTAATTTAAACAGTTAATTCATGGCTTTACACCTCCCTTTTCTTTCAAGAACAGTCAGCCTGAAAAAGCTCTTCTTTTTTGCTGCCTGTCAACGAGACTTTGGCAAAGGACGATGGAATCTGTTGTCCATGTGAATAGCAATTTCTGTCTGAATTTGGACGCAGACAGTAGTTCAGTGGTACTGTACTGTATATTGTAACTTGCAACTGCTCATCATAAAAATCTCTATAGTTAGTCCCCCATTCATGAAAATTCAAAAAGCTCTGTTGACCAAATCAACAAAACAATTCTACTTTTCATCTTCCCCAGAAGCAGGTGTTTTGTAAATCTCATAGATTTTATTTGCTCATTCGAGATCAAACAGCCCACAAGTACCTTGCCTTTCAACAGAGATAGCTGATTACAATATACTATGGTTAAGAAAGACACTTCATGACCCCTGCTACTCCAACTAAACTCAAAGGGAACAGGGGAGCCTGAATGGGTTGGGGTGGCAGATATCATTTGTCTTTGCTATCTAGAAAGTCCTGGCATTTTGATCCCATAGATAAGATACTCTTATGTTATGGACATTGTTGACATTTGAACAGGCATGATGTTGGGTGGCAGCGGGGAGTCCTGTATTCAAATGCCTGTGAGCTGGATCAAATAGAGGAGGCTGGTTTGTAGGAAAACTGTGTATGTCATTTCTATTAAGGAGACGGGCCAGATGCAGCTGGAAAAACCAGGAATAATACCATAAAAACTGAATGCATAATGCTGAACTTGAAACAGAATCTTAGCCAGAGGTGTCTCATCACCTCCTCTGGCCGCACTGATTTGGATCGATTCCAGTTGACCATCTGATGTCAGGACCCAAAGTGCCTCGAGGAGTCAGGGCGACCACCTGTGCTCTGGATCCTTGCCCATCCTGGCTTATAAAAAGACGAGTGTTGGAGATTTATGACACAGCATATTGTATCATCTATCTCAAAGATAGCGATAAAACTTCTTCTGCTATCTACATTCCCTTAAGAAAAGGAATAATTTGTCTGGATATGGTCAATTGAAGCTTGGGCCATGACGTGATGATGAGAAAGAACAGAGTTCTTCCTTTCCTCCCTTGCTCGGGCTTGGGCCTTTTGATATCCGTTTTCTCTGCCTGTTCCCTCCAGGCAGCTACAGTGTTCAGGACTATTTGATTTGGCAGCTGCCTTGAAAGAGACAGATTAAACAATTTGGGTTCAAAAGGGCCAGTCTACTTTGAAAGTTACATAAGCAGCAAAGTGCTGCGTCTAACACGCATAAGGTGCTCAGTGATCACGAAGAGTTGGTACCCGGGCAGAATGGTTTGCTAAGTGAATTCTTAAGTACACAGTCAGCTTGGGTAGGCATCTCGTGAACACCGGTTTGAATTCTTTTCCTCAGATGAAATGGTTCAGAGAAAGCAAAAATACATAATTGTCAAGATGTGGAAGCTTGAATAAATAACCCAGTTTGGATCTGGCTTTCCTTATAAGGTTTAAACCAATCTGATCTGTCAGCTCTTGAGTCTTGTACCTTTCCTTTTGCTAAACAGTCTGGAAGATGGTATGGAACGCAGCTGGAAGAAGCGTTAGGAATTGGGAGGAGCACTGGCAAAGGCTTCACAACATACTGTGTGGATTCATATATTTAATTTAAATAAGCCGTCATTACTGCAGGGTTTTCAAATTAACCCTGTGAGGTTAGATGCTGCTCCAGTGATGCAACTATACTTACCAAAAGGTTTGCAGTGACTTTGGTCATTTCATACGATGCAAGCCCTGGTGTGATCTAAAAAGGTCACATTGGCACCATCTTTAAGCCAAACCAGAGCTTCTGCCCCAGCCAGCCAGTGTTGGGAGTTGTCCTAGCTACTGATGGCCCTGGGGTCGAAGACCGTCATGCTGCAAAACCAGAGCCACAGGAGCTGCTCCTGAGGCAAGAACAAGGTCACTGCCTGGCTCGTCCCATGGATGCTTCCCAGCCACATTGGCACTGGCTGGCTCATGATGTTTTTGCTCGGGGAAACATCTATGGGACTAGCGAGACAATGACACTGTTCTTGTCTCAGGAGCAGCTCCTGTGACTCTGGTTTGAGTGCCATCATTCAAAAGTAACACACACACATACCCAAACAAATTTCTCACAATTCCCAACCATCATGTTTCTTATACATATATATCTTCTTATACATATACATGTACCTGGCACTGCCAGGTAGAGTGGATGTATTTACCTGCACTTCTGTTTTCGACAGTTACTGGGTGGGCAGAAATTAGCTGGGGAAGCTTTCACAGAATGGGAAGAAGGATTAGAGTTATGCATCTGTAGAGCTGGAAGGGATCGTCGAGTCCAATCCCTTGCCAATCCATAGCTAATGTATTCCTGTCAGATGTCTATCCAACCTCTGTTTGATAACCACAAACAAAGCAGACTCCATCGCATTCTGAGGCAATTCATTTCCTGTTGAATACCTCTCACTATCAGGAAGTTCTTCCTGATGTTGAGCTGAAAACTTCCTTTGTTGTAATTTGAATCCATTCATTTGGGTCCTATGTTTTGGAGCAGCACGAGACAAACTTGTCCTTCAAGTACTTCAAGATAACAATCAAGTCCCCTCTCAATCCCCTTCTCTGCAGGTTAAACATATTCACCTCCCTCCACCAATCCCCACAAAGTGAATCATAGTCCTATTCAGGTCCAAATGGGATTAATTTGAAAGTGAACAGGGAAATAGTTCTAGGCTGCCCTTTGCTCATCACTGATTTCAGGTGAAGGAGTGAAGAACTTCTAAAATCCACAGAAGAGTTTTTCAGGACTCAGATGTGAGCCTTGGTAAAGCTCTGGAACAACATTTTACCTCTGACAAGAAGGAAATGGCTGGGAGTGGCTGTACTCCAAAGGCATCGCAAATGATTATGAGACTGGATGTTTTTTGACAGGAATTTTTTATAGAGCCTTTGCCCTCCCACCCCAGAATAATGACACAAGACTCAAAGATGGGATAAAAACAGGACCACGCTTTATTAATCATATCACTTTAACTTTCTGGCCCTTCAAGTAGCCAATGGTGCCTGTGTTAGTGTGGAATGATGGTGAAAGTAAAGGTCTCATGGGACCTTTTCTTTATGACACTGAGTGAGTATCCAGCCCTGAGGTAGTGTGGCCCTTATGTCCACACCTCCTTGGGTGGCCATTTTTTTTTACTACCTCTGGGCCTCTGGCCTCCTATCTCTTGGTGGCCTTTGGTCCGGAGGTGTCCCTATCACATCGTCCCTCCCGGACTGTAATCTTGTGATCCACGGCTCTGAGACATGCTATGCCCCACTTGACCCCACAGGGAACTCACCGATCCATCTCCATTCTGCACTACTCACCAGTGTGACCAAAGCCACCACCCATAAAACTGCCTCACACCCCTGCCAGTATGGGATAGGCGAAAAATCCCTGTGTGCCACAGCCAATCAGCAAATGGGTCAAAAATTCCTATCCAGCCCCCACGGCAACCAGCGAAACTCAGACTAGCTAAAAAGGGCAGGTGGGTGGGATGCAAGCCTCAAAAGAGGCTGAATGGGGGGAGGAGTTCCTGCTTTAAAGCTCACTCCTCCCCCTCCTCTCCCAGATAGTCGGGACGTGTAAATCATGTCTCGCACTATTCCGAGCGAGAGGGCAAAGATGCTCTGCTCGGCAAAGCCTCTTGCCGACGGAGTGCACCAAATGAGCAGAGAGACTACCACTGCTGTTGCAGTGTCCCTGGAGCTTAGCCACTCCCAGCCATTTCTGGATAGCTCATGTGATTTAGGTCTCTGGCTGTGGAGCCAGAGGCTGGGAGTTCTGTTCCCTATTGTGTCTCCTTGACAGAGGCTGGACTCAGTCATCCTCTCCAGCTCTGCAGTTCTAAGATGATGATGATTTCCTTCTTCAGAAGCAAATGGTCACTCTAGTGCCTTACCAAAGTTCTTACCAAAGGTGCATGGTTCTCTATATCTATGGTCTATAAGAAGTTGCTAACAAGAGCGAATGAAAAGTTGGCAATTATAGAAAAAAAGAGTTATTATTCAATGAACTTAGAATATGCAATAAAATATATGTATGTTTGAGTGATTTTTCCTGAAAAATAGATAGATAGATAGATAGATCAAGGGTCAGGGAACTTTTTGAACTTTTACCCCATAAAAATATTATATACGCTGACATTACCTCCTTGATTTGAAAGGAAGGATCTTGGTAACACGCGGTCAGTCGAGCGCCGCTGCTGAAGTCTCGCTGCCCGGGCCGCTGCCGCCGCCTCCTCCACCGCTGCCTGGTGGGGTCGTGCTCAGTCCTTGGCCCTGCAGGGGTGGCTCCCTTTCTCCGCCAGTGGGCAGCTCCTGGGCGGCCATCGAGGAGCAGTAAGTGGCTTGCCCTCAGGGGACACTCGCCGACGCCTCCTGCTCCGGCACCAGCAGCTGCTTGCTGGGGCGGCCACGGGCCTCACAGTTGAAGCGCGATGACAGCTAACACACGGAGAGCAAGAGGCTCCTCCAGGCCCGACCAGCCAGCACGGAGGCGCTGCCAAAGGAAGCTGTGCAGCCGGGCAAGCGCTGCTGCCGCCCAGTGGGCTCCTCTGGGGATGGGGCATGGGGTGGTGGCCCAGCACCAGGAGGCTGAGGCTGGCCCAGGCCGCCGTCATGGCCACACCCTTCCCCCTTTGCCGTGATCCACCTCTCCAGGCACTGGCAAGGAGAGGCTCCTCCTCGCTGGGGCACTCCAGTGACTTATCCTGGCCTTGCCCTCCACCATGGCTGGTCCCACTGCTACCTCGGCTGCTGTATGCTGCCGGCCGGGCGCTGGCCACCATCCGCCATGGTTCGGTTGCAGCCAGGCCAGAGAAGGGAGTGGGAAGGGGGGGATCGTGCTGCTGGGGACCCCCCTCCAGGCAGAGGAGGAGGAGGAGGAGGAGGAGGGAATGGGGTTAGTGTTGTGTCCTCTTTACCCCCAGGATTTTCATTTTTACCCCATTTGGGATAATTTACCCCTGTTCCCTGACCATTGAGATAGATAGATAGATAGATAGATAGATAGATAGATAGATAGATAGATAGATAGATAGATAGATAGATAGATAGATAGATAGATAGATAGATAGATAGATAGATAGATCGATCGATCGATCGATCGATCGATCGATCGATCGATCGATTTTCTGCAATTTGACCTCCATATTTCCCCCTGTGAATCAGATGACAGTCCTATGCTATTCTCATGGATATGTAGGGCTATCTCACAGCAGCAAATTGCTGCTAATTAATGGATATATCAGGTGACTTAGGACAAGGCCAGAAATCCAAGCAGAGGCTTGTTAATTCGTGGCAATTTTATGCTACCAGATATGCCATTTCTCTTCTGCGAATCCCCTGCCATGGATACACATATATATACCATTCATCATGCATGAATGGAACTGAGGCAAATAATTTGATAGCAGACAACAACAGATTCTCATTTGGAGTTTTAAGCTTTCAGCTACCCAAAACGAAGACCCTAAATTATGCAGCATTGTTAAGAGTTTCAGCTAATCATAATTAATTGCATATGTGCATTTTGGGAAAATAACTTCTATGCAATGGGACAAATAAAACTAAACTTGCTTACTTTGGTTTAGCAGCTCCCTTATTAACAATCACTTCAAAAGTTCTCCTGACACAGTGTAACATGAAAAAAATGGCAGAGAATAAAGTGTTGCTTTGATTGGTACGTTGCTAGTGTGCTTTGACCTCTCTTGAAGGACCACAAGGTGGCTGATTCCCTGTACCTGGAAACTGTTATTGTTTGGCCAATAGTAAATTGATTTTTGACTGCTGGGTAAACATAATCACAGGTTTGCTTGATGCCAAACAGCATGGCTTTACCAAGTGCATTAACACCCAGTCTCAAGACCACTGCATTGTGAGCCCCAGAGTCACATTCATTGTATGTTCATACAAGCAAGCACTTTACCTTTGATTTCAATGCATGTTGTGATTACAATTCATAAAGAAGCTATGGGAGATTTGATTATTTCTTTGGACTTCCATGAAAAAGTCCAGATTGCTGCCAACTTTGCTGTGTAATATAGGCCTGACCCAGAGCACGGGAAAATCATTTATTTGGACTGCAGCTCTGAGAATCTCCAAGTTAGCAGTGGCCAGTGTTCATTCTCCTCGGGAGATCTAAGGAGGTATAAGGCAAAAAAGGCAACTTAAGTTCTAGACGGTGGTCTACAAAGCAAATTTTGAGCTCAGACAACATTGGTCTTGTCTGTGTAAGCATGTGAACAAACCTATATTGAAATTTACCCAGCTATTGTGTTGATCAGGTTTGTGGTTTCCCTAACTAGGCTGTCAATGACTATTGCACTGACATCAAATATAAATGCACATGAAAAGTGGATTTAAATATTGCAGAGCTTGCATGAACCCACATGTATCAAGCAAAGGCTTTCTCCGCAGCTTTGTCTCTGAGATCTGTGGTGAGGAATAGAGAACAAATCAGTTTGGTGTGCATTTCTCTATGACAGTACCTACCCTGTATCCCTTGAGACTGGGAATATCTTGATTCAGAAATGCATGCATTTCCACAGCTTGCAGTGCATTCCAGACAATGAAAGACTTGTGCACAAAACCAAAGATCCATCTGAAAAATGCATATGGCTCTAAATGGCTGTATTTGGAAAGACAGACTCACTTGAATAGGAGGTTGCACAAAAATGCGTGCAAAAATATACACATACATTTATTTGGAGAATGGAAAAAGAAATTTTAGGCTGGAACTAAACTGGCCTTTTTCGACTGCTGCAGTCTGAGATCAGGGGGAGGAGCGATATGGCATTTGATGCGATTCTCGCATCCAAATGACATATATACCTTAAGTGACCCTATTTATTCTGGCTCCCTCCATTGTCAATTTCCAATACAATGGTGCCTCAACTTATGAACGCCCCTACATACAAACATTTCAACTTATGAACAGCTCCGGCCACAAAATTTTGCTTCGACTTACGAACAAAAAATGCGGGGAAAGCAGGAAATGGACTTGCTGATTCAACTTGTGAACTTTTTAATTTACGGCCATCTTCTGGGACGGATTAAGTTCGTAAGTCGAGGCACCACTGTATTGTGAAGTGGCTTAATAAACAAAAGAATATTTTCTTTACCTTGTGTGCAGTGCCGATCGACAGACTGTGGCTTTGATCCTCACTTCACACAAAAGCAATTTTAAAATACAGTGGTGCCTCGCTTAACGAGTGCACCGTATAGCGATGTTTCCGTATAGCGATCCCTTTTTCGGGATCGCTATACGGAAACATACCCGATCTTCGCAATGGGGAAAACTCGCATTGCGAAGATCGGGTATTGCGGCGGCCATTTTGGAGCCGCCGAACAGCTGATCGGTGGTTCCAAAATGGCCGCCGGAAGCCCGGAAATGGCTGCCGGCAGCCGTTTTCGCGCCCTGCCCTCGCTTAGCGAAGGCGCGAAAATGGCTGCCGGCACCTGGAATCCTCGCTGAACGGGTAAGTAACGAAGGTATTGGAACGCATTAAACGAAGTTTAATGCGTTCCAATACCTTTCCCCTACCCGTTTAGCGATGATTCCGTATAGCGAGGGTTAATCCGGAACGGATTAACCTCGCTATATGGAGCACCACTGTAATTAATTTGAGTGATTCTGCACATCAGTGATGTTCCAGCAGGGGCAAACATTAATACTTTTATTCCCCTGGCCTCTGCACAAAGAAGTAGAGAAAACATTCAGTTTGTTCATATCCTGCAGTGACTCTCTTATTTAGCCATTTCACGATACTGGAGATTGACAGTGAAAGGAGCCTTAATAGGTCTGTCAGCTGCAAGGTTCAATTTTGGTCCATTCCCAGAGATCACATGTGCTGGGAACGGACTTAACTGAAGTACATCTACCCACACCAAAAAAAGTAGAAGAACCTGACAGGTGTAGGTAGGGGCACTCTGGGAACAGATTGGTTTACTCTAGTGATCAGGTCCGTATGCCAGAAAAAAAGAGTGAACCAACCTGCCCCTGCAATGTACCAAACAGCGGGACAAATGCCTGTCTGACTGAACCCTTAGAAACTGATATCAAATAGATGACAATGCCAGGGAATTCTGAAGGCAATGCAAATAAGACTGGCAGATCCATACCCTTGGCCTTCCAGATATTAGTGGACTACATTCCCCATCATTCCTGAGTATTGACTTTTATGGGTAAATACTAGAGATGAGCATGAATTCAACCATGGACCGGAAAAAACAACACAAACCGGGCTGGTTTATGGTTTGGTTCATTGTTCAGTTCACACAACCCATTTTGTCAAAATGAAACAAAAGTGCCAAATTTTTTTCCGCTTGGCACTTCATTTTGCTTTGGCAAAATGGAAGCCCACCTGCTCTTTCTTGCTGCTCCGTCACTTCCCCACCTGATGCTGCCTGCACCTCCTCGTGGCGCAGTGGTTAAACAGCTGTACTGCAGCTAAAACTGTGCTCACGACCTGGGGTTCAAATCCCAGGTAGCCGGCTCAAGGTTGACTCAGCCTTCTATCCTTCTGAGGTCGGTAAAATGAGTACCCAGCTCGCTGGGGGGGCAATGTGTAGCCTGCATAATTAAATTGTAAACCGCCCAGAGAGTGCTTGAAGTGCTATGGGGCGGTATATAAGCAGCACGCTTTGCTTTGCTTTCTCTGCCACCACCATCTTAAGAGACAGTGGCCCGGCTTCCTTTCCAGGACCCAGGTGAGTTGTCTCTGCACATGTCCATGCCTGTCATATAATAGGAATGTGCATGCACAGAGGCAGCTGGCCTGGCTTCCCTTCCATGTCTGTCAGCATTCGGCTGATGGGTGTGAGCATGTGCCAAGATAGCAAGGCTGGCTCCTGGAAGGGAAGCTGGGCTGCTGTCTCTGAAGGTGGTGGTGGTGGTGGTGGCAGCAGAGGCAGTGGTACAGGAGGTGGTAGGACCAGGTAGAAAGGCAACAGTGGTGGTGGGAAGGAGGGGTGGGTAGCAGAGGGGCCAGAGGCAGTAGGTTCTCCTCCCTGCCAGGCACAAACAGGAAAAATCAACCGCAAACCAGTTTGTTTCTCGAGGGTTTCAGGGGGTGTTTTGTGGTTACCCATGAACCACACACCATCATGACCCATGAGTTTTCTGGTTCATGCCCATCTCTAGCCAATACTCAGGAAGGATGTTGTAAGGTGAGGTCCAATAACAGTCACACCTCTTGTAATAAAGCATGAATTCAGCTCTGCTTCCAACGGTAGCAAACTCTTGATTTCAAAGTGTTTATATGTTTGTGTCAATCTGCTGGAGCTTTGTGACAACGAAGGTTGTCATAAAAGCTGAGACAGCGCAAACCTGCTTGTGAAAACCCAGAGACACAATATGGCATCAGGAAAAGAAAGCGGAGCTAAATGCTGAAGACAAAAGAACAAAGAGAACAGCGATGGCCTCTGACATCAGGCAGGCACCCCCTATAGACTTTGATAATGAGAATATTGGTGAAAATTGAGTTAGACAGAGGAAGCTCATTGAGCTAATATGTGGAAGCCCAGAGGCGAATGAGCGAAGAACAAAAGGCCTCACTACTACAAATCAGCAAGGGGCAAAAAGGCAGGGATATCTACAGAGCCTGGGGTGCCAGCAGCAAGCTGTCTTCCATGGACAGAAAGAAAGCTAGAGGACTGTTTGGAAGCTTGGAGGCACTCTGCTTCCAGGAAAATGAGTGCGTTGTGCGTGGGGGGGTATATAAGCACGGCAATGAGCACAGACCCCATAGAGGGGTGAGCAACATAATGCAATGTGTCTTCTCTATGGTGTCTTTCTCTTGGTGTGGAGACAAGGAAAATGTTCCTCTTTTTTTGCCTAATTGTGAGATTTCCCTGCAGAAATTTTGTATTGCTTTTTTGTTGTTGTTTTTTTAAAAAAAGAAATCCAGGGATCTCTTGAATGTTTCTTGGTCACTCCTGCCTACCCCCATGGCAATCTGACAGTGTTAGGACAATTCTTGCGCAAAATGACATATTTCCTGCACAAAATGTCCCAGAAACAGCATTGAGCTACATAATATTTGGCTGTTTCTAGCTCAAAGGCATAAAACAAACAAATAAATGGGGGGAAAGAGGGAGATCAGGGCTTATTCTTGCAGAAAGCCAAGAAAGCTAAGAAAATTCGCACCAATTTGCTGCTGTGGTTTATGCAATTCCACTTAATGCCAGCCTAAATGCCCTATAGGCCAGTGTAATTAAAAATTATCAGTGAAAAATGTATCCAATAAAAACATGCCTGTTAAGGAGATAAGGCTATAAAATGATTTCCTTATCAAGATATTTAGATTAGGATTATCAAGAGTCAACCCAGATATCCATCCTATCTGTATAAGAGCCTCATAATTGGAAGGGGAAAAAAAGGAGGCTTCTCTCACCCTTCCTTGTTTTCTCTGAAACAAAATCAAGGAGTTGTATTTATGGTAAGTTAAGCAGATGAAGGAGGATATAGGCAAGATCATGGCAGGAGATGCCAAACCTGTATGTGTCCTATCAATCATGGAATTTGTCATTGTCTCAGGTGTGACTTGGCAACTAATTTACTCATCGTGACGCTGTTGCATGCTATTCCATGCAATAGTTATTTGAAATTGTTTGGCTGAATTATACATTTCCAAGTGCTAGGTATGTGCAACTTTCTTGCACATCGCTAGGGTGACATTAGATTTTGGCAAAAGCAAAATTCAAAGCACATTCAGCAAAATGTGCTCTTGACTTTCAAATGAAGTGAGGAAAGCTGGATAAGACCACTTATATCCATATCTATAGCTCTGTCTATATGATCTATATCTACATTGTGAGGCAGAAGGAACTGTGCATCTCTAAATGAAATAGTGGTAGATTTGCTACTATTTTAATGGAACTAAAAATATTAGCATTTCTGCCCACCAGTTGCTCACAGCTGTACATTTCCCTCCAAAACCGGCTCAAATATGGTGGAGTATTTTCATAAGACTGGGGTCAAAGATGAAAGCAGCTTGGTTAAGATTGGATTTACATAAGGCTATGCATGTAATTTTGTACGTATTGGTCTCTACAGCATTTATTGACCTTTTGATCACTTCACCACATATATTTGGAAGAGAATCAGAGCAGGAAAGAAAATGGAGATGATCCATTCATATATTGCTGCTCTTGCTGCCTAAAAGAGACCAATCTTCTGCAGGAATTTTAATAAGAGCGATTTGAGAATGACTTTTGGAGAAATAGTGTTTAAGTTGCTTCAATTGTATAGCCAGATGTCTGGCTATAAAGGTTTTATTTATACTTCACTCAGTTAAACCGGTGCTCCAAATGAATTCTCCCGATGTCAAGTGGATTTGTGATATCCCAAGAGATTATTGGGACAATAGCAGCAATGAAATGAATAAAATCATGCATGCATGTAGTTCTGTTGTCTAAGGCAGATAACAGAGGTCTGGGGTGCATCGCCCTACAGTTTATATTAAATGGAATAACGTTGCTCATTCTTCTCATGCTTAACAGCCCCACCTTTTAAACTGCCATCTTGCTCTGGTCCTGATAGAGATTCTCATTCAAATGCTTTAGTCTCACTTGGGATAGGTTAGCAATGGCTGGCTTAAGTCTCATGGATCAAACTCCAATTGTACCAAAGCAGATTCTATTTTTTCACCTTCTGCTTTCCCCACATCTGCCCCACAAACTCCCCAGTGCTCCAGGGTAGATTTTATAGACACACAAAGGGGACTTAGCCACTTCCTGTTCCAGTAATGAAAGCCATCTCAGCACTGGGACAGCATATTGGGATACAACTCATTTGGACTAGAATGTGACAAAGTCTAGATTCAACACAATATGTCTTGCTAATATTCTGTCCCTTTTTTGCATTTGGTTTGCACTGCAGATAAGGCTGACAAAGATTTGAGATTCTATTTTTTTTACCAAACACCTTTTAAAAAGAACATGGTTTCTTTGACAGAGATTCAGCACCCACCCAGTTCAGTATATTGTCTTCAGCAGTAACCAGAAAGAAGGGCATATAATTGATCATCATTACATGTTGCTTGTCTTCAACCCAAAGAACATGTAGAAACTGAAGCCAAAATAGAAACGAGAGCCTGTAATTAAGACTGGAAGCCTGCTTATGTTGTAGAGAGATGACTGAGGCAGTCTTTATAAAACCAGAACTTAAAGGAACC
Source organism: Pogona vitticeps (assembly GCF_051106095.1). NCBI lineage: Eukaryota > Metazoa > Chordata > Lepidosauria > Squamata > Agamidae > Pogona > Pogona vitticeps. Next base: position 162,685,845 of record NC_135785.1, read on the forward strand.
CCTTGGTTAAGTCCTGAAGAACAATGACCAAACAAAGCAAGCTGATCTGTGTAATTCTAGAAGTGAGTGCTCCACTCAGACACTCACATTAGTTAAGAATGTCCTTCTTTTAGACACATGCTATCTCTAACAGCTGTTTCTAGTCTAATGTGGAATCTGGTTACTTTAAAAAGCACTTTCAGTTTTTGACGTTACCTGGAAAACCCATTCATGTCATATACTCCACAGCTGTTCAAACCAGGAGATCTAGTGTGGTGGTACCTTCTGTGTGGGCTATCATTCCCCCAGGCTCCAAGTATTCTCATTTTTAGGCATGTGTTCAACACATACCTAATTCTGCAAAGCTTAGTACCATGTGTTTCATTCTTGTGGACAATGCAAAGATTGTGTTTCAACTTAATGTATTTTTATAATAGGCAGAATCCTGTTGGCTGTCTACACTGCCATAAGTGCACCGGTATAAACTGCAGTAGCAAACTGATGCTGGTTAATGAGTCATTACTTATATTCCTCATTGTGTGCCAACTCATATGTTTGGCATGCAACAAGGCATAGGAGTGACGACTCATTAACTAGTAGCAATACACCATATGATTTATACAGCACACTTACACTTGTGTGAATAGCCAACAGGTGTCTGGCCAATGTTTTATTATTGTTTTATATCACTTAGAATTTTGTTTTCAAATCAATCAATCAATCAATCAGTCAGTCAGTCAATCAATCAGATATTAGTAGGGGAAGCCATAGTTTTGTTTCCCATAGTTGTGGTTACACAGAAGATACATGGCGACTTTTCTAAAATAGATAAGCCTATTGTAAATATTCAGAGGCCAGTGGCTAGGATGACAGACTAGGACTCAAGAGATATGTATTAAAATCACCACTCAGCAATCGAAACCTACTAGAGGGTAGCAATATTAAAACCACTCCTTAAATATCTCGTATACTTTGAAAGCACTACTAGGGTAATTATAAATTGGATACAATAGCAGATAGCATAATGAATGCAAAGATTAGCACTTTCTGCCTTTGAAAAATCCTATGAGGAAGATTCCACAATTATCCTATACAGTTTGTTTATATGCAGTGGAATCTGGAAGACCACATGCTTATGATTCTCAGCAGATGGACCATTGAGTTCTTGAATTCTCATGCTTCTTTCAGTTTCTCTGCTTATGAATGACTTTGCCCTACTGACAATCTAGCCATCCAGCTTCTGAGTAGCTATATAAATGGAAAGTACCACTTCTAGATAATAGCAGAGTAGGGCAAAAAGCGTGAATGGTAGCTTTCCTACTTCCTCATTGTGCCACACTGTAATTCAGCTTCATTATAGGCTACAATGCATAACATTTTATTAGTTTGCAGATGGAAAACTAGATAGAAGAGGCTAGTTAAGTATCACTGACCATTGGAAAAAGCAGGATATTACTTTCATGTGGCTGACACAGTTTTGGTACCTTTTGTTAGTTCACAAATCTAAGATATTCAGCAAATGTGTCTTTTTACTTATCTACCTATACTTGTTGATATATATTCACATTTCCTTGCAATATACAGTGGTGCCTAGCTAGACAATGTTAATTTGTTCCGCAAAAATCACTGTCTTGTGAAAACATTGTCTTGCGAAATGAGGTTCCCTATTGGAATGCATTGCAGTCCATTTAATGCATTCCAATGGGGGAAAAATCGTCGCCTTGCGAAAATCACCCATAGAGAAACCGTTTTGCGAAGCACGGACTCAACTGTCAAAATTGTCATCTTGCGAAAAACGATCCCGGGGGGGAAAAACCATCTTGCGAAGCACAGACCGAAACATCATCTAGCGAAAATTGCCCATAGGGAAAACCGTTTTGCAAAGCACTATAGTGATCGCAAAAACCTATCGTCTTGCGAATTAACTGTTTTGCGAGGTAATCGTCTAGTGAGGCACCACTGTATTTGTATTTACATGACAGTATACCTTTGAAAGACTCAATTGATCCATTTGCATTCCAGTATTCAGAAATACTGCTTATTTAACTTATATGCAGAATACATCATGCGAAAGGTCCGACTGGAGGAATCCCAAACCGGAATTAAGATTGCCAGAAGAGATATTAACAACCTCCGATATGCAGATGATACCACTCTGATGGCAGAAAATGAGGAGGAATTAAGGAGCCTTGTAATGAGGGTGAAAGAGGAGAGTGCAAAAAACGGCCTGAAACTCAACATCAAAAAAACGAAGATCATGGCCACTGATCCCATCATCTCCTGGCAAACAGAAGGCAAAGAGATGGAGGCAGTGACAGATTTAACTTTCTTGGGCTCCATGATCACTGCAGATGGAGACAGCAGCCACGAAATTAAAAGATGTCTACTTCTTGGCAGTAAAGCGATGACAAACCTAGACAGCATCTTAAAAAGCAGAGACATCACCTTGCCAACAGAAGTCCGAATAGTCAAAGCTATGGTTTTTCCTGTAGTGATTACGGAAGTGAGAGCTAGACCATAAAGAAAGCTGACCACCAAAAATTTGATGCTTTTGAACTGTGGTGCCGGAGGAGACTCTTGAGAGTCCCCTGGACTGCGAGAACAAACCTATCCACTTTGAAGGAAATCAACCCTGAGTGCTCACTGGAAGGACAGATTGTGAAGCTAAGGCTCCAATACTCATGAGAAGAGAAGACTCCCTGGAAAAGACCCTGATGTTAGGAAAGTGTGAAGGCAAGAGGAGAAGGGGATGACAGAGAATGAGATGGTTGGACAGTGTCATCAAAGCAACCAACAAGAATTTGACCAAACTCTGGGAGGCAGAAGAAGACAGGAGGGCATGATGTGCTCTGGTCCATGGGGTCACTAAGAATCGGACACGACTAAATGACTAAACAACAACAATTCAGAAATGAAGACATCTTATAAAGCAGCAAATTGTAAGATCTTCATCTTGATAGGCAAGACCTAAATCTATAGAATGAAACAGAAGGAGCAATAAAGGCAACGCAGAAACCAAAATCCATTACCTACCTGACCAAACAGATTTTATTTGTTATTTATTTATTTAAAATATTTTTACCTCACCTTTCTCGGATGTGGCTTACATCATCAAAACACAATATTTTAAGCTAAAAATCAATAAATATACAGTGGTGCCTCGCTTAGCGACCGCTCCGTTGAGCGACAAAATCGCTTAGCGATGCTGTTTTTGTGATCACAAAAGTGATCGCTTTGCAATGTTTCCTATGGGGAAAATTCACCTTGCGATGATCCCGGGGAAGTGATCATCACAAAGCCCCCATTTTCGCACAGCTGGTCGGTGGTTCCAAAATGGCGGCCGGGGAAAAAATGGCCACCCGCTGTTTTGCCTCTCTTTAGAGGCACCGAAAATGGCCGCCACAATGGAGGATTTTCGCTTAAGGTTGGTTTGGAAGCCCATAGGAATGCATTAAACATGTTTTAATGCATTTCTATTGGCTTTTAAAAATTGCTTAGCGATGTTATCGCTTTGCAGCGATTTTTGCTGCACGGCTTAACATCGCTAAGTGAGGCACCACTGTACATATACTAAAAATGGTCAAATACCACATCTACAACACGGTAAACAAAACAATGCCAAAACACATTGAAAGCAGCAAGGTTCAACAATCCATTTGCCCCAGTTACTGAGGGAGGTTTTGCCTAAAGAGAAAGGTCTTTGCCTTCTTGCAGAAGGACAGCAAAGATGAGGCCAACCTTACCACCTGTCAGAGGGAGTTTCATTCCACAAAAACAATCTGGGATTCTTCATGCACGTCTTGCATATGTTGGAGGGCAACCATAGATCTTAATTGTGGCAGAAATTTCATGGGAAAATTTGAAGTGGCAAGAAGCTGGGTTTCATAGGAACCATCACTTCAGAACTGATTACTTTCCAAAGAATGTCAGGTTTCCCCACAATGGGCTGAAAACCAATGATCTGAGTAAATTTAAATTAAAATTAATTGAAGTAAAGCCTTTAAGTTAGAGAATATCTGATAGACATGAAATATGTGTATGCATTTTTTAAAAACAAACAAACAAACCTGGATAACCTCATTGCAAAATTCAGAGTTTAATGTGCATCCCTATGCTTGGACGGTTACATTTAAAGGGATCATTACGTTTAATGAAAAATATAAATATTTTGGGCTACAGTTCTATGAACAGGAGTAAGCCTCATTTAATAAAATTAAATCATCTTCTGAGCAAACATGCAAAGTACTGTGCTTCTAACCAGTTTACACAGGTTTAGATTGTGTGAATCGTCCAAAACTAGAGTGGCAGCTGCTTTATTTGAGAATGTAAATCACTCAATGGGTAACTTGTACCTTCCTTGGCAACCAGCCAGTCCTTCAGTGCTAGCCCTCCTGTGTCTGTGCTTTATTCTTGAAAGGAAAATATTTATTTATTTAAAATATTTTACCCCACCTTTCTCCTTAAAAAGTACCCAAGGCGACTTACATCATTGAAAGGCAATATTTAAATACTAAAGAATAAATTATCTAACAATGCTTAACTTCATTAAAAGACAGCATTAGACATGGGAACAAATATAAAAATGAATCAGGATGTTAAACATCCCTGATTCATCAGATATTCATTGCTTTGTATTCTTGGGGTCCAGAGACCCCAAAGAATACTGTATGAAGCAATGAATATAACCCTTTTATATCCATCCCTTCCTTCCCTATCTGCTGATGCCCCCGTGGGTCAGCTGTTCCTCAGGGGCATAAGTAGAGAGGGGTTTTCCCTTCGGGTGGCTTGCTAAAGCCCGCCCGAAGGGAAACCCACCCCTGGGGCTGGGAGATGACTTGGTTTCCCTTTCCTCCTCTTCCTATGCCTGCATGGCATAAGAAGAGGAGGAAAGGGATTCAAATAGGAATCAAAGGGACACCCCAGCCACTGAGGGATCGCTTTGATCCCTGCTTTCCCTCCTCCTGCTGTGCCCCATGTTTGCATTAAAGTTTGCATTAGAAAATTGCATATTTTATGTCTATTTTTCTTAACAATCATTTGTGCGTGAAATTTTGTCTAATACTTTTTTTTTTGCAAACAAGTCGCCGCATACCATGTATCTTTTACTTTCCCTAACATACGAATTTGCATCCACTTCCTGCAATATGTACATATTAGTATGCATTTTTAAAAAATGGATAAGTGCATTATAAAATTCTGAATACTGTAAATTTCATTGGATAGCTGGGGTTTGGTTCCTTTTTTGTTATTGTTATGCATAATGTTAGGTAACTTCAGGTTAGAACATGACCCAGTTTGCTGCTGCTAATTTTGTCTGCAAATACCATGAGGGGACAGAGTCACCGGGGGAAAAAAGTTGAACACTGTGAAACTCTTACTAAAATTGATCTCAAAATGGCTGCTACCCTGCATTTCATTTCTCTCTGGCTGTTTCTCAGAGCTGCTTTTTTCCCCACTCTTGCAACATGTTCCTATCAACTTCGTCTTGACCTTTTGAAAGGAAGGATTACCCCCTGATTAGCTCATAGCAGGTTTTCTTCTCAATCTGCATCTTTGCACAATCATAGGCATCCTGACCGTGCAGCTTCTTTGCCACTTTTGGCTGCAACAGGTTCATCCTGAGACTGCCGTCCTTTTGGCCTGATATAGATACATCTGCTTTCTCAATTGTTTCATGAATCACTGACTAGTGACATTTAGTGCTCTCAGGCTTGTTCTTCCTGTACGCAGCTGGATCATAAGAATGATAAAATATGATCTCGGGATATTATGTTGCTTGCAGATTTTCACACTCCATTTTGATGCATGGTAAATGAAGGTCCTACATAGAGAGCTAATAAAGGCTTTGGAATTTGGTTGCGATTTTAGTTGGTCTTGTACATCTCTTTTATCAGTCACATTTTCTGTTTTCGTAATGATGTTCAGATAAATAGTTGGTTTCCAAAACTACCTTATATGGATTAACCTGTGTCTCTTACAATTACAGTTCTATAGTCTGATAAATAATAATCTTGTTCTCTGCTGGCCAGATTTCCCCCCCTACACACACACAAGAATTCTATTTGCTGTTTGTATTGTTCTTTTAGCCACACAACTGAAATGGAATTCATGTAGCTCCATGTGTCTCTCTGTCTATGCAAATATTCTGAATTCTTTAGAAGTCAATTGAAGGAAGTTGACAGATGCAATTTCTTCCAAAATGCCTTGTCTTGATATTATAGAACTGTGGTATTCCATTACATCACATTACATTTTTGATGTCCTCAATCAAACTTATTTCCATAAGTTAAAATCATTTTTATCTTAGAGGATAGTCACCATCATGCAGTTATAAGTTTGAGTTTTGCTATTTGTTTGCTTTCCTGCTTTCTTTATTGGTTTCCAGAGGGAGCGTTGGGTAGTAAGGGAATGATTTTTGTTTATATGACCACCCAAAGCAGTGGATTTTCACTAAGTGGGGTAGTATAAAAATATCATAAATATATAAAATAAATATATTTTGAACAGTAAATAATCAGAAGATAGTTCAAATAAGGCCTTCACTATGGCAGCTTTCGCCAATCTCTTTTCTGCATTAAAGCTTTAATGACATTCCTCAAACATATAAATTGAAGAGGAGAGAAAAAAAACCTATGAAAATAAATGAGAAGTTCCACATCTTCCAGAGCTGAAAGTATGATTCAGGGAAGAAATCACATGTATTTTTATCTTTCAGATGCTCTTTGCTTTGACACTGACAGCCTTTCATTTTTTTAAATGTACTTCTGCACTACAGCGCATATTTCTTTTTCTCTTACCTCTTGGCCCTTACAAACTTCTTTGTCACCACTTCCTTGCTCCATGGTTAATTGACTCCATTAGTCGTCTGGCTTTCAGAGTGACTTTGTGTCACACATAGTGATTTTTTAGCAAGCAATTCACACAGTTTCATAGATTCACAAGTTTCTGCTAACAACTGCTAACAACTCTATACTGTCATAACAGCTTTAAACCACAAATAGCCCTGTGTTTTCTCCTTCTTTCTATGTTTCAAAGAAATAAGTCCTTTTGTCTATGTTTGATACTCAAAATGTTTGTTATAATAAAGGTGGCTGTTGGCCTGACTGTCTACCTATTTTTCCATGCAGTGAAATGAAACCTAGGTACCTGAATCATAGTGGATACTAAAAGGACTGTCTGAGGGTGTGCCTTTTGGGCTTTTTTAAAAATAGATTCGGAAGGAACCAATATAAAGTAATGGTCAGAAAAGTGGACGTGAAACAGGAAGATGCAAATCTAAATCCTTATTTAGCCACAAAGATTATTTAGTATTTTTGGGTCAGTTGTATCAGGCAAAACAAAACAAAAGTAAATAAAATAAAAAAGGACAAAGACTTTGTTGCACCTTAAAAATCAACTCTAATATTTTATTGTAAGCTTTCTTGGACCGTCACCCACTTCTTCAGACATGTGAGGCCAAACCTGTCTTAGGCTCGTTTTTAAGTATAAAATAGAGAGTGGGGAACCATGTAAAACAGCCACAAATACATGGCCAGTGCATATAAATGAATAATGACATTTTGCCACAACAATGGACTTCTGATAACAGCCTGCTGTTGTCTTTGGTGGTCATTTTCTACAGGTCCATAAGAATCCCTCAAATTGCAATTACCTGATTTGCAGGCAAAATTGCAGAGTGAAATCAGGACAAGGTGCCAGAACTGCAGAAAAACAGAATAGTGTTTTGTTTCCTTTAGAGAGAGAGAGATTGTTTTATGGTAACTAGAAAATATAACAGCTTAACAGTCTTTACCAAGGTAGACCCCCCCCTCTCTCTCACACACATACTGTCATTTATTTTTCCAAGCTCTGAGTAGTTCCGTGTCTGTTTCCATCTCTTTGGTCTGTATGTCACATCCTCTACTAAAGGAATGTGCTTTTTTTGGCCCGGGTGGAAGGTATGCTATATTTATTTATTCTACAGTTCCATATCTGTGTCTTTCACAATCTGATTGCTTGACTGGAAGAAATAAAATGAAATTGCTGTAATATTTAATCTCCCATTTCACATATATAGCAGCAAAGTGAATTAATTGGGAGTTTGATACACTATGTCAGAAAGAAAGAATAATTCCCTGTAGATTAGAGCGATTAACAGGCATTATTGAGATGATTGTTTTTCTTTTGGATTTTCACTTCAGCCCATGTTAATTAGAGAGAGCAAATGAGGGCAAGCCATACTTATTTTTCAACAAGCATATGCAGCCAATAGAGTCTTAAACTTGAAGGCAGTATGGTTCATCAGATTATTAGATGGTATATGTGTGGCTTGGCTTAAATACATGTATGCAGTTTTTGCTGAGGATTCCAGTGTTGTTCAGAAGACTGGGTATTGGTGAAAAAAGAACCCTTAACTGAAAGGATTTCCTTCCCAGATTTAGTGCCTGTTGCTGATTTGTTCAGCTTATAGTAGCCATTTTGCCATCAGAAGCCTGTACTTTTAGCTACACTGTTATGGCTGAGGTAAAAATTGTGTTTGACTTTCTTGTCATGCAAAACACAATGGCTGAAACCCAGGAGTAAGTTTCAACTAGAGTAGGCCCATTGAATCTGTGAGCATTTGGCAAGTCAACTCCTCTGTCAGTTCCATTCATTCAATAGATCTACTTTAGTTGCAACTTTCCCACTGTACTTCAGCCAATGTGTGGTGCCCATTGGATATTTCTTACTGTAAAAGTAAATGGTCTTTCATGAGCTCTGTGGGTATACTGGAGAACAGAGAAAGCAGCACAATATTGGTAGACAGGATTTCACGTGGTCACAGTGTTTGCATGCATTTCTCCACATAGTGCAACTCAGAGTCCCTTGCCACTGAAATCCTGGGGACTGCCCCTGGCCCTCTCCCAGCCAAGCACACTCTAGGGCAGGGGTCAGGGAACTTTTTTTACCTTTTATCCCCCCCCCAAAAAGTATATACGTCATCATTACCCCCTTGATTCCCCCTTTGCTGGAACACATTGCACACCAGCCATGGGGTGGTACAGGGTGTCCATTGTGCCTAGCATGTTGCATTACATTTTTGCTAGCTCGCAGAGGATTTAATCATCACCAATGGCTGCCAGAGTGGTGCTAGCAATGACATGCTTGCTAGAGACAGCCAACACAGAGTGGGGGGGGCTTTTCCTACCACTTTAATCATTTTGTGTGTGGTGTGCAAAAAGGAAAAAACCAGGCTAAAGGTCATGTCACCCACCCTGGTGTCACAGCGCAATATTAAAGGACCAGTGCACTATTCTTTTATCACCATCAATGGAAAACTTAGCTGTGGCCAGAGGATTGGAAAAGATCAGTCTACATCCCAATCCCAAAGAAGGGCAATGCGGTTTTGTCATACAGCGGGGTTGTCGTCTAGCGAGGTACCACTGTAATGCTTCTACTTGCAAACGGCATCTCTAGATAAGAACAAAAAACAGCCGGAAGGGATTAAATGGTTTTCAATACATACAAACATTTCAACTAACAAACATTTTTGGGGACAGATTAAGTTCGTAAGTAGAGGTTGCACTGTATACTACATGAAGAAATGCCTATAAAACATGCATGTATTTGCACACATGTGAAAACACACAAAAGGCATACACATTTTAAAGTGTGAGTGTTTTTTAAAAAAAAAATCTAGAAAACTGGTGGGGAAACAGAGTGGAACAAGCTTGTACTTGAGGGGAGAAAAGTCAGTTTAATAGAATCGGAAACATACTGATTTGCTTGTCCCAAGCACAGTATTCTGGAGACAATAGACTATAGAAGACACTTTGATATGAGGTGCTGTATTTTCCATTGCTTTCCAAATAATTTCTAGTATGGCTTTTCAAATGTATACTCAGATATCTTGATCTGAAGATGGTAGTGTTATATCAATTTTGTGTAATGCCACAGTTTCCTATTGATCGGAAGGGAGATGAAAATAGATCAGTAGGTACATATCTTGAAAAATTCTTTTACAATGATCTGATCATGAAACGCAACACAAAATTTCTACTGAGAGACAAAAAATGACTATGGTTTCTTTCCCCACGCCATTTTAATTTAATTTTTTAAAATCAGCAGTTACCGTTGAAACACCTCCCTTCCCCCACTGCACATGCTAGGATGTATGAGCTTTATAAAATAGCAGCAGTGTTTCTGATTCATTGCATATAGGGTCTCTATTACACCAATAGCAGCTTTCAAAAGGGAAAGATTTAGAGCATGACAACTGAAAGGATTATGCTTTATAGGTAGTTAGGCAACCAATGTCCCAGAGATCTTCAGGAAGTCTGCCAGAATTATTTGCATGCAGCAACCTAGGCAGCAGACCAGCAGAAATCGGAAAACTTGCTGCAGTGTAGAACTGAATATTTTGCATACAGTTTTAGTACAGTCAGGTGGCACCAAGTGCAATTACTTATTTTTCTGTAAAGATATTTACTTTTTGGCAAAATACATATTTTGGGCAGCAAAATACATTGGCTACAGTGAGACTTCTGTGCATACATGCACAGGACTGCACTGTTTAAGCCAAAGAAATGGTGTCCGCTACATAAACTGCTTCATTCGGCTACCTGCTACTCTCTCTCCTCCTTGATCAAGGCTGCAATGCTCTACTCATTTCTTTCGGAATTCATTGGGACTTGCATCTGGTAGACTTGAATAGGATTGTGTCCTAATTGATTCTGATTCCTATTTTCTCTATAAGAATGCAATCTTAATACAGTGGACCCTCGATTTATGGAATTAATCCGTATTGGAACTGTGGCCGCAGGTCGAGTTCCATAGGTTGAGGGTCCATTTCCCATAGGAATGCATTGAAAACCATTTAATTCATTCCAGCCAAAGGGAAAAAAATCTGGGGCTTCCAAAACTGCACCCGCTGCCCTCTGCCTTCTGTCCCCACTGTCCTCTGCCTCCCATCCCCGCGGGGACAGGAGACAGAGGGCACCAGGGACAGGAGACAAGAGGCCAGTGGGTGCACCTTTCTAAGCCCTGAAGCTGAGCAGCTTTTGGCTTGCAGCTTTGGAAGCCAGAAAGCCGAAAGCCGCTCTGTGCCCGCTGTCAGCTTTGGGCTTTTGGGGCTTAGAAAGCTCAAAACTGACAGTGGGCATGACCTGCAGCCTATGGACTAGAAGGGGGAGGTGGGGAAAGTGCCAAATTTGAATTTGGCACTTTCCCCGCCTCCCTCTTCTGGTCCGTAGGTTGATTCTCCGGCCGCAAGTCAAAGTGAAACTTTGTGGCCAGAGAAGTCTGTAGGTTATAAGTGGAGCCGCAGGTAAGTCGAGACTCCACTGTAGAGTGGGAACATACCTCATTTTAAGAGTCCAGATATGAGCAAAATATTTCTAACGGTATGGTTACATATATCCTATTTTCAGTCAGAAAGGCAACATTGCTGATCAAAATCTCCCAAGTCTCACCCCTCCATCCATTTTTTTAAAAAAATTAAAGAACCAATTGAAATTCCAACTTATCTTTAATAGATAAGCTGTAAAAAAACTGAGTTACTCTCCCATTACTCAAAAGAAAAACCTAATTAAATTCATAGTTTATTTCAGACTGTTATTGTTGATCTCTGGGTGGAAGGTGCAGAAGTGAAGAGGTGCATAGCAGAATGCTTTGTTTCATTTCATTGGGAGGGGGCATGTTTTCCATTTCTGTTCTTCCATGCAGCAGTCTGTTCACTTGCCATGAAATGGGGTGAATCTTTCAGGTCATTTGAGTTTGTTTTTCCCTTTTTCATGAGAAGGAGTGGCGACGCAGGTGGGGTAAGGAAGGGAAGAGCAGCAGGTAGGCAAGAAGTGGGAGGGGGTGGTTTGGCTACTACAATATCAATGTGAGGCAATTTTAGTTACATAGGGCAAATGAAGGTGATGAATGAGGAAAACATGGATGGTCCATTTCCCTCTTGTTTTTTTGAGACAGTTCATTAGTATTTCTGGAGCTCTCTTCTGGAAAGCAACAGAAGATGATGAAAACAAATGTCTAATTTTTTTAATCCACCATGATGGAGTCTAATGAGCAGAGAGACTGCCAGTCCCATTCCTATGAGAACTTGGATTTTTTGGCTATGAGTACCAGAATTCTGGCTAGGAGAAGTCCTGCTGAATTGTAGGAATTACGTTGGGGGGGGGGGAATCTGAAAATTGCATGGTTATACAGTGGTGCCTCGCATAACGATATTAATTGGTTCCAGAAAAAAAAACGTTATGTGAAAACATCGTTATGTGAAGCACCATTTCCCATAGGAATGCATTGAAAACCGGTTAATCCGTTCCAATTGGAACGGATTATCCGTTTTTTTTCCCTCCCCCCCGTGGCTTGGATCTGACCCATGGCGGCTACCTCAGCCATGGCTGGACTCCCTAGAGTCCGGCCATGGCTGGGGTAGCCGCTGTGGCTCGGATCCAAGCTGCGGGGGGAGGGTGGTGGGATTGGGATGCCTTTCAGGCATCCCGGGCTTGGATCCCACCAACCGCCGGTTACCCTTTAAGCGGCGGAGACAGGCTGGGGGGTGGATCGGGGAGCTTGAAGCCTCTCCGCGCTGCCTACCCTGGCCGTTCTCGGACTTCCAGAAGTCCGGGAACGGCCTGGGTAAGCAGCGCGGGGAGGCTTCAAGCTTCCCGATTCACCTCCCAGCCTGTCCCCGCCGCTTAAAGCCTCCTTGCACCGCCTACCCAGCCCGTTCTCGGACACCTAGGTGTCCGAGAACAGCGTGGGTAGGCGGCGCGGGGAGGCTCCCGGCATCGGAGACAGGCTGGGGGGGTGGACCGGGGAGCTTGAACCCTCTCCGCGCCGCCTACCCCGGCCGTTCTCGGACTTCCAGAAGTCCAGGAACGGCCTGGGTAAGCAGCGCGGGGAGGCTTCAAGCTTCCTGATCCACCCCCAGCCTGTCCCCGCCGCTTAAAGCCTCCTTGCGCCGCCTACCCAGCCCGTTCTCGGACACCTAGGTGTCCAAGAACGGGCTGGGTAGGCGGCGCGGGGAGGCTACCGGCATTGGAGACAGGCTGGGGGGTGGACCGGAGAGCTTGAAGCCTCTCCGCGCCGCCTACCCCGGCCGTTCTCGGACTTCTGGAAGTCCGGGAACAGCCTGGGTAAGCAGCGTGGGAGGCTTCAAGCTTCCCAATTCACCCCCCAGCCTGTCCCCGCCGCTTAAAGCCTCCTTGCGCCGCCTATCCAGCCCGTTCTCGGACACCTAGGTGTCCGAGAACAGCCTGGGTAGGCGGCGCGGGGAGGCTACCGGCATCGGAGACAGGCTGGGGGGGTGGACCGGGGAGCTTGAAGCCTCTCCGCGCCGCCTACCCCGGCCGTTCTCGGACTTCCAGAAGTCCAGGAACGGCCTGGGTAAGCAGCGCGGGGAGGCTTCAAGCTTCCCGATCCACCCCCCAGCCTGTCCCCGCCGCTTAAAGCCTCCTTGCGCCGCCTACCCAGCCCGTTCTCGGACACCTAGGTGTCCAAGAACAGCCTGGGTAGGCGGCGCGGGGAGGCTACCGGCATCGGAGACAGGCTGGGGGGTGGACCGGGGAGCTTGAAGCCTCTCTGCGCCGCCTACCCCGGCCATTCCCGGACTTCCAGAAGTCCAGGAACGGCCTGGGTAAGCAGCGCCAGGAGGCTTCAAGCTTCCCGATTCACCCCCCAGCCTGTCCCCGCCGCTTAAAGCCTCCTTGCTCCTTCCAGAAGTCCGAGAACGGCTGGGGTAGGCGGCGCGGAGAGGCTTCAAGCTCTCCGGTCCACCCCCCCAGCCTGTCTCCGATGCCGGGAGCCTCCCCGCGCCGCCTACCCAGCCCGTTCTCGGACACCTAGGTGTCCGAGAATGGGCTGGGTAGGCGGCGCAAGGAGGCTTTAAGCGGCGGGGACAGGCTGGGAGGTGAATCGGGAAGCTTGAAGCCTCCCCGCGCTGCTTACCCAGGCCGTTCCCGGACTTCTGGAAGTCCGAGAACGGCCGGGGTAGGCGGCGCGGAGAGGCTTCAAGCTCCCCGGTCCACCCCCCAGCCTGTCCCCGATGCTTGAAGCCTCCCCGCGCCACTTTCCCCAGCCGTTCTCGGACTTCCAGGCGTCCGAGAACGGCCGGGGTAGGCGGCGTGGGGAGGCTGCCGGCGGCGGGGACAGGGTGGGGGGGTGTCCGCAAGGCTTCCAGGCAAAGGCCTGGAAGCCTTCAACACCCCGGTACCCTTCCCCCGCCGCCACTGAGAGCCTTCCGAGCTCTCAAAGGGCTTTCTCCAATATTGGAGGGGGCCCTTTGAGAGCTCGGAAGGGAATTGTCGGCAGGGGACGGTGGCTTCGGGGTCCTTCCGAGGCCGCAGCCCACTGCCGACATTTTCCCCCAGCTGAGCAGCGGGGCTTCAAAGCTCCCGCCGCTCAGCTGGCGGAAAATGGTGCCTATGGGGAAAAATCGCAAAGCGATTTTTCCCCATAGGCAAGATCGTTGTGCGATCGCAAAAGCGATGGCAACAAAGCCATCGCTATGCGATTTTTTCGGTAAACGGGGCACTCGTTAAGCGAGGCACCACTGTATGTCGTCTAAGGCTGATGACATGGCAGTTTTCCAGAAATTAAAAATTTTGAATTCTCCCATGAAGGTTCCAAGTTCCCTTGGATTCTTTTTCAGCATAGAGAAGCTGCTAGGGGCTGAGGGAAGGAGGTAATTTTAAATTTCCACAAATTGCTGGCACTGAGATTATTTTCATGGGTCAGCGATTGTTGGAGATGAAAGACGTCCCTCTGTACCACTGCCCCTAATAATCTCTCCATGACGAAGATAGTACCAAAGAGTCTTGGTGTGTGTGTGTGTGTGTGGGGGCGACATGAGGAATGTTTCATTTCTGAAAACTACCACAGTTGGTGATGTCATGAGCCTTCTGTGGATTAAATCAATGGTTCCCAAACTTGGGTCTCCAGATCTTCTTGAACTTCAACTCCAAGAAATCCTGGCCAGCACAGCTACTGGCAAAGGCTTCTCAGAGTTTTCGGCCAAGAACATCTGGGGATCCAAGGTTATGAACCATTGGAATAGATTATACACCTGGATTTCAGCCCTTTTTTTGCAAGTTCTGGTAAGAACCCGGACCTCTCTCACTTAAGCCTTTTCCGAAGACGCCAACCTGGGTGCTAGTTTGAGATTACATTGGGTTTATTTTGTGAAGAACAACAACTAAAGTATGACATAATGCCTCTATTCTGTCCTCCCTCCCAAGAAATGATACTAAAACAGACAGAATGAAGCTTTTGTACATAATTCTGTGTACCATTACACCATACTCATTAATTAAATGGAAATAGTATTCATTTGCACTGAAAATAAAAGTCACACAAATTCTCAGGATTCATAAGTGCTGCGTGATGCACAGGAAGGATTCTCTTTCTAATGGCTCTCTTTGTGACTAATGCACATAAATATAATATAGATTCAATTTGCAGCATGCCATTGCAAGCTAATTTGTATTGCATTTATTTATATGCACTCCACACCACAATGCCTAAAAGATTTGAGAGGGCAAATATCCTTCATAATTATATACTGCTCGTTGCCACTTATGCGAGCACACAGTTTAGCCAGCATTGCAAATTATAAAGTGCAGTGAAGTAGCAAGCTACTAATTACATAGCAATGGTTGTTATCTGTGAAGGACTGCTTTTGTTTCCAGTAAAGAATGACCAGGGCAGAGGGAGAGACAAATGTTGGAAAACATAGTAGCAAGACGGAAAAGCTTGATCCTGGCTTTGAGGGACCTCAATTCACTTGAGACAATTTGTGTCAGGCACATATTTTTGCAAAATTATAAGTGCAGACTGACCATGAACAAAGACCTCAGGCCTGAGAGATGCCTAAATATTTATGATCTATTTGAAAACAGGAAGCAAGCACTTAAAATGTTAAGGTGTGAATCAGTTTTCAATTCTGTGTGAGCAAACTGTGAAACTCTCCCTCCCTTAAACCCCCACAAATGGCAGTTTTTAACTTCCTTGAGCATCCTTTAAGGTTCTTTTTCTTCATTTCCCCCTTGATTTCTGTTTACCCTGAAAAGAGCAAGTGATTATCACATTGCAAATATCCTCTGGCTACTGGAGATCACTAGAGAATTTCAGAGGAAGATCAGTCTATGCTTTATAGACTATGGGAAACTCCTGAAAGGAAAGGGTGCAACTCAGCACTTGATTGTCTTGATGTGTAACTTGTATTGTGGACAAGAAGTCACTTTTAGGACCAAATATGGAAATATGTAATGGTTTCCTATTAGCAAAGGGGTCAGACAAGGGTATGTTTTATCTCCTTATCTGTTTAATCTGTATGCAGAACATATACAGCCATCCAGACTGAATTCAGATGAATGAGGAGTGAAAACTGGTGAAAGAAACACCAAAAATTTAAGATATGCAGATGATAACATCTTACTAGCAGAAAGCAGCAATTACTTGAAACTACTGCTAGGGAAAGTGAAAGAAGGAAGTGCCAAAGCAGGATAGAGCTGAATGATAAGAAGATAAAAATCGAAATAGTTAGAGATTTTGTATTCCTTGGTTTGGTCATCAATCCAAATGGAGACTTCAACCAAGAAATCAGAAGAAGGGATTGGAAGGGCAGCAGTGAAGGACCTAGAAAAGATAATCAAGTGTGGAGATGTGTCATGAGAGACCAAGACCATCCACACTCTTGTATTTCCAGTCACCATGTACAGTGGACCCTTGACTTACAGACGGCTTGACTTACAGACTTTTTGAGTTACAGACTTCTCTGGCCACAAAATTTAGGTTTGACTTGCAGCCTGAGATTTGACTTACAGACCAGAAAAAAACCAAAATGGAACAAAAATGGCCTGTTACGGGATTAATCGGTTTTCAATGCACTGTAGGTCAATGGGGACTTGACTTACAGATTTTTTGACTTGAGAACCGCCTTCCAATACGGATTAAGTTCTCAAGTCAAGACCCCACTGTATGGGTATGAAAAATGGGCAGTTAAGAAAACTGATAGAAAAAAAATATTTGTTTGAAATATGCGGGAGGAGTTTTGTGGATACCATGGACTGCCAGAAAGACAAACAAGTGGGTCCTAGATCAAATTAAGCCTGAACAATGTTCCCTCTAATTTTCTATTCTGCTGTGCAGGACTGGGCGTCATTTGAAATAGGAAGTAAACAAACCAGCTGCTGGCTGCCCATGCACAGCCCTGATGGAGCTCTGGGCAAGCGAGCGCACATTCAACTTAGAAGGAATGTTGAGCCTGAACTATCCCTGGAGGCAAAAAAGTTAAAACTGAGGCTGTCCTGCTTTGGGCACATCACAAGAAGGCAAGATTCTCTGGAAAAGACAATAACGCTGGGAAAGGTGGAAGGCTGCTTGATTCAGAATAGTTAGTGTTTCTGTAGAAGAGGTGGACTAGTAAGCACGGCAGCTGAGGACAGGATATTTTGGAGAGTGCTAATTCATAGGGTTGCCATGAGTCAGAGATGACGCGACAGTACATAACAACCACATAATGGAGAGCATAAGCTTCCTTAAGCTTGTTGGAGGAAAACCATGCATAAATGTGACAAATAAATAAGGAAACAAAGAGGAAACAACATTTCTGTGTTATATCCTCATTGTGGCCCAATTTTTAATCTGAAACTCTATCATTGACACTCAAAATGTTGCTGTTTTTTAACACTTGCCATCTGTATTATTTTTTTAGATTACAAACCCATGCACGACCATTCTTTTATGGTACCCATTTCCTACCTAATTGAATTTTAGCTACCAAATGGATAATTTTATGGCTGCATACAGTTGGCTGATTGGTCCCCGGGGTACAGTACCCCTCTTTGAGAAGCACACGTTTATGAATAGCTGGAAAAGCATAGTTCTCAACAGACCTGATAAAAAATGACATCCAAAGCAGGCATTCCTGAGCTGTTCAAGCTTTCAGGTTCTTTAGATAGAGAAAGGGTGGTTGCTGGTAATGTAGCTGTAAGCAATTTGGAAACAGCCCTGCACTTCTTGACATAGCACAGAAGAGCTTCAAGCAGGATTCCAGCACCATGAGATCTAATCAGGGTGGACTGGCTCCTCTTGAATCATGGTGCAGAAGCCAGAAACTGGTTACTGTCTACTCAGTGAGCTGTGAACAGCTTTAGACCAGTGAATAACTTCTTGATGAAACTAGAACCTAAGATGGTAGATGTACAGAACACTTCAAAGCTACTTAGCAGATATACTGCTAAAGTTTAACACCCACTAGGAGAAAAGCTATAAAAGGCCAGCCCTTTTATTTCTGGGGAAACTGGATTGAGAAATAGGGATTTTTCCCCCTGAGATAAAAGGAATAGGCTTCGAGGAGACATTGGTGATGGTGAAACTATACATGTAAATCCTTAAAGCATGTACAAAGCTCTCCTGTCAAAGCTCTTACAATCAAAGTGGTTTCAGATGCATCAATTATCTAAGCTCTCCTTTCTTTAATAATCTGATATGGTTTTACCAGTCAGCCTTTCTATCTGTGTAGCCCTTATCTGCTTCTATATATGCAAAACTCCCAATTCACAGAGCATGCATCAGGGAAGATGAATATCTAATCTCAGAAGAATTTATTTAGACAAGAGGCTCCTTCTTACATTTGGCCAGTTTATGTTTAATGTAACCCTGTCTACCAAAAGAAAGTAGTATGAGTTCAATTTTTAATGTTCCATAAAGCCAGTCTCCAGATGTGCAGTATTAGAGTGAAACAATGAAACCAGATTATTTCTAGATAACACAAAGCAGAGATTTCACATCATATACCTGCATGAATTCACACCTCTGACCATCTCCAGCTGCCCATGGTGCATCAATATATATAACTCTATTCCTACAGAAACAACAACAACAACAACAACAACAATAATAATAATAATATCCTTTTAATGTATTCGCAAAGACTTTCATGCCTGGGATCCAATGATTGTTTTAGATTTTTCGGGCTGTCTGGCCGTGTTCTTGAGGTTTTTTTCCCTAACGTTTTGCCAGTCTCTGTGGCCGGCATCTTCAGAGGATAGGAGTCAGATCTCTGTCTGTGCTCTGGTGCAGTTTGTGGGATAGTTGAGTATTTATAGCTGTGGGATCAGCTTTTTGTCCTTTTCAGGAGATGGGATGATTATGGCGATCAGTGGTTTTTTTTTTTTTGTTGTGGGTGATATAAAGCTGATCCCACAGCTATATATACTCAACTATCCCACAAACTGCACCAAAGCACAGACAGAGTTGTGACTCCTGTCCTCTGAAGATGTCAGCCACAGAGACTGGCAAAACGTTAGGAAGAAAAACCTCAAGAACACGACCAGACAGCCCAAAAAACCTATAAACAAGCAATAGCCTTTTAGTTTAGCTGAAATCCTGTTGCTTTAATTTATGCCATGTAAGCTGATGGCATAAACTGTGGCAGCTTTTTGGAGAGTAAAAGTTTCTGATGCTCCTCAAAGGTTCTGAGACTCCCTTGTGATTCCTTTCCTGTTGGGGAAGTCTTTGGGGACCACAGGATGGAGGCAGTATTCAATGCCCTAAAATAGCCACCACTTGAATGATTTTGCAGTCATCAGCCTTGCATAGTGTAAATTACACTACTGGATTTCAGGCATTATATTTTAGAAGAAAATGTGGCCTGTTTGTAGGAATATTTTATTTTAAGGAAAAGTTTAATATCTATGTGGGTATGCTTCCCTCACAATCCAACTGGTGCCTGAGTGTTTGGACCGGATGCAGCCCTGGTGAGAGATCCACTTCAAGCAGCAGAAGCAGAGGATAGGCAGTGCAGTTTTGTGAGTGTGACTGGGTCTGCCCTTGACCCTGTATGATAGCCAGCTGCCCTAAAGTACAGGGAGGCTTCTGCACTGTTGCCATTGTGCAAATAAGATGCAAATCACTGTCCAGTTGGCTTCTGCCTGTGGATGGAGGCACTATCTTGTGCTTCGTTCCAGTGGTCAAAATTACTTGGGCTAGTTCTGACTGGACATCATCTAGACCTATATAAAACTTCAAGTAAGAAGTTACCCTCAGAGAGGTAGTCAGTTTGTTGAATATTGCTGATTCATCAGGTATTTGTCCATTCATTATGAATATCATCAGTTCCAGAAACTCCGATGAATAGAGAGGGATGAATGTAATCATTTTCTATTCGTCCATTTGTAGGGGATTCCCTCTCTGCCTCTGCCTCTGCAGATCAGCTGTTCCTTGGGAGCATAGGCAGAAAGGGAAGGCTAGCAAAGCCCCCCCCCCCGTGTTTGCAAATATAGCTAGGGGCAGGGTTCCTCTTCCAGCAGCCAGCAGGCTGTCTATGTCTATGCGCAGGCCAATCAGCTGTTTGATGAGCCATAGACAGACAGGGGAAGCCTGGCTGCCTGAAGGGAAGCTCCTGCCCCCGTTGTTGTTTGCAAGAGAACAGGAGCTAAGCTTCCAGAACAGAAGCTGCTGTTCCAGCCGCCTAGCTTCCATTCCAGCTGAGGCAGAGGCTGCGGTGGAGGTGGTGGCAGCCAAACAGGAGGCAGCAAGACAAGGTAAGGAGGTGATGGGGGCCGTGTGAAGGTGGCAGGGAGCAGGTTGTGGTGGGGGCGACTCAGCTTGTTTTGTTTCATTTTGTTTTAGATTACCAAGGTCTGTCTAAACAAAAGACCCAATGAATTGATTTGTGGTTTGTCGGTTCACCGTGGGGAAATTCATGCAGCAAGATGAACCATCATTTTTGCAGTTCATCTCCACCCCTAGTCGTCAGATAAGAAATACTGTTAGGAACACAACTTCATCTGTAAAACATAAATAACCAATGGCTCATGAGAAGAAGAATGCAGACATGTTCTAGTCCATGGCATATTGTCAAGGCCAGTACAGTCACTCTTGGGTAAAATTGCGGAACAATCACTAAGATTATGTGTAGTGAACAACGACGTGGTATTCTGCCAAACAATATTTTCCTCTGGGGAAAGCTTATTGTTATAATAGGCCAAGGAGCATCTATATGTTTTCAAAAGAGATGTCAGTGGATTCCTAAGCCAGAACTTAATAGCTCTGTGCTAGAGGGAACCATAAAAGAAATACCGTTTCCGTAAGAGAATATTGTATTTGCCAGGCTAACTAATCTGTCACCATTAACTTACTTTATTGATGGTCATGGATTGCTGCCTTGTCATGGCGAAGGGGCTTGAGTAACTCAGAGAAGCTATGGGCTATGCTGTGCAGGGCCACCCAAGACGGACAGGTCATAGTGGAGAGTTCCGACTAAACGCAATCCACCTGGAGTAGGAAATGTCAATGCCACTCCAGTATCTTTGCCAAGAACGCCCCATGATCAGAAACAAAAGGCTAAAAGATATGATGCTGGAAGATGGGCCCCTCAGGTTGAAAGGCGTCCAACATGCTACTGAGGAAGAGTGGAGGACAAGTACAAGTAGCCCCAAAGCTAATGAGGTGGTTGGGCCAAAGCCGAAAGGACGCTCAGCTGTGGACGTGCCTGGAAGTGAAAGGAAAGTCCGATGCTGCAAAGAAAAATATTGCATAAGAACCTGGAATGTAAGATCTATGAACCTCGGGAAGCTGGAGGTGGTCAAACAGGAGATGGTAAGAATAAACATCGACATCCTGGGCATCAGTGAACTAAAATGGACAGGAATGGGCGAATTCAGCTCAGATGATTATCATATCTACTATTGTGGGCAAGAATCCCGTAGAAGGAATGGAGTAGCCTTCATAGTCAACAAAAGAGTGGGAAAAGCTGTAATGGGATACAATCTCAAAAATGATAGAATGATGTCTATACAAATCCAAGGCAGACCTCTCAACATCACAATAATCCAAGTTTATGCACCAACCACCATTGCTGAGGAGACTGAAATTGACCAATTTTATGAAGATTTACAACACCTTCTAGAACTGACACCAAAGAAAGATGTCTATCTCCTGAGAAACCTAGATGTGGGACAGGAAGCAACAGTTAGAACTGGATATGGAACAACTGATTGGTTCAAAATTGGGAAAGGAGTACGACAAGGCTGTATATTGTCCCCTGGCTTATTTAACTTATATGCAGAATACATCATGAGGAAGGCTGGACTGCAGGAATCTCAAGTCGAAATTAAGATTGCCGGAAGAAATATCAGCAACCTCCGATATGCAGATGATACCACTCTGATGGCAGAAAGTGAGGAGGAATTAAAGAACCTTGTAATGAGGGTGAAAGAGGAGAGTGCAAGAAACGGCCTGAAACTCAACATCAAAAAAACTAAGATCATGGCCACTGGTCCCATCACCTCCTTGCAAAGAGAAGGGGAAGATATGGAGGCAGTGACAGATTTAACTTTCTTGGGCTCCATGATCACTGCAGATGGAGACAGCAGCCACGAAATTAAAAGATGCCTGCCTCTTGGGAGGAAAGCGATGACAAACCTTGACAGCATCTTAAAAAGCAGAGACATCACCTTGCCAACAAAAGTCCGCATAGTCAAAGCTATGATTTTTCCTGTCGTGACGTATGGAAGTGAGAGCTGGACCATAAAGAATAGCAGACCGCCGAAAAGAATTGATGCCTTTGAATTGTGGTGCTGGAGGAGACTCTTGAGAGTCCCCTGGACTGCAAGGAGAACAAACCTATCCATTCTAAAGGAAATCAACCCTGAGTGCTCCCTGGAAGGACAGATGCTGAAGCTGAGGCTCCAGTACTTTGGCCATCTTATGAGAAGAGAAAACTCCCTGGAAAAGACCTTGATGTTAGGAAAGTATGACGGCAAGAGGAGAAGGGGACGACAGAGGATGAGATGGCTGGACAGTGTCTGCGAAGCAACCAACATGAAATTGACACAACTACGGAAAGCAGTGGAAGACAGGAGGGCCTGGCGTGCTCTGGTCCATGGGGTCACAAAGAGTCGGACACGACTAAACGACTAAACGACGACGATTGATGGTCAACCATATCCCATGCTCTTTCTCCTTAAGATTATGCATTAGAAATAGGTTGCATAATCTCCTAAACTGGTGAAACATATCATGCTATCTATCACCTGTGTCTTTGCCAATTATAAAATTATTTAATCCAAAATGTTATCTTTGCCAAAGCCTTTTTAAAAAAATTTTAAAAGCCCGTATAACATTGGGATTAACTTTGGCAACTGAAGTAGCCCAAATATGAAGAAATGGAGTAGAAGAACTCAAGCCAAGCCTGGATTACCTAGATTCATTAAAGGATGAGCCCAGCCTACTTAGTCATTTTTTCCTCACTATTTAAACTTGAAACAGTGGTGCTGTTAGTAATACAATGGCTGAAATCCTGTTGTGCAGTGATGCAAAAGACATAACGTTTAGACACAGATTGCCAATAGTTAAGGAGTCTTGGTAGACATTATCTGCTGCACACTGAGCCTCATGACTCAGCTGACAACAGATAATATCTCCGGATATTACAACAATTTGCATCCAACAGTTATGCCTTTTGCATGACCGCAGTATGGGATTTCCACTGATAATATTATTAGCCGCCATATTTAGCCTTTTAACAGTCTTATTGATCGCAGTATTATTAAAATACCATTTTTCTCTTATAAGATTTAATTTAAAAATTAGAAATATTTCAAACTTTAAATTTCACTGCTGGAACAGTTATGTTATTGGCTTCAAGCTGCCTAGAATAAGTTATCCTCTTTACATGGATGCATTTTGTGACTTGGGTTTAGTCATCGGCTTCCATCACATGCCTGAATTACTGATTATTAACAGATTCCTCTCCTTTCCATTTCCATGGTTGCAGCACACTGGATGTGGCATTGGGAACCGTGTCCTCATAAAAGCCATGGGAGCCTACATTTTCAGTAAGCCAGAATTCTACCCCCTCCTTAACTCAGCAGTTAGCCTCACAGAATTTAAGGGACCTTGCTCCTGACAACACATGCATAGGGCTGCACTATTTGTGCTGGATACAGGGCAAGTGGATTGTCTCTTTTTACTACCCTCCACACACAGCTATTTACACAAATATCCTAAATTCTGTGGCCAGAATCCTGTGGCCCTGTACTTCATGCACAATGCTCTGCTGTGGTGTTTTTTCTTTTCTTTTTTGGAGCGTGTGGCAAAGTGTATACCAGCGATGTTGGCAAGTATCTAGATCTGAGTCCCAAGTCCGACCCTGAGTCTTTGATACCGAGTCCCAAGTCCAAATCCCTATTAACCCCCCCCCCTGAAAAAAGCAGGTGAGTTCTGAGTCACAAGCTGAGTCAGAATCAATGAAAAAACACAAAACCCTGAGTTGATTCTGAGTAGAGTCACCGATGCAACTTAAGTCTGACTTGAAAAGCAAGTCCTGTGAAACAAGTCCCCATCCCCGGTGTATGCCCAGAGTTTATTTACTCAACCTTCTGTGCTGCTGGGGGGGGGGGACACACAGCAGGAAGACAGATATGACTGGAGCCAGAAGTAACCAGTGACAGTGTTGTGGGCAAGGTGGTGAGGCCAGGCATGGCTTGTATATCTTTTTTTTTTTGGTTGATGCTTCTTTCCGAAAGCAAAAACACTTACCATCCACCCCTCACCTCCCTCTTTCCTCACAATGCCACTTGCATTTACTTCCAGTTCTCAGCTTTCTTGCTTTCCTGCCCTGTGCCCGTCTGCTGAATACAAAAAAGTGAGCTGCTATTTGCAGGGCCTCCACAGGCAGAACCATAGATTCTAGCCTACACATCTCCACAATATTACTACATTTGGATATTACCCTGCAAAAATGAAATGGAAAGTCCAAGCACATACTATTTAAGTCTTTGTAATACCCGTTATATAATGTTAATATTCCCTCTTCCTTGCCCAGGATGAGATATGCAAATTTGTACATATCCTCCTAGGTGTGCAAGTTCTACTCATACCATTTCAAAGAACCTTCAAAGACAACTGTGGAGGTGAATTTGGTTCCCAAAGCCACATTTCCCATCTTTACCTGATCAAGATCTCTGAATGAGGCAGTCTGAAAGGAAAATAATACAAAATGTTGGCACTTGGAACAGAAAAGAAATAACTGATGTACTGTATTGGGTCAGCAGACATATGGTTTTGGTCAGTTGGAAGTTCTGATTTCGTTCCACAGGATGTGGAATTGCCCTGTTGTAACCCTGTTTTGGAAGGAACTACTGTAAATCCCCATATTAATTATATAGTGACCTTTCTGCAGTGCACTTACTATAAGGATATATGCCTGCTAAATGGGCCTGAGGGAAATATGAGGAGACTTGGTTATGGAGGCCTCCTTTCACAGTGAGGCATTCAGTCTACATTGCATGGAAAGCCCAGGCTCATGACATACTGAATCTTTCTAATGGCACACTGATTTTGGCAGCATACTGAGAAACTTTTACTCCAAAAAGACAACTAACTTCCTCAAAGAAATCTGAGAGAATTTGGCAGCTCTTTTTGGATGTATGAGAGACTTGATGAACCTGATGGCGCTCTGATGGTGAAACTGGAACAAACCTTAATGTTTGCATGTTGTAGCTATTTTAATTTGAAGTTTCAACACAGGTTACTTTACATCATGCTCTTCTGGCAGACCCTGACAGGAATTAAACTGCAGTTTGCTTTGAGTGTTTTAATCTTTGCATATAGCAGTTATCCCGTCTCATAGTTTATGTATACTATTGTAGTTTTTAGAAGAGGTAGCAAGCATATCTAGTAAAAACAAAAGAAATTTTTTAAAAATTAAAAAGACCATAATGACAATAAAATATAAAAGCCACATTAAAAATTTTTTTTGTATTTGCCTGGTGCACTGTTGTAATTTTTCTGTGAGTGTTGCATGTTTCATATTTCTTCCTGCTTGTTCTTTTTTTTTTTTTTACATTTACATGTTTTCATGGATGACTCGCTTTACTATCATTACACTGATTTCTAGTTCAACATTTAGGATTCCAATTTCTCTCTAGTTTTTCATTCCCTCCCTTGTCTTTAACACTTTAAAGCAGTGGTTCCCCAACCTTTTTGGGACTGTGGACTGGCTGAACCTCTGAGGAAGGCGTGGCACCCCCCTGTCTTGGGCACATGTACATGCTCTCTCGGGCGCATGCACAAAGTGGTGGGGGAGCGCATGCATGCATGTCAGCACCGGTGTGAGCACTCCCCCACCCCTTTGCGCATGCACAGGAGCACCTGGAAGCCCTCGCAGGTGCTCGGGCACGTGCGTGAAGGGGTGGGGGAGCACTCACGCCAGCATGCATGTGTGTGCGCAAAGCAGCTGTGGGGAGGGGAGTGCAGGGAGGGCAGGTCTGTCTCTGCAGCCCAGTCCGGCTCAGGCCATGGATTGGCACCGGGCCACGGGCTGGGGGTTGATGACCTCTGCTTTAAAGGACACCACCGAACTCACACACCTTGCTTCTTTTATGTTGATGTCTGCCTGCATTGCACAATAACATATCTTTAAAAAAAACACTCCAGGGCAATACCTTGAGATAAAATATTAAGAACAAGTGACCATTCAAGTCCTGCAGCACGTGTTTTTATCTGGGCATTTGTACACATTAGGGAGAAGAAGAAAAATTCAAAGAACCATCCTGGCCAGATGCTGAGACTTCAAGATCTTTAATTAAAGTGAAATCCCAAGGTGGAGGCCACAAACTTGTAGAACCAAATTGAGATAATCAGGTTTCAGCTCAAGGACGAAGAATCTATTGTTTTTCTCCAAGGAGTGGAAGGCAGTCAGTGACTTCTCCATTGCTTTTCAGCATATAAAAAAACAACACAATGATCTGGGGGCCTTTTAAATAGGGACATAAATTAGGGCTGTGCATATTGTCCTCCACTTCATCTGTGCCCAAATAAAGACAGATTGACCAGCTTGTGCCTCTTTGGCCACACACTCTGATCCAATTCTTGTCCAGATCCACAATTTGTGTGTTTCCAGTTTTATATGGAGACCCTCATTCCTGAAAATGAGGAAATGCAAATTGCCATCCTTCCTTTTGTTCCCTACAATTCCTGTCCCCTAGATCTGAAATTAATGGTGCTGTTGTGACAAGTCTTTTATTACTAAGCCAATCACTTTGCAGCAGAACAGGAAGTTTGATTTCAAAGGTGAAAAGCATGCTTTGTTCATCACATTTTGTTTTCTTTCTCTTTCTCTACTTATGATCACAATGAATGAAATCCTGTTGCTTCGCATAGTAAGTCACACTAGAGTAGAGCCACTGAATCAGTGAGGATTTGGTGTGTCAACTCCTCTGTAAGTTCCATTGATTCAATGGGTAAGTCACTAGTGTGACTTACTATGCCAAGCGACAGAATTTCAGCCAATGTTTAAATGTTAAATTTAACAAATGTTATCTGTAGGCTGCTGCTCTACTCTCATAATGCTCTGGGCTTTTGCTCTGTCTTTGCTCTATTATCCTGACGCTGCAAATATATTCCTGATTCATTTTGTATGAACACTTTTGTCAGAATACAGTACACATCCCTAATATAAATGTTTTTGTATTTCATTTCCATAGATGAGAATAAAAAGATTCATAAAATCTGTCACCACTAGGTGAGGCTGCAAATGTTTTTCGCATTTTGAGACTGCATATGTGTGAAGAGGGTTTTTTTTTTGCAGAAAAAATCATTACATGATAAACCTTATTTTTTACACAAAAACGTTTTTTTCACATAAAATACAAGACTTTTTAAAAACAAGCACATACTCTATCTCTCACACACATATAAACACACACTTTAGCAACTGCTGATGTTGCTGAAACAGGAGCCAGTATTTTCAGTCCTATGAACAATAAATTGTGATAAGCCTAACTGTTCATTTCAATTGTGTGTCTTGAGATGTCCTTGGGGAAAAGAAAAGTTACATTTGTTGCACTTGGAATCAACTGCATTTGTTCACTGGGCTTTCAACACCAGCCACATAGATCCTTCACATCAAACAGAGGTGATCAGAAGCTGAAGAAGTATCTCCTTATGCTTGCTAGGTAAAAATACTGACTTTAATTTGGGACAATTGGCTGTTTCTACCTGGTGAATGAACCAAATTATAACTCTTAACTTGTCCTGGAGGCTATGTCTTTATCTTGTCCCTTTCCCATTCTCACAGCCAAAAAGAAAGCAGGCAATGTGAGTGTGTTTATGGAGAGCAATCACAGAATAATTGGCAGTGTTTTGTTCTTAAGAGTGGGAATGTAAGAAGGTTTCAAACCTTCCTTGAAGGATGTGTGAGAACACAGCCTCAAGAAGATGAGATTTACTTTTCAAACATGTAACATCAATTTTTGGACTTATATTTAAATTTTTTTTTCTTGCAGTGTCCATGATGGGGTTGTGCTGAGCCTGAGGAAGTGGGATCTCTCTATGAAAGCTTGTAATTTATGATTTTACAGTGATACAATGAAATGCATTACCCACCCTTGCATTTGTGTATTTTTGGGGACCACACAACCTTATTATTGTTCTTTCTGGCTTTTTTAAAAGTAGCTCTGCTGTTGTTCTTGAAGATGATGGATCTTTGAAACCTTGCCTACAAACCTAATTGTCAATGAATAGTAGAAATGAGGTGTCCTTTTAATAACACCATTTACTAGGCAGTTCTGGTAATGCAGTGGAGTGAAAAACGTGCATTCATATATTGCCTACATACTGTTATTTTAGTTTTGCTGCACCTCCAAAAGAGATTGACAGATATATCACTTTCAATTTGTCTGTTTCTCATTTTCCAGTCTTCAGTTTCTTTCAACTCTTTCCTGAATCAGCTTGGGACTATTATTGTTTCTAAAGCCTGCACAACATTTATATATATTTCAATGCACATTTCTCTTGATGTACATGCTTCATATGTAATTTTGTCCAATATATGCATTTTTCCAGTGAATTGTCTTGATTCAGAGGCAGTTCGTGTCGTTCTGCCAACTCCTGCGACGTTGCTGGAACCAGTTGTATTGGCTCTTGCCTTTCCATTGGACCATTTCAGCAACGTGGAGAGGGGGGATTTGCTGCTTGGGTAACAGCCTATCCTGCATATTACTTTACCCAGGCTTCATGCTCTGGAGAGGACACCCCTAGAATCAGAGCACGTTACCATAGTCTCTCGAGACTGAAGGATGCCTATGCTGTCTTGATTTTATTTTGCATTTTGAACACTGTTTTCACTTATTCAAGAATTTATATGTGCACCATTCCGTAACACCATTCCCTAACATTTCTGTACAATTTTTAGCTGGAGCTAAATTGTACCACACAGTTCTGAGGAGTGTAAATAATGAAGTGCAAAGACAGGTCAGCTTGCAACTTGGTTTGAGAACTGTGAATTAGGTGAATTCCCATAAAAACTGTGATCTGAACCAATTTCTCTCACACCCTTGATTTAATATTAGAAAGACAAATGGATTATGAACAATCAATATGCAAATGCATATTTAGAATGATTAACTTTGTATCACTAGTAACGAAGTCTTGAGGACCAAAAACTAGATCTGGTATTTAAGTTTCTGCTGCTTTTAGATGGATCATTCCAGTGTTTACATCCTATAGGATTTACATTCAGGAAGCTCTCCCTCTCCCTCTCCCTCTCCCTTCTTTTAGTCAGTCTTCATTGTTTGGATGTTGATCGTATCATTTAACCAATGGCTATTGCAAAATAATGATGGACCTGTTTGACTTTGGAAAATTTGTTCAATAAAATAAAACTATGACACTTGTCCAAACAAAGCAACTGTCAAAGCCATATCACAAGCTCCCTCTAAATAAAGGCCTCCAGTGCTCCAAATTTGTTTTTCTTTAATGAACCCAAGCTTTTCTACTGTCATTACTCATTCCTTCTAAAAACAGTGAAAAATGCAATACATTACTCAACTGTGACCCAGCGTGTCCTAAGGTGCATATTTTATTGATGTAAATAAATGAGATTCTGGCTTACCCAAATAGCAATGTTTTGGTTTTACAGAAATTCTGTGTACTTTAAAAGTTGCTATTAGGTCTATGATTATTTTCCCTGGATGTTGTGTCTCTTTCCTTCCCCTTCTAATCTTGAAGGAGAATTGCTAAGAGTCTGCTTAGTGTCTGCAGGTAGTGGCCATGGGATGAAGTCCTGAGGAAGGATCTATGGCAGGAGGAAGGAGAGGGTTAAAAGGGCTGCAGCTCTTAATACTTCCCCATAATAACTAAAACGCTTTCAATTTTATTTCTTTAAAAGACACAGAGTGTTGGTTCATGCTTGTGCAACTGGAAAAATTCCAACTGAGAAAGTATGGAGTTGAAACTCTAGTAGAACTGAATATGAAATTAAATAGAGGCTCACACTGGGATTCAGTAGTTGTTATAAAGTTACTAAAACCAAATTAAATTGTACTTTTTACAAGGCTGAGAACCATAAAACGTTATTGCTGCCTCCTTGTGCTCCTGAGGTGAGCTGTCCTTCTCCTCTCATTTTTTGTTGGATCTCAGTCTCGGACAAACATATATGATCGGTTCATTCTCCTTCTGCCTTAAAGTGTTGTTGTTGTTGTTTTGTTTATCAAGAGGAATTCATTTTTAAAAAGTCACTGGCTTAATGAAATAGTTTTCCATGCAAAAGACTATTTACCTCTTTGAAGGTGTGTGTGTGTGTGGGGGGGGAGAGATTTATTTTAACCCGGTAGTCACCAGTGCAAATTAGTGGGGAATTATTACATAAGGACATGGAATAAAGGCAATTAAGGAAGGAAAGGGTAGCAGATGGGTGTGGCACATTATTAAGTCACAAATTGTCTCTGTGGAATGAACATAGAGGGTGAATTTCTCCAATTGGATGCAAATATGTTGGGGTCCTAACCTCATCCTCCCCAGCCAGGATGGCCAGTGCTCAGGTATGATTGGATTGCAGTCCCAAATTTACAGAGGGCAGGAAGTTCAGGAAAACAAATTTGTTTTGTTTTTCATTTATTTTCTGGTCCCTAATATAATAGACCAGTAGGTACTGCATATAAAATGTTTGTTCCCAAGACCTCACATTTGTGTTCACAAGGCTTCACAACTTACGTGTTGTGCTATTGCCCATTCATGGGCATTCAGTCAGAGCCTGGCTACACATCACTCTTGCTCTGACAGAAAAGCCTTGTGCTTCCAATCCATATGAAAGATTTGCCTGTTGAGAATTTTGGAAGCTCTGCACCAACAAGCAGAGAAAACTAGGGATAATTGCATATATATTGAGGGAGGAGATGCTGGTGGGCTGTCTCACCCACTGATCTGTTTATCTTCTCTACTTTCTCTTCTCATTGGCTTAGGCAATCAAGGAGAGGAAGGACCAGTGAAAATTTGAAATGGAAGGTGATAAATAACAGAGTTGGGGGAAAAGGCAGACACTTCCCTTATGTCTGTCTAATTATCCCCCTGCCTGCTGGGGGAGCCTTCAGAAATTTCAACAAAGTTCCATCAGGGTTTAATAGTAGAGATGTAAGTCTTCATTTCATGCACTAAATGTGAAAATGGAGTTGGGAGAGAGAAGTGAGGGACTTCTTGACATGAGATAGTGAGATACGTCTTCCATTTGGGGCAGATGTTTTTCATTTGCAAGACAGACTTTTATACATTTCTGTAAATGTGTAGAATATGAAATGATCAGAAACCCTGCTTGGTTGCATGGATCGTTGAAAGCAGAAGCACTAGACAGATTTTTTTGCCTTCGGTTTGAAGGTCGACGTGGTGGTGCTGTGGGCTAAACCGCAGAAGCCTGTGCTGCAGGGTCAGAAGACCAAGCAGTCGTAAGATCGAATCCACATGACGGAATGAGCGCCCGTCGCTTGTCCCAGCTCCCGCCAACCTAGCGGTTTGAAAGCATGCAAATGCGAGTAGATAAATAGGGACCACCTCGGTGGGAAGGTAACAGCGTTCCGTGTCTAAGTCGCACTGGCCATGTGACCACGGAAGATTGTCTTAGGACAAAACGCTGGCTCTATGGCTTGGAAACGGGGATGAGCACCGCCCCCTAGAGTTGAACACGACTGGACAAAAATTGTCAAGGGGAACCTTTACCTTTACCTTTACCTTGGCCAGCTAGTCTATCCAGTCCATCAATAGGCTGTCTATCTCGACTTTGAATGAGAGAGTGCTGGAATTTCTTCACATCCTTGGTTACCATAATGATTCCTGCTTTCAGACCCAATTCTGAGCTTGAATTTGGGGCAAAACAAAATGAGATTCCAGTGTATGACTTGCCATGTTTCAAGGCCTGCTGACTGCCATTTATGTTTTGTATCATCTTGTTGGATCAAACTTATAGTGACCCGAATAGAGCTTTCTAGATAAATGAGGCATTTAAAGTGTGATCTTATCAGTTCTACTCCCTCAGTGAGTTTCCACAGCTGAGCAGAGATTTGAACCCAGGCTTCTGAGCCGTAGTCCATCACTCTAACCGCTACACCACACTCAATATCTTTACTGCTTGTGAAATCTGATTCCTATCAGGGAAGCCTTGTTATATAGACTGTGAAGTCTTCCAGGACAACTACCATTGAGACCTTCTCTCCCACCATTTACAGTTGCTAACCCCAAAACCTTCTTAGCTTAGAGGTTTACTTGATATATTTATACTGTAAAAAAATTCCTTGGGTTTTTCAAGAGTGTGATTCCTGTTATTGCGCAGTAAAAGTGTCCCAGCTGGCACTTCGTATATTTCTTCAACAAAGGAGATGAGAAATGACTCCTTTGTGATGTATTCATTTCTCTTCTATTGTAAAGGATTTTTGTTAATATTAAAAGTGTTCTGACAGTAGCAGAGTGGTTGAATGGTCTAGAAAGAGTCTTATGCCTCAACTTAGAGAGACACACACAAACAAACACACAAACACACACAGAGAGAGAAAGAGAGAGAGAGAGAGAGAGAAATAATCCCACTTCTTAAAAATAAGTTCCATGTGGTGGTACACTGAAACTTGTTAGGATGATGATGCTGTGATTAATTACAATAGTCTTGTTATCAACATTGTGATGAATTATAAAAGTCATCAGAATAAACTATGTGCCCTTTGTCTGTTATCTTCTTTCAAGGGTCTAGATGAACTATCTTAGTTCACAAGGGAGCCGGCATGCTCTGTTTGTCGCATTGTTGGAGGGTTGTGCATGGATAGTAGGGGCTCTGCTTTATGATAATATTTACCCCAGCAGCTGGAAAATACAAGAATCCTTAGAGCATGGGGTCTACTGGGTCTTACAGGGGAATATTTTATGCTTAGCCATGTCTGACACTGCTTACTGGATTTCTGGCTGTCTCCAAGACTTTGGGAACTGAGGTCCACTGGAAGAATTCTTACATTGCAAGGGACAACGTCGGCAAACCAACAGGGCTGCTCCAAGACATTTCTGTGTCTGAGGTTGAGCAGCAAATCCCAGGCCAAAGTGCTTAGTGCCAAAAGCAGCCGCATTATTTTGGCATATGAGGTAGAAGAGCCCACAAGTCCCTCTTCCTCTTATCCCTGCCAGTAATGATACAACTGTTGCAGAGTTTTAAATTTCTCTTAAACTTCCTTTTGCTGCACAGTGGAAGTGCACAGATCCACCGAAGAGAATGGCTTCAGGTTTCTCAGACAGTCCACCCCTTTCTCTTTAGCTGGTATGTACAGTCTCAGTAGCTCACTTTGTCACATTAGTAGAACAAAGAATAAAAAAAATTCATTACAGTTGTGAATGAATAAACAGCAAACAAACAAAAAGTGACTTCAATAGATTAAAGGGAGAGAAAGAGACAGCACAGAGGCGGGGCTCTCGTTGAATTCCGAGGCAGGAAAGAACAATTGGTTAGTGCTGGATTGATTGACAGTCATCCTAGTCCAGAAAGGTCCCTTCTAACCAAACAAATTACAGACAGCATACAAAGTTGTAAAAATGCCAACGGCACCATCACCACCATCATCAATAACAACACAAACTGAAGAGCCAATAATTTGCTGAACTTTTATGACAGCCAAAATCTGCTGCCTGATGAGATTCTCTTCCTTTGTGGGAAATTCAGCCTCAGTTTCCATGCATAGACTATGACTCAGGGCTTTTGCCACCCCAACCCCGGAATAAAGACACGAGACAGTAGGTTGGATTAAATGCGGGCCACACTTTATTTAACTAATGAATTCAAGAAAATTGCCTTTCGGTCAGTAACAGAATATGGGGGCCTGCTGTAGTGCGGAAAGGCAGTTAACTGGGGGTATTCCCATACCCCCTGATCAATAAATGGGCGAGTCCCCGGCCGCCAAGCTCCGATGGTCCCGAGACTGCATGATCCTGGCTAGCCACTAATAAACACCCCCAGACCTCAAGACATCTTTGACTGATGACTGTTGGTCCGGAAGTGGTCCAGCGCATCCTTCCCCCACAGGCACTGTAATCGCACGATCCACAATGCCGGAAGGTCAGATGGCTTACCTGATTTTACAAATTGGGACATACCGAAATATCGGTTATTTCCACACTACCCGCCAGTGCGACCAAATTAGTTTCCACTAACAGCCAACAACCCTCCTCCAGTGTGGGATAGGCAAAAAATCCCCCCATCCAAGGCCAATCCGGATGAAGGTCAAAAATTCCTATCCGGCCCCAAAATAGGCAACCAGAAAACTCACACTTGAATTAGGGAGGGCGGGCAGGTGCCCGAAAAGAAGAGGAAGGTGTGGAGTGGAGCAGCTCCTTAAGAAGAGGCGTATTTCCACCCCCATCACGCTGCTAACTTGCGCGATGTCTCATTCCTTTCCGTGGTGGGCGGCAAACCACGCTCTCTCTCTCAAAGTCTGTAGACTTAGTGGTGAGCTAAATCTAGCTTGTGGGCACAGCACACTTTGCCCCCAGCAGTTTACAGGTTCAGGCCTTGGTATATTCCATTTGGGCTTTAACCTTCTGTATAAGGTAGTGTGCTGTGTTTCTACGCACAATCCTTGGACCTCCTGGTATCACCCACCAAAAAAATCTAGAGAAGAGGGATTTCTTGTTTCCTTTTTTGAGAAGTTTTAAAAAATGAGAAAGACGGCTTTGTCTCCAACCTCCTGAGCATCTTGTGGCAAATGAATGGAGTAGCTATGCTGGCTCTATGGTTCCTTTTTAGTGACGGTTTGGCTTCTACCATTGTCCAGATATGCTGGCCATTAGAACCCGTCCTGCTTTTCTCTTGTCCTTACAACTCCCGTACTTCCACTGTTACAAGCAGCTGGAAGTGGGAGCTTTACAGCAGCTGTGGCTCTAAATTAAACATGCACAACTGCAATACCACAGAGGTTCCTGTTGTACTCCATCTTGCAATAAACATCCCATAGTAGGATTATGAGACTTATTGTTGATGTTCTCTGCAAGGAGCTTGTATTTAATGTACAATTCAGATGAGGAACATATTCCTTATGGGATAGAAGACATATTTGTGGGAGTTTGGGGTAATAAACTTCAGATCAAATGAAGCTGTTCATTTTCTTGATAGTTGCAGTGAGTTTGTGAATATTAACGTTTTGCAGTAAGATGGCAGTAGGTTAAAAACAGATGTTTTAAATAAATTGACTGAAAGTACAAGTTACATATCTATTAACTTCCATGGGGAGCCTTGTTATAGAAGGGAAACAGCTTCCATGTAGATGCTTTGAGAAGTGAATTCTTTGCCAGGTTACATACTCAAAGACAATATTTTGGTGGAAATTGCCCGTTGTGGTTCTGTCACTTTTGAAAACATTGTATGCTAAAATCCAGACAGCTTTCCTTTCCTTGTAAAAAGAAAAATATGTATATTTGTTTTATTTATCCTTGTTTTTAATGAGTAAAATAATAGTAATTAGCTGCCATGGTGTCAATACAAGACCAGGGCCTTCCGTGATATTGTTTTTTTAAAAGGAAAAATGTGAAATCACTGCTAATATGTAACAGCTGGTGAAACATAACCTGCAGGTGATATGACATTCTTTCAACAAGTTTGTAAAACTATAAAAGTTTATGGCAGAAGTTGGACATGCAGCCTGAGTGTGAGAACTCAGCAGCAATTGATTGAGAAGTTCCAGAACTATTATACAGTGAAGGTTCTTTTGGGATGAAGAGAGCACAGGAAAAATGATATACCACATTGTTCTGATAATGTTATTTACAGCTATGTAGGATGAGGGAAGAGGCACAGAATAGGCACTCATTCAGACCTCAAAGGTTCGCCTGTGAAGCACCATCCAATTGGAGCATCCCCCATTTCTCCGGAGCAGTTGCAATCCACAGGCCCCTGTTTCTTAGGCGGACTAATTGACAGCTTCACAAACTATTCTTTGTCCCCACAGCACAAAGCTTCACCCTGGTGAGCTGTTGTGCCTTTAGTGCTAGGTTTCTTCAACCATCCCTTTCTGGAGGGACACCTACATTAGCCTTTTATGGGAACAACAACAAAGAGTCTGCTGGCACTTTAAAGACTAACAACTTGAATATATACACATGGGAGAGGAATGGTAGAGAATTGTTAAGTGTGAAATCAGAGAGAACTGAAAGGCAACAAGGCTGGCTGGAATTACCAAAATGTAGCAAACATATGGATCTTTCGGTCCCAATAGTGTCTGTATGGAGGGTGAGGGTCATTTACAGACCTGGGCAGAGAATACACAACCAATAGTAGGCACCAAATGTTTGCAGCTTTGTTGCTTTCATTTCTGTCCTGCCTTCTAGTCCAAGAGGGTCCAAAATAGTACAGGTCAATAGCACTGGAACTTTATCTGCTCCCTCCAACACATGGCACTGACCTCCCCCCCCCAAAAAAAAAATGCAGGCCCATTCACTGTCTAAGGATGGAAGGAGAAAGAAAGAGGCCACAGCCATAAATTCAAATACTTTAAAGATTGTCTTATTCTAAATGTTCTTATTTGCGTGGCATGGTCACTGTTTAGAACTACTTTAGATCCGCTAGACTCATAACATTAGCTGTTTAGCCTCCCCTCCCCCCTTTTTAATGGCAGCTGGTACTGGTTTCACACATTATGCCATTTTAACAAGATAAGAATGTAAAAGGCAAAAACTTGTATCAAATCTATATTTTCTTTTGCCCATTATTCCGTATAATATGGCTGCTCTGTAGGGTTCTGAGCTTGTAAACAGACCCACATTTGTTCTGTGGTTTGGTCCACTGAGGAGATGGGCTGGTTTGTCCTTTGACTGGCAATCCGATGACATAATTGCTAGTGTGAACCAGCCTGTCCCCAGAGTGTTTCTACCTGAACCTTCCTGGGTCCATTTCAAGGGGTACTGCGTTTTTGGTGAAGATAGGATCAGTCCATTTTGGTTCATTTACAGCACATGCAGTCACTGGAAGTGAACCAAAGCAGAGCTTGCATCTTTAAGTTGCCCTTCTGCTTGCACTTTCCCGATAATATTAAGTGACTTAAGAAGACAACTTTGCCACTTCATAGTATTGGGAAATTAAACGCTTCTCCTCTTCATCCTCTTCCATGGAGGGACAGAGGAAGGAAGTAAAAGTTTCTTTTAAAAAGTCTTTCAGGACAGTACTGATGTACTGTAGTTTTCAGGAAAAGATAAAAGAATTGAAAACTTCCTCCTGGAAGCAGGAGGAGACAGGAGGATCCCCCCCTTCCTTTTCTTTTCCAAAAGGAAGCAGACCAAATAGGGTTGCTTGAGGTATGTATGCCATTTGGATGCAAGGAGTGCATCCTGTGGCATACTGGACCTCTACTTGGCCTTAATTAACCCTATTAAGCCAGTCCAGCCCACTCCAATTGTGCCATGTAGATAAGCCCAGAGTTTCAACAAATTTGCTACTGTGTGGAGCTGTGATGGCTTTGTTTACTATCTATGAAATTGTCCACTTCAGCAGATGTCATGTGACGTGGCCCTCTGTAGGACTGGAAACTAGTATTTAAAGTGAAGAAATGTCCTGCATATGGAACTAACATGTTGGTTTGGATAATTCTATTTTTTTTGACAGAAAAAATGTGGAGAAAGCTGCCCCATTACCCCTCCCTTGAAAATGGAAAAAAAGCTCAGGGTGGATGATTTTTGGTTGAAGGAAACAAAAAGAACTTTTACTTATAGTACACAGTAGTTGTGTTCTTTACTTTATATAGTACATTGTCACACATTTATTTTTAGAGGGCAGAAAAATGGAGGCGAGAAGAAAGGCTGACGACAAAGGAATAACAGGAAGCAAGGGGCAGTCTCAAGGACTCTGAGGAGTGGGGGGAAAAACTATAGTCACATGGATCACAGGTAATGGTAATTAGAAACAGACAGGGTGTGCTTCCTTCTGACACCTAGTGTGAAAGAAGAATCATGCGAGATTATATCAGCCCTTCCCAGCACATGTATGTGTGGAGCATTCTCCCTACCTCAGCAAAAAGTAGGCTTCTGAAGCTCTTCTGAGCCTCCGAAGCATTGTGATGCAGGCAAGCAAGTCTGCCAGCTATAAGGAACAAAGTAAAAGATGAATAAAATTATTGACAGAAAAAAAATAACTCCCAGCTTTAAAATGATCAGATCTCATTTGAAGACTATCGGTGTATTCCACACCATAAAAATCAATGCAGGATTTGCCACTCTAATTCTGTAGCAGCTCACTCTGCCCCCATCTCCCCCTCAGACTCTGTCTCTCTCATGTATGAGATTACGAGGCTATAAAAAAGCTGGAGGCTTCAGCTATTTTTATCCAGGGTGGGCAGAATGTACTGCTTCTGTTTTTAAGGAAATGTCATGCTCTGTGATATGCTGTTAGGGCTCCCAGCACATCTACAAGGTGACATTTGGAAGAATAAGTGTGCTTGCTTACTTCAAACCATAAAGGAGAACTCACTCTGAGACTCTTAAAGATTGGGACAAATATTTCACTGGCAGAGAAGAGGAAGACAGTTCGTTATCATCATTAACAAAGCCTTCCTTTACACCTGAGCTGGAAAAGCAGCATCCACGTGGCGAGAAACCTCTGAGTGACTGTGTAAGTTATGAGTTCTGACAGCTGCTTCAGACAGAAAGATGCTTTATAGCAGCTCTTTCAGTTCTCCAGCCTGCCTGCCCAATGGGTAGACAGTCACCCTGTGATTCCACCTGACTGCATCTAAGAGCAGCAAAGGAGCCAAACAATGCAGTCACCTTTTTTTTGTTTTGTTCTTTTCTGCTCTTGTTAAAAAGAGAAGCCCAGCTATACGTTTGCTTGCAGTACCTGCTTGTAGGTGCATGGATGGACTGCTCATCAGTACTGAGACAAGAATGGAAGAGAACTCATCCTTGTGGCTGTAACACATTTCAGAACGGAGTGCTGCTTCTGCCAGCCAGAGGCTTTAAGACCACTCCATGGACCAGGTCTTGCATAATCAGGAGAAACAGAGGTGTATGTGAAACTTGCCAACACAGTTTGCATTCAGGCAAAAAGCATACAGATCAGGGATGACTCACTCTGTACTCTTTTTAGGAGACATAAAAGCCTGCTCAATCCCTGGACCTGTGACATTATCTGTGTTTTTTCTGGATCTCCTTTAAAAAAAAAAACCCACACAAGCAACTAATGGGACGGGGGTTTCTAGAAGCCCATTTACTTAAAGCCCATACACCAATCATCTTCCCATATTCACACACACATGCTCACGGACATACACAGTCCTATTAGTGTAATAGTGTTTCAGTAAAGTTTGATAAATTAAGCTGAGAGGACAAAGGAAGAGTATGCCACAGATTTAAAAAAAACTGTTGACAGAGTAATTGCAAGGAAATCTCTATACCCCTCAGACCTAGCAGGTCTGTAGTTGGAGATATGGGTATAGTTGGAGATATGGGTATTCAGCTTCTACTTACCTTTTTTTCTTTGGCAACAAGCAGCAGATTTTGTTGTGATTTTCAATTTCCTCTCCTCAACTCAAATAGCTGACCATTTTTTTTAACCCTATGAAAGGCCAAGTGGGATATGAAGGATCTGTTGTGGTATTGCTCCATCCTGTGTGTGAACAGGGGCTCCGTGCTGTGCCCTGGAGTCACAGAAATGCCCTTGCTTCAGTCTGTCTTTGCACATTTGTCTGAAGGCGAATAATAAAGAACACCTTTTCGACAGAGAAAGAATGTCTGAGAACGATAAGAGCTGAAATGTATCAGAAACAGCAGAAAAAGCTGAACCAGAAGGGAGGCATTTTTAATTTAAGTTGGGAAAGATATTCAATCATTTCAATGATTAAGTAGTTACTTTGGCTTAGATTTCTGGCACTTGAAACAATTTTGCACTGCTTTTCGTTGAGGGTGTTTTCAGAACAGACTGTCCTAAACATGGAACATGATATTTCAATAAGCATATGGGGATGAGAGGAGGAGAGACATCATGCACAGCATGCATGTTCTAGGAATATAAATAAAGAAATGTGATCTAATGTATAATTTCGTATGGTTTGGAACTAAGGATTTTGGACGTAACTTGAAGATGTTAGATATTATCGTCTACTTTAATACCCTCCTCATTTCAAGACATACTTGAATATTTCATAATAACAACTTGTTAGCACTTGACTGGGCTAGAAACATGGGCACCTTGGAACCTTGTGTCTAATTAAAAGGCATGTAAAAATGAATCCAATTAATTTATCAGGACTGAGGTTAGGACCCTCAGACTATCAGCTATAATGGCTATATCAAATAGCAGAACTACCATTGGAGAAAATGTGTGGGATGTGCTTATTGTGCTTATATTCTGTTTACAGGTTTCCTGTAAGCATCTACTTGGCCACTGTGGAAACACAACGATGGACTAGGTCTGATCTGGCATATATATATGTGTGTGTGTGTGTCTATATATGGTTTTTCCAGTAGTGATGTATGGAGTGAGAGCTGGACCATAAAGAGGGCTGACCACCGAAGAATTGATGCTTTTGAATTGTGGTGCTGGAGAGCACTCTTTGGAGTCCCCTGGAAAAGACCCTGATTTTGGGAAAGTGTGAAGGCGAGAGGAGAAGGGGACGACAGAGGACGAGATGGTTGGACAGTGTCACCGAAGCTACCAACATGAATTTTGACCCAACTCTGGGAGGCAATGGAAGACAGGAGTGCCTGGCGTGCTCTGGTCCATGGGGTCATGAAGAGTCGGACATGACTTAGTGACTAAACAATAACAACAAGGCTTAGCCATTAAGGTTTCCTGTCTTTCCTATGAGACCCAGCAGTCTTCGAAAGAAGAATCACACATAGAAAGATGAATGGAAATAACGAAAAGGATCCAGCACTGAGGGGTTTCTAAAGTATTTTTGTGCAAAAAAATTTCCATGGATATTTCCAGTGCCCCAAATCTAATTTAGCATGTTTGACCAGCAAACAAAACTAATAAGCATGTCGCTGTAATTGTAAAATACTCTGTAAATATCTCAAAAGTTTTTCCATCTATAATTCAAAGTGCTTAAATGAAATATTATAACAGAGGAAAAAGAATAATGTTACTGCATGTGGTTTACATGTAAGAGTCAAATAAGCTGGAAATATTTGAAAATGTGACTACACAGTAGCATATATTGTGTGGTATAAATTGTAAAGAAAAAATCAATACAGTGAAAACTGTTGCGTGCCTTGTGTGCTACATGTTTTACACTCTACAGTTGTATAAAGTAAATGTGTGTGTGTCTGTGCAAAGAAGGCTGTCAGAATTGCTGAGTTTGACTGACAGGATATCTATACATTATTATGTTAGTAAGTGGTTTTATG
This sequence comes from Pogona vitticeps, assembly GCF_051106095.1. Taxonomy (NCBI): domain Eukaryota; kingdom Metazoa; phylum Chordata; class Lepidosauria; order Squamata; family Agamidae; genus Pogona; species Pogona vitticeps. Next base: position 162,727,428 of record NC_135785.1, read on the forward strand.
AAATAATGTATGTTAGAATATTTATTTGTTTATTTCATAAATTTTGGAGACTCTAATCTATATCTTGGTTCAATTGTCAATACAATTGCAAACAAGAAATGAGAAACGACTCTGACTTGGAAGGGCAGATATGAAGAAACTAAACTTTCTATGATAAATATGCAGCCATGAAATACTCAGTATTCCATTGCCAGCAAACAAAAATTATTTTTGAAATGGCAAAAAAAGAGAAGAAAATTTATCTTGGAGTATTTATGGACAAGGAAGAAATCTCAATTTAATGTTGAAAGTTGGTTGTTGTGGGTTTTTCAGGCTCTTTGGCCGTGTTCTGAAGGTTGTTCTTCCTAACGTTTCGCCAGTCTCTGTGGCCAGCATCTTCAGAGGACAGCACTTGTGTTGAAACATTGTATCCAATTACACTGGCGTATGAATTGGCATTTCATGTTGCATCACTTAAGGTCTTGATTTAAGGAAGACAACCTGACTCATTTAGAGCAGCAGGGACTCTTCACAAAAATTAAAAATATTCTTTGGTACTGGAGAAAGAAAAATGTACAACTGGTTAGGAAAGATTTTTGGATTAATGAACTTTTAATGCTGGGGTGGGGGACAGAATTTGAAATAGACTTAATCCATGTTCAACCCTCATATGATCATAGATTATAATGCAGAAGTACCTCAGAGACAATTAGCTCATGTTACGCTGTGAGAAAAAGCTTACCGGTAATTAACAATATTGGGAGAGCTTCTTAAAAATGGAGCACTCAACATGTTGTTGGATTCACTATGAAATCTGTGATGGACAAATAACTGTTTTTCAATGTCTGGAAATGCATTGGTTAATAATTTACTCAGAAAATACAGCTCTTTAAAAGATGATATTTGTTCAGGTGTGGGACTAAGAAAAAGCAGGGCAGTGACTAAGAGATTTGAATCAGAAAGAGTGGTAGAAATGAAGAGGCCAGAGCTGCTGTTGCTAATTAAACTGCAAACATTCCTGTTAACTTGGTCTAGGTATAATCCCTGTATGTTTGTGTTGGAGGGATGAATCCACATAGTGATTTCATATATTGTATATAATTGAATTAATATTTTACTTTAGGGTTTTAAAGATTCCACATTCTAGTTATTGGACACCCAACCCAGTTGAGGAAGATGTCTTCAATTTTTATCTGAATTTTAATTCAGAGGGACACTTGAACTTTGTAGTTCTACAAGCAACTTCTTTATTAGTGCTACTGCCTGGGACTTGTGTGCACAAATTGTAGCATCTTGTTGTCGTTCTAATTGCTCCTGTTGTCTGTTATATTACTGTAAATAAAGGGAAAAAACTCATTTTGTGAAATCGTGTTTGCAAACTTCATCAGTAGATATCTAAGTAAGCAAATAGCTCCATAGAATTTAGAAGTGTTATACCAGCAGGATTGTGGCCTTAATCACAATCAGATTAAGTGGAAAATCAACTTCAGGAAAAGGTATATCTTTAGTTAATTGGCATGTATCCCCATTACATTGTTTTAGACAAAGACTGAACAAAATCTACCCCAAAGTTACTGCTAATTGCTAGAGATGTGGAGGTAGAAGGTAGAAATATTTATTATATACTTGGACCTTGTCCATCAGTAAGAACATTTTTGTTTTCTATCTCGGAGGAAATTGGAAACAATGTGAGTTTTGCTTTGTCATCTGGTCCACTGAGAGTGTTGCTTTGCTAAGTAAAAGGGCTTGTAAAAAAATGCTTAGGGCATCTATGCCTTTGGAATACATTTATCTGACAGATAACTAGGCAGGGTATTCTGTCAGATTGTGCTCAGTATGTACACGCTTACCTGATAATATGTTCCATTGACACACACACACACACCAGTTGGGTTACTTCTCCTTAGAACAGATACTTCTGTATCTGTTCTAAGGGACAAATACTAAGAAATTAATGTGAGAATTTACAATTAAAAGTCCCTAGCCATTTGAAGTGCAGGACACCAAAGGAAAAGAATTTGGAAAGGAAGATTCAGGAATCTGTTCTTTATTACTGTGTCTTACGGGTCTTCTTGCTGAAAGGGAAAGGTGTTCCTTATCCATCTGATGGATGGGTTTGGGTTGGCCCAGGCAAGGAGGGAGGCAACTTTTCAAGATCCTCTAGCTTTTGGATCAGGAAGATGTGCTGTTGAACTCCGCACTTCCAGACCAGTGCAAGTACAGTACCGTTCTACCATAACAAGAATGCAAGTTCATAAATGTAAGATGTTTTACCTACATCTATAACTTACAAGACAACTTCTGTGCTTGTTTCCATGCTCATTTGAAGATGCTGGCCATAACCTCTAAAGCCCTTAATGCTTTAGGGCCTTAATATTTGGTGGAACATTCCTCCCACAAAATAGCTGCCTCACACTCCTTGATGTTAAGAACTGCAGCAGCCAAGGAGGCCAGAAGAACCAACACTAAGAAGTGAGCTTCCTCAGTCATTGTCTATTCCCTCTGAAATAGGCTTCTTAGAGAGGTTCACCAGGTGCCATCCTTTCTGATTTTAGGAAACTCATTAAGACCAGATTACATCAAGCTGACTTCTTCTAGTGTGAATATTGTCCTGAGATGTTCAAATGGATTTTAATATATGTATGATTTTATTTAAAGATAGCTTTAGCTAGTAACAGGATTTATTGCATTTTATTATATTTTAAAATTTATTATGTGGTGTTTTTAGTGTATGATTTTATTGTATGCCGTGAATTGCCCAGAGGGTAAACATACAAAGGGGGCAGTAGAAAAATGGAATAAATAAATAAATAAACTTCCCTTCTGTGCAAAATATCTATCCCAGTGTTCAAAATTCTTATATACTCAATTTTCTGCAAAAGATTCTATGCAGTTCCTCATATAAACTACTGATCCTTACAGCATTGATCTTATGTATTACATGCAACTCACCCTTGCCAAGCATACATATCAAGTCCAAAATTATTCCACAAGCCCTCTATGGTTTCCCATTTTGGGCAAGTGTGAGGGATGGATGGATCAAACAGCTACAAAGCGTTAGGACTACCTAGATTTATTTATTTTATTTATTTGTTTGATTTATACCCCACCCATCTGATCTAAAAGACCACTCTAGGTGGCTTCCAATATAGTAAAAACAGTGAAATAATACAAAAAACACAAACAATTACATAAATCATATTGTAATAAACAGAATACAACAATAGAATAGAAAATAAATAAGGAGAGAATAAACAGAAAAGTCAGATATTAACTGAAGGGAAGGCCTGAATGTATAGCCATGTTTTTAATTGACTTTTTAAAGTGTCCAAAGTGGGGGCCGCACGGATCTCAGGAGGGAGATTGTTCCAGAGGCGAGGAGCCACCGCCGAGAAGGCCCGGTTTCGTATCCTTTCTTTCCGGGCCTCCCTCGTCGTTAGGCTCCTCAGCCTCACCTCCTGGCTCGTGCGGGTGATCCGAGTAGATCTAGGTGGAAGCAGGCGTTCTGTCAAGTATCGAGGTCCTAAACCGTTTAGGGCCTTATTTGTAAGCATTAACACTTTGAAGTCAATGCGGAAACGGATGGGCAGCCAATGCAGCATGGGCAGAGTAGGAGAGATATGTTGGTATTTTCTCACTCCACTGAGGAGTCTGGCCACCGCATTCTGCACCACCTGAAGTTTCCCCATCAGCTTCAAAGGGATGCCTGCCCTACTCAGTCCTCTGTGTGTAATCTGGAGTATCTTTAATACAGACTGTATCTTGGTTGAGATTATTCAAATTTTGGTTATCTATTACAGTTCAAACATGGACAGCTTATTATACCAACTTCTATGGACTCTGTCTTGCCTTTTGGGTCAACAGTCCTCTTGAAAAAATTGAAATCAATTGGTGTAGATAATGATTACCTTGCAGCTATAAGTCAAGAAAGCTAGCTTTCTAAATTATTAAAAGAAGAATTTTGGATATTGAATTCCAAGAACTTTGTAGTCCTGCCAATAAACTCTGTTCACCATTGTTTTTCTTCCTAAAATGGGTTAACCTGCTGCCTACCTTTCCTTGCTCAAATGCTCCCCAAAATGTAGGGCCTTTTCTTTGGCCAGACACAATGTCATGCCTACTACCATATTATATGGCAGATTTAATGCAGTTCCTTATTTTGAAAGGCAATGCCCATGTGAACACGGGGTGTTGGAAACTCTTGTTCATATGTTTTTGCACTGCTGCCTTCACTCGATCAGCCAATCAAGGTTGATAGCCTTAATTTTATTAAAGCTGGAAGGGAGGTCAGATCTGGATAAAATTCACTATATGCTGGTGACCAAGATGACTGATATTGTAGAAGGAGTCACAACTTCCTTGATACTATTGTTAGGAGACAAACCATTGTCCCTTTAAGGATGTCTAACACTTTTCTGGCCTGTTGATGCCTATATATGTAGTTACCTAACAAACCACTGTGACTGTGTCCCATTTACTTATGCCAATAAAAGTTTTATCTCTCTATCATTTATATGTTTATTACTTTTACTTCCCCTTGACTCCCACTGCTTTACAGCACCCAAGTATTTTAAAAGGCACATTGTTGCCAAGTGGTATCACTAAGTGTTCCCTAGCAAAGAACAGAAAACAGTGGCAACCATATACAGTGGTATCTCGCAAGACGAATGCCTCGGGCAAGCCTCCGAATGGAAAAAGGCAGGGGGAAAAGGGTGGGAAGTTCAAAAATGGTGCTGGGGAAGGCTTGCCCAGCACCATCAGAGGACTGCTGGGGGACCTCTGACAGCAACGATCGCGGTTGCAGGGGACCCCGCCAGTCCTCCGATGGCAAATGACTTTTAAAAAAAAATCCCACAGGAACACATTGCTTAAATTTCAATGCATTCCTATGGGAAAACTCACCTCACAAGATGAAAATTTTGCAAGATGCGAGAGGGGGGGGCTTTCTTACTTACTTACACAATAGAGCACGAAACACGAAGAATTCAAACTCTAGTGAATTCTAGTGAAAATAAAGAAACCTGGGCTTTCAGAAAACTCAGATAATTGTTATGATTGCACAACCATAGCCTTTTTAATAAGAAAATGGTTAGTCATTATGAGAATGCTAATTCCTAGCTCTTTAAGAACACATGGAAGACCCAAGATAGCTGTAACTCTTATCTTTGATGAACTCTCTGTGAAAGGGTAACAGCAACGGAGCTACAGAGTTCTCCTGATATGAGCCCCTCAAGAGTTATTGCTGAGGTCTATATTACACTCCAGGGAGAAGATTCAAGAGGCAACAATGCTTTGGTTTAAATACCATCCTGTGTTTACAAGATATCAGTGAGAAGCCTGCAGCTCTTGACTGTTTCTTCCTGCATGTAGTCCCATCAGAATTGTTTCTCCCTATCCAATTTAACAACAAATTGATTCCTATGATAGGTCACAAGGTCTTCTGTTTAACATTGCAAGACCACCATTCACCTTTGGCCTGCCTCTCAATCTTATTTTTAAAATATCTTTCCTAAAAGAATAGCTTGCAGTGCTGAAAGAACTATGTAGTCATCGAAAAGCTGACTTTTCAAATGTATCTGAGATTTACCATATTCCTTGGAAACAGCAATTAATAGCAAGGTTAGTACACCCATTATTTAGGTGTCTATTATTCACACCGAAATTACTGACAAGCTGGGAACTATTAAAAAAGGGTTTTACTAATCATTATAAGATGCGGAGCAAAGCCGGGACTGTAAATAAATCCACGAATACCAGTGCTATAATACCGAATCAAATGAAAGCAATAGTGAACAAATAACAAGGCAAACATATAGCAAATTAGCAAACACCTGAATTCTTATGGAGAGATTGTGGTCAGGCATTTTAGCTTCCTCTCCATTTCTGTTAAACAAGTGATGGAGTACCGGTTTCACAGTTTCTTAAAACCTTATTATTTTCATGCCAAGTAATCTTAATTGTTTAAAAAAAGAAAAAAAGAATGGCAGCTTCCAGAAGGGTCCCACCAGTAGCCATTGTGGCTAGGGGAATGTGGAAACTGTTTTTGGAAAAAGTTACTTTTTGAAGTTATTGAAATGTCAAACAAAAGTTTCATCTTTCAGGTGGCACACAGCTTCTCAGTGGCCCGAATAAAATCTGCAAAAGGTCCTTGAGCAATACAGTGCCTGTTACTATATTTTTTTACTCATCCCAGCAGCAGTGTTTCTAAATCTTTTATACTAACATGCTTTCAAAAAGACCAAAAGTTCATTTTGGCAGGAAGAGAAGAGAATTGTTTCCATGTCTCTGTTACGTGTCTGCGATCATATATGTGTGATGTCTATAAAGAGGTTTCCATTCATGAGCCAGAGCTGTGTTACATTTCATGGTGACCGTGGGGCTGGAACAGATGTTGTATTTACCAGAAGAGGGTAATAAATGTTTCCCCCCAAATAAATGTATCCCCTTTCTGAGAGATCTTGCTCAAATATAATAATTTATTATAGGGATTGCTATTATCGTTTCATCTTTCTCTCTCTGTGTAATATATTTTTATATCACCCTTCCTCAAAGAATACTGGCTGAAAAGCTCAGAGAGTTCAGTATAACCAGAAATTAGGAGTTTGAATCCGCACTGTGCCTTGTAGGAGAAGAGTTAACCTGTGTAGTCTGGGGCAAGTTGCCCAGCCCTTGGACACCCCTAGAAGAAGGGAATGGCAAACTACTTCTGGGTACTCTGTATCTAGAAAGTCTAGAAAGGATTTCCATAAATCAGAACTGGCTTGACGGCACATCATCATCATCATCATCATCATCATCATCATCATCATCATCATCATCATCATCATCATCATCATCATCATTATTATTATTATTATTATTATTATTATTATTATTATTATTATTATTATTATTATTATTATTATTATTATTATTATTCCTCAAAGAGCTAAAGACAATATATGCCCATCTTGCTCTCACAACAACCAAGTGAGAGGTGTTCAGCCAGGTGAGAGGTGCTCAAAGTGAAAACATGAGCTCTATGATTTCCAGTCCATGCATCATGTTCCTGCATCATGCACAGTGAAATCCAAAGAGGACCCCAAATGTCTGAATTTATATAGATAGGCATGTTCAGTGCATCAGTATAGGGACTTGTAATGGTATGACAGTTTCTAAGTAATTTCACCTGTGCTTCCTGTAGAATAGCATTTCCTAAACTTAGTCCCCCATACAGTGGTGCCTCGACTTGAGAATGTCCCTACATACGAACTATTCGAGTTAAGAAGAGCTCCGTTCGCAAAAAGTTGCTTCAACTTGAGAACGGAGCCTTAACTTAAGAACAACAACAACAACAACAACAACAACAAGAAAGAAAGAAAGAAAGAAAGAAAGAAAGAAAGAAAGAAAGAAAGAAAGAAAGAAAGAAAGAAAGAAAGAAAGACACCTTTCCTGCCCTTTGACTTAAGTTCACCTTAGGTCAAAAGAAGAAATTTTTTTTAAAAAAAATCGCCCTCTAGTGGTAGATATGGATTAACCGGCTTTACATTGGTTCCTATGGGAACTAATGCTTCGACTTATGAACAGCGCCTCAACTTAAGAATGAAAAACAGCAGATATGGATTAAATAGTTTTCAAGGCATTCCTATGGGAAATGGTGCTTCGACTTAAGAACGTTTCAACTTAAGAATGCAGTTCCAATACGGATTAAGTTCTTAAATCAAGGCACCACTGTATGTTGTTGAGCTGCAACTGTCATTGTTCCTTATGACTGTTGTTGCTGGTTAGTTATGGTGGGAACTTTAGTCTTTCTGTTTTTCACATGACTTCCTCTTCTTTCTTTCCCTTGCATCATGATGTAGATGTATCATCCATATTTCTACCTTTCTTCTTCAGGGGACTTTCTGTAAATTTACCACATTCCCATTCATGCTACCGAGGTTCTCTTCCTCTTTCTCAGTTTTCAGGTGAACTCTGCGATTGTGTTGTTGCCTTTCAGCAATCAACTAATTCATGGATCTATGACATAGTTGCACCATAGTGTGGGCATCTTTGATGTTTCTAAAAGAGCAATATTCATTGATGTTTCTAAAAGAACACGCATTATAAAATACTTCTAGAACAATGAGAACCCCGGGAAATAGTTGAGGATGGGCCTGAGATGCTGTCTTGCCAGTGAAGAGGACCTAAGAGGGCAGTTCTCTTCAACTTGGCAGCCCAGTTTGTCCATGGAATTCTTCAAAGGTAGAAAACTACTCGTACAGGGGTAGTAAGTGTAAGCTGTAGTTCAACTTCAATGTGATGCAGCTAATAGTCCTACATGACTTCCACTGCTGGGTCGTGGGCAGCATATAAAGGCATGGCCACTTACATGTCACTAAAAAGAGCACAAAAGAGGATACTGGTATGCATGAAACTGCATATTTTTTTTATAATCTGAAGAGAATTACAACACTTCTTACCTGAACGTGGAGGAGGTAACCGGATAACCTATTTGCCCAGTCTGCTCTTCAGGTGCTCCTTCTGGATGGGCAACGTAAAGGTCTCTGATCAGTCTTAACTCATATTTTGACTAGAAAGCCCTTAAAATGGAAGGCACCTTGAAAGGGAGGATTGTTCTGTGACACCCGTTCAAATAGAATACTGTCTTCCTTTAAGGAGGGCATTTGGCTACTGTATTTTCCACATTTTGCTTTTGCTCCTCTCCAGTCCCATTTAGGGTTTCATTATATGAGAACTCCCTTACGTACTGTATTTTTCTGTGTATAAGATGCTACCTTTTCCTAAAATCATTACACTAAACATTGAGGGGCATCTTTTACACAGAAGTAAGCTGAGATAGGTGAGGAGAGAACAAAATGGCACATACCTTGCCTCTGTAAACAGGCTTCCTTCAGTCAGGAGGCTTAGCTTCCTACGGTCAGGAAACTTAGCTTCCTCCAATCACAAGCCTTATGGAACTGACTTAACAAATTTATTGGAACACACCTCCTTGGAGGTGGAGCCTGTAGGCTCAGATTCAACAAAGACTCCAAATGTCTACCATTCTGAGCCCAGAGGCTGAATCCTCAAAGCTGAGTTTTCTTAATTTGGGGGCTAGAAAAGTGGGGGGATGTTTTATAAATGGGGACATGTTATAAACAGAAAAATACGATATACCCGTCCATGGTAGGTTGCAGGGCTGTGACTATATGAATCTTGAAGCTTCTTATTTTCAAAGAGAAACTCCTCCCCACTTGAACTTCAATATTTCTAGGAGACAGGTGAGGTTGAAAAAACTGTGATTGATCCAAGGCCATGGTATGAGTTTGATGGCTCATTGGGGACCAGAATGTGGATTATCTATGTAAATTAGATATCTGACTGCAGAGCAAAAGGTTGGGAATTCAATTCCTCGTGGTGCCACCTGGGAAGAGAGCAAGGATTCACAGTCCTAGAGTGTCCCCAAAAGAAGGTAATGATAAACTATATCTCTACCTAGAAAACCCTGCAGAAGTTTGCCATAAGTGAAAATTGACTTGATGGCATATAATTATTATTCTATTATCCAGCAATGGCAGGACTCCGCCTGGTCACACTTTTGTACTGCCGAGAATATACTTTGCTTTCTCTCATACTTCAAATTTAGTACAGGGTATCCTCCCAAGAGCCTGTTTAGTTGACACTCTGTTGCTTCTCAGAAGAGAAATCAACCTTGAATGTCTGTAGACAACCCAAGCCATTTAAAACTTCACAGGCTTAAACCCGGCACCTGGAATTGTATTTGAAACATTCTAAGGAACAAGCAGGGACCCCGGGAATAGTCATGTAATATACTTCTGACCCACCCTATTATGTCTTTCCTGGACAGCTTTAAATGTAGGCATACAGCCGGGGATAAGAGTCCAGACAGCTCATTTCTGTAAAGGCCTATTAATGTCAGCGTTCAGTGTTGACCTTTTAAGTTACCTTGAAGATAAATAAAAGTGTGGAAGCAGCCTGTCTAGGTGGCCTTTTACTTGTTTGAATTGCATGCCACAATTATGTCTCCAGGACATAATTTTTTTCCCAGGCATATTGTAATTGTTCCCAGCACAGTTGTACTGTAGAGTGACTGAACTTCAAGAAAATAAACCAAAGCACAGTTTCACCTTTCTATGAAAGAGAGATTAATGGTCTTGAAGAGGAAGACATTTTAGCATAAGACTTTCAATAAATCACCATAAGCCCCATGTTGTCTTTCAGCCAGTTTTGGTGGGTTATTTAGTATTCACTTGATGCTTCACCAGCTTCATTATGAAAGATAAAAATGCTCAAGACTGTTTATACTTTGCTTTTCTCCGGAGATGGTTGGAATTGCATTTTGGTTGCTCTCTCAATCTCTCTTTCTTTCTCTCTCTCCTTTTCATAAAAAGTGTGTGCTCTACCACTGAATTATGGCTCTTCCCAATCCAAACAATTTATGTACAGAGAAGATGGGGTTTGCCCACCCCCATTTGCAAATGCAGAACAGCACAGTGCTCACAGAAATTTGTAATGTGAACGTCTAAAAAGACATGTCTTCACTAGAGAAACGGAGGCCTGATCAAGTTTTTCAGGCCTTTGAGAGTCCTTCCTCTTAACATCCTTGCTTTTCAGGCTGCCTTTCAGCCAATTAAACAAATTGTGCAAAATTACACAAATAGTGTAACTTTTTAGACGCGCATTGATATAATTTAAGAAATCCCTGTGGAAATTACCTGTTGCACATGGAGGCATGTAACTCAGTATGCATCTGCTACTATCTATGGAGTTTTCTTAACATGAGGAATTTGTCTCTAAAATTACACTGGTTGTGTAAAAGTGCAACAGGATTTCAATCATCGAGTTACATATAGCTAGAAGACTACAACTTGTATGTGTTCCTAGAAAGAGAATTCTGTTCTTTTAGTCTTGAATACGTTCCTCTGTGTATTCTAGGAACAAAGTTTTCTCCCCTCCTGGGAACAGTGTGGGAATTTTCATGTATTCATTGCACAACAGCATGTATGTGCACTTGTGTGTATTTGAAAAGTTTGTAGAAGAACCTAGTGATTTTATTCCACAGTCCTGTCTCTCTTAACTCACCTTCTTTCAAATTGCCCCAAATTTTACAACGATTCCTCATTGATGAGTTATCTTACAATGATGGTCATCTGCCTACAATGTGGATAAAGTACTTGATGGACAGACTGAGTAAACATTTTGGCAGGAGAGGAGACGAGCACAAAATAGGTTGCATAGATTGGATAAGCAGATCAAACACAAAAGAAAAAGCAGACACTTGTGGAACATGGGAGGAGGGCATTCTTTCAGGCTTTTAATGATGAGTCCTGGAGGGAAGGAAGGCAAAACGTTACGAAATTACACACCCAGGAATGCTGCGAGAATGAAGACTCAGGAACTACAGCATGCCTAAAATGTTCAAGCTGACACATACATTCACTGTAATAATAGAGTGAATTGTTAGTATGGTGGACCAAACGGTTTTTATAGGGTGACTGTGGAGTGACAGAGCCAAAGCACACATACTTGACTCACATGAACCTTCCTTGTTTTGGATTTGGGGTATAATCTAAAGAGAGCCACATTTTGCTAAAGCAGTTGGCACAGGGTATTTTTTTACATCTTGGCTCCAAATCAGTCAGTCTTGGCCAACGTATGGTTTTCCACTGAGCACTTGTGGTTTCATGTTATTTTAATGTGAAATGAGGTAAAATCCAGTGGTTTGGACTGTGGTAGCAGAAGTAGTTTTGGATTTACTTAAATAAGTCTTCAAGCTCAGTAAAGACGTGAATTAAATCCAAAGGACTGATTCGATCCTTGTGAATCAACTCAGGTCATTTTTCCGCAGCTTGAGTTATGCCAGTTCCGAATTTTACTCTCTCTCTCTCTCTCCCTCTCTCTCCAAACCTCAGAATTCTAAAATTATGAGGTGGGCTTAGAAAGTTGCCTTGAAAGTTACTTAGCTGTAAATTTAGAGTTCCTTTCATTTGACTTTTGGCTTCCCGTCTATAATATCTAATACGTTGAAGCTTTCTTCCACAAATGTGAACGTTCAAAATTAACTTTTTCTTCCAGACAAAACCTGAGACTTCCACATGAGCTACTGTGATATTTGCAAGAAAATTGTGAGTTGGCAACTGGCAATGGCAGGGATGATAAATGCCCACAAGAATGAGTTAAGGGAAATGCTCATGTAAAGTAATAAAAATGGAGGGAAGCTCTTCGCTTAGTATATTTATGAAGATGTGGGAAATTATCTAAACTGACAGGGGAATTGGGATGTTTCTCTCTTTCTGGATTTTATCAAGGCTTATCTGCAAAGAACTCTTTTTCCAGGACTTTTGATGACTGAATTCACAGAGGAATTTTCTGTTATCTGCTTCAATTTTTACTGGGTATCCCAAAGAAGATGTAACCACTTCTTTTCCCCCTGTTCTTTTCCTGCAGAGATCGGGAGGGCAAGGCAGACAGGAAAGGCCACTATGAGAAATGGTAAAGAGTTGTGGCAGATAAAGAGGGAGGAAAAGAGGTAAACAAGGAACAAGGAGACAAAAAAAAATTCAAGAAGCCTGGCTTGACATGGGAGAGTAGAAGCTGATAAGGATCTAGCGTGACCCTATCAGATATTTTGCTGCAAATGTACGAATGCCGAAGAGACCAGGAAAATATCAGTTTATACTTCTTTACAGAAGCAAATTTTTTGCCTTGTTATTTCCCTGGTCCCGTCCTAGAACAGAATTTGTGGCCATGCTGGTCTGAGGCTTCTGGGAGGGATAGTCCAAATTAGTAACTTTGTAAACCTGTGCCACAGGATTAATTCTTCCAGTGTCCAAGATTGGTCAGATCAAGGTGAAGAGCTCTGACAAGCTGAGGGAGAAAATCTAGCCTCCTTTGTCATCTTCATGGGTTGGACATAGGGAGACTTCCTATGGATAGGAGATGTTTAGATCTGTTCCTGCTTTCTTTTCCTTCATTAGGAAGCCTACAAACAGGGCCTGCACCCACTAATACCTTTCAAGCAACTGGTGTTTGGAGCACTCCACAAATCACAGATACACCCAGCTATCATGGGTATGCTTTCCAAGATCTAGTTCAGAAGCAAGTTGCCTCTGATAGCATATGCAATATAACAACTCATAACACAACCATTGATCCTACCTCAATCCTGCTGCTAAGTTGGGTTTTGCCCAGGATAATGTGTGAGCTTTTCTTATCCTAACCATATCCCCTGGAAACTGCCAGAGTTGCTGGGGAGTTAGATATTACCATTTTAGCCTCTAGTTGTATCAATGGCATCCCACTGCCGTCTAAACTTCTGAACCCAAATGCAGTCTCTTGAATGGGAACCTGCACATTTTTGTCCCATATTTGGAGGTTAATGGCTGAATCTGGGGCCCATGCATTGCCACCACACAGGCATTAGAGTTGTCAGGTTTCAAGGTGCCTGCTGGAGTCTTATGAAATTGCTGTGTTTCACTGGTCTCTAGTTAGGGAGACAATCTAAGGTCTATAGTACTGGAGAAGGAGGAAGATTACTGGTGATCTAAGAAATGGTTTTAAATTCTGATTACTCATCTCTGCTCATTCCTTGTTAGCACTGGGTGCACTGACACAATGTGAATCTGTTTAAAGCTGATGGGCACATTTTGCCAACCACTAATTTTTTTCTCCTAATTCCCCCTTGAGATTGCCATTTTACCTGGTTAACCAGGTTTTACACACATTGCCGTCATACCTACATCAACTGATGTCAACAGATCTGGTCCAGGACCCTTGCCTGCCCTACCTCTATGACATCATAAGGATTCACATCATAAGGATTCACCCCCACTGGTTTTGGTCCTGAAATCTCAGGAAACCATATGCTGCTGGTCTGGCAACCCTGGTACTATAGTAGGGATCCCATTGCCTGGATATGTTGGAATGCCAGAAGCTTCCGCTTTTAGACCTCACTGTAGCTGGCTCAAGGTTATGTGACTGCAAACTTCATTATGAATTGAAACTAAGTCTGAAACCAGTGATTACATAAATCAGTATTTCTGTCATCATATATGTCGAAGTGTTCCCATATGTAAGATAAACCTGAGTTTATTTTAATTATGCATCCACTTTGACCATTTCTACTTGATTTTAGGATAAAAAATAATTTTTTAATTTGTTTGTTTTTGAATAAGTCAAATGTAAGCTATAATTCTTCTGAAGCAACTTGCCCAATATTTTAGAAATTCAGCTTGCTGAATAAATTGTGACTAAGTAGCTTTAACTTATTTTGAAAAACAAATTAATTATCTATTACAAGTATGATATTGCTTATCTCTTTCAAAGTGTCATTAGCATGCAAATTATTCTAATTAGGTCACTGTCAGACAATATTTATGTAGTCACTTTCTGAGGTTCAGCATGAAGACTTGAGTTATAAACATTCTTTCCCAAATCAGCTTTGCTTAATGGGGATCATGCTTAAATTCACATCAGTTCACTAGAATTAATCTCAGAAAACAAAAGGAGAAAGGCATCATTTTTCAGATGATGCATCTTTCATTTTCATACTCAGGATTAAGTGCTTAGTGGAGTGCAAGCATTATATTTTACCAGGAAACATTGAAAATTTATTTGTACATAAATCTTTTGCTCACTGTTTCTAATCTCCCATTTTGCAATCCCTTTTCCAAGAAGGAAATGAAGTAATATCGTCATCTAGTTATTTTAGAAATAACATAGGTTTATGACACAAAAGAAGTGATGCTATTTTATGTAATGTGAGACAACGGTAAAGGTCAAAGTGATTGTAACACATTTCTCTACAGCTAATATTCAGTGCCTGATTGGTGTTTGCATAAGTTTTGTGCAACTTCCTGCAGCAAACGGCAGCTAATTGACAAAGTGCAACTTCTTGGTCACATCCCTGGTTGTGGATCTGATTACTCAACAAAGAAGTATCCTGATCCCTCATCTTAATCTTAAAATTAAAATGAGATTATTCTGAAGATGCAGCAAATTACACAGACTTTACGCAAACACCTACAGGATTCTGGATGGTATTATCCATATTTTTTTCTGTATAGCCATTTATGCTACTATTGCTAAAGCCAGAGCTTTCCTTCCATATCCATTACTCTATAATTCCCAACACTTTTTTCAGGATATACTATCTTGTAAACCTTGCATGTGGGAAATAATTTACCACACAATTTTATTTTACGTGTAGTGCCTGAATACATGACATGGGCACACCACACTATATTGTATCGACACTCTGTAGGCTCGCCACAGGGCAGTTCTTCCACAAGGAATTGTCTTTCTAGCAGCTAGTTTTTGATCACCAATATGAGCTGACAAACCCACTTTGATTCACTGCTTGCTACTTGATACTAAGCCATTCCAGAAAAAAAAATTATTGACATTTCTACTTGCGGTAGCAAGACAAAGAGTTGGATTGAAAATGGAAAGACAGTGAAGAACTGTCTTTAAATTGGTGGTATAAATGAGTTTGGGGCATCCCCTTTGGTGAAAGGCTAGCACAAGAAATCTGAAGAGCTAAAGCATGAACAGATACTAATAATTTTGCTATATGGCTCCTCTTTCTTATATTTATGCTACAGAAGGAACAAAATAGGCAACCACTCCCATGTAGTCATGGAACGCTAAGGAAAAATCTATTAGGATAAAAGATAATGGGTCATTTTGGAAAGATAATAGATTGTCACTAGTATTATTCTGTTCGTTTATTTGCCAATATGTGTTACACAACTATACTGTATTCATTTGGCACGTAATAAAGTTTTAAGTTCTTTTAAAGAATTTGTCATAGGTGCTATTTCTTAGAATGTGGGAGGGTTTGTGAAACAGAAGCATCTGAATTATTGATCACATACACAAAACATGCAACTGGTTACATATAGCTAGTTATTTGTTATTAATACCTTTCCGCAGTACCAAAGGCATAACTCAATTTCACTACTATTGTTATTTTTAAGGAAGAACAACACTCCTTTATATTTTATTTACTACTATAGCTATGATTTAGTGACCCCAGTGATGGAGGAGGCATAACATGTGATTCTGTTGCTGCTGCTTTTTTACTCCAGTGTAGGTGTTGAGGTGATGATATGGTGAATAGGGGATAGTGTATTTTGCACCACAGGTGAGCATCCTATATCATTCAGATTTGTTTAAAAAGAACTAAATATCTGTCTTAGTTACTTTTGAGATATGAGAAAGTAAATAATTACTCTTAAATTATAACTACTTTAGTAATAATTACATTTTGGATCTTGATAATACAGTTTAACTAATTACTTTTTTTAAAAAATCCTTTTCTATGCTCTGCATAGAAGATGTGTTAAGGCCAGACAAATCTTTGAGAAGAAACTGGGCCTTCTTGGTGGTAGCACCAACTCTTTGGAACCATCTTCCAATGGAGATACGCCTGGCCTTCTCCCTCCTAAACCTCAAGAGGATATTGAAGACTTAACTCTGCTGAGAAGCTTTTGGTACCAACCTCATTTGAACTTGCCTGCCCTCTGTTGCTGTTCAGTTTCACTGAACCATCTGAGCTTAATGCCTTATCTATTTTTACTTGTTTGGTTTTCAATTATGTTCAATTATTTCATTATGTCTTGCTGTTTGACTTTTATACCCCCTGAATAGTGCCATGCACTAATAGGGTGGTACAGTGGTGCCTCGCTTAACGATTACCTCGTTAAACGACAAAACTGCTATACAATTACTATTTTGCAATCGCTTTTGCGATCGCAAAATGATGTTTTAATAGGCAAAATTCACTTTGCGATGATCGGTTCCCTGCTTTGGGAACCGATTCTTCACATTACGACGTTTTGAAAACAGCTGATTGGTGGCTTAAAAATGGCGACCCACTGTGTAAAATGTCTCCCCGCTGTGTTTTACACGGATTCCTTGCTTTACAGGCATCGAAAATGGCCGGCCCAGGGAGGATCTTCGCTGGACAGTGAGTTTTTTAGCCCATGGGAACGCATTGAACGGGTTTTCAATGCGTTTCAATGGGATTTTTTATTTCGCTTAATGAGGATTTCGCTCTACAGCGATTTCGCTGGAACGGATTATCCTCGTTAAGGGAGGCACCACTGTATATAAATTTCAGAAATAAATAAATAATAGATAGTGCATGAATAGGCTAGTTTTCAATTATTGATAGGACATATATCTTCAACTGCAGCTCATGATTCATAACATTTGCCCCAATTGTGTCTCAGAACTATTTACAACATCTGGAGAGACCATGTTCCTTTATCAGTCCATGCTGAGTTCCAGCTACGTGAGGAGAAGCATACAGCATTCTCAATAGTATATAAGATTCACGGTGACTCAGACCATGGCAGAGTATCTGAATGTCAGAGAGGCTGATGAAAAACCACAGCTGCTATGGTCTCAAAGGCTTATGTAAATAGGTTCTCAATCCACTGATTTGATTTCTATTTGGAAAATGTTTCCAGGGTGTAATCGCCATGTGTTGAACCTTTCACCAGACCGGTTCCACAAGCCAAACACTTGAACAAGTCAAGCTGATAATCACTTATTCAAGAAATGTTTGGAGAGCTGATTTAATAGGCACTTAAAATAAACAATAATTTAAGAATATGAATCGGCCCTTAGATTGCCGCTTTTTAAGCAGTGCTTCCCATAAGACTGGAAACAGAGTTTCACGAGATGAAATGAATTTAAGCATCAAAAGGGATTTATTTGTTCTTCTGTTTCCTCTCTCTGTATGACTGCTAACAGGTTCTGTGCAATAGCCCCTGCAGGATTTCAGCACAATGATTTGGCTAGTTAAAAGTCTCAACTCTAGCAGAGCAGTTTCATTTAAGATATAGTTGGAGACAGAAGAAGCTGGCCTTCTCAGTTAGGCAGGGCAAGGCGAGCTTTTCATTCAACAGAGTGTGGATGTCCTAAAAAGGCAGTAAATGGTTCGTTTATTTTTTTAAAAAATATTCTTGCTATATTTTTGTCATGAGCAGCCGGGGGGGCATTTCACTACCAAATGGTGGGAGACAATTCCACTTGCTCAGACCACCAATTTGCCCTTGATTCTTACTACCAAAGTCAGGGGGTAGTCCTTGTGAGATTTTTTTGGTCTCAGGTGCCACAATGTCGTGTGGGCCTGAAAGCTTTGGACACCATGCAGGGGGGAACTGTGGTCTGAGCAAGTTCACCACCTCAGGCAGCGAAATGTCTTGAGTGAGGCCTGAAATAAAAGGTCAAGGCCTTTTATTGGTCTTTCCTAGCCTGACACCTGACTACGATATTCCTTTTTGTTTAAGCCTTTTCATATCCTAGTAAGGTAGCTATTTCAAATTTATTCCAAATTAGATTGAAACTTTTTATCACGCCATCAGAGCATTAAGGCAGTAGATCAGGGGTCTCAAACATGCGGCCCGGGGGCCATTTGCGGCCCCCCAGATGATAGTTTGTGGTCCTCGCCTTGCCTGCCCCCCCAAAGCGCCCACACATCCTCTGCTGTCAAGAGTAAAAAAAAAGCCTTGCCTCGCTCGCCGGCTCTTTCCCAAGACAGCACCTCTTGCACCCTCCATCCAGAACTGCAGCCTGCCAGCCAGCCCACCTGTCCGTTGGCTAAGGAAACTCCTGGGCAGCTTCCTCGTGCTCTTGCTCTGCTTGGCGGAAAATCTGATGCGGCCCAGCCTCATCCAGACTCTGCCTCTAGCAGCCCCCAGGTAAATTGAGTTTAAAACCCCTGCAGTAGATCAAACATATTATTTGGCGGAACACCTACTCCCACCAAGCTCTACCCAGATCACCCATGCAAGTCAGGAGGTGAGGCTGAGGGGCCTGACGCCCAGAGAGGCCCAGAAGGAAAAGACATGAAATCGGGCCTTCTTGGTGGTGGCTCCTCGCCTCTGGAACAAACTTCCTCCGGCCCCTACGCTGGGTATCTTTAAAAGCCAAGTAAAAACATGGATGTTTATTCAGGCCTTCCCTCCAGTCAATACTTGATTCTCTCTTCTCATTTCTCCTTTATTTATTTTTACTCTATTTTCTTGGTTTCCATGTTTTAATTTGTAGATTTATGTAACTATGTGTTTTTATTAATTGTTTGTATTATATTGGAAGCCGCTCAGAGTGGTCACATAGACCAGATGGGCGGGATACAAATCAAATAAATAAATAAAAACAAACAAATAAATAAATATTACAAGTACAGAACATAGCAATGGGGTCTCAAACGATGAACCCAAGGTTGGTTGTGGTTTTCATGCATTTCACCAACATGTGATCATGAGGGCACATGCAGTCAGTACTAATGAGAGAGAATAAGAATAGATTTGTATTGGACATGTCTGACTGTCCTCAGATTTAGTTGCAGTGCACTACAGGCAAGGCTCTTGATAGCAGAGTGGAAGAAACAACTAGGAAGAGTGGTTCCGACAGGAAGAGTGAATAAGAAGAGGGTGTCTCCTCAGGCGGATGACAAGACCTGTAAGGGGCATATATCAACGGGACACACCCATTCAAATGTCAAGATAGGATGTAATAGGAAACCAACCACCTCCAACTATAACAAAATAGTTCATGACACCACTTACATTAGGTAAAAAACGGTATGTGGAAAAACTGAAACAAAGGGGTACATTGTGTGTTTTGCAAAGAAAGCTCCCTGAAATATTTTGCAAAGCTAAAGTGTAACCTCTCTTGTCTGCTTTTCCTCTCTGACAGGTCTCCACCTCCTCCTTCATAGACAATTCTTTCCTGGGAAACACAATTAAATTTTTCTGGAGATAGAAACAATGGAGTATGCCTGTGATTAGGAAAATACATTACTTTAATTACAGTTACAGGTGTCATAATTACTGCTTGATACCATTCACCCAATTACAGAAGCACAGTAATTTTCATATAATTCCACATGTTTATCCTTGAGTGATCATGCTTATTCTCTGTAAATGAAGATGCCTATTGGAAACTGACAGCATTTTTATGGTTAACATCTTGTGAGTGATGGGAACATAGTGCGGACTCCAGATTCTTTGTCTGAAAAAAAAAGTGAAATAAAAAGTAGCCCAATGTGAAAATAGGCTCGGTCAGTAAGTAAAGGCTGCAGAGGAATTAGCTGGCCACAATATGTCTGGTGAAACAAATTAGCCAGCTATGGGCTTCTCAAGTATGAGCATTTCTTATTTCTTATAGAGTCAACCCTCGACTTACGAACTTAATCCGTTCCAGAAGGAAGTTTGTAAATTGAAAAGTTCGTAACTCGAATCAGCATTTCCCATAGGAATGCACTGAAAACCCATCAATCCATTCCGGCTTTTTTTGGTTCTTAGGTCAAGCGGTGGTTTGTAAGTCGAAGCATTCGTTCCCATAGGAACTAATGCAAAGCTGGTTAATCCGTTCCTACCACTAGGGGCAGAATTTTTTCTTTTTAAAAACCTAAAATGGCGTACATTTAAAGAAAGGCAGGAAACCACGGAGGGAATGAACAAACACTGTTTAAAAAGAACATATTTTAAATCGAGCACCTTTTACACCAAAACAGGCACCTTTTCAACCAAGCACCTTTTAAATCAAAATAAGCAGCTTTTAAATCAACCAAGCACGTTTTTAGCCAAGCAGGTTTTAACTCAAACCAAGCTCCCTTTTACCCAAGCACCGTTTAAGCCAAACAAAGCACCTTTTAAACCAAATTTTACATTTAAAAATGACAATACCAGGCAGTTCCAGGTCTCTCTTCCCACTCTCAAACTGCTTGGACGAGTGAGGAAGCAGACAAGCAGCCTCTTCGCTAACTGAAAGTTCAAATTTCCTACTTTCCCTGCCTTCCCCGCACTTTTTTTTTCCATTTGTAACTTGAATCCAAGTTCGCAAGTCGAGTCCATATTTTCCTATCAGAGCAGTTCGTAAGTCGAAATGTTCGTAAGTAGGGCCTTTCGTGAGTCGAGGGTTGACTGTACGTGGATGGCTCTTGTGGCGCAGTGGTTAAAGACTCTGCTCACAACATGAGTTTGATCTCAATGAGCTCAGATAGCTGACTCAAGTTTGACTCAGCCTTCCATCCTCCCAAACTGAATACCCAGCTTCCTGAAATAGTCCATTTGTAGCCGGAATAATTAAAATTGTAAACCACCCAAGAAGTGCTTTAAGCTTTTATATAGCATTTCTTTCTTTTTAAAAAAATGACACACAAGGCTAGCCATCGGTGCATTTTATGACTTGAAAGTATTGCTTGACAAATATGGTTGTATTGACTATGGTATAAAAATTCTTCATTCTTTGACAATTAGCCAAAACATATGAGGTTTACTTTTGTAGAGAGACTGCAGTTGGGATTTCTACAAAAGGTCAGCAAACCTCATTCATTCATTTTCATTATTACTGTCATGTAATTTTGCCAGCAAAGGAAACTAGCTAGATTATACATGAAAAGCAATAATGAACCATAATGAATATCAATAGTACACATTACAGCACAACAGAATGTGCTATAATGTATCCTTGTGACATTGAGGGCTACATTATTTTGGAAGGAGAAAAAAAAGATAGACAAAGTGATAAGACATTTATTCTAAACAGCAGAAGTAGGCATTAATTGGTTCATTGTTTCTCCTCAAAATCAAAAGTTTGGACAAGACAGGATTTCAATAATATGCCAGAAGATTGAAAATGGAGTGAGAGGGAACATTGTCTCATTGTTTTATTAAGGTCTGTAAACAGACAGATACAGGGTAAGACCGAAAAAACATTTGTGTGTTTTTCGTCAAGGTTAAGCTCAATGTCCTAGATTAGATGAACTGTTCTGGTATTAGCTCTGAGTTAATATAATAGAGCAGCTAGAGCCTTGTACCTGGATATTGGAAATGCATGTTTCAATCCCTATTCGTATGGTATTTGCTCTGTTTAGTGCAAGAAAGGCTGTAAGAAAACCCAGCATGATGAGATTGTTGGTTAACAAAGGTTTTGATTCAAGAAGTATTTTTATATTTGACAACCTGTGCTGGCAACAAAAAAAAAAAAAGCTGCAGTAGGAATTGAAATTAGGTGATAGAGGACATAAAGATGTGAAAGGGGACATAAGAGATGTGAAAAGGAGTATGACAAGGATGGATACTTGTAGTACTTCAAAAACATAATTAGAGCAGCACTTACTGGTTTAAATGATCATGTCACTGTCAAAGGGTGTTGCCAACATCTGATATGCAGTCAATGCAGTACAACCGGCTGACAACTTAGCTTCTGGTGGGATTCCAATCCGCTTCTTTAAACACATCAGTGTGTCTGAAGAACTGTACTGTAATCTATGAAAAACCACACTGGCATAAATATGTTAATCTCAAAGTTGTACAATAGTTCTCTCTCTCTCTCTGTGTATGTGTGTGTGTGTGTTGATGTTGTTGCTGCTACTGTTGCTAAAAGAGACTAACAGAGCCACCCCTCTGAAAAATGAAAATGTGGAGCATGTTGACAAACATTCGTACCTTGGAACTTGATTGAATGAACAATCGTATCACAGCCATGTGACAAATGTCAAAACATAAATGGCCTGGAGCAGTTTCTATGAGGTAAGAATATAATATGCAACAAATACTTCAAATTGGCATTGTGAATGCACGCTGTACAATGCTATGTATTCTTAGTCCAGATGCATGGCATTAGCATCATAGGCTACTCTTGAAAAGACAGAAACATCCGCAGTGTGGATTTATTACAGGATAAGAATTTCTTGGATTGATAAGGCCAATCAGCAAAGAAGTACGAAGGCAAATGGAAAAAAATAACATATAATCATACAACAAATAAAATATAGAAAGCTAGAATACTTAAGTCGTATCATGACAAATGAAAAATGCATGTTGTTACACCTGATCATTCAAGGTCAAATAAATAAGAGGAAAAGACTAGGAAGGATACTTCTTGGCTGAAAAAAATTTAGGCTGGTTTAGACCTTCTGCATCTGATGTCAGAATAGCTGGGATGATCTCCAGCAGGGAAAAAAGTGTGAGAAAATGCCCACAATCCGAGGGATGGAAAGTGATTGCAGTGGAGTCCAAAGTCGTGATGAAAGTATACCTTTCACACTGTACTTGACTCTTTATGAGACAAAGGGCGCCTTTACCTAAGAAATTTACAAGTTTACAAGGCACACAGTATACTTTGGAGAAATATGTCATGGTATCTTTTAGCCATGAGAATGGCTAAAAATGTGAGTACCTTTTAGCCACGAGAATGGCTAAAAATTCACCCACTTGACAAATGCATAAGACTGATCTATGGGAAAAAATGCTAGTGGGGAAACTGTTGGTGGAGAGAATACATTCGAAACATGTCCTTTAGTGGGGAGGGGAAGTCTATGAATAATCCAAACTGGTTTCCACATGGGAAGGTGGGGGGCAGGAAGGAACTGCTCTTGTAACCTGATACAAATAATGGGAAGGAAGTGCACTAACATGGAAGACTAAGAGTTTTGTCACATCTCTACACCAACTAAGTATGCTCAACACATGATCTAGTTTTAGATGAGTGACTAGATCGTACATGAATTCCCCAGACCTAAAACAGGGACTGAAATTCTGACACTGAGAAATATCTTGCAGCAAATGCTTTTCCTCACTCCCTCATATTTGTGTCTAAAAACAGATTAGCCGTGTAGAGAGTACTCAATTTTTGTTGTTGTTTTTGTGTACAGTTTTCAGAGTTGTGCCATGCCGAGATTTCTCACAAGGACTTCTCCACAGGCAAAATTTCCCACTTTCCTGGAAGAAAAAGAAAGAAAAAAGAACCCTATCTTGTCCTCTCATCTCATTTTGCACCTGTACTTTTTCACAAGAAACTACCACATTTTGCACAGCTCTTGTGCATGATTTCCCAGGAAATCATGCACAAGAAGGATACATAAGAATTGTAAGAAGTACATCTGGTTAGATTATCTTCAGCTCTTTGTCCATCTGTGCCAACTGGCAGTGACTTTTAAGGTCAAAGGCAGAGGGATTTCCTCTCACCTGTTACCTGATCCTTTTCGCTTGAAATGCTAAGGGTGACCGGAATAAAAAAAAAGAGTTTCCTGCTATTTGCATCTTTTTCTATTATTCTTCCAGCTTCTTTTTATTCTTCTGTTATTCATTCATCGGTGGCCCTCCTACTGAACATGGAAACGGTACCATCCAACTGAAAAATATGAAGTCTTTTAATCTTGGGCAAATAATACTGAAGATACCAAAAAACCCACCTCCCATCAAAAACAAAGATTCAAAAACAAAGATCAAAAATAAGCTTTGCCTGGATGTGGGGAATAGTACAATTTTAAACACTGAACATTAATTATGTAGTGATAATAACAGTGATAATTGAAGAAGAGGGGAAATAATCATAAAGATAGTACATATAGTGTATACAGTGTGGAAGAAGTAAGCAATGAGGTTAAATAGTACTGGTGGAAATGGGGAAAATACCACAATTTTCACTGGTACACAATATTATTAATTTAGTGCTAGTTTGTATGTGTGTGTGTCCATGTGTTTGTGCATGCATTCACATGTGTGTGTTAGAGAGGTACAGACCTAGTGAATTAGATACATTCATTAGTTACAGAGATAAAGACCTAGTGCATTAGACACCAAATTAATAATTTCACTGTTTTTGAAAAAAAATACACTTAATCTGATCATCTTGCAGAAAATGCCTACATGGGTCAGATCTTTCACTACGAAAAGATGACACTGATTACTTCATACCCTCGCAATTCAATGACTGAAGTCAGAGATAGATAGCAAAGTGCTTCCTTCATATTTTTTTAAAATAAAAGGCAATAATCACATCATAACTTTTACAACTGTGGGAGGCACTTTAGTGCAGGAATTTCTGTGCAGTCTGAATTAGGGCTGAGTTATGTGTGTGTGTGTGTGTGTGTGTTTGGTTCATTTCCATTTTTGTGTCACATAGGAGGGCTATCACATAATGCATATAATTACACATTATAAATTATATATGTTATAATGAAGAATTACATGATGTAAAGGACTCTGCTTGAACATTTGCTCAGCTGGGTCAGGGGATTTCTGGGACCTGGTCTTTCTTGGCAAGCCCAAGAAAGCTCCCTGGAGGCTTCAAAATCCTTTGGCCTTTTTCCACAACTGCCTTTTCCACAACTTGGAAGCGAGTATTTGAGCATAGATAGTTTCACTGCAACTCAAGTCTGAATGTGTTGCTGTCACATGGGATGGTCTACACTGGTTACATGACTGAACTTGTAACATGAAATGCCTGGCTGAAAAGCGTGGGACTTCCTTCCAAAGGATGCTCTGCACTGCTTGGTGATAAGCGCATTATGTCTATGCAAAAGGCCCTGGGTTTTAATCCCTAGTATCACCAAAGAAGGTTAGGAAGCACTCCTGTATAAAATCCCAAACAGTATAGGGGGTAATGTGTGATCTGTGGCTGCAGAGGGATCTCTGCCCCCCTCATACGCTCCCTAACACCCTCAACTTCCAAATATTGTTAAAATTGTAAGGGGAAAGATTTGGCTGAAGAAGTCCCCCTATGCTTTCTTGGAGGTGTGGGGGTAGAGGGTACAGAGGGGCTTTTTCAGGGGGGAAACTCACATTTGTTTTTGTAAGAAAACAGGTGAAAAGGGGGATTATAGGAATGGATGCAGCATTCCAACGTGCAGAGATGCCCATTGTGTGGGCATCTCCAGATCGCTGGAGGCTGCACACCCCTCATGTGGACAATACTGAGTAAGATGTACCAGCAGACTAACTTGCTTTAAGGCACCTTCTGAAGCACCTTCGTGGATTTACTACCTGACATTAGGGTGGATTATAATAATACCTTCTGGGGAGCTCTGCCATGTTCCAGATAAAGGTTTGGGATGGGTTTCTTCAGTTTAGGAAGCGAGTTGATTAAATCCTCTTCCATTTATAAGCCCTTGTCATTTTTTGGAGATTGGCATCCCACTCAGATGCAAAATTCCCTTGTGTGGTATGGGTGAAGCCTCAATCTCACGCTTTCAGATATTCCACTTGGGACTAATCTCCAGCTGAAAACATTCTGTTGCCTTTGGCAAATTTTCTCTCTCTATTCTAGGCTGTGTGAGAGAAGAAAATCAGCACCTCAGTACTCCGAAGCACATTATCTTGAGTAAAGGATTGCTCTTTATAAGTATCAGCAAAAGTTCCTAGACAAGCTAGGGCTTTCAACCACAATTCCTGGATGTAAGCGATAAGTCTGAAACATACAGTACAGGCTGAAAAGGTTTTTCTTTCTTTCTTTCTTTCTTTCTTTCTTTCTTTCTTTCTTTCTTTCTTTCTTTCTTTCTTTCTTTCTTTCTTTCTTTCTTTCTTTCTTTCTTTCTTTCTTTCTTTTTCTTTCAAGGTGTCACGCATGGCTTTCCTTCATCCCACTTTATCCTCATGACAACCCTAATGATTAGAGATTGGCAAAAATTAAAAAATGAATCACTAAATTTAATCTAAAAATTGGCTAATTCATCAATTGGTATTCATACAAATCAATGCTCCTGATAATACAAATCAATGACTTTTTAGTGATTTTTGATTTGCTGATTTGTTTAGCTCTAAAATGACCCCCAAGGCACCTAGAAACATCCAAATTGCAGGAAAGTGTCCTCTACCGCTCCTCTACAATCCCCATGTTTAGTAATGATTGGGTTTCATATAGCCATGCTATGCACGGACAAAGTAGACTGCCCCCAGGAAAGTGCCCTTTAGCAGCCGCCTTGGGAAACCCACCATCACCAAACTTGGAGGGATTGCAGAGGAGAGCCAGTAGAAGTTTCTCTGTGATTTTAATGTCTCTAGATGCCTGGAGAAAACTTTCCTGGGAGTGTCCTCCTTGTAGGTGCATAATTCAGACATCCGAAATCCGAAATTCACCAGACTTGCAGGGCTTGTAGAGGAGAGTCAGGGAAGCTGCTCTGTGAATGTGGTGCCTCTAGGTGCTTGGGATGCCATTTTATAGAGTTCAAAAATGTAAAAATGCAATTCATTAATTGTTGACCTTGATGAATCACGAATCAAAACAAATCACCACTTTTCTGATTTGTGCCCATCACGACTTGTGATAGATTGTATTGAGAGGGTTGAATTATACCAGGGTTACTTAGCAAGCTTCATAGCTGCGTAGAAGGTTGAACACAAGTCTGAGCCCTAGTCCAACACTCTAACCATAACAACACTATACCACACTGCCCCTCAGTGGGCTGTTGCCCTGAGGGGAAGTAAATACACTTGTTGAAAAATAGTGATGACAAATGTTTCATGTTTGGGTGAGAAGCTGACTCTGATTTTTAAAAGAGAACCATCTTCTTGGATTTTCCCTTGCTTGATATCACTTCCTGAATGGTAGTGAGCAGAAGAGGGTATCCTGTAGACCATCTTGACTGCTGCCATTGGTGTTGTCTACATTCAAGTTGCCCTGTGCTATGTAAAGCCTGCCATCCTTTTTCCTGCTATGCAGCAATATTTGGCTTTTTCCTGGCATTTTGAATTTAATAAACCAGAGGTTTTTTATAAACCAGAGGTTTTTTAATTTGAAGAGCTGAATATGAATATGTGATCACTCAGCAGTTGTGTATTTAGTTGTGTGTAGGGAATACTTAAGTACCAGTCACAAGCATTCACAAAAACCTGTTGAATGAAAAGAATGCATACAGACCTGATCTTCAGGTTGTGGATTTCGACTACTTTTGGAACCAAACTTGGGCTCTTTCCCCCTTTGAGTCATGGGATCTGGGGACAAAGATCACAAATGGTTTCCTTAAGTACCTGGTGGCTGGCTGAATGCAACTTGCATGAATGATTTGCAACCATGGCTGAGGTGGCTTGGGTGTCTCGGATGGCTTGGCCATAACTGGCTAAGGAGGAGGTAGGTGGGGTGATCCCCTAACTCAGCTCCATTCTACACTGTGGCAGTTCTTCCAAAGATCTCTTTGAATTTTTTTTTTTTTTTGTAAACAGGACTAGTTAAATCCATATCATGTGTGGGGTCTCATTATTTCCTAGTTAGCAAGCAAACATATTATTTATTGCAGATTGCAAAACAAAGATTGATTGTACAGGATAAATTGTTTGTGCCTGTCATATAAGATATATTACTGTTCTTGGTGTCATGAGAAATAACTTATTTGTGAGGTTCCTGGATCCTTTACATCCTCCACGATCCAATACAATCAACAAGCCCTCTGGGCACTGCCTCTGCCACATCTCTGTTCCTTGTAGCTGCAGCACACAAATTTCCACCAAACACTCCAGTAGAGACCCTTGCATTTTATTGTCTGCCAGCTCTCAATCCATTGACATTCTGTGGCGTCCATACTGCAATAACTGTGGTGAAGTCGATCCTTTAAGGCAAAAATGATGAGAGTGCAAAGCATGCTCCAATAGCTAATTTGTTCCTCTTCCCAAAAGGATAAAAATGATTCCAGGACTATACAGGGAGGAAAAAAACACTGTCAAGGGGGAAAAGAACAAATCTAGTTCATCTTTTCAAGATAAGCAGAGGAAGGTTTTTCTTGATGAGTTGAGTATCCTGGGATTCCTTTTGTGTGTGATGTAACACCAAAATATATATTTCTAACTGTGGATGAGATCCTCCTGTGTACAGTATCCAACCAGCCGTGAAGGGAGCTAAAGACTTTGGCAGATGGGAATAGGACGACTGATTTAATAAGAATACTTTAATAGAGGAGTGGAGAAGCCTTCCACAGCTCTATCAATGTGGGTGGGGTGGAGGGTGGAAGCTCCATTAAATCTCTCAAATTAATTGTTCCACTGGGATAATATGTCAAATAAAACAGATCTTGCAATACTAATAGTAGTACCAATAATAAAAAATAATTTCAATAGATGATCTTGAAAATGAATCAGATGCATAAGATGCATTGAAAGCTGGAACATGATAAATGAATGTTTACAGATACTCAAATATTTATCTAGGTCTATTAATTAAAATGCCTAGGTGCCAGGATTTTTTCAACACCAAAATCAATTAGTGTAGCTCATGAAATATATAACCTTAGTCCAGCTCAAAATGAATTCAATTTATTTGATTATATATCTATCTATATCAATGCAATTAATTACAACTAACAGCAAAATCAATATAACGTATATATGATTTTGCTGTTAGTTGCAATTAATTGCATAGTCATAAGCAAATATAGTTAAATGATTAACAATTTCTTTTCAACCCAATGAGAATCTTATTACAGAAATATTGCAATGACCTCAAAATGCCTTATTATCATAATTATAGAACAGCACAGTCTTTTTCATTTTTACCTTTCCAAATAGAGATCTGTAATAAAATTATATTAAATTGTTTGAACCTATGAATCAGCTTTGAACAACTCCTCTGTCACACATGATGTATCAGGACAATGCACAACAATGCAAGGAAGGCATGCCACAAAGCACAGCAACACTATGCTTAACAATTAATTCAAGTGCTGAAACAATAGAATCTTTGTTAATTATCCATGCAAGAATCTTCTATTCAGTATCGGTTGAAGTAGTAAGGAAAAAAAGAGAGAAACAATGCAAAAAAAATTAGTTAGCATGTGAAGAAAATAGTTTAATATTACCCTTGTGTACATGGATATTATGCAAGGTTATAAATACCTAGAGATGGTGGAAAGTACGTTGGAGAAAAGTAGAAGAATTAGGAATGAAAATAAACAGCTGAATATGGTTCCATATTATTTTTCACAGATATTGTCTTTCTCTCTCCACTTTCCCATATTCCTACACCTCATGTAACACTCCCCAAATCAGTATTGTATGCAGCTGTCAAAAGAGTCATCCATATTCTTTTGACACAATAGGAGAACTATCATTCATTATTGTGTGTGTGTTGCCTCTCCCTTTCTCCCAAAATGCATCTTCCAGCAGTGCCAGGTAGAGTAATTATGAAGATGAGATTTATTTCATTGATGGAGGACCAATTCCAATGGAGGATCATCATCTCTAAATGATCCTTAGGGTGGCCATATATTCTTCTTTAGAAGTGATGGTCCTCCACTGGAAGACCTTTTTGGTGACAAATGCAACTGGCTGCCCTAACCCCACCTCCTCACCCTGGTAATCTCCCTTGGTTGAACAGGAAAAGTATAAGCTGTGATTAGTTAACATAAAATGGTTTGGAAAGCAGGGAGGTCATTTTGTAAGAAAAGATGCAAACTACGTACACTGATATAACTACTGATGAATGGCAGAAAAGATATGGCATGGCAATTCTACATGAACTTTAGATGTGAGATAAATCCCAGGAGTGGTTCCTCTGAAAGGAATGTTCAGACCATTCCTGTGAAATATTTGATTGTTGCTTTTCAGAAAATTATTAAATGTTATGCCTTATTTATTTATCCGATTTATATACCACCTTTCTCTCAATGCTGTGTTCCAAAGTGGTTACCTAGTCAAAATCTTTGGCAATACGATGAGCAATAGTGCATTTCTACTTAATAATTATGTGTCACCAAGTCAATTCTGACGTACCGTGACCCTTTTCAGGGTTTTCTAGTTAGAGAGTTCTCATAATAGCTTAAATTTAACTAAACATTCCCTTCTTCCAGGGGTATCCTAAGACTGTGCAGCTTGCCCAAAGCATTTCTAGGATGTACAGTGAGGAACCTGAATGTCCCATCTCTGGCTCGGCAGCCAGATACCTAACTCACTGAGCTATCCAGCCAGTTATTTCCTCTTTCATTATAGTAATACTGGCTAACTATGATATTTGCATATATTAGTTAAAGCTAGTTAAAAGCTAACATGTAATAAGAAGGTTTATTTGCTGTTGTATGTATTGGGGTTTATGTGCTGGCAAATAAACTACAGCATGAAAAGCCATCAGATAAAAAAGAAATGAAAGATTTTTTAAATAGCTGATGTCTGGATTTCATTTTCTGTCTGGTAGATCAGTGGTACATGGTTTATCTTACTCATTCTGTCAGCTCCGATAGCACGTAGAGTCCCATTTTTGAAGATAAGTAAGCACCATTTATCAGCTCTTAAATGCTCACATTAGGGTTTAGGTATGTGCTGCACAAAACCTTCATTTTATTTTCCTTCCCAAGGAGTCTTTTCAATAAAATTATTCTTAGATACCTGATTTTGATCAGCTTTCGAGAATATAAGTGACATCGAGTCTCCCTGCTTTACAACATATTGTTCTCTATCACAACATTATTGCTGAGGTGATAGATGTGATGAGAATGTTTTCAGGAGTGCATTAAAAAAATGTACATGAGTTGTGCTTCAATTTTCATGTAGATAAAGTTAATATTTTTGTGTTGTTTTCACTGCAGAATAACATGAATATTTAAAATATATTCAGAAATGTTGGACAATGTAAAACCCATTGTTTTGAATAGTTCTTCCTCATCAATTCCTGTGTCAAGACATGGAATTTTGTGTGTGCAGATTGTCAAAATAATTAAGGGATGCGTAGAGGAAATTGCCTGAAAAATGAAAGAGCTTTTAAAATTGAGACTTGAACTATAGTTTACTGTAGTCATTGCAAAACAATTAACCAGTTCTCAAGCCAACCAAGGTCACCGTACCACAATGTTCCGGACAGCTGAACATGTTTATGTGTCAGTGTGTGAATATGGATGTGGCTTATGCAGGTCTTATAGCTTGCACTCTTTGTATTCCAATGTTTGGTGTTAAACATTCTGGTTTTCCTGGGCTCTGGGGCCCCAGGCTTTTATTCCTCCAACCTTTGCAGAATTTTAGTCAAAACAATGATGTTATCATCATATTGGCTGCATGCCAGATTCTATGTAATGGGCCTTTGGAGTTACAAAGACTACCAGGACAATAGAATAGCCTATTTAAAAAATTCCCTTCGTGCACATGCCCTTGGAACTCCAAACCCAAAGAAAGGATTGTTTATTGTAGAGGAAGGAGAAATAGAGGCATAAATAATGGCCAGAAATGATAGCCAGGGCAAAGAGCAAAGGATGCCAGGAGAGCACCATTAGATTGGAGAAAACTCTGGTGTGTAAGTTTTTTTCTCCCTTTTATGCTGACGTGATATTATAATTGCTTATGCTCTGGTTTAGTCTATCAACTACAGATTCCGTTGAGCTATTTTCATAGATGTGACTTTATTGAAATGCCCTGACATAGTCTGGGGTTGTTGTTGTTCAGTTCTGTACGAAGGCTGCAACAAAAACCCTAGAACAAAGTGATATATTACACGTGATCGGAGAAATATCAGACACCAGCAACCGCATGTTCATCATAACATCTAGTGAAGCCCTCTGTTTTGTTGCACCTATGTGATGGATTATGGCTCAACCTAAACAGAAAGTGTTACTCCTCTGTTACTTGAGTGAGAGGCGAAGCTGGCTGTCAAAAAGCCCAACCCTCCTGCAGTACTGCTAAATGACTGAGAATACCATAACAAGAACTATGGGAAAATAAGAGCGATGTCTATAATGCTATTTTTGCGTATACTTTTTTATGCTGTTGTTGGAATGTTGAAGGTTTAATTGCATTCTTGTGTCTAGCCTTTTAAAATTATCTTTCTGCTATTATTAGATGACAAATCTGATAAAAGTCCCATACAACTGCATAAAAGGTTAAGTAATTCCACACAGTTATTTCACCATGATATTAAATTGAAACATCTGCTACTATTCTTGCTTTTTTTCCAAAGGGAAATGCATTAAAATAATGTGTTTTAATGCATATATGCTTGATGTCCCTCTTAATTTCTGTAATGTGGTGGCCCAACATGAAATCATTTTGTTTACAGAATAATCTCAGACACAGCATCCTCCCCCATAGCCAAGTTCTATTAATTTGAACAGGATGGTTAAATATCCAGGCAATTATGAGGAGTAAGGAGGAATGGAAATGTTGAAATGCATGATGGGAAAGAAAACAAGGATCAGTAAGCAAAAGACAAAGAGATCAGTGCAATATTTGGGTCAGTATGTGTCAGTATGTCACAGTGGTTTGAATTAAACCTCATGCAACTGAGGGACGTGGTGGCGCTGCGGGCTAAACCGCAGAAGCCTGTGCTGCAGGGTCAGAAGACCAGCAGTCGTAAGATCGAATCCACGCAACGGAGTGAGCTCCCGTCGCTTTGTCCAGCTCCTCGCCAACCTAGCGTTTCGAAAGCATGCAAATGCGAGTAGATAAATGGGGACCACCTCAGTGGGAAGGTAACAGTGTTCCGTGTCTAAGTTGCACTGGCCATGTGACCACGGAAGATTGTCTTCGGAAAAACCCTGGCTCTATGGCTTGGAAACGGGGACGAGCACCGCCCCCCAGAGTCGAACACGACTGGACAAAAATTGTCAAGGGGAACCTTTACCTTTACCTTTAACTGATTGGGATGTTTTAGCCAAATTCTGTTGCAGATGCCATAGCATACTAGACCTTCCAATGTAGGCTTTCTACAAGATTGTCACTTGACATTAGCTACAATGTCCCAGATTTCAATTGCTTTCATGTAGCTGTCTTCCTTCCTTCCTTCCTTCCTTCCTCCCTTTCATAGACAAAAAATGTGTGCAAGAAAAATGGCCTCAACATATCTTTTCCAATTGGGGTACATGACACTCCCAGCCAATGTTCTGCAATGAAATCAAACCACCATGCAGCAAAATGATGATGGCATTAGATTGGCCCATTCAGGTATTGGAATTTTCAGCAGGATAAGGAAATACAAAACTTTTCCATGAAATTCAAATAGCAAGCAGAGTGCTAACACTATTATTAATCTGAATATGATATAATGGAATCAATGCAATTTTTCTTTTTTAAAAAATCCTGGCACTTGAGACTTTATCATTGTGTAATTCAGAGATTCTTATGGTTTGGCCCACAAGATATTGTAGACTACAATTTCCAGAATCCCTGACCATTGACCATGTTGGCTAGGTCATTTTGATCCAGCTTGGGATTTAGGAAATGAGTACTGTGAAAGTACAAACTGTGCTGGCTGGGGTTTCTGGGAGTTGCAGTTCAAAAACATCAAAGTAACAAAGGTTAAGAACCAGTGATCTAGATGCAACAGATCCAGAGCTAAAGTCACAATGTTAAACACCATTTTGAATCAGACCAAAATCGACGGTGGTGTAAATGGATCTCAACAATTACGTTTCAGTGGTGAATCGCTCCTACATTCTCTATCTTCTGGAAGGAGAATCTCAATCCAAGGCAGTTCATTCTAGATGTCTGTCACCTCTTTATCACTGGTTACTTCCTTTATTAAGAGTACTCTCCTCTCCCTTATTAGGTTTCTGGTCGCAACTGACTCTTTTTCTTGCAGCTGTCTTGAAATACTATTCCTTTCTTCTTCTTCTTCTTCTTCTTCTTCTTCTTCTTCTTCTTCTTCTTCTTCTTCTTCTTCTTCTTCTTCTTCTTCTTCTTCTTTCTCTTTCTCTTTCTCCTTCTCCTTCTCCTTCTTCTTGGAGCAATTAAAACTTTAAAAAAGAATAGAGCTTCACCAAGTTAGATTTTGCAGTTACTATAAAGAACCCAAACAATTGTTAATGGCGCTCAGTGTAACTCCCCTTTTAACCCCCTTTCATTCTTTACTTATGATACCATGTTTGTTTAAGCATACCTTATTTGCTTCTCTGTCACTGAATTGCAGTCACAGCAATTTCATTAGATTATTCCACCACTGATTATTTCAATTATTTCAAACACACAGCATGATTGGCCTGAGAACCCGAAGCCATTAAAATATTTTTGGAACAGTCTTCCCTTCCTCGGAATGTACTGTATTAATCAAGGAAAAAATGAATTGTCAGCAGCATATTGAAAGAAGGAAAGAACAAGAATGAAGCCTAATAATTTTATCCCAACAGTGTTAAGATGATATGAACTTGAAATGCATCTCTAGATTATGGGACCCTATCAACTCCTGTGAGAGATGCAAATTGTGGCCTAGCTCATCCTCACACAGACTCAGAAATTGAGGGGGGGGGACTTTTCCATGTAAGACAGCAAGATTGGGGGAAGGCATTGTGATTCTTAGACAGCATTTGCTCATTTGCAAAAAAAAAAAGTTCTCTAAAAAAAGCACTCTCTGGACGGTTTACAAGTTAATTATTCAGGCTACACATTCCCTCCCCCCCACCAGTGAACTGGGTACTCATTTTACCAACCTCAGAAGGATAGAAGGCTGAGTCAACCTTGAGCTGGCTACCTGGGATTGAACCCTGGGTTATGAGCACAGTTTTAGCTGCAGTACAGCGGTTTAACCACTGCACCACGAGGCTCAGTGCAAAATGCACAAAAACTGAAAATGTTGTAAACTAAGATGCAGTCTTAAAATATAGCAGCACTGAATAGGTTGTAGCCTCTCCTGTGCTTACTTTTTATCCTCCCTTTGCAACTGTTTGTTACTTAGTCTTAGTTTTGGTTACACTTTTTAGTTGTATCTTGTCTATTGAAACTGTCTTGAGTATTTAAGAGTGTATGGATTTTAATACTCATGAAGTAACAACACAGATTGTGTTACAGACTGTTGGTACTAGTTGTGGTGTGGTTCTGCACTAATTTGCATGCTTCCCTGAAAAATATCAAAAACTAATGTATCAAGCAGAAAAGATGTAGCTGCTTCTTGCAGGATTAGTGTTACGTCTGCACAGATGTGTTTATTTTTAAATTTAGAAACAACTGAAAATGGTGTTCTTCATTTGACGTTTGAAATGGTACCACCCATTTGACCAGAATATTTGGTGTCCTGTGAAAACCAGGCTTTACTCCACCAGTATCAGGTGGAATTTATTATGCTTGTGCTTCCATGAATAAGACTAATAGTTTTCAGAGAGTTTTCTTTATATCCATTAATAGGTTCTGGCACAGGAGCTGGCGGGTCTGAATTTTGAATTGTGGCCTGGCTATCTCCATGAATTTTTGATTAGTCATGGAATTTAGTATTGGAACAACCATGAAGGCCCAGGAAGCTATGGATAAGTTCATATTCTGTGCCTTAGGAGATAGCACTGTTAGTCAATGCATATAAATCTATTGTGGAGAGAGTTTATTAAAAGATTTATTTCTAATTATTTGTCTCGATGGTTTGTAATTTTTTTTTACCTCTCTGTGAGTTATATGTGAGCAGATGGCAATTCCCACAAATGTTTACTCTGAATTTTCTAATTTTAGCTAGTTTGCTCATGCCTTCAAGTCTTCTGTATTTGCTTATGCATTTGTTTAGAAATTTATTGATGAACCTAAATTAAAACACATTTCCACACCTTCATTGTATTCTTCCTCAGCTGTAAAACATTTTATAGTTTAAAAGAAGTCTGGAGAAAGAAAGAAAGAAAGAAAGAAAGAAAGAAAGAAAGAAAGAAAGAAAGAAAGAAAGAAAGAAAGAAAGAAAGAAAGAAAGAAAGAAAGAAAGAAATTGTCATAGGTAGGTATTGGAAGTATTGAAAGGAAGGAAGGAAGGAAGGAAGGAAGGAAGGAAGGAAGGAAGGAAGGAAGGAAGGAAGGAAGGAAGGAAGGAAGGAAGGAAGGAAGGAAGGAAGGAAGGAAGGAAGGAATTTCCCCCCTGAGGAGATTAATAGCACAATGACATTAAACATGTCTCTCTCTCATACACACACACACACTCAACTTTGGGAAAAAATTGAGAATTGTTAAAAATGCCACCTTAAAGGAAAGCCTGTGGTACTCTCCACTACAAACTTTTTTAAATCACAAGTTTATATTGCCACTCAAAGGAAGACAACAGTATCATTCATGTTTTTCCCCACAAAGCAAGAAGCAGATCTAATGAATTGTATCAGCAACTGTAGGATTGAGATGAGGAAGTGATGGCTGCTTTGCTGTTTTGTATTCCAGCTTCCTAAAGTAAAACCCAGACAGCTTAACCAGGGACACTGGTGGCACAGCGAGGAATGGTCAGCTAAATTCCTGGAGGATCACAGATTCCACATCCCTTCTGTAGGGCATAACGTTCTGTCTATTTCAATGCCTTAACTTCCGTTACCTCTATTTCCCTGGGATGACTGGAATTTTCTGATACCTGTCCTGGCAAATCTCTGCTCCCTGAGTACACTGCAGTTTGCACTTTGCCAAATGTTAGTCAATACATTTATTATATGTCTAAATGCCCCCGAGTGTGTTAGCTTCACTCTCTCTCTCTCTCTCTCTCTCTCACTCTCTCCACAATAATTGCTTATCCTAATTTTAAATATTCTGCAAACTTGTCTAAGCTAAAATTTGGGAAAACATTTTGGTTCAGATTTTTTCATGGGGAATGGAGAAAAAAAACAACAACCCTAAAAGTGTGATGGGGCTCTCCCAGTTCTAAAATTTAGGAAGGCAGCAATGCTCTACAAAATATTTGATGGGCTGTGGTCGTTTGGCTTCCCTGATCATTATATTAAGGAACTGAAGGTCCTGTTCCCCACCCTTTGACAGGTTTAAAAAAATCTTCATGGCAGTCATTACTAGCGGGAAGCAAGACCCTACTACACTAGAGAAAAATGAAACCATCAGTCTGGCTTCTTTGTTATTAACATTTGAAAATCTCAAATTCATTCCATCCCATTGCAAATGAAAGTTGCAAACCTTGCTTTATTCTTATCAAAAACAGACCATATAAAATTATCAGCCAGTCTGTCCTGGTCAAGTTATAAATATTCCCACCCTGGAGAGAGCTATGTTTTATGTGGCTGTCCTATTACTTTAAAGATGATCTCCCTGTTGGGGAGAAAGAGGTGGCAAACCTCATTCAGCACCATAAAGACAATGGCCTCAAAGATGTTTGAGATCTAAGCACTCAAAGCTCTCTGCTTGGATGATTCAGTCCGTTACACCTACATCTGCTCTAGGATGTGTATAATCTCAATTTTTTTTCACTTTTGGATGAAGAAATCAGTGGATTTTGGTAGGAAAAAAATCCTTATCATGAAACAAAACTAAATTCTCATCCATCTCTATTCTCTGGGCCACATTTCTGCCATTTGGACCACCTTGGGTCCTTTTAAAGGTGGCACAGAAAGGGGAAGGGAAGGGAAGGGAAGGGAAGGGAAGGGTTGGTCAGGAATAAGGCCCATGCCATGGGAATAACACCCCAGATCTCAGTAGTCTCCAGTGCAATTTTCTGTGTGCAGAATATTGGCCTGTTTACATTAGGAATGGAAGAAGACTGAATATGAAAGAGATCAAGAGATTTCACAGGAGCTGGTAGAGGAAGAAGACTCTCCCTTGTCCCTGTTAACAGAGAATTTCACCAGACAGTTTCAAACACACCAAGTTTGGTAGATTTCTCCTGTCTCTCTTTCCAAACAAAATAGAACTCTTTGAACCAAAGTGCCTGAGACAAAATGTGAAGTGGAGGCAACTTGTTCTCTATAATAACATGTGTTTTACTTTAATGAGACCAGGATGACAAGGCAAATACAAGCTTAAAGCAGCAATCCAATACTTACCTATGACGATTTGTTATATTGGAGTGAGCCCACCAAGTGCTTGGACCTAATGGACTGACCTGGTTCAGGAAGTTCCCCAATCAGAGGACACATACCATAATCTGATTACATCTTCACTGCACTGAAGTAATTCTGAGCTCCATCACTGCCTTATGAGGAGGGTCTTCCTCTGTTCCTCCCCATTCAGTTAACATGCATCAACCCCTGTCTTTGTTGTCAACCAATTAAGGTAAAGGTAAAGGTTCCCCTTGACAATTTTTGTCCAGTAGTGTTCGACTCAAAGGGGCAGTGCTCATCCCTGTTTCCAAGCCATAGAGCCAGCGTTTTGTCCGAAGACAATCTTCCGTGGTCACATGGCCGGTGCGACTTAGACACGGAACGCTGTTACCTTCCCACCGAAGTGGTCCCTATTTATCTACTTGCATTTGCATGCTTTCGAACCGCTAGGTTGGCGGGAGCTGGGACAAAGCGACGGGAGCTCACTCCGTTGCGTGGATTCGATCTTACGACTGCTTGGTCTTCTGACTCTGCAGCACAGGCTTCTGCAGTTTAGCCCGCAACGCCACCACACCCCTGTCAACCAATTAAATACCTTCAAAATCAAAACATTTTCACAGCACCTCTGTGTGCCACCTCAAACACGAAATAACTTTGAGGTGGCTGTCATTGAAGGTATCTGGAAAAAAAAATGTAAGCACAGATTTAACTGGAGGAACTGCCTGAAAAGTATGTTTTAAATTCCCACATTTTTTCCAGCTCATCTTCTGACATTGGAAGCCTGACAGGATTTTGACCAGAGTCATTTTGTGTGTTTGAAAAGCTTTAGCTTGTGAGAAGGAACCTGCCATAACTTCAGCAGGCTTGCTTTTGTCGCTTGCCAGAATATGGAGACAACAAAGGCATACACCTGGCATATTTCAAAATGCAGCAGTTGGAACATATTCTCACTCATTTTGTCATTTCATTTGCTTGGAGGTTGGCCAGGTTGGGCTGAACTGGTACCAGCTCCACGTTCTGTGGAAGCAGCCCTCTTTGACTTCTCTTCCTCCAAATATAAACCCTTTCACAGTCTTTAACGCTTGCATTTTTTTTGACAACAGTTAGGTGTTACGGGTGTCCGTCGCTTGTTGTGCTTTATTTTTTAAGAATGTTGCTGTCACTTATCAACACCTGAGGGAAATTTTTCCTTGCCTGTGTGCTCTATATTGTGACCCACTGGATAGGCAGCCAAATTTGCCCAGAGCTATATGAAACAGTTCGACTGTTTCCTCAGTCTGAACCATCTCCAAGCAAAGGAAACACAACTGCAAAGTTGAAATGAATTGCCATTAGGCGCTAGCTGAATGCCTCCTATCAGATATAATGGCTCCAGGAGTTCACACTGAGGATCTTTTAAGAATTCTGAAATTTCCTACCTGTGTGGGAAAGAAACAACATAGAAAGCCCAAAGAAAAGTGACGTCAATGAGAACACTTAGTATGCTGGAAGCACATTATCCTTTGGCAGAAAATAACAGTTCCTGGTCCATCTAAACAGGAGTCCCACTGGGCTTTCAATATCACATTCCTTTTTATATGTAAGCAGTTTAATGGCTTTGGCAGCTTAATAAAATCCATTTCTCTCTGAATCTCCCAACCCTTTCGTCTATCTGCAATCCAAGATGTAGCTCCCCCTTTTCTCAAACAGAGGGCACTTTATCCCTCTTTATTGCAGATCCACAGGCCACTTGCCTCAGCCGTTCCCTAGACAGTCGAAACTGAGCAGAGTCCAAAATATTAGAATACCATTTGTCTCCATTGCTGATGAAGGCCAGCACATATTAATTTGTCATTGGTGGCATATTTATCCACCAGATTGTAGACTATTGCCATACTGAGACTGTTAACAGCCTTCATTAAAATGGATGCCTCAATCTAATACGTTTCCCAGCAAGCAGGCTATTATGAAATGGGATACATATGTAAATGTATTTTAATATTGAGTCCACTGGGGATGTTTCTCAGAGACAGTAGGTACCAAGACATGAATGAAAACACTAAGCATATAGTGAGCGAAGAAGAAAATTAGACTCCCTTTGTCAAGATGTATTTTATTTCGGTCTGCCAGCCCAGAGATATTTGCCTTGAGACTGTCTTTCTGATGGAACTGGTACAATATCAGCAGGAAGTTACCATGGCAATTTTAATTTTGAAAGTTTTTTTTTAATCCTGTAATCCTTGTGCAACATTACAACATTGGAAGGAAACTTATGCAAAGTCAGACTGTTTATATGCCTAACAAATATTTGCATATACCCTTTTAGGGAAAATGAATATAGAAACATGCATGTTATAATCCTTTTCAGTACTTTTGAGGTGCTTATGAACATCACTCTATGGTTGACTAAGTACAGACTGAAATAATCCTATTTTTTCTTCCCAGTTGAGTTTTGCAATCATCTTCTTGATAGAGAACCATGCAGGTTCCACTTTTACATATAGGTTAATGCAAGGGTGACCTATCTTAGTCTCTTAGGGGGTCAAATTCTATTTCCCGGATTCCCCTGTGGGTCACAGACTGTCCAGAAATGATTAGAAATGTCAATTAA
This sequence comes from Pogona vitticeps, assembly GCF_051106095.1. Lineage (NCBI taxonomy): Eukaryota > Metazoa > Chordata > Lepidosauria > Squamata > Agamidae > Pogona > Pogona vitticeps. Next base: position 162,768,392 of record NC_135785.1, read on the forward strand.
AACTGAAACAAAAGCAGAAGTGCTCAGAAAGGCACTTCTATTTTTTGGTTTGTTTGTTTGTTTTGGGGCATGAGGTGGGTGCTTGGAGAACTTCCCAAGATACCAAAAGAGGAGGGAAAAACACCATACCTGGAGATCTTCAGAAGCAGAAATTGGCCTCTTTTTTGATAAAAACAAATGGGCATGGGGAATTTTTTAAATAACCAGACTCAGGGTGATCTTGGCAGTGTCTGGGAGCTACAGGGGCCCCACCCTGGCCTAATGAGTGGACTCCAATTACGGCAGGGGTCTCAAACTCAATTTACCTGGGGGCCGCTGGAGGCAGAGTCTGGGTGAGGCTGGGCCGCATCAGATTTTCCGCCAAGCGGAGCAAGAGCCCGAGGAAGCCACCCAGGAGTTTCCTTAGCCAGGTGGGCTGGTTGGCAGGCTGCAGTTCTGGATGGAGGGTGCAAGAGGCGCTGTCTTGGGAGACAGCTGGTGAGTGAGGCTAGGCTTTTTTTGACTCTTGACAGCAGAGGATGCATGGGGGCTTGGGGGGGCAGGCAAGGCGGGGGCCACAAACTATTGTCCGGTGGGCTGCAAATGGCCCCCAGGCCGCATGTTTGAGACCCCTGAATTACGACAAAAATAACTTGGGCATCTCTCAAGTTTCATGGACATCAAATTCATGTAGAGTTGTCAACACAAAGAGTATTTTGAATATTCTGGAAATTGTTTTAGGTTCCTTTAAAAGGGAAAGTTCTTCCAAGGGATCAGAAAAATCTCACTTCCAATTTTATTGGATGTCTCCAAATCCAACATTATCATTTACCATGTTGTGTTCAGGGGCAGTTAAGATCTAACCAGGGGGCCCTTTTGAAAGAGCCATCCCTTAAGGAGATAAGAGGGAGGGCTTGTAGACAAAGGGCCTTTTTGGCAGCTGCCCCCAGACTATGGAATGCTCTCCTGACTGAGATTCGTCTGGCACCGACGCTGATGACATTTCGGCGCCAGGTCAAAACCTTCCTGTTCCAGAAGGCTTTTAACTGAAATAATATCAGGTGTGGGTCTGATGGCAATTTTTAGAATATACATTTTAGTTGCATTTTAATTATTTTGCCCTTTTATTTTGCCTTTTTATTGTATTTTAAATGCTATAAGCCGCCCAGAGACCTTCGGGTAGTGTGGGCGGCATATAAGTTAAATAAATAAATAAATAGATAAATAGATAAATAAATAAACAAACAAACCATATTTTTTCCAGTATGTACATTTTTGGCACATTTCACCTTATTTCTGCAGCTTTCCCACAATGACTAAAGCATATTTCTCTACATTTTTTCTACCATATGCATTTCAACCCTTTACATTTTAAAGCCTGCCCGTGATTATGCATGCATTTTATTTCTCCGAAGCACCCCACAAACCTTGTAAGTGTGCTAATTCCCAAGAGAGGACTCATTTCTTTTTTCAAGGAGCCTTAGAAGAGATGAAAACACTATTTTTATCCAGATTGTTGATGCCAACAGAATTTATTTCTGACCTTAATTGTGGCACAGCTCCAACACACTACCAACACTTGACCCCAGTGGGAAAAAATAGTGACCAGGTGAGTTGGCTGAGCCTGTGGAAGGGCAGCCTCAAGGTATCTGATAGCCCTCCTTCTGGTTCCTTATGCTTAACTCAGCCATGTGGACTGGACAGTCCTTCAACTGGAGGACATAGGACCATCCACCTCTTGGGGAAGACAGAGGAGCTTGGCGCCAAAACATCCAAAGGAGATCCGAACTGATCCCACTCTACCATCCAGTTCCATTTTGGAACTTCATGGCTGCTGCCATAGACAGTACCTTTCGATTCGACAGAATGGCAGGTAGAGTCATGCAAATGTCCCTTTTACAGTGGCACTTTTTACCTGGCCCAGCAGACAATAGTACAGTGGTGCCCCACTTGACGACAATAATGCGTTCCGTTAAAATCGCTGTTAAGCGAAATCGTCAAGCAAAAAAAAACAAAAAACCCACCAACCATTGGAATACATTGAAAACCTGTCAATGCATTCCAATGGGGGAAACACCTGATCGTCCAGTGAAGATCCTTTTGGGATCCCTGTCTTGTGAAAACAGCGGGGAGCCATTTTGCGAACCACCAACCAGCTGTTTCTAATTGTCGTCTAGCGAAAAAACAGTTCCCGAAGTAGGGAACTATTCAACGTAAAGTGAAAAAACCCAAATCGCAAAAAAGTCATCGTAAAGAGATTTCATCGTCAAGCAGGGTCATGTTAGGACTCTTCTGACTTAGTGCAGTTTGATATGCCTAGTCAGAAAGCAGTGCAGCAAAGGGATTATGGTAGATGTAGTCCCCCCCCCCCAAAAAAGGAAAAGAAAAAAAGATAAACTGTAAAGCAGACTTTCCCAATGTGGTGTTGTCCCAGATATTTTGGAACAAAACTCTTATGAATCTTAGCAGTGCAGATTGATTCTCAGGGAGTCCAGTATACTCAAAAGCACCAGGATGAGAAAGGCCATGGTGCAGTGTAGCAATGTAAATCTTCTTTCTTTCATAATAATATGAAGTCATAATAGCTAATCCTTGGTGGATTGGGTTCCTTACCTGCTTAGATTTTATGAAGTGACTCAGATTTCACATGAATGGGAATTGTGTGTGTGTGTGTCCATTTCTTCTTTTGCATAGTTCCACCCCCCCACAAAAGCTTGTTCTGCTTTAAAATGGTTCCTGGGTTTACAACATTTACCAATGCAAAAAACAGCCAAGGCACAACCATCTTGAACTAATTTTCATGGGATATGACACTATTGACAGGAGCTATAGTTTGCACACAGTTCAGTGGATATGCAGAAAAACTAGAGTAAACTGCTTGGTCATAAATTTTATATTATTTTCTTACTTCTTTTTAAATGGAGGAACTAAAGTAGTTGTTTTTTTAAATCCTGCTGCAATTATTTAGTTTCTAGTCTTCCACTATAATTACTCAACTAATTCCAGTTGAGAAATTAACATTTGCAAGATATTATTCTCAAACGTTCAACCGTGCAAATAAAGTTATATATAATACTATTTTCTCTTAAGCTTAGTTCCTTCTTTGAAGTCATTGCTTGCTGTGAATGATTTATAAGCTAAATCTTCTCAGATGCTCTTTGAATGACTGATTTCACTAAACATTAAAAGAAAAATGTAAGAGAAACTATGTGATTAATGTACTATTGACTTCAGTGGGACTACACCAGTGTAAATGGTCAGTTAATCTGTCTAGTAAGTTGTCTCTGTCTTTTGTACCAAATCAGAAGATACTGATTTTGAAGTTACTTGCATAAATAGGAATACTGTATAAAGAATACTAGCTAAATCCTTTGTTCTCTTTGATTTAGGCAACCTTGACTCACTAATATCTCTCCATGAATAATTTTCAAAGCCCCCAGCTCCAGGGGTAAGCAAGACAAGTAACATTATCTTTCCTCATCAAGGTCTCTGTAATTTGTCCAAAATATCACTGCACAAATCTTCTTGTGAACCAAAGCATACACACACAGCAGAAGAACAGACTAATTGTTTTTAAAAACAACATGAGCAACCCATTCAATGCTTTTGACCTTTAAAAAGTCCATATAACAAGGGAACAGCTGTAATAATTTATCCAGATTGTACATTAATATAACTGCATGACTTGGCAATTGTACTTAATTTGCACAACAAATATCCTCATTATCTTTTGATGTAAAAAAACACACACCTCAAAAACAAAGCAAAAACCCAACTCTTTTCTTCACCAGGAAAGTAGTTACATTATAAACAAAAGTTACCTGGCTGCCTATTGGAGTATTTAGGTGTGGATTTCCTGCATTCTCAGGGAGAGGGACAATGTTACTCTTGCGGTCCCTTCCATGCCTCCGATTCTATGGCTCTCTGAAGAGACTATTTTCTTGTGAGGCAAGGTCAAGAGAGGTGCTGTACCAAGGATCCTCATGGCCTGTGGAAGTGGGATGATGGCCAGAAGAAGAGGGGATACCCCCCAGGTTTACCCCCCCTCTTTTTTTTCTCCCTCCCTCCCTCCCTCCCTCCCTCCCTCCCTCCCTCCCTCCCTCTTCTTATCCAACCATCCTGCTCCAGGTGGCAGAAATATCCTCAAGAATACATCCCATTTACAGTGGTGCCTCGACTTACAATGTCCCGACCTACGACCATTTCAAGTTGCAACCAGCTCCAGCCACAAAATTTTGCTTCGACTTGTGACTGGAGCTTCGAGTTGCAAACAAAAGAGGCAGGGAAAAAAGGCAGGGAAGTCAAATTAGAGGGCTAACAGTTGATCGGGGAAGAGCCTCTTTGTAGTTGTTTTGCCCCAACGGTTAGAGTGAGTGCATTGGAGGAGGCTTCAGGACTGCCTGGAGCTGCTTTCTGCTCCTATGTAAGTCCATTTACGATGGTTTGCAGGGTGGGGTGAGGTTTGGGGGGACTATGTTTCTGTGCTGTGATTTTTTTGTGTTTTGGTGTGTTTTTTCCCCAGCCCCATAGCATTCTGATGGGGCTGGCTGTGTGTGTGTGGGGGGGGTTGATCTGTTTTCCCCAGTCCCATGGCACTCTGCTGGGGCTGGCTGTGTGTGGGTGGGTTTTTTTTATTTTTTTACCAGCCCCATAACATTCTGCTGGGGCTTGCTGTGTCTGTGGGGGGTGTCATGAGTTCAGCAGAAGAAGATCTGGAATCTGAGGGGCTAATTACAGCTGAGGAGAATGCTGGGCAATCAGAATCTCAAGCAGCTGAATCACCACCAGATTCTCCTCCCCCAGTAGCCAGAGTGAGGGAGAAGTTTTGGTAAGGACTCATGACACAAAGATCCGAAGACCGCATGAATGCTTCCCATCGGAACATCAGGTCGACCACCCCTGAGTTTTAGCCGGACGAGTTGTTTAGATGGCTGCTGTTGCTATAAAATCTGCACTCAGTGACTTGCAAGCTTGAGGAAGCAACAAGTCAACACTCTGGCTCGCACCTATGCTCCTGCTTATCCTGGATCCTGTTCTCTGGGCCCTTGGCTTTGGACTCTGGCTTCTGACTACAGTTTGTATCTGCTTTGCATCTTCTGGACTCCTGATATTGGACTGGTTTATTGGACTGTTGCCTGTTGAAACGCCTGGGAATATGACCGGGGTGGTGGTGGTGGTTGATTTTTGTTTTGGTGTGTTTGTTTTTTGGCTCCAGCGCATTCCTATGGGGCTTTCAGTGTTTTATTTTTATTTATTTTATTTTGGGTTTTTTTTCCAGCTGGAACGGATTAATGGGGTTTCAATGTATTCCTATGGGAAATGGTGCTTCAACTTACAACCATTTCGAGTTACACCCATCTTCTGTAATGGATTATGGTTGTAAGTAGTGGCATCACTATATCTTAGGGAGGCCACTTCACTTTGTATAATCAGGAGGCCACTGCTAAGCACATCCAGACCGGATCCCAGGAATCATGATAGTGACTGATTTGGTGGTGGTGGTGTGCAGCGTGGGATCCTGAGGTTTGCATGAATTTCTGGGCCACTTCCTGGCATGTTGAACTGTGGATACAGAAACACAATATTTTTGAAGAACTGAATTCCTTGGCTTTAAAAAAAAGAAGTATAAATAAGCATACACTACACACAAATTCTAAAAGAGAATTCACTCAGGTAGAATTACCCAATAATTCTATTGGCAGGGTGGGGATGAGTAGGAAGAGAGAGGAACCTAGCATGAGATGTTTTGTTGGTTTGCAAGATCTGAGCAGAGCTGTTAATTATATCACGTTCTGGTGGTCATTAACTCATACAGTCACCACACCTCAGAAATGACTTGACAGCACATAACTAATAACAAACCTTTAAAGGTACAACTTGCCATTTGTATCGAATTCCACCCCCACCTGCCCAAAATCTGTTTTCTACAATATAAAACCTTTTTCAATATATAAAACTCTTCCCTTTTTTGAGGTATCTGTGCCAGGGGTTTCTGGCGAAGATCTGGGAGTCACACTGAGGGGCACGGGGGCATGTTTTTTCAACCCCAATACCACACTATCCATACAATCATGTAACTGCTTGCTGCTTGAATTAATGATCAATCAAGGAGTATTTGTTCTCAGGACTGAAATATAATCATGCAATAGCCCTTCTCTGTTGGTAAATCCCTCCAGGAGCAAGTGCTTTTCAGAGGACAAGAAGCAGGACAAGATGGAGCCCCTTACCTTCCAAAATATCCCACCGAAACGCTCTTCTGCCCTTCCCCCTTCAGCTCTGCTTACAAAGCAGCCCGCTTTTGGACTGTAGATGGTAATAGCAGTGAGGAGAGCACGTTTCATGCAAAAGGCAGGTTATAGAGGAGAGCTTAAGCCAAGGGTAGGTTGTGGAAAAGAAGGAACCAGCAGGTTAATGCAACTGCAGCATCATATATAATTCTCGTCTAGGATTTATGATGATATAATAATACAATGACTGTGCAGTCATGGCATTCTCGTTGCTAGCATCCGTCCTAAACACCGATAAATTTCACCGCATGGTCCATGTGTGGCGTATTAATGTGGATTTATTTTCCAGAATCTGATGGTAGCAATTTTGGGAAGTTAAAAAAAAAAAAAGGAAAGGGAAGAAAGGGAAGGATATGCTTGTCCTCTATGCAGTCCTGATTGAATACCAAAATAGCTGAATACTACTATATGATTTGCTGAGATCTTCTCTCCGAAGTTCTTCCCTGGACCACGGCTTCGTTTTTGCAACTCCTGCCTCATGAGCAAAAATCATTATGCGTAAAACTGTGCTCTCCGACTTTAATTGATACTTGACTGTCTCATGCTTCTCCCACTGCTACCAAGGAGCCCTCTGAATATTACATTAAACGAAGGCATATGGAACTACTTAACATGGTTTCACACTAAATTTGTACAGTGCTTGAACTTACCACTATATAATGGCACTTTTTTGTCGCCAACACATTCATGGCTTACAGCTGACTGCTTTTATAGCATTTAATTAAAGTCTGAAGTGGAAAGAGACTATTAATCAGTGTGTGAAGCCAGTCATAAGGAAGGAGTTGTGCAAACCCGGCTCAAGACGGATAGCGGTTACATCACTTCTCCCACCTTTGTCTTTTGCAATTGAGAGAACCTCATTCAAATTAATTATATCTCGGTGGGAGGTCTGGAAGGCAGCGCCTATTTTGACAAGTGTGCTGGGTTATTAGGGACCTGGAAATATAATTGCAAACCTGTGTTTTTTAATGGGGTATTTCTTTTGGAGTTTTCGGTGTTTTTAGAACAGTGCCGGCTACAAAACGCACATAGATTTTTATACATTTAATCATTTTCTAATTAGAACAGTGGCTAATCTTGCGTTATACTGCCGAAAGTGAGCAGGTCCTTCTTCCTAAAACACTTACACTTACAGTATCCTGGATCTCACCACAGCGATTGGAATGTGCTCATGCAGAGGTGGTTCCGGTGAATGAGAAGCGTCAAGTCGGAAAGGTCATAAATTTCACAGACCAATATCTGTCAGAGAGTGCATAAAATGTTTCAATCTGTGTAGAACATTTATTCGGATTTCAAGGAGGAAACAAGAAACAGCTTGATGCACTTTGCGAAATCAACATCATACGTCTACTTTCTGGGGCAGAACAATAAATGGACTTTATATTGCTTTTCTCCTCAAAGGCAAGATGACAGGAAGCTGGGGAAGGTCCCTTCCTCCACATACTGAAAAGCACTTTTTAAATTTCAGCGATTTCCAACTGCAGGTGGGATCGATCTCCTTGCTGTGAGTCAGTTCCAGTAGGAAAGCACATAATAATAAACACATGTTGTAATGCAAAGTACTTAGGATGTTTTGCATCTGAGTGAGCAATCAAGAGCCATTAGCTTTACAAAAGACCTGTTCCTTATTTGATCATGAAGGGAGGAGAACCCCCAACCAATCTGCTGGTTAACAGGGAAGCAAGGTGATTGGCTGGGTGATGCATGAAGCCAGCCTAGCCTGGAAGATGAAGTGGCTGGAGGGCTGGAGGGTGATGAGAAGGAGAGTATAATTGAAGAAAAAATGTTGTGGTTGTGCTGTTGTAACTGAAGAAGAACTGAAGCTTAGATCTGTTCCCAAGCTGATGTTCCTATGTAATAAAAGATATCATTTTCATTGATTAACCACTGGTCTGCTGTGGTTAATGGCTGGTGTCAAACATGTTAATGGAAAGTTATTTTAAAAAGTGACAAGCCTAGGTTGGGGATGGTCACAGGGCCAATCCTGCTGTCTGAATTATTAGATTCTTTTTTGAGTGTAGCTATGGAGAATATTATAATGATCCTCTGCACTTCCAAATTTACCACTATACCATATACTGTAAATTACATGTCAAAAATCAAATTAAAATGTCAATATATGCAGCCATAGATCTAGCTCAATAGAGTATAAAAATATCAAGATGACAAAGCAGTGTAATTGAGAAAGCGTAGAACTATAAAAGCTCTTCTAATTAGTGATTATTAGTAATCAGTGGTATCAGGTTTTAAAAAATCTTAACTGAAATTCTACTAATGGTGGGGGTTGAGTTTGGATGGATTTGAAAACTTTTCAGGGTGGTCTCAGCTAATATTATCTCTTCCAGGTAAAGAAGCATTCATGACAAGTCTAGAATTCCCTTTTTTATCATTTGACAGAAATAGATAAAGAGTTGTCTGTAGGCCATATGAAGCCCCGTATGATTTCGAGGATCTTTTTAAAATTCGTTCAGACACCCCATAGAAGCCCCCCCCCGCCAAAATATTTTCCCCTTCTGCTCTTGGGGTTAATTTTGCATTGTAGGGGTTATAGCTTCCCAGTTCTCTAATCTCCCCCAATCAAATTTGGCAATAGACATCTAGTCAGTTTTGATTCCCCAACCATCGCTTTAGGGCAATTCCTGAGGGGAGCTTAAGAAATTAAAACTGTTGCAGAGTTTTGAATTTTCTGGCTAAATTTCTGCAGCTGTGCAGGAGAAGTTCAGCAATTCATAGAGCAGAATAGCTTCAAGTTCCCCAATTCAGTCCACCCCTTTAACTCATCGACTGGCACTTATAGTCTCAATAAGTCATTCAGAGACATCAGTGGAAGAAAAAGTATATAAATATTTCATTTACTTACAGTGAACAGATAAAAGCAGACTAGCAACATGGATAACTGTTTTTCAGTACAGTGGTACCTCACTAAATGACGACCCCGCTAAACGACGAATCCATGACAATGACTTTTTGCGATCGCTATAGCTGTTTTCAAAACAGCCATTCCTATGGGGGATTTTCTCTGGACATCATATCGACCAAATAGGCGGGATATAAATAAATAAATAAATAAATAAATAAATAAATAAATAAATAAATAAATAAATAAATAAATAAGGTCCGTACTTCGTGAACCATTTGTTCGCAAGACGACAATTTGTTCAGCTCTGCAAAACGGCAGCCCTGTGTTTTCCAGACACATGCTTCGCAGGGCAGCCATTTTTACAGCTGATCAGCGCTCACAAAATGGCTTCCATATGGGTGATCTTCGCTGGACGACAAGGTATTTTTTTCCATTGGAACTCATTAAACCGGGTTTCAATGCATTCCAATGGGGAAAGGGTTTTCGCATGACGATGATTTCGCTAAACAGCGATTTTCCCAGGACGGATTATCGTTGTCATACGGGGCACCACTGTAATAGGCTTCAACAGGTTAACGGTTGTTAAGAGACAGGAGTGAGGGGAAAAGAAGCAGGGCAGAGAGGTGGGGCTTTCCTTGAATCAGAGGTGGGAGTGAATGATTGGTGACTGCTGGGTAGATTGAGAGTCACTCCTGCCCAGAAAGATCCATCCTAACCAGACCTACTGAGGCAACATGGGAGGTTAAAAAAAAACACACCTCCAACAAAAACTGGGCCTCAACCCCACCAAAAAATGGCCACCCCTGCTTTTCTGCCAAAGCTCAAATAGTTAGCATGTGCTAGAAAATGCCATACAAGCCATGGTGAGTAAATTTTTAGCCAGTAACCTGCAGACTCAATATTTCCCTCAAAGTTGTTCTCTCCAGTACCTGTTTTCTACTTTGCAAGTCTTGTCACAAGTGTTGAAATGTATGGGGTTTCGGAGCATGAAGTCCAGACACAGTTTCAGAAGGTGCAAACTATATATTTAGAATGTTAGCCACTAATCTCACTAAATGAATGACAGTGCTTTTCTATGTAGCCTTTTGTTCTCTGCTGTGGCCGGCAACAGCTTTTGGACAAAGACCTTCTGCTTCTGGATCCATTTAGATGGAGATATGGAGGACTTTCTGCAAAGAACAGAACAGGCATTCTATTACAGAACAGCTGTCAGTCCCAAACGTCTGCAGCACAAGTCCATGTGAAAAAAGTTCTCTGAAAGCACAGAGTTTAAAAAACCTCTGCACCGAGATCATTCAATATACACTACAGTATCCCAGGTATAGAAGTGTTTTGGGGGTTTCTTTTAAAGAAAGAGCTAATGGGAATATTTCCAGAAAGAATTGACAATCTGATGGATCTTATGGATTTGCATGAGGTGGGTATAAATGTGAATGAGCAAACAGTCAAACTGAATCTGAACTTTTTCTTTTGAAGGGTTGTTTGCCTCCAATCTCTAAAACACACACACACACACACCAGTTTAACACCTAACTTTTTTAAAAAAAAATAGTTTTGCACTTGTGAAGCCTGGGAGGTTTTAGACGTCCATTGTAGAGAAATCGAATGTATAAAAAGCTATTGTTTGACCTACTTTATAGAACTCTGCACATATTTTTCAACTTGTGATTATTGAATGGACGTTTCTGTCAAATATTTACTCGCCAATATGTTTCCGCTGGAGCAGTCAACCCCACTGTAATCAGATTGGCCTCAATTCTCCACTAGGGTCTTGCTGCTCTTATTTTACAGTGCAATGGAGTTCTCATTGATTGAGACTACTGATGTCTGTGAAATCATAATCCAATGTGTTGTTCTAAGATTTCCCTGCTCTTTTCTTTGAAATTACAACATTGCATCATGATTATCTTATGGTTCAAAATAAACCCACAGGCAAATGTTCAATGCATTTTTACCTTACTTTTGTATAAGGGAGGGGAAATGTTTGAGTTTGTTTATTTAAAGACAAAACTTCAGCCCATTTCCATGTTTCTATCTCCGCCTTTTATCCTTAGCTAAAACAATTAGTTGTTTATTTGCCACTGAGGGTGAAAGTAGACAAGTCACTGATCCCATAAGTAGACAATGGTATTAGATGATAAAAGCAAGCTGTTTCCCTCAGCTATATGGAGATACAGTAGAGATACAGTATATGATTATTCACTGAAATGTAAACACCAGCCTCCTTTAGAGATCTGATTGCTGAGGCATGCATCATAAATGCATGAAAATGTTATTAAGAGCAAGACATACCGGTTTCTCTGCACAATTCTTTTTAGTCCCAGTTTCATCTGATGTGAAATTCCTGCCGCAGGAAATTTTAAGAGCTCAGAAACATCTTGCAAAACCACCACTCAGAATATTAAGATGCCACCAACTTTTCCCTGTAAGAAAATTTCTAGAAATCTTCCCAAGTCAGGTTTTGAAGATTTGTCAAGGGGTGCAAAAAGTGCCTCAGTAAGAGAATGTTTACCTCACTATTCTCAGCAGGTTCAGCTTGATGTCTGCACTCTGCCTTTGATACCAGCTCATTGACCAGGAGAGAACCAGAAGAAAATCAGGTTTGGTCCCCTGTGCTATTTTGAACCTGGTTAACAAGCTGATATAAAAAAGATGATAGAATCAACTGCTTCTATACCATTTTCCCCTTTCAACCATTATATAATTATTACACCATCCAGGTTAAAGCGCAGTGCACAGGAAACATCAGTACAATCCATATGCTAAATTGTGCTTGCAGTAGGCAGAAAGAGGTATTTCAAATACAGGAACAGGGCGCTGAGAAGCAGAAAGCTGTAAATCAGTGTTTCAAGTATTTTAACAGAAAGCACAACTGTTTTACCACCAGGCCTGGATAACTTGGGATTTGCCACACTGAAGGCTGCTCTAGAGTAGTCCACCAAAGAGCTTGAGCAAATTCTTGATGCTGTTGTTTATATAGGACTACTGACAGAGAAGATATTCTATCCCAGGGGATTCTGATAACTCAGCCTTCCATCCTTCCAAGGTTGGCAAAATGAGTATCCAGCTTGCTGGGGGAGCGAGGTCAATATGTAGCCTGCATAATTAAACTGTAAAACCCCAGAGAGTAGGGTTGCCAGATGTCAGGCAAAAGGAGGACATGTCCTCTTTTTAAGCCTAATGTCCTTCATCTGGCAGGCAAAGATAAAAACCTTTAAAAGATCAAGCTTTTGTATATTTTATGTTCTAATTTTGGATGGGAGGGGGAGAGGTGGAAGGACCCCCTCCCCCTGTCTTTCCCTATCCCCACCTGCCCACCCGCCTGCCCCCATTACCTGCTGCCGGTGCTGGAGTGCAGCCCTTGCCTGTCCCATGGCGGCAGCAGCTGCTCAGCGATCCGCCATGCCTGCCCAGCCCACATGGAGCCCAGAAAGGCAGCGTGAGCAGAGCGCCACCTGCCGAGCCAGGCAGGAGCAAGCAGTGCCCGAGAGCATTGATGGGGAGGCAAGCGCCTGGACTGTGTGAGTTCAAAGTCCCTTCTGGGGACTCCAACTCCCACACTCTCTAGCCTTGAACTTATGACCCTTGGGGGAGGGAAGGCTGTCTCATTCAGTTTTGCTCGGGAACGCTTTCCCCCTGCCTGTGTCGGAACCTTGTTTGGGCATCCAGATTAGCAAGGTTGCCTCTGAGCCTGTGCAGAGTGCGAGTGGCCGGGGGATCCTGCATCTGGACCGGGGTGGGTTCGGGTACAATTGGCTGTTTAAATAATGTTTTTTGGTATTTTTTTTAAAAGCCTACATTGAATTTATTATTTTTTAACATGACTGTTTCTTGGTCGGTTCACTAAGAGACATATATTGGCAGCTATTGTAATAAAATTGTATTGACTGCGGGTTTAATCCAGAATGATTCAAATGAAACATTCAATACGTCTTCCTCTGTCCTCTTTTTTGTCTTTCTGCGTCCTCCTTTTGGTACCCATGTATCTGGCAACCCTACCAGAGAGTGCTTTAAGTGCACTATATAAGCAGTACACTTTGCTTTTTATTTTTTATTTTTTGTTGCTTTTTTATAGCAGCATGAGGGATCTGCTTGGTTTTGTGAGTCACAGAGTGAGAGTACTCTGGTGTGTGTGTGTGTGTGTGTGTGTGTGTGTGTGTGTGTGTGTGTTTGTGTGTGTAATGTAAGCTATAAGATTTATGCAAAATCCATGCACTATGGGCCAAATAATATGTTACAAGTAGAGATGGACATGAATTAAAAAACCGATTGCAAACATCAGCCAAAATCTCCAATTCATCACTTCATATTTGTCAGATGTGACAACCCCCATGAATATGAAGTGGTGAATTTTTAGCAATTTTTGATTCATTGCTTCATTTATTCTTTTTTACCTGTTTTTGTGCCATTGTCGGTCCCATTTGCCATCTGCAGCCTGCTCCTGTCAATCAGAAGCTCTAGACAACCATGGGAGGGACCTAGAGACTTCTGTCTGTCTGTCTACCTGTCCCTCCCTCTCCCCCACACACATGTACAATTCCCACTGAAATGGCTGTTGTAGAGTATCTCAGCATTTTGGGGAAAATTGAAAGGTGAAAGGAAAGTGGAGGAAAGGCGAAAAATTGAATACTCCAAAGTTTTACAGATTTATTTCCATGTTAGCTGAAATCAGCTTCTTCAGATACCATGGATGACCACTGGATTTTGTTCCATGAGGCTCACGCTGAACCTGTACAACTCTTGGCCTGTTAGTCTGTGTCACATACAGCACTGATGGTACCTGTCTGTCATGGGTTTGGAGGGAAAGTTCCATCCTATGGGGAGTGGAAGGCGGGACATCAGGGGGGAGGAGCTGTACTGTATATACTTGGGGGAAGTCCTTCGTAAGAGGGCTGACGTGGAGAAGTGGAGTTGGAGTCTGTGGGTCAGACTGGGTACAACTGTTCGTCAGATAGTACATACCTGATAGGTTCAGGTTTCTATCTAGGTAGCCAGAACGGATAGGTTCAGGGTCTGTGCATTACCTTAAAGTGTTCCGTGGGAACCAATCTGTTGTATGTGTATGATTGGGACTATACCAAGTTCCAGTATCCTATTTACCTGATCCTTTTATTTACCCTATTTGTTTTTTCAATAAACCTTGTTCTCTTGTTTATTAAAATCCATTCCTGGTCTGGGTGACTTGGTAGAGCGAATGGTTGGTGGCAGCATAACTACAGGGTGGGATACTCCAGTAGGTCTGAGGTTGCTACATTTATTGGTGTCCAGCGGGTGGGATACGACTGGTCCAGTTGCCCAGTGGTCCAGCAAAGCCTTGGCTAGTGTGCCCAGAGCAAGGGGGGTCTAGTCAGGGAAAATCTGAGGGCGCGTAGGTAATCTTCTAGGCTTACCTCACGGGGAGGTAGGCTAGTGGAAGAACGTGCAAACTCAGATTGGGGGACTAGATTAGGGAGCTCTGAGGCAACCCGTTTTGGCGGGAAAGGGCTGAGGCAAAGCTGCGTGAAGTAACAGTGATCTAGCCTGTCTGCTGAGAGGCCTAGCAGAGGGGGTGAATTCTGTCTGGCAACAGTTGCAAGTGGGTGCTGAAGGGACAGCAGCAGTCTATAGAAGGCTGTTTCTGAGGCAAAAGGAAAAAAGTCATCGTTTTATTTTGAGGCGTGACTTTTGAAGGCAGCCTGGTCTGGGGGGATTATGCCCTTGACTCGAAGCCAAATGGCAGAAATGGGGGAAGGGAGAGAACCACAGGGAGACCAAGGTTCTGAGGAGGAATTTGGCTCAGTGCAGGATGAGAGCACGGGAGAACTGACCTCAGAACTCAGAAAAATGCTCCTAGCCCAACAGCATGAACTGAGGGTGAGGGAAATGGAGGAAAGGGAAAGGGAGAAACAAAGACAATTTGAAATGGAAAGGGAAGAGAAACAGAGACAGTTGGAGTTAGAAAGAATGGCGTTTGAGCTGAAGAAGCTGGAAATAATGAGTAGAAATAGGAATAACAATAATAATGAGGGGAACCCAGGGAATGGGGAAGGCAGCCTGTCTAAAACTGACTTGAAGAAATTCCCTGTGTACAACAAAGGAGATTGCCCTGAGGTGTTCTTTTCCCTCGTGGAAAGAGCGTTTGTGGACTTCTCAGTAAGGGAAACTGAGAAGATGACCATTATGCGATCTTTAATCAGTGGCAGCCTGGCAGAAGTCTATGCAGAGATGCCAGTGGAACTGCTGAAAGACTTCGCTGAGTTTAAAAAACTGGTGTTTGCCCGGCATGGGATAAATGCTGAACAGCTGAGGCAAAAATTCAGGTCACTCACAAAAAAACCAGAGCAGACTTTTACCCAAGTGGGGGCCCAACTGGTGAGGTTGCTAGAGAAATGGCTGTCTCAGGAGGGGACAGAGACCTTCCAGCAGCTCAAAGACCTGATAGCGCTGGAGCAATTTTATTCAGTCCTGCATGGGGAACTAAAGTTCCATGTGAGAGAGAGGAAACCGAAAATTGTGACAGAAGCGGCGGAGATCGCAGATTTTATTTCCCAAATAAGGAAGCCCTTAGGTGCTGAGGGGAAAACTGTGGGTAAGCCCAAAGAAACCTACAGCAGGTACTCTCAGGGACCAGGGAAAAACCAGCAAGGGGGAGGGGCCCATGTTGAAGGGAAGCCCTCTGACATGAAACCACCAAGACCTCAGATTTTGGAAGGAAAACCAAAAACAGATGAGAAAGACTCCAAGTACAGCAGAAAATGTTATTTCTGTCAAGGAAAGGGCCATCTAATCTCAGAGTGTGAGAAATTAAAGCAGCTAAAGGGAAATTTGCCTCATGATTTGAGTGGAACCAAGCCAAAAGCTGTGTTCTGTGTCCAGACAGAGCAAAGCTCCTTGCCACTGAGGGAGCCTGTTGCCATGGCGACTCACTCTGGACCAGTTACATCTGCTGATCAGGCTGGGGAAAATGGTCCTCTTGTGGAGGTCAAGCGCTGCTTACTAGTTAGGACAGATTCGCAATTGTTTGAGACCGCTGGGGTGGACGTAGGAATACTGGACCATCAGTATAGGGGGCTAAGGGATACTTGTTCCCAGGTGACCCTGTGCCATCCAGACATTATTCCTAGGAAGCATATAATCCCAAATGAGAGCCTGAAGGTGGCAGGGATTGAGGGGCAGGTGATCTCACTGCCAGTAGCGGAGGTACCTGTGAACTTTCAAGGCTGGAGGGGAGTTTGGCGGCTAGCGATTTCATCGACTCTGCCAGCAGCCGTGCTCGTGGGAAATGACCTGGCTGAACATGTGAAACGGGTGCTAGTGATTACACGCTCACAAGCTACCACGGGGACAGTTCAGGGGGGTACTGAAGAGCCCGAGGCTGAAGCGGATGAGGGTAGTCCCGAAGCGGTGGCAGAAACCTTAACCACAGACAGCAAATTTGGCCAAGAGCAAAAGGCAGATGCCACTCTCTGAAAGTGTTTTGAAAAGGTGACAGACACCCAGCTAACACCTGAAACCCCAGCGAGATTTCACGAGAAAAAGGGAATTTTATATAGAGAGACCCTGATGAATGTCTCAAAAGGGGGAGATGGGATCAGAAGTCAGCTAGTGGTACCTGAAAAGTATCACCCCATGATCTTACAAAGGGGGCACTCTGACGTGTTTGCTGCGCACTTGGGGGTGAACAAAACACAGCAGAGAATCACACAAAATTTTTACTGGCCTGAAATAGGGAAGCAGATCAAGGAGTTCTGTAAACAATGTGATGTGTGTCAGAGGCAGGGGAATAACCGTGACAGGACCAAAGCGAAGTTGTGCCCTTTGCCTGTGATTGACACCCCGTTCAAATGTATAGGAGTGGATATTGTGGGACCTTTGCCCAAGGCCACAAAGAGGGGGAACCGGTTCATTCTCACCATTGTGGACCATGCCACGAGGTACCCCGAAGCCATTCCCTTGACTAACATCGAAACTAACACAGTGGCAGATGCCTTGGTGGGGTATATGTCCAGGATGGGATTTGCCTCAGAAATAATCACAGATTTGGGCACATCGTTTACATCAAAGCTCATGAAACGGTTATGGCAAATCTGTGGAATTAAACACAAGGAAACCACTGCCTATCACCCCGAAAGTAATGGGTTAGCGGAGAAGTTCAATGGGACTCTGATGCGCATGATTAGGGCTTACTTGGCAGAGAATCCAAACAATTGGGACCAGAAGCTACAATCCCTTTTGTTTGCTTACCGATCAGTGCCCCAAGCCAGTACCGGGTTCAGTCCGTTTGAACTTTTGTTTGGAAGAAAAGTAAAAGGCCCACTTGATTTAATCAAACAGAATTGGGAGCGGATCACCCAGGGTGACCCACAAGATGTTGTGACGTATATAGACACTTTAATGAATGACCTGAAGAGAAACCTAGAGCTAGCAGCAGAAAACCTGCAAGCTCAGAAGGTCAGACAGAAAACCTGGTATGACCAGAAAGCCAGGGAGAGGCACTTTAACCCAGGGGAGGAAGTGCTTTGGCTTAGGCCCTGCAAAGAGAACAAACTGCAGCTCAAATGGGCAGGACCATACAGGGTCATTTCCAAGATGTCGGACCTGAACTACCTTATAGAACAGGAGGAACACCAAGCACGGAGGGTGGTACATGTGAATGCCCTGAAACCCTACTACAGAGGGGAACAGAGGGTTTTATTTGCCATAAAAGGAGCTGAGAGTGAGGAAGCTGAATTGCCCTTCTGGGAGGGTAGAGGGGAAGTGAAATACAACCCAGATGAGGTGAAGATCAGTCCTGCACTCACCCAAGACCAGCAGCAAGAACTAAAAGTGCTGCTCAGTAAATATCATAAGGTTTTTTCAAATAAGCCGGGGATAGTGAAGGGAGTGATGCATTGGATCCACACAGGGGATGCACCCCCGCAAGCAGTATCCCCGTACCGAGTGACGGGACCCTATAGGGACAAGGTGCGGAAGGAGCTGGACGAGATGCTTAGGGAGAACATAATCGTCCCCTCTTCTAGTCCTTGGTCCTCTCCGATAGTCCTGGTGGACAAGCCTGATGGGAGCATTAGATTTTGTGTAGATTACCGGAAATTAAACCGCGTAACCACTCCTGATGCCTACCCAATGCCCAGGCTAGACAACCTGATTGAAACCATAGGGGGTTGTCGGTTCATTTCATCGTTGGACCTAGTAAAGGGTTACTGGCAATTAAGGATTGATCCCAGGGATCAGGAAAAGACCGCATTTTGCAGCCCTTTCGGTCTATATGAGTTTAGAGTCCTTAGTTTTGGTCTCAGAAATGCACCAGCCACATTCCAAAGGCTGATGGACCAGACCTTAGCAGGGCTCAGTGACTTTACTGTGGCCTACATTGACGATATAGGGATCTTCAGCAATACCTGGGAAGATCACCTGAAACACCTGGAGATAGTGCTGCAGAGGTTAAGTGCAGCAGGGCTAACAGTAAAGGCAAGCAAGTGTCAGCTGGGTAGCCCAGAAATAAAATACTTGGGTCACATAGTAGGGGGAGGAGTGATCAAACCCCTAGAGGCCAAGATAGAAGCCGTTCATGATTGGCCCAGACCCAACACCAAGAAAAAAGTCAAATCATTTCTTGGGTTGGTGGGCTACTACAGAAAGTTCATCCCGAGGTTTAGCGAGATGGCGACTCCGCTGACCGATCTGACGCGGAAGAAGACTGATGACTGCATCCCGTGGACCAGCGACTGTGAGGAGGCGTTCCAGAGGTTGAAGGAGGCGCTCATCCATTATCCAGTGCTGCGTGCTCCCGACTTCGACCGGGAGTTCATCATCTACACCGATGCGTCTAACAGCGGGGTAGGAGCAGTTCTTTGCCAGGAGGATGAAAATGGTGACCAGCATCCAGTGTCCTACCTGAGTAGGAAACTCCAGAAAGGTGAGAGACATTTGGCAACCGTGGAAAAGGAGTGCCTGGCCATAGTATACGCGATTCAGAAGGCCAAACCTTACATCTGGGGAAGACATTTTGTTCTGTGCACTGACCACTCACCACTGCAGTGGTTAAAGACAATGAAAACACATAATAGTAAACTTATGAGGTGGGCTTTAAACCTGCAAGATTTTGATTTTGAAGGTGGTCAGAGGGACAATGAACTGTGTTGCTGACGCCTTGTCAAGAAGACCCGACGAGTGAAGACGGCGAAGAAACCATGGACTGTGTATATTGGTGACCAAAAGTTAAATGTACCTGTTTATTGAACAGGCTTGGTTTGTATTAATAAAGGTAACTTAATGTATTGCAAATATTAATGTATAAATGCATAAGTGATATGTTTGACCTAGAGTGAGTAAGTATGGGTTATGGGATTGTATTATAATGTATAACTGTTTATGTGTTTTGATCCTGGTTGTTTTTTTTGGAGAAAAGCACTCTAGCTTTTCCCCCGCAAAACAACTTATAAAGGGGGGAGGTGTCACATACAGCACTGATGGTACCTGTCTGTCATGGGTTTGGAGGGAAAGTTCCATCCTATGGGGAGTGGAAGGCGGGACATCAGGGGGGAGGAGCTGTACTGTATATATTTGGGGGAAGTCCTTCGTAAGAGGGCTGACGTGGAGAAGTGGAGTTGGAGTCTGTGGGTCAGACTGGGTACAACTGTTCGTCAGATAGTACATACCTGATAGGTTCAGGTTTCTATCTAGGTAGCCAGAACGGATAGGTTCAGGGTCTGTGCGTTACCTTAAAGTCTTCCGTGGGAACCAATCTGTTGTATGTGTATGATTGGGACTATACCAAGTTCCAGTATCCTATTTACCTGATCCTTTTATTTACCCTGTTTGTTTTTTCAATAAACCTTGTTCTCTTGTTTATTAAAATCCAATCCTGGTCTGGGTGACTTGGTAGAGTGAATGGTTCGTGGCAGCATAACTACAGGGTGGGATACTCCAGTAGGTCTGGGGTTGCTACAGTCTGTAATGTAACTTGTTAGTCTAACCTGTTAGTCTTTAAAGTATCACAGTTTGAGATGGGATGAAGCACCATTTTGGTTCATAGATTGCTTTGATCCCACTTTGATCCCTTCCCTCTTCATCCTATGCCTGTGGGGGAATAGCAAGAGAAGGTAAGCCTGACAGAAGCCATCCGCCAGCCCCGCTGCCTTTGCTGGGGGCTAGGGGATTGCTTGGGCCCCCCTTTCCTCCTCTTCCTATATCCCTGCCAGCATAGTAAGAGGAGGGAAAGGATCAAAGCAGGATCAAATCAATCCCCCAGCCCCACTGTCTTTGCAAAGACAGTGGAGTGGGGTATTGCTTGGGTCCCCCTACCCTTCTCTTTCTATGCCTGCTCAGGCATAGGAAGAGGGGAGACGCCTGATAGATGAAGGGACAGATATAAAAGGGTTATATTCATTGCTTCATGTTCATCGGGGTCTCTGGAGCTCAAGAATAGGAAGCAACAAATTACTGACAAATCAGTGATATTCGTTGAATATCATGATTCATTTTTATATTCGTCCCCATTCTAATCACACTATTTGCCTTTCCCCCTCCCTTCCCTCCTTCTTTTTTCCCTTCAATATTGACAACCCACCCACCCATCCACCAGGAAGTATTTTATGTGAAAGTCATTTATTGAGTGTATGGTTATCTAAGTGTAGTGCTTGATATTCCCTGTTTCCCTTTTATTGCTCATCCATTTATTATATTTTTAAAAAGCAAAAAAGAAATATTCTTTTTTCCAGTCACTACTATAAACAGTATTAATGGCTTAAAAATATTCTAATAATTGTTTGCAGATTAATCATTTTAACAACTATGCTATATTTTACTTCATGTTTTTTTTCTGGCTTGGTATAGAGTCTCTAATGCACTAATCTCCATATTCGTACCTGTATCGTAATTTGTAGCGCTCATAATTTTGCTATGTAAAAATGTCAACAGAAAATGATGGGTTTATTTTATTCCTTGATGTTTCCGTGCCCCAAATCTTAATTTAACTTGATCAAGTTCTAACTTGATCATATATATTTCTTTTTGACTAAAAAGCCCCATTTTCAAAAAATTGTTTCATTGTACAGATGGAAAATAGGCAGTGCACAACAAAAATGGCTTAGTCATTCTGTCCAATTATCTCCTTAGAATGCTTGCAGAAGACATGACTCAAGAATGCCTGTTTAAGTTCTGTCCAAGTTCCACGTTCATGACTCAGCAATCAAGTCTGGCTGCCTACCAGAGGCTCCATAAACATCATGTACCTGCAAGGTGTGGGGACAAGTATTCAATATCAAGTGCAGGCTATTGTTGAGTACATGGCAAAGACCCACAGCATAGCTGAGCTTTACTCTTCTTCTATCCAGAAGTAAGTTATTTGAATGAAAACACCCAATGGTATGCTGGTTAGGGGATTCTGCAATTCACAGAGCAAAAACACTAACTATTCCAAGTTTCATGTCCACTAAAGGGTGTGCAACTTTCCTTTGAACTACTTTTTAAACAATATCAAGTGATGATGGCAATCCAAGGACTAGCTATTATTGAATTTTGGTTAAATTCCCAAAGGTGCACGGATTCACTGAGCAGAATACCTCAAAGTTCTCCAGAGCAGATTACCCTTTTTTCTCATTAACTGGCACTTACAATCTCAATAACTCATTCTGATACTTAGTAGTACAATGAATTAAAAATGTTTCATTCACTTACAGGACAACAGCAAACTGACAAAAATGACTCCTTAAACCACAGACTTCAACAGACTCAAGAGACGGGAAAAGGACACAGAGCAGATAAGCAGGGTTCTCTTTGAAATCAGAAGCAGGGAAGGCATGATTGATTAGTGTCCAGCCCACAAAGGTCCCTCCTAGCCAAACCTGTTAAAGACAGCATGCACAACTGGAAAAACTCCATCAGCTATACTAGCCTTTAGATTTTAAACAGAGCTTAACACATGCAGGGAGTAAGTAACCTCCTTAAGCTCTGGCCATTTTAAGAATCTCAGTGCCATCTCCAAGTCACAAATTGCTTCCCTTGACTTTTGCATCTGGGAGTTTCCAGCAGTACTATTTTAAAACAGTGTTACAGTACAAACCAAAAAGATGCACTGACTGGACAAGGTCTGAAATGGCCAGACCTCTGTTGTGCCAACATCACTGCCTTTGTATTGACACAGTGTGGAAGGAAGGAAGGAAGGAAGGAAGGAAGGAAGGAAGGAAGGAAGGAAGGAAGGAAGGAAGGAAGGAAGGAAGGAAGGAAGGAAGGAAGGAAGGAAGGAAGGAAGGAAGGAAGGAAGGAAGGAAGGAAGGAAGGAAGGAAGGAAGGAAGAAGAGCAGAGTTACGTTAAATCCAAGTGTCTCTCAGCCATTGAGGCAACATAAAGCTGGTTTAGCGTAAGCTTAGCCAGCCCTCAGCCATCTTAGCCAGTTATGACTACGCCCTCCCTCCCTCAACAATTTTAGCCCTCCTCAAATATCACATTTTTTAAAAAAAAGACACATTAGACCCACAGAATGAGGACTTTCCACTCCAGAACTATAACAACCAAAAATCTGGTAATGCCCATGAAGCCTTGTGGAGGCAAGTTCTTAGAACAGCAGTCTATTCATAAATCATGGAATACAGGACAATACAAGGAAGTGCCTTCTGGTTTGATATGGTTCTGTATATTACACATTAACAACAACCCTTCATTTTCTGAATGTAGTATTTTGTGTATCCGCAACTGAAAATGCCAGGAAATGGCCCAGCATTGCTGCACAATGTTGTGCCTTCATTGCCAGCAGGAAAATAGATGCCAAGCTTTATATAGCAAAAGGCAGCCTGAATGTTGTCAAAACCAATGACGGCAGCCAATATGGTCTACAGCAGGGGTCCCCAACCTTTTTCACCCCACAGACCGGCTGGGGAAGGTGGGGCACCGCCCTGCTCTCATGAGCATGCACGAATGAGAGAGTGCACGCACACACATGTGCAAAAAGTGGAGCTTGTGCAGGCATGTGCAAATGGCAGCGTGGCATTCGCACAGGCACGCTGGAGCACGTGTGCATGCACAAATCAGCTCTGTGTGTGGGAGTGCATGTGGGGGGTGGGTGGGAATTCTGTATCTGCGGCCCAGGGGCTGGGGTTGGGGGCCTCTGGTCTACAGGATACCCTCTTGTTCTCACTAACATTCACAAAGTGACACCAAGCAAGGGGAAATCCCAGAAGAGAATTATAGTTTTAATCAGTCAACCAGTTCTCACCCACAAACAAAGCAATTGTCCAGGTAGCTTTTCAACAAGTGTGAATGGTATAAGCCTTTTTCTATTTGGTATCAGCTATTTTAAATCTGAGAATGTTGAGGGTTGCTTGTTTCTGGCACAGTTTTACTTTTAAAATAAAAGTATTTATTTATTTATTTATTTTTATTTATAAAGTAAACTTGAACTTCTTTGCCTTGAATTCATAACTTGAACACCTTTGCCCAAACTTCCCCATATTTGTTACTGAGCAAGACCAGACTGCCTGCTACAAGTGTGCCAAATTTGATGCTGATCCAAAATCCAGTTTCCAAGTTATAATTTCTTTATTTCAGCTACCCCCATTTATAGAATTACTTTGTTGAATGATTTGCTCTGCTGTGCAATAACAGTTACACTACCATCCAGATATAATACAGTGCCCAGTATCCTGTTGCTTAATGTAAGTGAAAACATAACTTTTGCTCAATTTCTTTTTTGTAAACAAAGTATTCCCACTGTGATTTTGGGGGGAATGTCTATGCATGCAGCAAGCCAATTTGAACACACCTCCTCAAATCACAACAGGGGGAGTTTGTTTACTCTGGAAGAAAAGACCAAAAGTTATGATTTGGCTTATACTAAGTAACAGGATTTCAACCATTGGCACTTTTGTCCTGATAGTGAGCCTTCCCGACAAGCCATTTTGGGAATTGGACTAGACAGAGCTTATGGTCTTGTTCCATCCATGTTCCTCTTATATTCTTAACTCTGTATCTTGCTTAAACTGCTGAGATTCTCCAAAGGAGGGGCATGGGTATTTGGCTCCCTTTTGTGTGGGGAATGCTGGAGAAATTTAGCAAGTTTCCAGAACAGGCTGAGAGTAGGAGAGACCTTTGTGATAAGTGCTTTCTTTTAGGGCTGCTTAAAGTTTGAGGAACAACTGAGAGCACCTTTCCTCATTTCTTTCAGCACTATTGTCACTACTTGAATCCTGCCACGTTCTTCACCTGCATGAGTCTTCTTAAGGGAAGGAGCTGGACTTCCAGCCTCACATCTATGTAGTGCCAAATGGTCAGCAGTTGGCGATTAATAATCCGTTCCTAAGACAGAGATGTATTGAGAGATATCATTCTTGGAAAACTGAAGCAGCACAGATGTAGAGCTACATGTAAACGGACAGGGAACACTAATTTGGTGTGTCTTTGTGCAACATAATTTTAGGTTGTCTTTCTCCACACCTCTGCATAGAAACATGAGGAGCAGCCAAACACCAGATTGTCCTTGTAACAACAGCATCTTGCCACTTCAGGAAGGTGTTCTGAGCTGCTTCAAAACCCATAGCTGCTTCCTAAAGTTCTGAGATGCTTTTGTGTAATGATACATGTAACAGCCTCCTTATACCTCACAAAGGGGCCGTTATGTCACTCTCAATCACTCTTGTTTCCACTGCCACCAACCATTCCCTCAAATGAATCTTCAGGCCAAAGTATGAATTCAAAATAAAAATTAAGGTTTATTGTGTACAAACAAAAGGAATGGTAAATCACTTGAATATAAATAATACTTTAATCACTATAATATTATAACTATCACACACCCACTCTCACAGACTCTCTCAACGTAGCACAGTTCTTATCTCTCAGTATCTCCAAGCCCTAACCGTCTCTATCTCAAAGCCCTATCTCCCTATCTCACAGCCCTAACCATCCCTATCTCAAAGCCCTATCTGGCCCTATCTGAATCACTCACACCATTCACTCCCCTTATATACAACAGCTCCACCCCTTATGTCCCACCCCCCCGTCAAGCCATTGGCAGATGACACACAGCTTCAGCAGTGACGGGCAGGTGATGTCATAGCTGTATGTAACAATACACACTCCAGGAGAGACAATGCTACTTACTGTGATTCTTCTGAACATAAAAAACAGACCCAGAAACAGCCAGGATGGGTGTCTGTATACATCTTAGCCCTCTTTAAAAGGTTAATATGTGGGAAGGCACTCAGCGAAATATAAGAGCTGAAAGAGTTAGTTTGTCTCATGCTTTTTTTTAAAAAAAAAATCATAGACATATATTTGAACTCCACATTTCATCAACAGCAGTCGATCTCATTCTCTTTAGATTTCAGTTAATGACAACAAAAATATTCAGATGTGAAAAGGATACTGCTGTAACTAACTGAGCATAATATCACATGAATGTTTGTTATACAACAGGAAAAGGATGAGTAATAATTTAATTCCCTAATTCTTGATCAAAGGGCTGTAGTAAACTGGTAGACAGAAGAAAGAGGGGGGTGGGCGGAGATCAACACATTTTCCTCACAAATGAGATCATGTTAGGATTTTATACTGGTACAAAGAAATCCATATTTTAAAAAGCCTTGATAATAATTCTAACATGATGGAAATACAAGTGGGATTGAGGTATAAGAAAAAACATCCTATGAAGCTCCTTCACAAATGACATGGTGGGTTGTAGGGGATGAGGTGGGTTTGTGAGTGGGACAGATATCAAAAAGATGTTCTTCCTGAGGATTAAGATGAATTATACTGTTCTCTGCTTAGCTGGCAACCTGTGTGTTTTGCCCCAGGCAAGAGACAGATGTGAGTTCATGCTGGCTCTTTTGTCTTCAGAAGTTGGGAATCAGCCTCTGCTTCTTTGTCCCCAGGTGTTTAGTATAATCTGGTATTTCCAAAATCTCCCAGTGACTAATTCATTCAATGTCCATTCTCTACCCTGAGTATAGTCAAAACTGCAGATCTGTCCTGCAACATGGAGATGGTCAAGCCATAAAAATACACATAACCTTTCACTCTGATTTGGCTCTCTAGGACAATCTGCATACCTACCTCTATCCGCCACTATATCCCAGGGTGACAATGCATGTAGAGAAAGAAACGTTTCTGAGTGCTTCCCATCCAGTCTTTGTTTCCTCAGAAGTTGTTTTGTTGACTGCTGAGGCAAGACCTTTGTCAGTGAATTCATTCATTAGTATTTTATTAATCACTTTTCTGTTGTCCACTGGGGACACCAACACCTGGTGCAATGAAACACAGTTAAATACAATCTTTAGAAACAGATTAAGAATAAGTTTTAAAGTAAATGTTAAGATCTGGGTTAAGAACCATGAAGTTTGAGCCAGATCAGTCTCTCTCTCTCTCTCTCTTTACCTCATACAGTATATATTTAAAAATATATAACATATCTAAAAAAAAACATTTAATAGGAGAAACAAGAATTTGAAATGAAATTGGAAGAAAAGGACAGTATAGGATTGCTTGCACATACGTGTGTGTGATGAAGAGTAAGAAGGGCGAGAGATGTTCTTCAAAGTACTCAAAACAAACCTGTAAAATAGGGTCAATAAAGCCATGTTCCAGTGCTGATTCAGGCACTTTCTCCTAGAATTCCAGACAACTTGGCACTTTCTTGACATATTAGACAACAAATCCAATCCCATTCAGTATCTAACTGGAATGTGCGGTGACAGTTATAGTTCAAAGCAATTGGGAAAAAAATGCCAAAGGAAGATTTGCTTTGTGTTTGTTTGCTTGTTTGTTTTGCAGTGAAAATTTATTTCTGGGTTCAGAGCCTTCTGGTTGCATATTTTCAATTAACTGCCAACGTACACAAAAATAGGTTCAGAAGAGAAGCTCCAGCACGGAAGGGGACTTCTAAAATATTTTTTAAAAATGTTGTTTAATTTTTTCACAATTCCCTGAAAAGAAGCATTTTTCAGAGAGATGGCACTTTAAACTTTGTTACAATTTATTCTTTAGTTTTTAACTTTGTTTCTTTTAATACTGTAAGCTGCCTTGGATCCTTTAGGACAGTGGTCCCCAACCTTTTTCAGTCCACGGACTGGCTGGGGAAGGCGGGGCAACCCCCATGCTTGTGTGCATGTGCAAATGATGGTGCAGCGCTCACACGGGCGTGCTGGAGTGCAAGTGCAAACAGGCTGTGCAGGGGTGAGTGCATGCGGGGGGTGGGGTGGGAGGTCTGTCTTGGCGACCCAGTCCGTCTCAGGCCATGGACCGGCACCGGGCTGCAGACCAGGGGTTGGGGACCTCTGCTTTAGGACAGCCTTTTTCAGACTGTGGACCGGTTGGGGGTGCAGCTCTGTGTGCGGGGGTGGGGGCAACCACATGCTCATGGTTGGGCGTGTCACGCTTTGCAGAGGGTTGTATCATGCACGCACGCATGCACATGAGCACGACACACCCACCTGCAAGTGCAACACACCCACCGGGCATGCGTGCAGGGGGGCGAAGAGCTGTGTCCACGGCCCATTTCAAGGAAGCCCATGGACTGGTACGGGCTGTGGACTAGGGGTTGGGGACCCCTGCTTTAGGAGAAATGCATCATATACGTAACCAAACAAGCAAGCCTGCCTGCCTGCCTGCCTGCCTTCCTGTCTTCCTGCCTTCCTTCCTGCTGGATACTTTAAAGATTTTTGGCAGGATTTTTAAAAAATACTCTCTCAAAACTGGGCTTTCAACAGCACCAAATGTGGTGCCATATTTTAAAGCATTTGAAACTGATTAGCAGCATTTAAAGTTTTCCTTTTTAAAAAAGAAAATATTCTTTGACAGAGAAGAAGGGAAAATGATTACACATGGGAAAAGTAAAATTTGCTTGACTCAAGGTGAAAATATAACAAACCAAAGAGCTTAATAAAAGGTGTGGGAGGAAAACCCCTTTTCCTTGTTAGCAATTTCTAGGTAATAGTCTTCCCTTTAAACTCATGATAGGGCCCCAGCAGGTTAAGCTGTAATACCCTCCAAAATATAACCGTGGGGCCCTTTCAAAGGCTTGTAGGAGACATTACGAGAACTTTCCACAAATGACCTTCAACTGAATGTCTAAACAGCCGGCTTTTTTTAAAAGCATCCAGCCCTTCTGCTTTGAATGTGTGCTCACTCAAAGAGCCATGGTTTCGGTTATGTTCTTGATTAGCTCACTGCAGAGTGCTTTCAGAGGCAGCTCAGCTAAATTATGAAAACATATAAAAAATTTGAAATTTATGATTCATACTCTTGCCACACTGCTTCCCTATACCTTTTGGCCTTAAATAGGTGAGGGAAATTCCCTGTAAATCTCACAACACTCTGAGCCCAATTCATATGCTGGGATGGTCTGGATATAATTAAACCACTTGAATCCACTGACATGGGATGTGCCGAAGATCTCCACTGAATTATATATGTATTTCAGCAATTATATATATGGAAGAAGCACTCCGTCCATAACAAAAAGGAAACAAGAGTACGCAGGAGACCCACAGATCTTCTGAAAGGAACCAGACTTTCATGAATATACCAGTTGGGCATAGCTGGATAACTGGATTAGTCTCTATCCAGTCAATATCTGGTTCATGTGGATTCTAGGATATGGGAAGAAGAGACAGAACCAAAGGGGATAAATCTTGCAGGATAAATCTGACCATAACATTGAACACCCTGATCTTACTCACAAGTATTGAGGCAAAGATGTTTATGCAAGTAGCTGAGAAAAGCAGCTACTGTTTTTCTCAGCTAATTGCATAAACATCTTTGACTCAATACTTGTGAGTAACATTACTGAAAGATACGAACTAGAACCTCTTGTTTCAGTTCTGTACAGTTCTGTACATTTTTTTGAAATTCTGTGCCAAAATAAGTACACATTTTCTACTGTATTACTAGTGGTTTTTTGTTTGTTTTGTTTTTTGCAAGCTCTTTCTGCTTACATCATCTGACTTTGTGTAATATGCAAAGACTGGTGCACTGTGTGCCCCAATGTGCCCAATTCTGCCCTCATGTTTTGACTAGAGAATAGTATCAAGGTCAGTGGAACTGTAAATTTGAGTACACATCGGCTGAAATCCAGTTACGGTCATTTTATACCATGCAACAAGGATGATGTCCTCAGCTAAAGATATAATTTAGTTGAAATTAAGTTAAAACTTCTTATCCTACCCTCCTCTGAGGCTTGCTACAGATCTCTTTTGCCCTAGGGAAGCCTTTGGGAGTCTCAGGTTGTGGGGCATACAACCTTCCATCTTGGAAAATTGCTGACAGATCTCTGATGACACGATAGCTACTGGTGGTTTTCTGATGCAAGAGGCTCCCCCAAGGCAAAAAGGGGGAGTCTCCCTGAGGAGCCTTCAAACTTGAAGGGTGGGAACAGATTCAGTTCAATTAATGATGTCTGTCATCAGCTGATGGCATTATCCTCACTGTGTGTTGTAAAGTTGTACTATAGGATTTTAGCCATAGTGCCCTTAGGTTTGCTTATTGGCTTGGGAGCTGTAGCTCACGTTTGCACTGAATCTTCAGACTGAACTAGTTTCTTCCCATCTCTTGCATCAGCTTACATTCTAACAGGGATGTTGGTAAGTCTTTGGACCCAAGTCCCAAGTCTGAGTCTTTAGTACCAAGTCCCAAGTCCCAGGCCTCAAGTCCAAGCCACAAGTTTTGGTTGGAGGCTGGGAGGGGACATGTCCATGTGCCTGGCTTCCCTTCCCGGAGCAGGCCCTTGCCTCTGTGCATGCTCAGAACTAGTGGGCCTGCTCCCCCACTGCCTACCCGCTCCTGCCATACCCCCACCACCCCACTGCCCCCTCCCCTGTCTACCTGCTGCTGTTGAATGCCACTGTCCTCAGAAGCAAGCTATAGGCTCAGCTTCCTTTCCAAGAGTAAGACCTCTGGATTCTGGGCATGCTCAGAGGTCTGGGCCTCCTACTAGTAGGGAAATCAAGCCTGCTGGTTGCTTCTGAGGACAGTGCCATGTGGCATTGCCAGGAGGAGGTAGGTGTGGGGGCAGAATTGACAAGGAACTCAGAAAAATGGTTCCAAGTTGCAAATCAAGTTTGAGTCACTGGGGGAAAAAACCCAAGTCGAATCCAGCTTGAGTCATTGGTGTGTCTTAACTGTGACTCAACAGCAAGTCTCAATTCACAAGCCCATCCCTGCATTCTAATAACAATGAGATAAGAAATCCCTCTAAAACTGCAGAAAGAAGGGCAAGAAACATGCTGTAAAGATGTATGATTGCTGCTTTGATTTTTTGGGGAAAATGGGAAGGGCTAAATATTACACTTTAAATACAGACCACTTAGTGAAGAAATAAAAGAGTATATTTCTTTTTACTGGAAATAGACCTGAGATGTATTTTATGACAGATAGATAAGTAGATTTACTTTATCACATATTAGTTCCTTTGCATTATGTTTGTGGAGTGAAAAATCATTTATTTACATTATTTTTTGCAAATGCTGTTGATTTCTATATGGCTGAAGCCATTCTGACTTTATTTTTAAAAGCACTAAAATTTTTATTTCTGTAAGTAATGGATCAGTTAGAATGCAGTTGTTTTTTGAAGTGTCCACTTCTTCCTATTTTAATTAACTTTTTCACCTATGATCCTTTCGGACCTCTCAGGTGCAGAGAGTCTAGGCATGAATCTCTGCATATAGGTTTGTTCTAGATTAGGATTGCTATCTTTTTTTAATGGGAGGCTTCCCATCTTTCATGTTTATATACCCAGCAGGTAATAGCAGACCATTACTATACTGGGAAAAAATGTAGCTATCAGATTTTGCTAGTGCAAATGGGGAAGATTTTTTTTTTAGTTTGCTTTTGAAGCATCCACACATTTTTCCCCACAATGAGAATACAAAGAACTTCTGATTTATCAAAAAACAAATGCAGGAGAATGTTGGATCCGCTGTTGAGCTTACCTTCAGCAGCATGGGTCCCCTTTGCCTCCTTCCCAGAATAACGCGAGGCACTTGGAGTCTCGCAAGAGCCTCCCTGGAAGGGGGGGGAAATGAGTGAGCTACTTAACTGGTGTTCCTCCCTTGCTCCGTCCTCTTC
Organism: Pogona vitticeps; assembly: GCF_051106095.1. Classification (NCBI taxonomy): domain Eukaryota; kingdom Metazoa; phylum Chordata; class Lepidosauria; order Squamata; family Agamidae; genus Pogona; species Pogona vitticeps. The sequence continues at coordinate 162,799,554 of NC_135785.1, forward strand.
CTTGCTGGCAACAGAAGGAGCATGGAGCTGGGCGGCTCACCATTCAATACAGCATATGACAAACAGGGGTTTAGGGCCCTGAGCAACCCTTGGCCCAGTACAAGTACACAGATAGGTGGCTGGGCAATGCCATATTCGCAAGCTTCGTTTCCTGTTCTGATGAGCTTGACCGCATGTGTGGTACCTGATACTGGGTACCATTTGGCGACCATGCTATGCCTTTGGGTGATCACCTCATCCCTGCAACCAAGGAAAAAAGATGCTAGGTAAAAAGATTGACCTTTTTGAGCTTTTCAACAGAGATGTAGAAAAGAAGGACCTTGATAGCGAGGATGAAAAAGATAAGGAGAGGTGTAGGAGACACAGACCTGAGAGGACATGGACTAATTGGCTTCCTGGTTTCCTGATTTATACTGGGGTGGTAGTGAGGTCACAGCCCTGGAGGGCACTGTCATTATTCCAGTACCTTGATTTGATATACAAGGTATACATAGACTTTGTTGAGCAAGCATGGTTGATCTACAATGAATCATTTCGTAGGAGAAGTGTGATTCATCCGAATTTAAGGTGGAATGAGCCTTTACCAGAGCTTTGGTTACAGTCTATGACACCTGCTAAGCCAAATTTAGGTGACAGGTTTGATAGTGGACATCTTATATGTAAGGTGGGCCAGAATCAGGACCCCTCTTGTAGGCATGGGGCAGATGGTACAACCCTGCCTGCTCTGTTGGGAATACAACATGAGAGATGCATGTAGGCGAAAAGCATGCATTTTTAGGCATGAATGCTCTTTGTGTGGAGGTCAACATCCCAGCTCATTCTGTTTTAAAGCCAGAGCTCAAAGTGGCAGCAAAGACCCTGGTGGTAGCAAGAAGTCCAACAATGGAGGGAGTAATCCTGGCACAGGGCCCTGGTCCAATTAAGGTTTCTGTGTTGGAGACATGGCTGCATGAATAACCCTAAGCAGGAAGATGCTGAATACATTTTAGAGGGTTTTCAGTGTGGTTTCAGGATACCAGCAGTGGGAAAGCATAAGGCGTTTTTTCGCACACAACCTGAAATCAGTAAAAGGGATGTAGAATACAGTTCAGGAAAAGGCTGAGAAGGAGGTTAAGGAAGACAGAGTGTTGGTACCTTTTCAAATACCTCCTGAAGAATCTGAGGATTTCACCACTGGGTGTGGTACCGAAAAAAGAACCAAGGGGAGTTTCAGCTCATCCATCACTCACCATACCCACAGAGAGAGTCAGTGAACAATGCCATCTGGAGTTGTGCACCGTGCATTACACCTCTTTCAATGAGGCAGTACGTATGGTCTGGAAGTGCGGCATGGGGCTGAGCTCACAAAACTGGCTATGTTCCTTATATTCTTGAGAATAGAGTTAGACACTAGCAGCAGACATCCAGATTGCCTGATGGTAAACTAAGCAACCTTTAGGCTAGGATTGCCTTGACATCCAAAAAGGATAGGTGTTCTTGAAAGAACTACGGGAAATAGTTGGGCATCTGAACTTGAAATTCAGGGTGGTGGCACCAGGTTGTGTACTCCGGTGCAGGTTAGGTGATACGATAAAAGGTATTCTTTGTCCTTTCCATAGGACGAGAGTCAAACAGGGTATGAGGCAGGATCTGCAAGTTTGGAGCCAGTTTCTAGATGAGTTTAGCAGAATTTCCTTTCAGAGGTCTGAGAAAAGTCTTAAGGCAGCAGTAACACAAGTCAAATTTTGCCTTCTGATTCTCCACTGAGTTTGTATCATAAATTTGCTGTCACATGACCTTGAGCCAGACATCCTGGAGAGTGAAGTCAAGTGGGCCTTAGAAAGCTTGTCTAACAACAAGGTCAGTGGAGGAGATGGAATTCCAGTTGAACTATTTAAAATCTTAAAAGATGATGCTGTTAAGGTGCTACATTCAATATGCCAGCAAGTTTGGAAAAAGCAACAGTGGCTAGAGGACTAGAAAAGATCAGTCTACATCCCAATCCCAAAGAAGGGCAGTGCCAAAGAATGCTCCAACTACTGTACAATTGCACTCATTTCACACACTAGCAAAGTTATGCTCAAAATCCTCCAAGGTAGGCTTCAGCAATATGTGGACTGAGAACTCCCATAGATACAAGCTGGATTCCGAAGGGGCAGAGGAACTAGAGAAAGCCAGAGAGTTCCAGAAAAACATCTACTTCTGCTTCATTGAATATGCAAAAGCCTTTGACTGTGTGGAACACACCAAACTATGGCAAGTCCTTAAAGAAATGGGAGTGTCTGATTACCTTATCTATCTACTGAGAAACCTATACGTGGGACAGGAAGCAACAGTTAGAACTGGATATGGAACAACTGATTGGCTCAAAATTGGGAAAGAAGTATGACAAGGCTGTATATTGTCCCCCTGCTTATTCAATTTATATGCAGAATACATCATGCGAAAGGAGGAATCCCAAGCCGAAATTAAGATTGCCGGAAGAAATATCAACAACCTCCGATATGCAGATGATACCACTCTCATGGCAGAAAGTGAGGAGTAATTAACGAACCTTGTAATAAGGGTGAAAGAGGAGAGTGCAAAAAACAGTCTGAAGCTCAACATCAAAAAAACTAAGATCATGGCCACTGGTTCCATCACCTCCTGGCAAATTGAAGGGGAAGATATGGAGTCAGTGACAGATTTCACTTTCTTGGGCTCCGTGATCACTGCAGATGGAGACAGCAGCCACAAAATTAAAAGATGTCTGTTTCTTGGGAGGAACACGATGAGAATCCTTGATAGCATCTTAAAAAGCAGAGACATCACCTTGCCAACAAAACTCCTCATAGTCAAAGCTATGGTTTTTCCTGTAGTGATGTATGGAAGTGAAAGCTGGACCATAAAGAAAGCTGACCAAGAAGAATTGATGCTTTTGAATTGTGGTGCTGGAGGAGGCTCTTGAAAGTCCCCTGGACTGCAAAAAGAACAAACCTATCCATTCTGAAGGAAATCAACCCCGAGTGCTCACTGGAAGTACAGATCCTGAAGCTGAGGCTCCAATACTTTGGCCATCTCATGAGAAGAGTAGACTCCCTGGAAAAGACCTTGATGTAAGAAAAATGTGAAGGCAGGAGGAGAAGGGGACAACAGAGATGGTTGGACAGTGTCATCGAAGATACCAAGATGAATTTGACACAACTCTGGGAGGCAGTGGAAGACAGGAGGGCCTGGCGTGCTCTGGTCCATGGGGTCACGAAGAGTCGGACACGACTAAACGATGACTGCTGCCTTAGACAGGGAAAATAAAGTGCTGCACGAAGAGTGGCATATATTCTGCACCTTCAGGGCTTTCCAGTTTGTGACCCTTCTCCTTCTCTAAATAACATCCTTTATAATGGCAAACATTCACCCTTATCTGAGACCTTTAAGGACACCTGCTAATGATGTGACTATGAGGCTGTAGAGTTGGCCATGTGATTATAAGTTATACCCCAAACTATGACCATGATTAGAAGAGATGATTCCTTCAGTAGTGCTGGAAACATGTTAATATCATAGCAGACATTTTCCATGCTTTCTAGAGTTTATTGGATGTCTTGCTTTGTTTTGAGACTAGTCCTCTGGAAGTGCAGGGGTTTGTTTGCAAGGCTAATTGCTCAGTCATGAAGGTTTCCCTGAGTGAAGTCCCTGGCACACTAACAAATTTCAGCTGCTAAAACTGGGCTCTTTACAATGTATAGTTTGCCTCTCAGAGGATCTCTAGGGTAATTTACTCATTATTATTCTGGATATTCTTGTGTTCCTAGTGCTCTTTTTGTATCTACAGCCTTTTAATTCTCTGCCATCATGCCCATTCCTGACTTTAAAAGTCTGCCAGTAAAAAAAAAAAGACTCTGTCCTCTGTCCTGGCCTTCTTCCAAACTCCATCATCAGATTAGTATTCGACTTGATGTTTGTGCTTTAGCATTATAATTCATCATCTTGTAAATGTACAGATACCTAACACCTCTGTCGCTATGTATTATTTAGATTTTTAGTTCCACATGGAAGGGACGAGGCAAAAGATTAATTAAGTCTAACACTTTGAGGTCTATTCATTTATTGATGTGAAGGGGGATTTACATTCATAAGTCAATGTTAACAGTAATGGACAGTTCTTGCATAAATCATCTAAGTCATTCCCATGAAAAGGAAGGCTTTTTGGTGAACTTCTTGTTAGCCTCTTTACTGTTGCTCAAAGTGCACAAAATGGCATGCTACATTTATTTATTACCTTTCTCTAGGATTTCCCCTTCCCTCCCTCAAGAATGATGTCAACTTAAATCATGTAGGGAAGGGACAATTGAAGTGGTGCCAGTTCTCTGTGCATACATCCAGCATTGTTTCCTGCTGTCCTAAAAAGCTAATAATAAATAAGAATTGACTGCTATCAAGTTGATTCCAACTTATGGTGAACCTTTCCAGGGTTTCCCCTGGTAGAGAATACACAGTGGTTTACCATTCCTTTATTGGGGTGCCCTGGGACTGTGTAGCTTGCCCATGACTACACAGGCTGGCTCTTCTTCCAGGAGGCATAGTGGGGAATCAAACTCCCAACCCAGATACTTAAACCACGGAGCTATCCAGCTAACCCTAAAAAGCAGCAGTCCAAATATTACAACTAATATTCACAGACAACAAAAAGTAAAGAATTCTGTAACCCAACAGCCTGCCTCAAAGAAGGACTTCACTCATTTTGAAGCAAAAGCTTGACGCTGATCTGAATGCAGCACAACACAACACACACACGGACACATATGTAAGAAAACTTTCCATTTGTTTTGGTCTGTTCTCCCAGGGCTTATGTGACTTCAACCAAATGTGGAATTGCTGATTCTGACCTTGAAAACTGAGCAAACATATTGGCCAAGATCAGCCAATATTATGCATTTGTAAGTCCCATTTGTTTCCGCTGAGGCGGGCTTAAGGTGCTTATGTTTGGCAGGAATGCACCATCACCACCCACTTTGAATCAGAATGTAATTTTTTTCAATAAAAATGTGATTTAACATTTTGATTGTGCATTTGAAATGCTCAAAGCACTCCGCACAAATTATCTTTATAAACCTGACAACAGTATTATAAATCTACCTGGGCAAGTAGACTGGCAGGTATGGAATAGAAGGTGGCTTATCTAAAGTCACCCATTGAGCTCCTGGGTATAATTGGTGTTTGTGGGGGTTAACCGGGTAGAAATATGTTCTTAGCTGCTGCTGCTGTACAATTTTGCTCTGAATACACACATGGGTTCAAATGTATCAGGAGGACTAATCCCTCACCTTAAAGACTCAAACTAAAATGGTTTCGCAATGATGCTAAGAATTCACTTTGCACATGCCCAAGAATATTTTAAGTCTGTATGTACCAGAATGGAGCATTGTGTTTTTTAAAGTGAGGGTGATAGAAGCAGCTATGAATGCTTCGTTATGTCATAATGATTTGATGAAGGAGGTCTGTGTGGCAGCCACAATATACTGGGAAACAGTGAATGTGGGGTGAATGATTTACATCTAGGATTTCGGGGGGGGGGTGCCCTGGAATTTCTGGACCAATCAAAGGACACACAACAGCCCAAGAGAGATAGGGGAAAATAATAGTGCCATTCTAATTGTGAGCCAATACAACATTAAGGACCAGGCGAGCAAAGCATGAAGAGTCATTTAATTACTTTCTAGCCTTGTAGTCTTTATCTGAAGACAGCCCTTCCATGAAGACACCCCAATGGAATTTTGTCTCGAAATGCGTTAAGTGTACATGACAGCAAGGTTTCCCGACACAGTATCATTTTAAAAATGGAATATATCTTTTTTTGGTTAATGCTTTAAACAAGGAGGAGACAGAAGAGCACAGCTTTTTCCTCAGAGGAGATAAAACTTGGTTGTCAGCATGTCATGTGTTAGCTTCAGTCAACTTTTTTCACATAGTCATCATCCAGCCAGCTGTACTGTGAAAGTGTTTGAGAATGGAGAAGAGAAATTTGACTTGATGAAAAAAAAAAGAGAATACATTTTTGTGAAAAGGCCTTCAAACCATAGGCACAAGAGGCCTGTTGGGTGTAATCATGTGAGGACTAAAAAGTTTAAAGGTGAAGGGCATATGGGCATTCCTACTTCAACTGTCCCCATCTCCAAATTGTCCCTACCATGGGGATGTGTTTTTGCACAATTTTTCTTTTTTTTTTACATTCATTAAAAACAAACAAACCCAAACACAGATCCAAACTCATATTCTTTCCATTAAATCTATGAAGAATGTGTGAATTTAGGACCATTCTTATCAAAAAGAAAACATCAAAATTCTCCCCCACCTATCCTGGCCAGACTCAATAGGTGGTGCTATTTCCATCACAGGGAGGGTCATCTTGTACGTGCCTGTCAAGTCTGAATAGCAGAGCTTTAAGAATATGGCGCTCTGACTTCCGGCTTGACGCTGCAACGAGATAGGAGCAGGAGAACGGAGTTCTGTCTCCTGGCCTGATTTCTGACATTTTTCGGACCCCCCAGGAGGTTAAAACCACCCAAAGATGTGGTGAATTGGGGGAGAAGCCTGTTGATCATGGGGGGCAGCATTACCCCAATTTGATCATGGAAAATCTCCAATTAACCAGTGGGCAGAAACAAGCAGCTGAACAGCTTGCTTGCAAGTCGTCGGCAGCCGGCAATAGAGAAGTGACAAATCAGCTAATTAACATTGTCATTACCACTGGGTGAGATATGAAATTATAACTATACTGCTCTATGACTATTCCTGGATGAAATAATCCCTTTAACAGAAATAAGCGTCTCTTATCCCCACCACTTATAGAGCTGTGGTGGATCGGGAGAGGGTGAAGGAGATGTAAAGAAAATAAATTGGACACTAATTAAACACTTAATTATACTTCAAGGAAGGAAGTTTGGTATTAATTTGGCATTAGAAACTGAAGAAATTTTCCTCTTAAAATTATTATTAGCCAAACAACGCTGGGAGTTAAATTGTTTATGTTATGGCTATCTACAGCACTGGCAAAAAGCCCAGAACAATGACCCTGAATACTCAAGCTTGGAATGTGTTTGGACTTTCATTTTTTTCCCCTGAGAACTTACTAAAACATAGACAAATTAACCCTGGAAAGTCTAACAAAGACAATACATCTTGAAATATATATCTGGCTAATATGCACCTATGTGGACCAATAAAATATTTGGATGTATCCTGGGTTCTGAACCCAACTGAAACACAGGCCAGAATAGAATCAGTACTGGAATGGACCATTCTTGGAGCTGGATTACAAAAAATATCAGGCCGTGAATACAAACATCGAGTGAACTGAGTTGTCAACTTACATCTGAGATTGGATTCAAAATTAACCCTAAATATGATCAATCCTTTAAAGTGGACTTACTGAAGTAATTATTGATGGAACTGGACTGATTGCTTTAAGCTACTGGACATCTTTCACTTGGAATACAAGTACTTGACATCTTGAGACATAATGCTACAACAAGGAAAATATTGCGATGAAACAAAATCTATCCTTCAAGTAATTTTAGAAATAGTGAGAGATCCCACAACAAAGAGGCGAAATTATTCAATGAGCAACTAAGGAAGGACTATATTCAACAGGAGATAGGGAATAACGACCAAGGAAATGTGAGGGCGGTGGATGATGTACGCCAACCAAAGGAATGGCTGAAGGAAATCAGAGGAGAAAATTTAGGAGATTTATTTCTAACCCTGGACCCAAGGAGAATCTTAGGTGTGCTAAGGGAAGATAAGGGGAGAGAATCAGCAGAATTAATTAAAAATAGCCTGGAAGATCAAGTGCATAAAATAATCTCAGACGATACAAGGGATGACACAATTTTTAGAGAGATAGGAATAAGAATTGGGAAAAGACAAACAAGAGAAAGAGTTGTGGGTTTTCTGGGCTGTTTAGCCATGTTCTTAAGGTTTTTCTTCCTAACGTTTCACCAGTCTCTGTGGCTGGCATCTTCAGAGGACAGGAGTCAGAACAGAGCACAGATAGAGTTCTGACTCCTGTCCTCTGAAGATGCTGGCCACAGAGACTGGTGAAACGTTAGGAAGAAAAAAACTTAAGAATATGGCCAAACAGCCTGCAAAACCCACAACAACCAAGAGAAGGAGTTAGAAAAAATGTGGCCCTCAACATTAACACCTAACTTCTGGAATTGTAAGGGGACCTATCTTATATATTAGAAAGGGAAATAAACTGAAATAAGGGATCACTAATCAGGGTAAAGGCATAACACGGTGGTTCTTAAGATGAATTGAAGCTTGATATAAGAAAGAGGTAAAACAAATAGTACTTAATTAACATATATTAGCTATGATATTGATATAGACATGACAGAAAATGTGGAGACAGAAATTGCTAAAGAATTATATAAAGAAAATTATTGGTATAACATACAAAGTTAGTTGGTTAAATTGCCTCAAAATTATATAGATTTGAAACCAGAATTGCTTTTATTAGGTATGTTATTAGAGGATTTTGAGAACATTGTATACTATGAAAGCAATATTATGATAGTAGCCAATATGGTGCACTAAAATACACATATGATTTGTTTAAATGTTTAAAAAATGTATAGATTCTAAAGGGACAATTAAGAAGACACTGATACTGAGAAAAGATGAAACTACATTTTAGAACTGACAATACATTGAGAGAAAGTCCAGGCCTCAGAAAGACCTAACCCTGAAACAGTCATACCTACCTCAAAAGTATTTATAGCTGACATAGAATAACAGTATAACTCTTCTTCTTTGTCTAACCACCTTTTTGATAGATGGCCCACCTTTGGAATGCTTGTAGGAGGAAGCAAGCAAGTAACATACACCAGTGATTCACAGGATTGAAGGCCATATATCAGGGCCCAGAAAGAAAACACATAGACATACCAATAGATAAGGGAAATGGATACTCTTGTCCCTAGACTTTCAGGTGCATCTAGGGCCCAGGTCAAGGAGAGATGGGGGCACAATATGCATATCTACATGTAATCAATAGATTAGCATAGTTGGCATCAATTACCCAATGTGGGACTGGATCCAAAGTTGGGGTACAACTGGCCAATAGAATCATAGCATTTTATTGCTCTTTGTCTGTATCATTGTAAAATATATGTACTCTATATGTTCAAGGTCTTCTCTTTTTTTAAGAGGTGACCTTTCTTGCTCTTTGAAATAAAATCAGGCCTTTGGTTCAGCTGTTGCGTCTATGCCTGATTCCTTGCAGGAAAATCTGGCCGGTAACAACCCCAAGATGCAAAAACAAATAATTATAAGCAACCCATGTAACACGATGTTTAACAAGCATGTAGATACATTGAAAAATTAATAAAATATTATATATAAAAATAATAATTTGGCACACCAAGCCCCCTGTTTGAATGAGTGAATGTACAACTCCCCCCCCCCCAAAAAAAAGGTTGTAGAGAGAAGTGGGAGGCAGCTACACAGCAGGAGGCGTTCATTGGCTTGAAGGCTCCTGGAGGTGGTGCAGGGAAAGTGTCAGGGTTCAGTAGAAAAGGCACCAGGACCCAGTCCAGAGCAAGACCACAGGAACAAGTTAGAAACAACCCCACAGCCCAAGCAGAGGGCAACCGGCTAAGGTGTTGAGTCCAAACAGCAGCCAAGTAAAAGGATAACACAATTCATGGTCAGACAGTCCAGGAGTCAAAAGATGAACAGTATAATGGCAGCAGGGTCCTGCAGGCAAGGCAGGAACCACCAGGCAGGCAAGGCAAAAACACAGCCCAGCCCAAGATCTTTGTTGTTAAAGCAAAGGTCTGTAGGAAAAGCCTGTTCTCATACAGCACAGTCCTCAGATTCCATAGGTGGCCCTCCTGAGGAGCTGGGCAACAGCTGCAGGGAAAGGACCTGGTCCTGCAATCTCTAGAGCAGTTTTCCCCAGAGGGATGGGGTCGATCCTGCATACACTAAGGTTGCATGGTTCCAGCATGGCCCCAGTCCTGACAGTAGGTCTCTGATCTCAAAGAAATTGTGAAATTCCTGGAACTAAGTATTGTGCAGTCTAACAGATGGCTAGTCCTATTTCAGGGCTGGCTTCTTATGCTCATCCTTTTTGTAAATGAAACAGACAACAAGGGAAGGTTGCACTGTCTGTTTTTAAGATCCCACTTGCTCCTCTGAAGTACTACCTTTGCCTGCTGTCTACTAGGGGCTAGATAAGTACAAGGGGCATGAGGGTGGGTTTAAATCACTTGTTACTTTATGTTATGCTGTTGTTATGTGCCGTCAAGTTGATACCAATTTATGTTGACCCTTGTAGGGGTCAAGATAAGTGAAATATTTAAGTAGTAGCAATGAACTTCCATTTGTGAGTGGGGATTCAAACCCAGGCCTCCTGAGTCGTAGTCTATCATTCTATCCATTACTCTACACTGGGTATCCACTGTGTGTTGTAATCTGCATTATTTCCCATAGTCGTTTAGTTTAGTCGTGTCCGACTCTTCGTGACCCCATGGACCAGAGCATGCCAGGCCCTCCTATCTTCCACCGCCTCCCGGAGTTGTGTCAAATTCATGTTGGTTGCTTCGATGACACAGTCAAACCATCTCATCCTCGGTCGTCCCCTTCTCCTCTTGCCTTCACACTTTCCCAACATCAAAGTCTTTTCCAAGGAGTCTTCTCTTCTCATGAGATGGCCAAAGTACTGGAGCCTCAGCTTCAGGATCTGTCCTTCCAATGAGCACTCCCATCCCTTGGTGCAATTTCAGTCACATCACCATTTTTGTTTCTCCCATCATCTGCTGAGTTTCCTGTGGACTTCGAAAATTCTTGCCAGAAACAACCAGAGAAGACTCTTCCCCAAACTTAATGCTCAATTACCAATATTCTCAGCCAAAACATTCCCTTGGTGTCGTGTTTTCTTAGAATGTATGTGCAAGGTATTCCAAAATATTTTCCCATTTCACACTTCTTGTTTTTTTAGCACAATGTACACAAAAGCAGCATGCTTGTCACTAAACGTCTGCATTGTCTTTTGGCAAATGTGAAATAATCAACCACATCAGAGTTATTTGTTTGATTTTTTTTAAAATGAAACTGTAGAGTGGAATAAAGATCCACAGTTTACCTCCAAGGTAGAGAAACACATGCAGACACAATACTACTTATTCCATTCAGCATTTGTAGGGTAAAAAGACGGTATGTGATTTGAAGTGAAGTAAATGGAAATCAGTATTGGTACACTGAATTTCTGGTGTCAAAGGATAAGATGAGAGAAAGCTGAACAGCCCAATGAAGTGCAAGAGCTTTCCTTCAGATTCCAACCATGGAGGCTTAAGGGAGGGCTCAGATGATATCATTGCACACTATATATTCTCCTGCAGCCACTGCAACAGCCATTTTGTAGAGCTGTGGAGCAAAATGAAAGACTTGTGTCACTGCTTAGATAGCCTTGTGGTGTTTCGGAAGAGTCCTCTTTTTTATCTTCTTCCCACTCATATTTGTTTACTAACCATTACTGAAATATTGCCACATTATTAGGATTGAGTGTGAGTGATTGTGGAAGGATGACTGCTATAAGGGTTTTGGTTGGATGTTTTTGTTTGTTTTGTTTAGTTGTTTAGTCATGTCCGACTCTTCGTGACCCCATGGACCAGAACATGCCAGGCCCTCCAGTCTTCCACTGCCTCCTGGAGTTGGGTCAAATTCATGTTGGTCGCTTTGATGACACTGTCCAACCATCTCATCCTCTGTCGTCCCCTTCTCCTCCTGCCTTCACACTTTCCCAACATCAGGGTCTCTTTCAGGGAGTCTTCTCTTCTCATGAGAGGGCCAAAGTATTGGAGCCTCAGCTTCACGATCTGTCCTTCCAGTGAGCACTCAGGGTTGATTTCCTTTAGAATGGATAGGTTTGTTCTCCTTGCAGTCCAGGGTACTCTCAAGAGCCTCCTCCAGCACCACAATTCAAAAGCATCAATTCTTTGGCAGTCAGCTTTCTTTATGGTCCAGCTCTCACTTCCGTGCATCACTATAGGGAAAACCATAGCTTTGACTATGAGGAGTTTTGTTGGCAAGGTAATGTCTCTGCTTTTTAAGATGCTATCAAGGTTTGTCATCGCTTTCCTCCCAAGAAGCAGGTGTCTTTTAATTTGTGGCTGCTATCACCATCTGCAGTGATCATGGAGCCCAAGAAAGTGAAATCTGTCACTGCCTCCATATCTTCCCCTTCTATTTGCCAGGACGTGATGGATCCAGAGGCCATGATCTTAGTTTTTTGATGTTGAGCTTCAGGGAGGGACGTGGTGGCACTGTGGGCTTAACCGCAGAAGCCTGTGCTGCAGGGTCAGAAGATTAGCAGTCGTAAAATCAAATCCACACGATGGAGTGAGCTCCCGTCGCTTTGTCCCAGCTCCTCGCCAACCTAGCAGTTTGAAAGCATGTAAATGCGAGTAGATAAATAGGTACCATCTCATTGGTAAGGTAAACAGCATTCTGGGTCTAAGTTGCACTGGCCATGTGACAACGGAAACTGTCTTCGGACAAACGCTGGCTCCACGGCTTGGAAACGGGGATGAGCATTGCCCCGTAGAGTTGAACACGACTGACTAAATGTCAAGGGGAACCTTTACCTTTAGACCGTTTTTTGCACTCTCCTCTTTCACCCTCATTAAGATGTTCTTTAAGTCCTCCTCACTTTCTGCTATCAGAGTGTTATCATCTGCATATCTGAGGTTGTTGATATTTCTTCCGGAAGTCTTAATTCCGGCTTCGGATTCCTCCAGTCCAGCCTTTTGCATGATGTATTCTGCATGTAAGTTAAATGAGCAGGCAGACAATATATAGCCTTGTCGTACTCCTTTCCCAATTTTGTGGTGCGAATGCTGACCATTGCCCACTTGGGTTCTGACCACATTCTTGCCCCTGAAATGGATGGTGCTGTGTGCTCCCCTCAGGTCATAGCCATTTATGACCTCTATTTACAGGACCTTTTAAAAAAACATGTAGAAATGGATGAATAGTATCTCAGACTCTGAATGAAGTGGTCTGAAATGTCTCTTAAAGGGCTGAGAGTAGGTGGGTCCCAACCGATTTTGGGGAACAGAGTAGGTTGTGGGCCTTCTACACATGTCAGCTTGTCACACAGAAGCCCTGTGCCACCATTCCAAGAAGTGTGCAGTCCAGTCCTTTTCCTTCATGTCACCTTGTTCCTGTGTAGCAGGAAGACTCCACTGTAAATGGAAACCTCCCACATTTCTTAGACGACTTCCTGTATAAACGGTTATCCTGGCTGAGCTGGACATAACAGGGCTGAAACTTGGAGACTCCATGCTTTTAGAAGGCCTGATGAGTGTGAATGAAGCAGCTATTCCATCATAGCTCATTGGAATGCATCTACTGTGCCTTTAAAAATGTGGTGTTTTAACTCTGTGTCTTTGTGTTAATTACTAATCATAGCTTTCTTTTAGTTTAAAGAAATGGAGCTTTTATTGTTCATTGTTACTGGGAGGCTTGAAATAACCAGTTCTGATCACCTTATTGCCAGCTGGCCACCAGAGGGTTCTAATTACACAGTTTATTAAGCTTGAAGAGAGAGGTCACTGGAAATAGTAGGCCCCACAGAGGAATCATTTCAAATAAAAGACAAATTAAAGCGCTAGTTCAAACAAAACAAGGCACTTTTTAGTTTCCCTCTCACAGGCATTCGTTCTCCTGTTTTCTCCCCGGCGGGTCTAAGGGTCTAAGTACATGGTAGATGCAGATGTCTGCAACAAAACTCCGGTGACTAATATTTGGAAGTAACAGCACAGCAGCCTTGGCAGATCAGAGGAGCTGTTTCTTTGCTTCACCTTGTCCACTAGCCAGCTATTCTTCTCCCAGTGGAATTCAAGCACTTAGTGGCCAGAATCCTATTGCTTAGTGCAGTACAGTAAATTGCAGTTAGAGTACACCCCTTTCAATCCATGGAATTTATGGAGACATTGTTTTACCAATTCCCTTTTAATTCAATGACGTGAATTAACACTACACTACACTAAGCAACAGGATTTTGACCACTATGTCCTAGTCTTCCCCCATCTTGTTCCTCACCAGTGTGTTAGACTGCAGTTTTCAGCTTGCGCAATCGGTTTGGAGATTGTAATCCAGTAAATCTGAACAGCACCGGGTCAGAGAAAGCTGCTATAGGCTACTAACAAGCATGCCACATGTGTGTGGACTCTTTCCATTGCGTCATATCGGTACCGCTTCAGCAGAACTCCACATTCCAGACCAGTCCCTTAAATCAGTCTGCAAGACAGCCAGACTGTAACAGAAATCAGGATGAGTCCATATAATCCATTGTTACTCGTGAAGAGGAACAGTTTAAGGGAGGTGATTTGCTGCATGTGGAGACTCTCCATGTAATTGCGGAGTCTGAAAAATCAGAGGTCCCAAAACAATCCACATGTGAAAGACACTTCCTCTTCAGATTATATTCTTTACAAACAGAGAAGAGCATAGGAGGAAGAGCAAGGGAGGTAAAAGCCCCCTCTCTCACCAATTTCAAGTTAACCCTTCTTTGAATGCCTGCACATTGCTTAAGGATGCTTTTCTTTCTTTTTTTAATCAGTTACTGCACAAGCACATAATCCATCAAGGAATCCTAGAGGGGCACAGCAACTGTTATTACAGTGGGCAAGTTCACTGCTGATTTGGCAGGAGCTCTAGTATGTGCTCAGAGTTACCACACGAACAAGGTCTTCCCCCTTAAACTTTTACGTTGGCAGCACATTCACAGATGACTCGCTAGAAAGTCCTGTAGACTATATTTGGAAAGGAAAGGTCATGCTGCGTTCTCAAGGGCCAACACTCAAATTCCTGGCACAAATGAAGACAGGGCAGAGTGTTGTCTCATCCGGGGCCTCCCTAGGATTTTGTTCATTTTATTTTGTCCCAGTTCTTGTCGTGTACGATCTTTTGTTTACAGCCATTGTTCCAGATTCCTGTTCTTCCATCCTGAGCATTCTGTGTTCATTGTTTTTAGAAACAGCAAAGCGCATTTTCACACCTTTCTCCAACTCTATTTGCTCCATCTGTGAATTCTTTAGGTTAAAAAATAGGGTGGAAGGTGGGGAGAAAAAGAAGGACTTTTTAAAATTCACTACCCCACAGAGGCATGGAGTGCTTCCAAGGAAGGAATTAATTATGCATTTTACCTGCCTTGGGTGAAATGTTTTACTAGAGAGAGGGGAAAGGTATGTGTTGGAGTTTTTACAACCACACATGCTGCCTTTGGTTTGAATGACTGGTAGGGATTTTTCTGGGCTGGGGAGATTGTCAATCTATTGCACACTAACCTATTGTTCCCTCCTGCCTCCAAATTCAAAGAGAGCCCTGCCTCTTTGCTAAGTGTTCCTTTCCCTCTTTAGTCTGTTGAAGTCAGTGTTTGTTTTGCTTGCTGTTGATCTGTTCACAACTGTAATGAAATGTTTTTTATTCTTACTATTCCAAATGTCTCAGAGTGAGTTATTGAAATATTAAGTGCCAGTTAATGAGAAAGGAGTGGACTATCTGAGGAACTTGTAACTAGAGAAGGGCACAAATCAGAAAAATGGTGATTCATTTTGATTCATGATTCATCAAGGTCAACAAATCCCAAATTACGAATTTACAATTTTTTTTCCTGAACTGATTTGTCAATTCATTTTCTTTTTAAAACCCTATAAAATGCCCCCCAAGCAACAAGAGATACCCAATTTGCAGGGAAGCTTCCCCCGACTCACCTTTACAAGTTCTGCAAGATTGGTGACATTTGGAGTCCAAATGTCCAGTTCATACACTCACAAGGAGGGCCACACCAGAAAGTTTCCCCCAGGAACCTAGAGACACAAAAAGTGCAGAGACATTTCCTCTGACTCTCCTCTACAAGCCTTCCAGGTTTGGTGAAGATCGAGTTTCATATGTCTGAGTGGGTTCCCTAGGAAAGTTTCCCCCAGGCACCTAGAGACACCAAAATCGCAGAGAAGCTTCCCAAGACTCTCCTCTACAATTCCTTCCAGTCTGGTGAAGATTGTATTCATTTATGAATAGGAATCAATGAATTAGTGATTTTTTAAAAAATGAATTTGGTGATCCATTTTTTAATTTGTGCCCATCTCTGCTTGTAACTGTTCTCCTCTGTGGATCTCTGTACTTCGGCTGTAGGGCACAAGGAATTTTACTAGAAATTCCAAAGTCTGCAACAATATATTCATTTGTAACTTTCCTGTGTTTTCCTGAAACATCTCCCACCCTTTTTCTTTCCACACCCTCATGATCCACCACCACCCCCAATCTATTAAGAATGGAATAGCTGCATAATATGTTTGGAATGGCAGGACATGTTCATCTCAAAGCACTCTCGGTCTTTAAAGTCAGATCACAGACGTCTCAAGTTGAAAAAGCATTTAAGTGTCATGTGTGAAAATATTTGAAGTGGTCCCATTTTAAATCTAACCATTTTCTACTCCTCTTTCCATTCAAGCTCCTACCAGAGTTCCAAGAACGAAATAAGCTGCTTTCAGTGCCTTGGGCAAAATCTAATTGCTCTTGGATTTTTCTAATTCCTTCCCCAGTGTTCCAGTCTGTAGTTCTATTTGCCTGCCATTCTGTTTGCTGATTATCTGTCTCTGTTGATCCAGCATCCATCTTTTTATAACTCAGACAGCTTCTTGTTACTATCAAGCCATAGTACTCATTCCTGATTTCACAATATTTGTTCATTTTGGCTTCCTGCTTCGAAAGTGCAGACTCAAAACCTGTTAGATGATTAAGAGCAATTTCCGTTGCAATCTTTGTCGAAAGTGACTTATGGTTTCTGTCTCTTCCATTTAAGGGCACAATTTTGTATTGTCACCTCTGATTTCTGCGCAATCCACATATTAAAGCAAGACTCCTTGGCTGTGTAACAAAAACCTTTGGCCACGATCTAGCCCAGTGGTTCTTAACCTTTGTTTTTGAACTGCAACTCCCAGAAACCCCAGCCAGCACAGTTGGTGGTGAAGGCTTCTGGGAGTTGCAGTCCAAAACTCCTGAGTAACCCAAGGTTAAGAACCAGTGATCTAGCCTACTTCCAAACAGTTGTGCTTCTTTAGAAAAGGGTGTGTGTGGACAAATCTGATCATTGGATTGCACCCTGTGTTTAAACACTAATCCAGACGGGCAGTGGTTCTTGGACTGCAATTCTCAGAAGCCTTCACCACCAGCTGTGTTGGCCAAGGTTTCTGGGAGTTGCAGTCCAGGAAGACTTGGGTTACCCAAGATTGGGAGCCACACAAGTAGTGTAACTGGTGGGGAATGACAATGTGTCAGCCTAAGCAACAAGCAGCAGGCAAGAAGGGATAATGGCAATCCACATTCTGAGCAAGGAAGCATTACATAACTTTGCTCAGTGATAACTATTGTAAATAGTTGTGCGTGCATAATGCTTTCTTTTTCAACAAGTGGGCCAGGCAGAAAGGCCATGTTTCTCATGTTTACTGATGGATCCAATAGACAGAGTGTCGAAATTAGAACCATGGAGGTTCAGGTTTGGATCCCTCACCAGTTCTTAGGATAAAAGGCATTGCCCGTGTGTGTGTGTGTGTGTGTGTGTGTGTGTGTGTGTGTGTGTGTGTGTGTGTGTGTGTGTGTGTGTGTGTGTGTGTGTGTGTGTGTGTGTGTGTGTGTGTGTGTGTGTGTAATGTCTTGAGATTCCTGGGGCAAGAGTGGAAGGGAAGTCCTCAGGGCAGTAAAATCTGAAAGGCTGGCCAGAGATGAAAATGCTACCTTATTGCACGAAGCCAGTTGATGGAATGTATACATATTGCTATGAAAAACGCATCTGTTTCTTTGGCCAAATGATACCCAACGTATATTTATTACATATGTATGAATTTATGTGGGCTGGCTGGCTAGCTCAGTGAGTTAGATGTCCAGCTGTGGAGTCAGAGGTTGGGAGTTCACTTCCCCATTGTGCGTCCCAAGTGAAGAGCCAGCCTGTGTAGCCTTGGGCAGTCGGTGGAATCCCAGAAGAAGGGAGTGGTAAAACACTTCTGATTACTGCTAGAAAAAGTAATCATAAATCAGAATTGACTAGATGGCATGCAGCTATGTATCTAATATGTATCTTAGTCACAGGTCATACTGTAACAGAGAATTCACTAGATAGCTCACAGACTAAAAGGAGTAGATTAAAAGCAACAGTATAATACAAGACAAAATGCAGCATTAAGACAGCACTACACAAGATTAAAAGGAAGAGAATGGATAGCAAAGGATTATAAATGTGTCCATGTGTGCATGTATGTGTACATAAACACACATGCACACAAACGTGTGTATGCACGCACACACTTATTGTGGGTGGATTTATGGTCGTAAATTGAATGGAACACTTTATTTCATGCATTACTTGAAAAATAATATTGCTTATTTTAATGAAAAAGCTGTGATCCCTTTCAAGAACAACTTATTCAGCGATGTATTACATAAACGTCCTGGATTCCTTATTGCTGGAGAAGTGTTAATTTTTTTTTTTTAAAAAAAACCTCTTCACAACATATCAGCAGTGAAAACATGGCCTGTTTGAAGTTAATAATATGGAATTATGAATTACTCAGTTAATTGGTTCCAGTCTAGTGCAATGTTTAACAAGATCAGATATAAGTACCCTAATCTATGAAAATTAGTCTAATAATTTCTGGGAAAAATGGGGAGGGGGGAATCCACTATACTCACTGTGTCCTAGGGCACTAATATTTCACCACCTTTCACACTCAACTGTTTTTAAAGTCTTGTTTCAGTTAAGCATCAAAACTTCAGAATCTCTTACGGCTCCCTAAGAACAGCAGATCACTTCAAGGTGTTGAGGGAACCAAACAGTATTACAGGAGTGAATAAATATTTTTCGATACATGTATAGCATACTCATATATATATACAGTATATACTGTACTCATATTTAGAAGATTCATTCAAGACATCTCTAAAAACATGACTGAGGGGTGGAGGTGTGATACTCTTTCCTTTCTGAAAAATAGAACAGAAAATTATGGAGTATATGCACTACTTATTAGACACATTCACAGATTTCATTATGGGGAAAAATGGAGAAGTGATATTGCTAGACAATGCATGTAGGTGAAAAAGTACAGACACAAGGCAAATGCTCTTGAATTAATATATAACATTGTTTTGGAGTGTTCATGTGCACTGGACACCCCAGGACATATATAGAAAAAGACAAGCTACTCAATGTTCCTTCCTATCTTTTTATCTTTGTCTGTCCTTCTCTGACTTTGTCAATATTTTTAATTTTTAGCGCATCCCTCGATTTAATTTTTTGGTGCACCATAGTACTGACAATTAACTAGAAAGAATCTTACATGGCCCATAAACAACGTACCCTCTAATTTTCAGCCCCACCAGGTGGGGCTCCACCTCTCACATGCGCAACTTTGCCCCTGTGTGTGTGTGCGACTTCACACACCCCTACATGCTGGGTTCCGTCGCAACCAGAACCTAACTTGATTGCTGTGGGGAGGAGGAAGACAGCGGTATGGAGGGAAGCAGAGTCATGCATGCACACCCAGCTTACTGGGAGCCTTATCCATAAGTGAAAGAACACCTCTTCCGCCAGGAAAAAGAATAATTTTAGGTCTTTGTTGGAGAACCTGCTCCAAATCAGGCTTGGAAACAATTAATTAATTAATTAACCAGGTACTACTCTAAGTGGCTTACAATCCAGAAACAAAAGAATTATTGTATTTTTCTGTTTATAAGACGTCCCCATTTATGAGACCCCCCCTTTTCTAACCCCCAAATTAAGAAAATTTAGCTTTGAATATTCAACCTCTGGGCTCAAAACACTTGGACATTATAAGTCCCTGTTGCATGTGAGCCTACAGCCTCCATGTCCAACAAGGTGTGTTCCAATTGGCTTGTTCAGCATCAGCAGGTATCTGTTCCCTAAGGCTCGTGATTGGAGGAAGCCTGTTTACAGAGGCAAGGTATGGGCAGTTTTGTTCTCTCTGTGTTCTCAGCTTACATCTGTGTATAAGACACCCCTCAATGTTTAGTGTAATGATTTTAGGAAAAGGTAATGCCATATACACAGAAATATACGGTAACTCATACACCTACTCCACACATCAAGAATACTCTGCTACATATGCAAATAACAAACTAGACTAACTAGTACTTAAATGATGACAGAATTGGGTGACGAGGGGCGAAGTTTGGCATCTGCCTGAAAATCTGGATGGGGACTCATTAATTGCCAGTGAGAAGCCACTACAAGTTACCCAATTTGCCTTCTGGAGGCATACAGGATTTTGGCCACTGTTTTAATTTTTTTAATTTTTTTTTTTTTTTTACTTTCATGTATCTTTAAAATCCCCTGAACCTTTCTTTCAAAGTACCCAAGACATTGAGTAAATAAAAATAATGAAGAATAATAATCATGATTTTCTCTAATGACCAAGGAGTTGCAACAAATCTTGATATTTATAAATGTATAAATTTATAAATATCCACCTTTTCACCCTTTTATTCTTTCTCACTTTTCCAACCCATCACATTCCACCCTGCTGGGTGCCCAGTTTCCACCTTGTGTTATACTTTCATTGTGGAGAAACTCTAAGCTTCTCTAAATCTATTGATCTGAAGACCTTCTGAAATTAAACTGCCAGGTGTCACCGTGTTCTTGATATGTTATTGATTTTCTTCAGAATGTTCTGGAGAATTGGGAAGGAGCAAGAGGGGGGAGCAACACAGGTAGCTTAGCTTTACTGGTTTGATAACTGTATTATGTATCAGCAGGTAGATTCCTCTATATCTGTTGCCTTCCCTCACCCTCCCTATATAAAACCATTCTTTTAAAAAATTAATGAAGATAGTTTTGTGGTGTAAGAGAGGCAGTTAAAACTCTCCCACATAATTCCCCCCCCCTTAAATTTAAAAAAATAGTTCAACTAGAGGTGGATGAGTTGGTACATGTTACATCTGTAGGGTTTCTTTCCAAAGTCCATTCTGTTCCTTTCCCATAATGATCTGTGATTTTATTTTCATGATCAACTTGAATATTTATATTTCAATATGAATTCAAATATGTGTTTTATTTCGAGCTATGGATTTCCAACAGAGCAATCAGAGCTTATGAAATATCCTGCATTTTGCCAGGTGCCTGTTGGCAGGTTGGAGGAACAGCAATTTTCTCCCTTCTCCACTCAGGATTTGTTTTTCTTCTAAGTTCCTTTATGCATTTTCCTCTCATTAAAACAAGCAATGTAAATAAGTCTTGATAAACGTTTCATTCTCAGTGAGACAGGTCATCTTAAGAAGCCAAAGAAGTCTCATTCAGTCACTAAAAGAAGTGTGTGGAGTCTACATACAATGCAGGACTGGTGCTAGTCCCCGGCCCCCAAACATCATGTTGAACATGCAAAAGTGACAAGATATGGGTAGCCTCTTCCCATGAGACCAAGTTCTAATTCTGAAGAACTTTGGCCCTCATAGACAAGCTACTAATGCACAACAGCCTCCACCTCTTCAACCGATCTAGTTTCCATGTTTAACATGATGTTGGAGGCATGGTGATAGAACTCCCCCCTGAATGCACATGTGCTCCATATGCTTCTTCAGTTATTGGATCTTCAAAGGCATCCTTCAGTCTCAAGAGACTATGGTAACATGCTCTGAATGGAGGACTTGGAACAGCGTCTATTCGACACTGTATGCGAAGCTGGAGTGCCCTCTCCAGAGCATGAAGCCTGGGTAAAATAATATGGAGGATAGACCGTTACCCAAGCAGCAGATCCCCCCTCTCCACATCACTGAAATAGTCCAATGGAAAGGCAAAAGCCAATTCAACTGGTTCCAGCGACGTCGCAGGAGTTGCCAGAATGACACAAACTGTCTCCGGGACTCTGGCTCCAGATTTTGCCTCAAGCTTAACTCCTGAAGCCTTTTCCATCAGTGGATATAGCGACAAGGCAGTGGAGGCTTGAAATTGGACTTTTCCTTCTCCTAGATGGGCTGCCTTCCCAGGCTGACGAGCCCCATCTACCCAGTCTGTTCCATCACAGCATGGATGATGGTGGCGCCTTCTCCTCCTCCTCATGGCATGGGGGTTTGAAATCAGAGTTTTCTTTCTCTTAGATGGGCTGTCTTCCCAGGCTAACTGATTCCTTGTTAAGTCCTGCTACATTTCCCATCCCTGCTAGTAGAATGAGACAGATGATTGTTCTTCTTTGAGGTTTCCATGCTAGTTCAAAATATCTCTTTGCAAAACCAGTGTCTGTTCTCTTTGTGAAGGTGATGGCATACACACATCCAGACATGGCTAGAACTGAAGAACTACCAAGTTAATTGAAAATATACAAACACCCCATTCAGTGCTTTACTTGTTAAAAGACCATAGGTTAAGGCAGCAGTTACTACACATAAGACTTTCTTCTCAATGCAAAAACCTTCACTCAGATCAACCAACCAAACAAATGAAACAAAAAAAAATTGTTGCAGGTGCAGAAAAACATTTCTTGCTCTCACATGTGAAAATGAGTAAGAATTGATGCCAGTGCCCAGAACTAGTATATAGGTTGTTGGAGCGTATGATAGTGAGGAGGGTTGTGGATTCTTCTCTCAGAATACTCTTTGCTATACCCCCAAACCCATTCTTCTTTCCCTCTCTACTTTTTTGCTTGGGACTGGAAGGGGTGGGGTTCCAAACTAGGATCTCCTGCTTTAAGAATGCACTTCTCTCTCCTCCCTCTCTTGTGGCTTTGGGGAAGTGATAAATCATATGGCCCCTTGTGTCACGTTCCCAGGGGTTTCAAGAGCAAAATCTGATAAGCCAGTCCAATATCAGAAGTTCAGAGAATGCAGAGCCAATATCAAAATGTCAAAGCCAAATCACAAACCGTAATCCGAGGTCAGAGTCCAAAGCCAAATCACACAACATAGTCCAAGGTCAGAGTCCAAAGCCAAGGGTCCAAAGAACAAGGTTCAAGGTAGTCAGGAGTGTGGATGCAAGCCAGAGATTTGACTTGTTGCTTCCACAAGCTTCCCAGCAGTCTGGGAGCTGCTTATATAGTAAAACAGTCATTGAACTGCTGGAAACCTTTCATCCTGTCAATACTCAGGGCTAGCTGACCTGATATTTCTGCAGGCAGTATTCAGGCAATCCTCTGACCTTTGTGTCATAAGTCTTTGCCGAAGCCTAGCCCTTGCTCTGGCTACTGCGGGAGGAGAATCTGTTGGCGATTCAGTTGTCTGTGCTTCTAATTGCTCAGCATTCTCCTCAGCTGTAGTTAACCCCTCAGGTTCTGGATCTTCGGCTGAACTCATCACATCTTGAAGCATAATATACACTCTCATTCTTGATTTGTGAAACTCTCTAGAACAGGGAATTTCCTCTGGCTGTGGCTGCTGCTACCCTTCCACAAAGAAAGGCAAACACACAAAAACCAACAAAAATGAAAAGGCAGAGGAGGCTGTAGAAGGCAGTGCTTTTCAATTTTAAAAGGCTGTTTTTGAGGATCAATATTTCAGCCCCTGCAGTCTGGATTATTTCCAAATAGAAAAAGCAGGTGGAGTCAACCATTCTGTTTAAAGATAACCAGATTGCTCTTTTTAAATTATGTGATCTGTTTTAAGTTTGGGATTGTTTGGGGTTTCCTATTTCTGGATGGGTGATATTTTTAAATTTTAAAAAATCATAACTTGAAAATTCTTTGCCCAACCTCTTCAAATTTGGTACTGAGCAAAAGCAGTCTGCTACACAAGTCCTGCAATTTAGTGCTGATCGGAACTCATGTTTCAATGTTATAATTTTGTTTTGTTCTGGCTGCCCCTTTTTTTAGATTGCCCTTGAAGAATGTTGATTTGCTCTGCTGCACAATATATAGTGGCACTTTTGTGCAGCTATAATGATATCATGGCACATTGTACATGTAACTACAACACAGCTTGGAAAAGTTTGTTGTTTTTTATACTCTTACTCCAACAATTCCCTCCACTAGCATATATACTGGCTTTGTTAGCCAGGAGTTTATAGAAATAATAGTCCACATTTTAAAAATTAAGCACATAAAGAACCTTTCCAAGCTCTGAGGTACATGTTATGAGTGAGATCTCAGCACAGTGGTGTGTTTTGTGTGGCTAAGCACTAGCCACAGGTGTGTGTAGCCCACTCAATCCATGTACCACTGTTCTTCCAGCTGCTCTTCTACCTTGTTAGAAATGGAGCAACAGGACACCTTCTTTCTTCAAAGTTACTATTTGCAATGAGTGTACCTCATTTTGAATCTCATAGTTGCCATTTTCACAAAGAGGGACAAATGCTAAGAATGTACCTCACCCTAGCACTATTCTGCCCCTTGTGAAGATGGGAATTGTGCAACCTGAGGGAGGTTTGCAAAGAATATGCTTTGTCTGACTCTCCCCATGTAAGGTGGGTGTCATGCTGGAAGTCTGCTGAGTTTCCCTGAGGCAGTGGCAAAGTCAATTTGCAACCTCCCTTGGAAAACAACTCTGTCTAGACATGCAGGCACATAGCACAGAAAAAACATAAAGCAGTCTCCCCACTTCTGGTCAGCTCAGCCAAAAAGGGATAGCTGTCTGTATGTACCATCACCATCCCAACTCCCTTTTTCAATGTTTTTATCTTCTTTAATTAAATGTAACAGATGTCAGAACAGGCAGCTTGAGTTGGTGCCATTCCCTCTCTCCCATCCCTAAAAAGCCTATGAGAAAGAAGCAAGTGTATGGGGTGGCTATAATGGTATCTGCAACTCTACTTCAACTGGCTTTTAATGTGAATTGCAAACACTTGCACTGATTCCTGTTTTCAGATTTCTCTCTCTCTCTCTCTCTTTTTTGCAAAAGATCATTATTTGTTTCTGTATCATTGCATGTGTCAGCCATTTTACTTTTTAATTGGTAGCTTATTTGCAGTTAAGCAGCGAGAGGACTAGATTGTATTCCCAGAAGAAAAAGGGAAATATGTCAGTAAAGCAAATTTTGATTGCATTATCTAAGACTTACCTGGGATTAAACCTTCTCTGTTCTTTCCTATAACAGTATCTTTTGCCAGACAGTTTTTTTCTTCTGAGTCTTCAGCTTTGTAGGCTGGTGGCAGGGCTTCATCTCTGACACTGTAACGCCAGTAAGAAAAAGAGGCACAAGAAGTGATGTATGGGAAAGGGCTATACCTTACCTGGGCACCTCAGCAAAAGTATCAGTTGTGGCACTGGGGCAGGCATTAAAGCAGTGGTGGACAACTTAGGCAGATAGAAGAACCGTTGTTGTGCCACTAGAATCGGGCAGCTTCTTAACCAGATCTTTAAAAGAAAACAAGCCCCCATTGCCCCCCAAATATCTTCTCCCGCTTCTAGGAGGAAATTTCCCAATTAAAAAAAAAATTAAAGTGGTGCAGAGCACCTTTAATGCCCTAATACACTAAAAATATTTTCTCACTTCCTCTGCCCCTCCACAGAGTTGAAAATATATTTAATTTGCCAATATCCTGAAGTGGCTCTCTTCTAAAGCTACTTCACGATACGTAAACTTCAAAGAGCAAGGCTCACTTTGGTTCATTTCCAGCAATCAAATGTGCTGGAAGTGAACCAAAATGGAGTGATTCTACCTGCACCAAAACAGGAGAAGCCCCAGACAGGAGCTAGAAAGGTGTGGGTAGTTACACTTTGTGGGGTGGGCTAGTGTCCTCTAGCAAAGATGTTGTCTGATTGCCAGCTTTAGGAGTGAACTGCAGCAGACCAAACAGAGCTCCAAATGCCCAAGTAGTCACCCTCCGTGCTTCTAAGGAGCACTGAAGGAAGATCTCTATGTAAGAAATTTGCATGCCAAACTCCATGAAGCACAAGGACCTTGTGTGTTTCTGGACAAAGTCATGGACCAAAGCAGCCCCTTTCCAACCATGTTGCCCTCCAGGTGTGTTGGCTTTCAACTTCCATTGTCCTTCATCACTATGGTTTATGATGACGGGGCTCTTAGCTCTACATGGCTGTACCTCAGGTTGTACTTCAGGTTGAAAGAGGCTGGTTGTGGGAGACAGAGGAAGATTTCCAGGAGCTGTTCCTGAGAACAGTTATGGCAGAGTGAAAGTATTCCATTGCTCCTATCACAATAGTAGAAAAGAAACACATTTCTGCACTAAATATTACCCAAGAGACTAATGCATGTTGTAATAAAGGCCGTTATTATAAGCTAAACATTTCAGCAGATATGTGAAAAGAATGATCTTTTTTGAAAGTTGGTATAACAGAATGACATTCTTTCCTCAACTTGTCTATTTTATGAGAGTTTATTGCTGTAGCTTCTGGTTCACTCTCCAGATTTGTTTTCAGGATCACAATGTCAGCAGTTCCAGTACCATTTAGAGCATACGTTACTTACTCATGGTTTTGTTTCATTTTTTAAGAGATCTACAGGGGCTGCTCCACTTTGATAGAAAAATGAAATCCATGTGGTTTAATGCTTTAAGAATCCTTTCTTTGAATGACAATCTCACTTGGAGAATAAATAGCAGCTGTAACTGCTTTATCGCCATTTGTTGGCTATCATTGCCCTCAGAAGTGCTTTTAGTTTTCTAGACCAATTGCTGGCTGTCTTATAACCAAGGTTGTTTTATAACTTACTTTGTTTTAGAAGTTATATCAGTAATTGCAAACAGAGCAAATAATATTTTCCTATGGAGAAATCACTGGCAGCCTTTTATTCATTTAATAAGTGGCTTTATGTAGCAATAGCATACTTCTACTGTTCAGAGAACTGCACATATATTATCTCAGCACTTACAGCAACCTTGTCAGGTAGAGCTGTATTGTCATCTCAGTACTTTACCCGTACAAGAAAAGGCAACCCCTTTTCTTGTGGCCAGATGACCAAAATGACTGAGAAAATGTGATTTTGTATTGTTTCTGCACATTGCACTGTTGTTTTTTTTAGTATTCTCTCATTTGTTTTCTTCTCCTTTCAAATTTTTATGTCTTTAGCTATGAGCCATAAAACCATATGGGTTCTTGCTCCCTTCGGATCTGTGCTGTGACACGAACTTGGTCCTGATCTCTGGACACAGCTGCTGGACAGGATTTCCCTTACTTAGAGTTTCATTGAAGATTTATGAGCGAGAAACCTGAGGTCCTGAACAGATTGCTGCATTAAGCAGCACCTAAGTAAGTTCTGCCTATAATACTTACTCCCTCTTTATTTACTTATTTTGTGTCCTGCATTTTCTGTGTAGTGAAAGGAAAAATAATACAAAAATAATGAAAACTGCAAGGGATAGTGGTAAAGATCTGAGAGATATTTATCACAGTAGGAAAAGAGAGGAAATGATAGGCAGGCAGATCCAAGCACTGATTGTAGGCAGATATGACATGTTGAGGATGTGTGTCTATTCCGATCTGGCTAATTGGAGGATGATACAAAAGACCACACTGAACAGTCTGTTCTTATTACATCATCACAATCTTCCTCAAATTCAGAGCAGCTAGAGATTCAATTGAATATCCAGAAGAATGGAAAGAACCTGAAGGGAAAGATGCAGATAATCTAGAAGTCTATAGGATTGATAGAAATGAAAAATCATTTCCAGAGAGTTACACTATGGAGGGCGAATTCTCTCATTCATTGAAAGCAAATTACATTCTCCTAACCCAGAATCATAAAAATTACATAATTCTAAAATATATGCTGGTTCATGTGAATCTTCATTACTTTTTTTATTCATGTAATACCTGATCCCTAAGAAGTATTCTGATTATTATTAGAGATGGGGACAAATAAATAAAATGGTGACTTGTTTTGATCTGTTATTCGTCAAGGTTAACGGATCAACAAATATGAATATTCTTTGACAAATTGACAGATCAATCAGTTGATTTGTCTGCACTTTAAATGGCTATAACACTGACCCCCGACAACCTAGAGACACCAAATTTTCAGGATAGCTTCCCCAGACACATTCCTACACATTCTGAAAGTTTGGTGAACATGGGATCACGGACTCCTTATATAGTCACAAAGAGGACCCCCCAGGAAAGCCCTCCCCAGGTACTTAGAGAATCCACAATCACAAAGGAGCTTCCTATGTCTTTCCCCAACACGCCTGCCAACTTTGGTGAAGATTGGCTATTGGAACTCTGAATTATTCACCCACAAATTGGTTCTCCCAGGAGATTTTACTGCATGGCACAGAAGCCCATGGCATTGGGGGAGTTATATTTGCCCCCAGCAGAAAGAGAGGTACCTTTGGCAGAGGCATGCATGAGGCATTCAGTTTGTCTTCACCTCAGCACATTACATTTGCCAGTGAAGTAGAGTTTGACCTCAGGAGGACTGGAGGCATGGAGGTATTTGGCAGAACAGCATGCTTTTTGGCTCCGTCGGGCACTGAGGAAGTTGGCAACAGGAAAGCAGGCTTTTTTGGCCGCATCAGGCACTGAGGTAGTGGGCAGCAGCAAAGTGATGTCTGCTGCCCCATCAGGCATTAAGGCACATGGCGGCAGCAAAGTGGCATGTGCTGCCCCATTGGAAAATGAGGTAGTTGGTAGCAGCAAGGTGGTGTGTGCTGCACTTTTGGGCACTGAGGTATATGGCAGAGCAAAGTGTAGTGTCTTGCCCCATTGGGCACAGAGGCCGTTGTCAGGGCAGCAGCAAAATGGTGTTCAGCTGTGGAAGTTGGCAGCACAGTAGAACATGGCGGTGAGAGTTAAACTGCTGCTGAGCCACTAGGCTTGTTGATAGGAAAGTCAGCAGTTTGAATCCATGAGCTCCCGTGGCTTGTCCCAGATTCTGCCAACCTACTCAGGCAGTAGCCAGAGTGGACTTTGGAGCACCGTGTTGGCATGGGACTGCTGGAGAGGCATTGGGTGGGGCAGAGCCCAGCCTTCCTGTCACAGGGATGCCTGGACAGGCTTGAGGGGGGACAGAGGAAAAGGAAGAAGCAGAGTGTTCTGTGTCTAGCTGCACTGGCCATATGACTGCAGAAACTGTCTATGGACAAAACGCTGGCTCTATGGCTTGGAAACAGGGATGAACACCACACCCTAGAGTCGGACATGACTGGACTAAATGTCAAGGGGAACCTTAACCTTTACCTATTCACCTGAAAAAGTACTAAAAGCAATTCACATGAGTAAGTGTTTGCTCCACAACTATTTGAAGAAAAAGACAACAGATGAAGAGGATTTGAGTTGAGGAGATAGTTTTAGGATTTAAATCGGTTTCCATAAGTTTAACCTTTGTAGACGTCACACAATACATACTCACAATTTGTATGTGAGCATTTATAAACGATGTACTATCTATAGATTATAAATGTATTTATTTTTCAAATAGGTATATCTTTTCCTGGAATGTGCTTTTTGAAATTCAGTAATGTGCCTTACTTAACCATAAATTGAAGAATGTTTCATGTTTTATGTTTTAGGAATAATAGGATAGATTAGGTTAGGAATTCTATCATATTATTCCTGAAACATAATACATAAAATTTGTCAACATTAGGAATAATAAAATAGATTAGGTTAGGAATTAGATTGTGAGCTGGAAGCTTACAAGTTCAATAAAGACTTAAAATCCTTGTTGGTTTTCTGGTTCTCTATATAGGTTCTCTATAAACAGCAAAGAGGAGGGATTGTTATAAAATAACATTTATTAACCATGTTAATCAAGAAATGTATTAATAACAGGCACATAGGACTTATGATATGACCTCTCTTAGAACACCTCTGAGCAAGACATTATTGAGAATCTGCTGTAGCAGTCTGGAAATTTAACCACAGAAACGACTACAACAGAGGAATTCAACCAGATGTTAACCCCAGACCATAACTTGTACTATCTAAATTGCAGCTTAGATAAGTCTAAATTTTAACTGGTAATGTGTAAGTGAAATGATGTCTGACAGACATATGTTCTAACAAGGATATAAAAACCTGTTATTTTGGGTGGATGGTGCCTTTGCCAGATTGGTCTTGAGGGACCCTGAGCCATTCCATGATCATGGTCTTAAATAAACAAGCCTGTTTTGGAGGACAGCCACGTCTGAGATTTATTATGATTTATTATTTTAGATATTACTTTTTTTCTGGTAGTAGCATTGTGTGTGTGTCTGTGTTAAAGGTAAGAATGGCTCTAGAAGACTTTGCCCTGAATGCAATTAGTATTCCCCATTAGATTAGACTCATTAAATCAGTGGGCTTTACATAAGTGTTGGCTCACCATTAAGCAATTGATTCAATGGCTCTACTTTACTTGAAAATTTGATTTAGGTCTTTTTTTTTCAGCTAAGAAAGTGGGGTTAAATGCCTTATATAAAAGTGAGCATAGTTAAACCAGAGACCTTTGGGTAGTGTGGGTGGCATATAAGTTAAATAAATAAATAATAAATAAACAGCTCATTATCCTTCTAGGGAAGACTACCAAAATCTTGCAGTCTTGTTTTACCAATTCATTAGCATTTTTATTCAGTGATTATTGCCAAAGAAAGAAAAATATACAAATTCCATCCATCTTCCACCACAGGCTGTATCGGTGTGTATTTTTTTTCTTGAGGTTCGAACTCAAATATGTGTCATGGCAAGAGAATTATATTCTGATGGAAGCTTCCTGCTTGGTGATGGGAAGTGCCCTCACTTGGACTGGGTTGATTCCACTTGGTTGGGAAGACATGGAAGTGCCGAAAAGGATAGGGCATGGGGGAGGTCACGTATGTATCATTCAAACATCTATTTTATTTATTATTCATTTATTTAATTTTTATACGTATGAGTGATCACATCATTTAGACTCAAGAGTACTGGGATAGGTTTCTGTGAATACACCTGAGATGAACTGCTGTTTCAACCTTTTCATCAGCTAAGCGGGAACATTCTGGATTTGGGCAGGTCGATAAATGGATTTACTTCATTGACACAACAAACCAATAATGGCCAAGGCAAAGACAATCAGACAGTGGAATTCAATTGGGTAAACAATTTAACATTTTGAAAATGTCGTATTTTACTTTTTGCTTAGTGTCTCTCTCAAAATCTGCCAAACATATATCTTTTTAAATTTCAGTTAAGTGGTGCAGAAGGATTCCAGCTGAACTCTGGTTACTCTAGTCAAGCAGTCCTCCTAATGTTTCCAGAGCAGATCCCAAAGTATATAAACTTCCTCCCACCCCCTGAAATGATTCCCACATATCTCCTTTATTCAAATCACAGAATTCATCTAACCTACCACACACACACCCAATGCTTTGTACAGAGCATCTCTTGGTTTCAGCTGATAGTATTCCTCAGAGGGGTTCCTCTGGCAGTCAACAACCTGCTCTAGAGTCAAGTCCCTCTAGGCCTGAACCAGCATTTCATAGCCAAACATGGATTCGTGCACAGTGGTAGAATGCAGCAAGGGAGTGCAGCTGCCAATGGCTGCAGTTGGCATTTAGGTGTGATCCTGTTGGGGCTCTGCCATCCTGTAGAACAAGGGAAGGAGATGTAGAAGAAATTGTAGTTTGTGAGAAGACTCCTCATGATGGGTGCTAAGCTGTCGCTTTTGTGGTCCTGAAGGTCCTGGAACTGACAAACATGTCAAGAGCATCTGGTAGAATCATGCTGCCCAGTAAGAGACAACCATCATCCAGTCAGTGTCATCAAGCACAATCTGCTCCTCCCTCTTCTCTTCCAGTTGGGCATATTCAAGCAGTATGTGGATGTCATGTTCAGCAAGGTACTTCCATTGCATCACACTCTGCAGAGACATTTTGTTGGGCAGGAAGCTGCCACCTCAGACTTGACAATGAGTATGTGAGTTGGAACAACCTATCATGGGTCCTTTGCTCTCAAAAATTTGCACCTTGTGGCAGGAGGTGCCCAGTTTCATGGCTGTTTCATGGCTGTCTCTGACCATTTGTAAACTACAATGTGCATCTCAGCAAACAACATGAGGGGCAGAGGCAGAGTCATGGGTAGAAGCACATAGCTTTACACACAAAAACTCTTTGCTCTAGTTCCTCCTTTTTGGATTGGGGTGAAAGATCTGTATCTGATCCAAACAGGAGGTGCTGGTCATTGTTTTTTCCTCTATATATAGGTAAATAACTAGATAAGGCCAGAGGGAATGTCTGTCTTCGTGGGAAGCACAGTGACTGGGTTTGCAGGAGTTGACTCATTATTTCCAGCTTCCTTCTGGTAAATAACTGGAGATGCGTAAGCTGAATTGTAAGAGGTAAGAGCTGTTGCCTGATGGCTCTTGGTCAAGGACCATAGCTAAGAGATACAGTTTGAGGAACAAGGTACTTCAAGGAAGAATGGCTATAAGAAAAGACTGGTTTGAGGACTCCCACCAAATCTGGAAGAGCAACAGATTGATAGTCACTGCTAAGGATAAAACATAATCCAGTAGTCTTCCTAGATTCTTCACATTCAACAGCAACAGGAGAACAGTGGAGGAAATGGCTTCAGCACAGGAGGCGAGCTACCAGCAAGCTCCCTGCCTTCCCTGCTGCTGTTCTGGTGCACTGTTTCTTCTTCGAGGACCATTTCTATAAGGGTTTTTTATTAAAATCTATCCTGTTAATCCAGTTGGCAGTTTGGGGTTCACATGGACCCAGTCTTTGATTTTTAGGTTTCCTTTGTGGCCAGCAGTGTCTCTGCATAAACTGAGATAAAGATCAACATATCACTTTGAAGTTGGTGGAACATGCTCTCTGTGGAGCCCTTACTGACAGAGGCTTCTTCCCCTCCTGCATTTGGGGAACTGGAACCTCTTTTACTCCAGCTGACGGCTGTCTGCTTTCTATCTCTGCCACTTCTTCTCCTTTTTATATTATTTTGCATACATTTTTGTCTATTTTAGAGTAAGTATTTTTAGGGACTTTTTGTCTAAGAAAAATAGATGCAGGAGTGCAACAATTACAAACTGAATAATAATAACTGTGTGTTATCAAGTCAGTTTTGACTTACGGCAACCATTTCCAGGTTTTTCCAAGGAAGCAAGTGCTCAGAAGTGGTTTACCATTCCCTACTTTGGGGTTGCCCTGGGGCTGTGCAGCTTGCCTAAGTCTACACTAGTTAGTTAGTTAGTTAGTTAGTTAGTTAGTTAGTTAGTTAGTTAGTTTCTTTGTTTGTTTCCTGCCTTACATCATTAAAACAGTATTTAAAAGCTAAAAACAAGTATTCAGAAGTAAATCCCATTGACTTTTATGGGACATACACCTAAATAAGTAGATATAGGACTGCAGTCTGAAAGTAATAAATCAGAGTCAAGAAACATGCAGCCCTCTGGATGCTGGACTGCAGTTCACAGGGACTCCCACCCCTGGCCATGTTCACTAGAAATGATAGGCAATCCACAACATTTGGAAGGACTTGCATTTCCCACCCTGCCAATGACATAATTACAAAATTGGATGTTTGGCTTCGAAAAAGTAGGTTTCCTCTGGAATAGAAGGCATTCATATATTAGAAGAAAGTTCACTACAGCCTGTTCATTCATACGTATATTCTTTCTTCCCCCTGGTTTTTAATTTTGTTGTACTGTGTTTTCATCTCCCATACTGCTGGCCTACAGCTCTGCTTTGTTGCTTATACAGTTATCAAAAACTCAAAAGGCAGAATGTTGTTGTTATTGCTTTGAAAAAAGCCGTTCACTACTTTGTATTCTTCTGCTGCCACTTCAAGTCTAATTGCTTTCGCAAGGAATTGCAAGCCTGGTCTACGGATTTGAGTGCCACTGCTTTCCTCAGGATGTGTATTAGTCTGATTAAATATTTGGAATGAAGATTAAGTGATTCTCTGTTTCAGTTTGATGATGCTTACTAACCTAGCCAAAAAGGAGTATGTGTTTTTGGTGGGAGGCCCTCCACAACAAAACAAAAATCATCCACCACTTGTGATTTGAGAATCTGAAGTGGCATGACTTCGTGATTAAAACCATTTCATTTGCATTTCCCGGAATAATGAAGGAAATGAATATTAAGGTTGAAATCCAAATTACTCCAAGGGTGTCTGAATCTTCTTAGAATACATTTGTCAATTTGGATAAGATATATCAGATAAGATATATCTGATTGCATTTTAAAGAGCTAATTTTGAAGCTCCCCAGTTAGCACACATTAGAGAAAAGCTTACTGTTCAGCTTTATTTCCTTGAAATGCATTGCTTTCGTTTATAGAGTTTACTTATGCTGACATAAATGTGCTATAAGAGTCGCAGGGCTTTATTGTACAATTGTCCTGAGACATCTACTACACTGTGGAAATGTACTTCCTTGTTTCTATCTCCCACATTCTTGCTGCTATATGATCAGTGGTGTTTACATTTCTGGCCTATTGATTGCCAATGAGACATTATCAGTGATCTGCTTGTCTGACTAAAATAATATCATAAGGGCTCTGGGCATGAAAGACCAAAATTCCCACCACACATACTGTTGCTATGATTTCTCACCTTATAGTGGAGTCCCAGATTAGTGGACAGGAAATGATGGAATCCTGCAAAGGGAAAGACAGTACACTATATGCCAAAGAGGCTGTAGTTACCAAGGACACCACCATAATTTCCTACTTACATAAAAATGTGGAATTTGTGGCCCTTCCATCAATCATAGCCATCATAGCTAAAGGTGAAGGATGATGTGAACTGTGGTCCACTAGCATCTGGAGACCCACTAACTTCCCATACTTCATTTGTAATCTAGTCTTCTATTTCTGACTGGAGTACATGGTAATCCCATGATATTCTATCAAATAATCAGGACAAGCACAACTAAACGTGCTGCTCTATCGCCAAATAATATGGAAATTGCTCCAGGATAGAGATGGTCAGATTCATATTGTTTTCCATTGATTACATGAGGTACAACGTGAATCAGCTTGGATTTTCCCCCACACCAGTCCTTAGTTTCCCCACCACCACCACCACCACTGAGGCTTCTACTTTTTTGAGAGCAAATGCATGCGAATTGGTTCACTTGGGGCTGCTGCAGAAGGTATCTGCTATTGGCGAATAGTAACTTAAGGGAGTATGTTTGGGTGGACAAGAAGAGTGATGGAATTTTAAACTTCTTTTTTGGGGAAAAAAAGGGAAAGGAGACAAGAGAAACAGAACATGAGAAGTGATTGCTTTGCTTTGTG
Source organism: Pogona vitticeps (assembly GCF_051106095.1). Taxonomy (NCBI): domain Eukaryota; kingdom Metazoa; phylum Chordata; class Lepidosauria; order Squamata; family Agamidae; genus Pogona; species Pogona vitticeps. The sequence continues at coordinate 162,834,673 of NC_135785.1, forward strand.
GATGACACGTGTCTCTCTCCTTCTCTTCATCTGCAGGTGATGCTGTGTTGGCCCTTGAGTGCTGATTGATGTTGATAATTGACTGGACGTGGGCCAACAAACTGAAACTGAATCCAAATAAAACAGAAATTCTACCAAATAAAACAGAAATGTTGGCAGGGTATTTACCTCCTTCAGGGCAGTAACACTCTCCCGAAGGATCATGTTAGCAGCCTGGGGGTACTCTTGGAACCATCTCTCTCTAAGGAGGCGCAAATATCTGCTGTGGCCAAGAGTGCCATTTATCAACTTTAGTTGATTTCCCAACTGCACCCCTCCCTGGATAAGAAATGCCTAACAACAGTGGTTCATGCACTGACAATCTTTAAAATAGACTACTCCAATGCTCTCTACTTAGGGCTGCCCTTGAAGTCAATATGGAAACTTCAGCAGGTCTAAAATGCAGCAGCCAGACTGTCTGCAGGTGGCAGCAGATATGAACACATATCCCCATTGGCTCCCTGTTAGTTTCTATGCTCAGTTTAAGACACTGATCATAGCCTCTAAGTCCTTTAATGGCTTAGAACCTCAATATCTGGCATAATGTCTCTTCCACAAAATAGCCACCCATCCCCACAGTCCTTGATGTTGTAACACGTGAGGAGGGGGGGGAAGTCAAGATGTGAAAACTGTCTCAATTGTGGCCCCTTTCTCCTGGAACAAGCTTCCTACAGGGGTTCACCAGGTACCACCCTCTCTGTTTTTAGGAAGTTTACTAAGACCCAATTATATAAAGCCACCTTCTACCAGTTGTAAATATTGTCCTGAGATGTTCAAATGGGTTTATTTGTGTATTTTTTTTATTTATATGTAGTTTTTAGCTAGGAATAGGTTGATTGTATTTTTGTATTTATTATATAGTGGGTGTTACTTTTAATGATTTTGCTGAATGTTGTGAACGACTCAGAAAGTGGCAACATTAATGGGGCAGTACAGAAATGGAAAACAAACAAACAAACAAACAAACAAACAAACCAAGTTTGGTCACAGACCATGACATTAAAAAACGGAATCCAGCCTCTTTGAAACTGAAGACTGACTGCCTAATCTTATTTATTTCTGGCAGTGTTGCTTCTATTAAGTTACTACGTCTGTGTACTGCCATTATGTAACAGAATTACAATCCAACCTCTTGAACATAAAATTGAAATGAATATTTTCATGCATAAATTTATAACGTCTTGAGGAGAGAAAAACAACAAGAACTAAAAGAAAGCTGACCCCGGGAGCTATAAAAATGAAGTTTGTCGGTAGTTCTGCCAGTTATCCATGAAAATTGGCTGCTTATTCAGTACTCTTTCTTCAGTTTGTTTGACACAATGTCATGAAACTAAATGATGGGAGCAAATAAGCAGATTGCTTCAGTGGACCCATGACTTTTTGCTAAAAAGGATTTTGTAAATATACATAATTTTTGTTGAAAATTAGAATGAATTGAAGTAGATGAATGGGATGCTTCTTCAAAATGAGCATAAGATAATGATTGTAGGGCTCACTAAAATGCAAGAGATATATGGAAGACTGGGATAAGATTTTTGCAAGTTTAACATGATTACCCAGGCGACAGATCATTACATATTTACAATATAATATAATTGTAAGACCCTTTCAGGACCAATGGCCAAACAACATTCAAGACATTGCCATTGGCGATTCATTTAAGTAGTGTCCAACCACCACTATACAGAAACAATCAATTGCCAAAATAATATTTTAGCATTAAAAATGGTCATATGTTAAGAGTTCCATGTTATTGTGGTAGCCTAATTCAAAGATTATGTAAGTTTGCTGCTGCTTCTACTGTGGTTTCATGGCATAGCAGATTCTAAATAGGCCCCAGAGCTGCCACCTACTGGAAAAGGATGCCTCACACCTCTTGGAGATAAAGAAAGGAGGAGCTTGTGTGGGAGGGGAGGAGTCTATCTCTTCATATTGGATCAGCCATCTTCAAAAGACTTACAAGATCACTACCACATTCCATTTCTCTCTTTGGAGAAAAACACAAGAAAGTATTTTCCAACAAGCTACACTTCACACAGTTACACAGCATATGATCTATTTTGTCTACAGAACATCTTCTGCTATCCCCAATGTGGAAGAGGTTATGGTCCAAAGTGTAGTGTCCTTTTACCTGGACTATTAAAAGACCTCAGAATCCTGGACAAAAAGCATAAATGGTCTACCCATTTTTTTTCATTCTCTTAAACCTTCTGCTATGCTAATCCCACATTCAGGAAACAACATTGGAAGCTGAAGACCTGAACTCTACATCTAAATCCATGTACAAATTAATAAGTACCTCTTTGGCATCTCCATTAATCACTCAATTTCCCCAGATCTTTATAAGAGTTGGAATCACACCAAACAATGACAGCAACAAGGCACATACCCAGACATCTTTATACCAGTGATGGAAACCAGCTTTCTTTTCCTAGTCAAATCACCCTTCTAAGGCTTTCTGGTTGTCAATAATAACATAGGCCATATATATAACCATAGGTCATATAAATTTACTACCTTCTCAGGATACATGGCCTGAAATAAAAGCCAGGATAATGCCTAGCAGATCAGTTAGTGAGTTAATCTGATGCATGGACCACATTCAAAAGCAGGTGGAAGTTGGTTGTAATTTTTTCCCCCAAGTTATTCAGTACGTAGTTTATTGTCGAACTCAAAGATTAACTCATTACTATCAAGGTAGTTTCCAGAAAGATGGTCATGTTAGTCTCTTTCAGCCTATTGGCAAAATGAAAAAAACAAAAAACCCTGGTTATTGCTATTTACAAATATTAAAAGTAATAGTCTTGGAGTACTCTTAAAATTGCAGAGCTGGAAAGGACCCTATGGATCATTGAGTCCAGCTCTGTTAAGGAGACTTGGTGAGGAATCAAGCTCCCAACTTTGGCCTGCACGACCTTGGGCTAAAGCACTGAGCTGTTCAGCAATTCCCTTGGTACACGGTTTACGGATAGTGCTCCATAGACACCAGAGGTTTGGGAAAGATTCTATCTATCTATCTATCTATCTATCTATCTATCTATCTATCTATCTATCTATCTATCTATCTATCTATCTATCTATCTATCTATCTATCTATCTATCTATCTATCTACCTACCTACCTACCTACCTACCTACCTACCTACCTACCTACCTACCTACCTACCTACCTACCTACCTACCTACCTACCTACCTATCACTTTTTACATCCCATTCTTCCTCCAGTGGGGCCTATCTGAAGAGGAAAGCTTCTGCTACGTGTAGAGTCTGTCTACATGGTAGAGATAAAGAAGCATCAGGTTCCCAATTGCATTTTGAGGCTCCATAGGAAACAAGCTGTCTCCTCTCCAGACTATCCTCCTTTATGTGGATGCAACGACAGGACGAGGTGACACTAGAACTTTCCCCCAGTGCCTGCTTCCAATTTTTTTTGAATGCCTGAAAAGGCATATGGAATGAACATCTCTAGACCTCTCAAGATAGTTGTTGTGTACTATTTCAGGCTTCATATTTTGGCCTATATCTATTCACCTAAATATTTGTAAAGAGTGCCTTTATGTATATATGACAACATTTTGCAGGGACTCCCTGTAGGCACTAGAATTCACTGGGTAAAAATGAGGATGGAGATTCTCTTCCCCATCATCAGATATTGATGAATGTCAGAAAAGAGCTAATGGAACAATGTATAATGCAAGATGCTCTTGTACTGCATATTAAGAGAAGAAAATCAAAGTGCTTGAAAAGACTAAAGTTTCCTGACCAAAAAAGTGTTTGCATTACTCTTTTATTTTAGTAATGGCTGCTCCATCTCATAGAGATTTAGTCACTAGAAGCACTGATCATGAATGAGCTTGAAATCCAGGGCATCTCGTCATGTAAACTATATCACAAAGAGGCGCATTTCAAAAGCAAATTACACTTATTCTTCCTTTTACAAAGAAGACACTGGTACCGCTGAAACACCAAGGCTTTTAAAGTGGGATCTAAATTAATCTTTATTAATCCTTGTTATCATGATTGCATAATGTCTGGATTTGAATGTCTGATGTGTGGCTCTTCATTTTCCCTCTCTTCTGGCAATCAAAAGTGCGAAAATAAATCTTGCATGAGAATACATCTTAAAAAGAAATACTTGCGGATTCTGAAAAACAATATAGATATAATCATGGGTGGAGAGTTCGTTTCTTTTAAAGTAAGTTTTTTTTTTTCACACATCACATCAAGATTTCAGATGTGCCATTTCTTGTTGGGTCAGTGGTTTAGGTATCTTGCTGAAGAGCCAGCAGTTAGCAGTTCAATTCCCCACTGTGCCTCTGTGACAGGGGCTGGACTCGATAATTCAGAGGTTCCCTTCCAGCTCTGCAGTTCAAAGTTGATGATTTTAATTTTTATCTTTTTGCTACTGGGGAAGCTAGACAATTCAACAGCGGTAAAGGTAAGAAAAGCTTCTCCTGTATATTCAGACCCTTTCAAGAGTTATGGCATTGCCTTTTCTAAAGACAGATTATCTGTTATGTTTCTTTCCAATAACATATCATAGGGAATTAAAAATGAGAAGAAAGACAAAGCCACGTACACGAGGGGAAAAAAGTATGGTAAATAAACTATTTATACATTTTAATCAGATAAAAAGAAGGATAATAGTAATATTTCTTATGGTCACTGCAAAACTAAATGAAGGTATGAAGCCAGTAGTATCACTTATTCTGCCAGTAGAGCCAAACCAACCACTCGTACATTCTGCTGCCTGAGGTAAAGGGTAAGACCTTTCCCACATTCCACATACAAAAGTTAACTGTACCGGGAGCTGAATGATGCTTCAATGCAGATGACAGAACAACATCTTCCAATAACCCCTTCACATATATGGGCACTCTTGGAACATGCAGTCTTGCCTTCCGTCAGGCTCTGTGATGCTCAGCATTGGATGCATGGGGGAGCCGGCTCCCTCCGCCGAAAGACAGATATCCCTGGTAATTCTTTCCGCACAGGAGAGGTTAGGAAGTGCTGCAACATGGATGGGGATGTGCATCTCTCCAGGTGTTGTCGTCACAAATGCCATCACTTTCCCTTGGCTGCACTGGCTAAAGATCACCATCCAACAACAACTGTAGTATCACATGTTCTCTGATCCTGCTGTACAACACTGGAGGAGTCATCTGCTAAGGTTAGCCAGCAGAAGCAGAAGTGAAAGGCAACTATGCTGCAAATGGTATTGATCGTCATCCCCAGCACATCAAATTTTTTTTTGGGGGGGACCTTCTTCAATCCATTTGCTTTGCTTAAACATTCATTCAGCTACAATATCGCCTTGATGCTTTGGAAATCTGACAAATGACATACTGAGAACAAGACTGAACTACTTTCATTTTCTGTTGTTTTCCTGACAATTAATCTGTAATAGCCTCAAGGCTTGCATCTGCAATTTGCTTTATATCGCTCTTTGAACCGTGCAGTGATTGATGTCTTATACTGAAAAACTGAACTCTGAATACCATAAGGTCGCTTTATTGTTGACCACAGTGGAACTTGTGTTTGTTTGTGTGTGTGTGGTTGTTGTTAGAATGCTTCATGCTTGAAACTCTTACACACAAGGGCATTGATCTTAGGGGAAAGAACTCTAATCTCACTTATCCTTATAGTTAAAAAAGTTGGGGAGGGATTTACAGATTTATTGGAATTGTCACAAGTCCATGCAGAGTTAGGTATAATTTAGACAGAGTTGCAATGTGTATGTTCTTCACCTAATTAATTGCATACTGCTTCTAGGTTCAGTGGCTGTGTGCTGCTGAATGTTGTTTGTTTGGGAATTACTGTAGGGAAGGTTTATTGCCCTTATGTCCTGCTTGTTCACTCGAAGAATGAACTGTTGGATTGGCCACTGCAGGAGACAAGATGTTAGACTGTATAAGTCTCTGAACTGGTCACGTAGGACTGTTCCTGTGTTTTCAGTAATATGAATCTGATTTTACGTTGACAGGAGGTAAATACTGACAGCTACATACAACACACAACATGTCACTATGAACCAGAACCAGAACTGGCAGTTGGTAAGTTTAACTCCTCCAGCTGTCTCTTGCTTTACTTCTAAGGAGCTCAGATTGGTGTAAATTGCATGCTGTCAAGTTGATTCCAACTGATAGTGATCCTTTTCAGGGTTTTCTAGATAGAGAATGCACGTAAGTGATTCGCTGTTCCTTATTTTGGGGGTGCCCAGGAACCATAGCCCAGGAACCATAGCTTGCCCAAGGCTATGTAGACTGGCTCTTCTCTTGGGAGGTACAGTGGGGAATCAAACTCCCAACCTCTGGCTCCACAACTAGATATCTAAATCACTGAGTGAGCCAGACAGTCCAAATAATTTCATACATACATTAGACATATATGCTATGTATAATATGCCCCAATTATGAATGCTCCGCCCAATATTCTAAACCTAAAGTTATCTGATTTCAGGGTGCCAGCTGAAGTTCCAAATAATTGTTATGCTTCCTCAGTATCAGCTGAAGTAACAAATCTCAGAGGCAACAGCAGTGGAAGACAGAAGTTTTGATGCGTGTACATATGTGTTATGGTTTTAAATCCTGGGCTGATGCACAGTTGCATTTTGCTGCCCTTCCCAATCCTTCCCATTTCCAAATACATCCCAACCATTGTCTGCCCCAGAATTGTGACATCATAATGGCCTATCCCTGTAGCATCACAATGGCTAACCCTGCAGGTTTTGGCCTGAAATCTCAGCAGGGATGCTGCTGGCCTGGAAATCATAGCCATTTGCAGAATCGACCCAAGGAAGCCTTATGGAGTGATTCAGTAGTATTTATGTAGGCTAAACACAAGAGAAAAAGAGAGCAAGGTAGCCCTGTCTCTTTCATCTTCACTTCGATTGCATAAAGTAAAAGCTCTGAAGTGGGATGAGTGGTTCATCAAATGTAAAGTTGATGGGAAAGAGAAGTGAGGTAAGCCCTATTCCTTTTTTTAAAGACGTATCTCATTGTTACCAACATGCTTAGGAAAGAATGACTAGCCCTTCCTTTTATCACTGCTTTCCCCATGTGGAGAGTGGCATGTTGGAAGAAAGGAGAAATCGTTTATCATGTGTAAGCTCTACATGTGAGGAAGAACCCACATATCCAAGGTTTCCTGCTCAGCTTACACATGGGTAGGATTTTCTCCTCTTCAGGAACATCACATGCCACATGGAGAAAGCAATGACAGAAAGGAGATGGTCTAAGCTGATGATAACAACTGAGTAGGAAAACACTGAACAGACTTATTGTCCATGACACATTAAAAATACATTTTTGAAGACTTTTCTGCCTCACAGAATTGCTTTTAAAAATTCTGTGCCTCTTGTGACTACAACCAGCCTGATTGGTACTGGGCAAGCTGCACAGCGCCAGTGTGCCCCAGAAGAAGAGGAATGGTGAGCCACTTCTGAGCATTCTCTACCTGGTAAAATCTGAAAAAGGTCACCATAAATCAGAATTCATCACCATCATAGTTGTCATCCCCTCCATGGGCACAAGCCTTGTTGAGGTGGAGGCGCTTATGCGCTTCAATGAGGTTGAGAGCTGCGTTGAAGGGTCTCCCAAACTAGACGGGGCTCAGCTGAGAAGCCAGACCAACTGTGTCCACCAGCCATCAATTTTGATGAGAGAAAATAAGCAGAAATTCTTACTGGATCAATTGTCACCTGGGTCCAAAAGGACGATGTCAGATGCTATAGCTCCTGGACAATGCGTTACAGGGCTCAGCAGACCCTGCTGAGGAACCAGGACAGGCTGTTGCAAAACTACTGGAACCACGTAAATGCAAAACTTGGACTCTCACCAAAAATCAAGAAATTATGAAATGTTATTATGGGGCAAACCCAACAGCCCGTGGTTTTCAAAAAAGAATGAAGCAGTTGCAGATCTCAAAAATAACACTATCAAAGCTACAAAAAACCTGGCAATATTAAGAACAGCATACATAGTGTGCGGATATTTAACAAATGCTAAGGTTTTTTGATTAAAATGTTTATTTGCTATATAATACCAGTCAATGTTTTATAATTTTGAATGACTGTGCCTGGCATTTTTAAATAATAATAATAATAATAATAATAATAATAATAATAATAATAATAATAATAATAATAATAATAATAATAATAATAATAATAATAATAATAATAATAATAATAATAATAATAATAGTTTTATATTGATATATCATCTGTATACCTATGTGCAGAGGATAGCTCTATGGATCAGGGGAACAGAAGGAGGGGAACATACCCACCTTTTTAACATTCCTGCTCATTAAACATGGAAATAACACATTACTTTGTACCTGCAACATGATACTTTAGGAGGTAATGAAAACATAATGATATTCCTTTTCAGATAACTGGCAGTGTTTTCTTTTCTTTTCTTTTCTTTTCTTTTTGCCATATAACAAATATCATCTACGTGTTATTTTTCTACACCTAAAAACTTTGCTCAGACTAATTTTTTGGGGGGAGGGGATGTTTCCTCCCCCAAGGTTCTCTTCTTAGTTTTGTTTTGTTTCTTAAAGGGGAAAAAGAGAAGACTTCCACAAAGTACTTCAGGTACTGATAATTCATTCCAATCTCTCCTGAAATCAGGGATTGGGTTTGTTTTTTTTTGTTTTTGTTTTTTTTGGCATCCCAGCAGTTTTTGGAGTGCAATTCCCATCATTCTTTATAGTTAGCATTCATATGTTGGAGGGTTCCTCTCTTAAAGGGCAGTCCTGACAGGGCACTCCTTTGTACATCTAACTACTAGTAAGTAACTCAGTTGAGTTGAGTGAGGCTTCCTTCTTCGCTGTTGAGTGAATCTAAATGTACAGTTTTTAGCTAAAGTGTAGTTTGTACAGCCTATAACTAGAGGAAAAGGCATTCTTTCTCATTGCATATGACCTTGTGAGCTAATCATTCCTGAATCTTTGAATCATGGCCATGTTCTTTCCTACACTCAAATGTGAAAGAGCAGAATGACATCATAAATGATATCCATTGTACCAGCTCCTGTGTTAAATGTTCAAGCATTCAAGTTGGAAAGGGGGTGTTTCGAGCAAAAAAAAGCTGGATGAAGCCAAAGTAAGTCTGTTTTGTATTAAACTAGATGGCGTTTCTGAAAGAAACCACTGCAAATGAACTTCACAAAAGAAGCATTAATTCGGCCAGAGTCATCCTGTCTTTTTCATATGTTTCTTAACTGGTGTACTTGGATCAAGACACTTTTCCTTCTTTTATGCCCTTTACCCATTTGTGTATATTTGCTGGCCATGTATGTACCACTAAACACTGGGCCATACTAGGGTGAGGCACTTGCAATGTGCCCCTCCAGATATTATTGGACTAGAACTCTTTATCAGCCCTTGGAAGCACAGAGAGTGGTGAGATCTGATGGGAGTTGTAATGCAACACACTCCATATCCTTGCCCTAAATTCTGAACTGTATCCAACCTAGAAGTGGTGGTGATGTTTTCTCTCCAAATCCATATCTGCAATACAGCCAGTACTGCAAGTGGAGATCTTTTGGCTTTCATGATGTGTATTTTTCCTCCTCATTCACTCGGGCATGCCATGGCTGATTTTTCTTTCATTTGATCTGAGAGATATTTGTTCAGGTGTTTCCCATTATTCAGGCGGCATCAATTAAGCCATTTTACATTTGCCCCTGTTGCTCTCTGATTGTCTCCATTGTTCCTTTGAAGCATTTCTGATCATTATGCCCCATTTTCTGCATCCAGAATTGACCTTAGCATGAGTGAGGTTGCCGTCAATGAGCTCTGCCCTCTCTGTTGGTGTCTATTCAGAAGAAATAAGTAAATTGCTAAAATGACCTTATAATTTCTTGTGTAATCAGACTATGTAAGATTGCAGACTTAATCACAACAAGACAGCAGCAGCGTCTTCCCACAATTTCAGCTCAGTTTAGATGTGTTTTCCACACAAGTGAGGTACTAAAAATTTGGTCATATATGGCAAAATATCAAAATTTGGGAAATTCCTTTTCAAAAATAATTCACTCCTCTTATTCAATTGCATGTTTGAAAAGCTGTTTATTATTGTTGCTGACTGGGATATGTAAAAGGGTGTATTGTGCCCTCAAAGGGCATTGCTTGTTAATTTTATCTTGGTTTTTCTTAAACTTAGCAATATAGGGTTGGTAAGAAAATGGTGCCACGTTTGATAAGCTTGTGTCCAAACTATGAATGCCTAATCCTTTCAAAAATATTTAACTTTGTGTTCTCACATATTACACTATATGCTTGAAAGGAGATTTTGCTACACCCGTCTTATTGTTGTTCTGTGCTGTCAAGTTCCTTCTGACTTAGGGCAGCCCTAATAGGGTTTTCAAGCTACACGAGATGGTCAGGGACTGGTTTACCATTATCACTACATAGTGAGTTTCCACAGGTGAACAGAGCTTTGAACCTTGATCTCTTGAGCCCTAGTCTGCCACTCTATCCACTACACCAGTAGTTCCCAGCCTTGGCTCCCCAGATATTCTTGGATTAAAATTCCCAGAAGCCTTCACCACTAGCCTAGGAGTTGTAGTCCAGGAACATCTGGGGGGCCCAAGATTGGAAATCACTGTGCTACACCATCCTGGCCCTCATTATAACCATATTGTAATAATGATGATAATGATAATGATAATGATAACAACAACAATTTGTGACTTTTGACTTTCCGCCTCTACAAAATACATATTAGTGTTGTATTAAAGCCATCTTGAAAAGGTGTTCTACTTTAGAGCAGTGGAGAGGCAATGAAATATGTCATTGGCTTTGTGTAAGGCCCCGAGTGTGAAACTGAGGATCCATGAGAAGTACCGTATTTTTCCATGTATATGACCCCAATGTATAAGACGACCCCCTAATTTTGACCCTTGCCGAAGGTGGAGGAGCAGTTAATGGGCAACTGCTCTTCCACCTCCATCTCCTGCTGCTGCCGCCTCCACTGCCCGATCATCTCCTCCATTGTGACTGCCGGGGCTCACCTCCAGCTCACATCATCGCCGCCTTGTCCCTTGCCTGAAGGGAGCACTGGAAAAAATGATGCAGCGGCAGCAGTAAATGGGCAGCAGCAGGAGGTGCCCGAGCATGCGCAAGTGCTCCTTTGCCTCTGCCTCCTGTTGCTACTGCCTCCACCACTGTAGGGGACAAGGCGGCGTGGTGGGACCCGGCAGTTGCACTGGAGGAGGCAATGGGTGGCAGTGGCGACAGCAGCAGGAGGTGCCCGGTGTGCTCCTTTGCCTCTGCCTCCTTCCGTGTATAAAATGACCCTCAATTTCCCCCCTATTTTAGGAAAAAGTGTCATTTTATACATGGAAAAATACCGTAGACCCTAGTCTTCCAGGGTGCTGCTGACAACAATTCTGACCTACACATACATGCTCTGAAACTCCTTGCCAACAGAGGCTAGTTTGTCCTTCCAGCTGCAGGCAGGCCTTCAGTAATTAATAGCTCCCAATTACAATTTCTGAGTTAATGTGCTGATATTCACTGTTTTAATGTAAATTATTAAACCTGCTTTTAATTAAGCGCTTCTTAAAGAGTTTCAGTTCTAATTGCCTCTTAATCACATAACTCAATTTAAATCTATTTTAATGGTTTGTGATTTTATGCTATTTTAATTTTATTCTTTTAAACAGTTCTAGTAGTGGGTCCCAATTCTGAGCAAAATGCAGCACATAAATGGAATGAAATGATATAAATAAATTAATTAATAAAAATACATGTCCTCAAAAATAGGACAAAATTAAGACTCTAGCCTGCTGCAACATAAACAAGCAAATATCTGTCTCTTGCTAGTGTCATTTCTGAATACATTTGTGCACACATTGGGGCTTTTGAGAAACAAGCTGAGGATCCAGGATAAATCAATCTCTTGTTAGTCCATATTTTCCAAGAAAGCCTACCTTTGATGTCTTGGTTCATGATTCATAATGCTGTTCCTATAATGTTTGTACTTGAGAAGATGTTTCCAAGTAGAAAATGTAATCTCTGATGTGACTTGGTACAGTCAGAAGTTTTGAATGTGCAGAGATTTAACATTTGTCACTGTGTAAACTCCTGAAACTGTGTACGAGGGAGAAAATATTTATATGCCATGTATACGATCTCGTAAGGATATGATTTTCAAAAGTTAATGGTTAAACTGAGGAAGTTGATTGTCATCCATAAAAGCACAGGTCAATGTTAACCATTCTTAAAGGTGTGCAGTGCTTTGTTAGTTTGTTTTTAAATCTACTGGAATGGAGTGACCCAGCTGCATTTCTGAAACTTAAACAGGAAAGTGACACAACAGACAAGCTAACGTATACCCCTTTATTTGTTTAATGTCCTTATGCAAGATAATACTTCTGTTGGATTGGAGAACCACATTTTCCCACCACTCAGACCACAACATTTTACTGTTTGTAAAACTCCATCTCTGTTCCAATAAGAAAACATGTCTGTGGTGATAGTGAATGCTCTGTATAATGTGAAAACATCTGGGATAAGAAGAAATCTTGTTTATACTTGAGATCGGCTCAGCCTGTTCTCCAGCCACTGCAAGAGCTTCCCACTTCCCTGTAAGACCAAGACACTGAATATATTATTTGCCCCCACATAGTTTGCATAATTGGCATGCAACATCTCTAGCATCTTTTTCTCTTTCTGAAGTTCAGGGTGGATGCACACAACAAATAAGCAAACAAAAAGGACAGACTGTTTGCTCCCCAAAAATCTGGGAACCCATCTAATGCTTCTACACATTTACCCAGGTGATGGGGATGCAATTGTCTTCCAGCCACTTTATATTCTGGGAGAAGGAGGGGTTGATTTTCACTGAAATACTCAAGCCAGCTTCACAGCATCACACTTTGTCCACAGAGCTACATGGCATGTTGTTTTTACCCATTCTCTTACATTCGCCAAGTCAAAAAAGGACCCAGTGGCCTTGAGCAATTTTTAGGGGTCTCAGCTGGTTTTGGATTAACTGTTATGTCCGAGTGGGCATCCATTAAAACAGAAAAGTAACACCGCACCATATATGAGGAAAAAGCAGGATTTTCCATTGCTAACAATGATACAGTATTTGCAGTGGCTTGCCTTATGAGATTTCTTTTCTGCTCCAAAATATATGACTTTTAAAACAATAATTGTATGATAAATATTAGAAGATGGATTAAGAGGATATTGCACATATATCCAAAATATGACACAGTTATTTCCCCTTATTCAAGATTTAATTATAGGACATTTGTCACATTCAGATAGAGACCCAGATAGACTCTAGAATACTGTGGATTCCTTCTTTACTGCCAGCAACATAAAGAATGGTATGACTTCTAACATTATTTCTGCATCAGTACAGATGTGCTGTAATGTGGATATCGATGCTCATCCCATTTGTTAGAGTGGTGGTTCCTAACCTTGAGTACCCTGATGTTTTGGGCTAAAACTCCCAGAAACTTTCATCACTACCTGTGCTGGCCAGGATTTATGGGCACTGTAGTCCAAAAAACATCTGGGGACCCAAGGTTGGGAACCACTGTGTTAAAGAGAGTGTCTTCAATACACTGTTACAGAAGTATGATACTACTTTAACTGTCATAGCTACATTCCATGGGATTATATAGGTATTTCAGTTTGGTAAGGTACATACTGTAGGATCCAATGCTAGAAAACTGTAAGGCCTTCCCCGAACCATAATACTAGAGAGCTCTAATGGAGAATTCTAGCTGTCACTTAAAACATTTCTTTCTTACTTTCCATTTCTGCAGGAATACATGTAGCCTACTGATGGAGTGTATTCTTTGCATGCAGAAGGTTCCAGATTTAACGTGCAGTATTTCCTGATATGGCTGGGGAAGACCCCATCGGAAATCTCAAAAAGCTGCTACCAATCAGTGCCTGTAATAATGAACTAAATGGGCCAACAGTCTAACTCAATATGAAGCAGTTCAATGTGGTCCTATATTCACCTTCCTCTGTTTTCTTATGTTTTACACTCTCAAAAATATGTCTTCTGTAATCCTTGCAAGTATAGGCTGAAATCCTGTTGCACAGTTCTGCACATGCAACAGAGGCAATATCATTTTCATCAGTGAGATGTGTGTAGCCTGAAATTGCCTTTATTTCAGCACCTTTGCTGCTAATGTCATATGTGTTGTGCATGCAAATCTGTGCAACAGAATTTCAGCTACAGAATGGCAGATATATTGCCCTTCTGGCCTCTGAGCTCATATTCCTAATAAACTGAATGAAAAGCATTGGGCATAGAATATTTACCCACCAGTCTCTGACCCCTTGCTTATCCTTCCCCAGTTTGCACTGGTCAGGGACAGACAAAAGTCGAGTAAATAGGTCAAGGCTTAGAAAACTGGTTTAGAAGCAATTTCACCCATGTTTTTATTCAATAGAGAAAAAGGCATGGTATTAGTGGCCTAGAGATCAATATGATTCAGCTATGTTACTTGCTCCCACTAGCATCATAATGATGCTCAAGTCTTCTGCAAGAGACAACATGTATGTGTCATCTGTTGCACAGCAGAATTTTCTAGAGACTCACAACTGTGTTGTTACTCTTTGCTCTTTACACAAGACCAGAAATACTTATTTTTTACAAATTGACAAAGTGATTTCAGAAATCAAGAATAACATAAGCCCTATTCAGATATCACATGTGCAGCTAAAAGTGAGGTGGGACCAGAATTCTGCCAGGTCTTTGGCATGTTTAATGTCAAAGTCTGTAACGGAGCCTGTACGACTGCTGGGCTGAACTTGTTTACAAGCTGTGATGCGGGGATTTGCATTAAACCCATGAAAATCTGCATCATGTCTGGATGGAGTAAGGATGAAGAGGCACCAGGCAGGCCTTAAAGGTATTCCCATATCTCCATCACTTCTTTATTCTCTGCCTGGAGTCAGGCACAATATCTGAATAGGGTTGCAGCACTCTGTTCACAAGTGGCCCCATATGTTAAGTTGCAAGTAAAACTGGCGCACAGCTAGAGGGTGTGTATTAGATTTTTATTTTTTATTTTTATTTTTGCTGATAACAATGAATTGAAATAGCAAAGGATGATGGAAACTGTGATCGAATCTGTCACGATCCCCACGTGGCCCCTGTTTGTTTCACCAAACTTAGAGCTCACACTATGTGTCTTTCAGCTGCCACCAGTTGATTACATCAATATTACCAATTATTATTGATAGATGTCCAGGCCATATGTCATTTTAAAAGAACCAAATAGAAATTGGTTCTAAGCTGCTCAGAGTGGTCGTATAGACCAGATGGGCGGGATACAAATCAATCAATCAATCAATCAATCAATCAATCAATCAATCAATCAATCAATCAATCAATCAAATTGTTTATTGTTACAGATGCTGACAGAATAAGCAATGTTGTTAACTCTTAAACAAGTATTCTTCATTATGCCTCTCAACCAACACTCTCTCCAAAACTTTCAATCTCCCTAACTTCCTCTGACTAAATCCCTCTCTAACTCCAACTCCTCCTGCTGAGTCTCTTATATCTTGTGACTCCACCCCTCCAGCACTCCCATTGGTCTATGCAAATATATAAATATTCATGACCTGGGCAGATGCCACAGAATCACATGTTGAGAGCCACACATTGCTTTTCCTTGGTTTAATCCATACAGTTTTTGTTGTTGTTGTTATTAGTGGTGTAGTGCTGTCACTGAGGATTTGATACAAAGGTTACATGACAGTGTGTGGGTGTACATAGTGGTGAAGTTGAAATGGTGCTTAATCTCTTAATTAGGGGTCAGGGAATGAGTGTATGACAGACGTTCCCATCCTTACCTTCCATCTTTGTCCTTAACTTGTTGGACTGGATGAGGGTGAATAAACGGAAACTGAATCAAGACAAGACAGAGGTCAGTGCTTCTGGTCAGTTGAAAGGCAGGACAAGGAATTGGGATGCAGCCTGTGCTGGATGGGGTGACAATCCCCCCCCAGATGTGCAGCTTGGGAGTGCTCCTAGATTACTGTAACACCTACATGGGAATGCCTCTGGAAAGTGCCCAGAAACTTCAGTGAGTCCAAAACACAACGGTCAGATTGCTAACTGATGCTGCTCACCGGGAATCACATAACCCACCTGTTACAGCAACTCCACTTATTGTTGATCTGTTTCTAGGCACAATTCAAAGTGCTGGTTCTAATGCATAAAGCTCTAAGCACCTTAGGTGCAGGCAGTCTCAAATACCATGTCTCCCTATATGAGTCTGCTCAAGTGTTAAGATCACCAGAAGAGGCCCTTCTGTCAGTCCAACCACCTTCATGGGTGTGTTTAATGGGCACGCGGGAAAGAGACTTGTCTGCTCCTGTCCCAGAAGATAGGCTAGACCCATCTTTGCCACAAGCAGGCAAAGCAGAAAGGTTTTCAAATCAGCTGGTTCTGGTTTTCTAACTACAGTTGTGCCCCACTTTACGATTACCCCGCATTACGACAAATCCGCTTCACAACGACGTTTTTGCGATCGCTTTTCTGATCGCAAACTGATGGTCTAAATGGGGGAATTTCGCTTTGCAATGATCGGTTCCCTGCTTCGGAAACCGATTCTTCGCATTATGACGATCTTTACAGCTGATTGTTGGGTTTTCAAAATGGCCGCTGGGTGATTAAAATGGCTCCCTGCTGTGTTTAGGGACGGATTCCTCACTATACAGGCACAGAAAATGGCTGCCATATGGAGGATCTTCGCTGGACGGTGGGTTTTTAACTCATTGGAACGCATTGAACGGTTTTCAATGCGTTTCAATGGGCTTTTTATTTTCGCTTTATGACATTTTTGCTTAACAGCAATTTTCCTGGAACGGATTATCGCCGTTAAGCAAGGCACCATTGTATGATTATGAGCTTCGGTATTTTATAGAAATAATGGTCATTTCTGAACTGTTCTACTATCAGTCAATAGAATAAAAAAGAAAATAAAGTTCAAAGTTGTTTTTTTTTTTAAAAAAAAAATCCACTCCACAGCAAACAATATTGACTTTTAATAGTTTTTTATGATGTTATTTCTCCCACTTTTTGCATTTCTTAAAACATTTCTGAGGTAAACACCTGACATTTACTGAAATGCTGCTCTTCTGTTCTAGTAGCAGTGAAGGAAGAATTATGGTGAATGTATTTCATTTTGATGTACAGCTCAAAAGGCACATCACTTGCTGACAGGGATAAACCTTCTTGTCACAAAAATGTATTTCCTACTGTCTAAAAATTGATACATAACTAGTGAAAATAGTGAGATGGCTTAAAACTTAAGATGTGTGATGAAACCATTGACCTTTTTTTTCAGCTCAGGTAATACAGATATCATCATGTTTACTGGCATCTCAGAATAATAGCATATGGCATTTTCGCAGAGTACGAGAAACAACCTTTGTATAGATTAAAATAAATCTATTGTTGTTGACTTTCTCATCTGTTTATGATTTAAACTGCAGATCTGGTCCATGCAGCACTATCACAACACTATGTTCTTTTGGTCTTTGAAGAGTTTTAAGGGAACTTATTAGCCCCTCAGAATGGGTCTTACGAAACACTCCTTTCCGCAGGCAGATTGAAAATAACATACTCGGATCATAAAGAAGAGAGGCACAAATTTAATGAGATAGAAGTATTAAAAAGTATGATATCAAAATATGCTTTTGAGTATACCACAAGGACAAAGAGACATTATTGGATTAACCTGAAAGACAACAAAGACATGATAAAAATGATCTTTCTGGCTCTTAATCTAGAGGTCATTGAAGGCAAGGACTTCAGTTGCTTTTCTCCTGCTATCATCTTCAAACTCTTAAGCATTTCTATGACTAATCCAAATACTTACTGACAATTCCATCTCTTTTTGAAACTCTAGCAAAGTCTCCTGAGAAATGGGAAAGTAAAGAGCTACTTTAAAAATATTGCAACAGTAACTAACTACTTCTAGAGTATTAGAACTATGACTACAACTAATTTCTCTCAAGAATAACTTTCCAAGCCCTGTAGATGACATTGTTATAAAATAGCCATTTGTGACTGAGGAATAATTAAGAGCCTCCTATACAATCACCAAGACATGCCAAACAGAGCACTTGATTTGGATATTTTGAAATACTTGTCATACTTTAAAAAGAGAAGTTTTAATTTACTCTTGCGTCAGTTTAGAGAGGGAGTTGTTAAATACAGTTACCATCGCTTCAAGAAGTCAGGAAATATTTTCATTTCAATGTGCAATGCAGTACATTTCCGAAAATGTTGTTGGGGGCACAGTTAAGATCAGACCAGCTAAATCTTTCCAGCACGTTTATGAACCCTTATAGCTTGTATCTCTGTCACCATACTGCTTACGTGGACCAACAGCTACGTAGTTAAGGAAAGATCACTAGTGCTTGTCTAGCAGGTGAAAAATGGTAACTGTCATGACAGACTCCCTCTTCCCATACTTAGGTTCAGCTGCTATGTTGCTGCAATAACATCCATGCTAGTATTCAAGGAACTAATTTTCTCAAAGCACCACATTTTTTGTTTGAATAGCAGGAACTCTGCAAACTAACAATGGCCTGTTTCTTGGTGCCAGGAGCTCATGGACATGTAGATTTCAAGTGTTTATGGTAAAAAACAAAAACAAAAAAAGTTTGGGTGCCAGGACACATGTCCTCGGATCCCCGATAGGTTGCAGAATGTTAAAAAGACTAGTCTATACTCACATATAGAGTCAAAACACAGAATTCCAGGTCTCAACACATGTTTGTTGTACTCTGTTGAGGGAATACAGTTCCTTCTTTGTTGTGCTTGATCCCAACCCTCAGACACTCCACTACTGTATCCTCACTCTCTCTCAGTGAGTCCTGAGAGTGATTCTCATCACCCCTTCAGGCAGGTAACAGCCAATTGTTTCCATTTTCTCCATGTTAGCTCCAAGGGTGAGTCACTTTACCCTATTAAGGAGGACCAAGTCCATCGACTTAATGGCCACCATCACAGCTACTATCAACAGACCAGAAAAGTAGGAAAGAAGGAGATAAGTTCTTCTGTAATTGACATTATAAGCGTTAGGACATTAAGGCTTGTTTTAGATTGAAAGTGAGTCTTATGTATTACGAGCATTCATATGCCAAAGCAAGGAACTATGAAAATAAGCAACATCTTTATGAAATAAAAGAGTTACAAATGAGTAGAGAATAAAAGGAATATATGTACCATATTTTTTGCTCCATAAGATGCACCTGACCTTAAGACGCACCTAATTTTTAGAGGAGGAACACAGGGAAAATATATTCTGAACCAAATAGTGTAATAAAATATTTAATAAACTATAACAGAATAACATTTGAACCATGTAAAGTGAACAGCAGTCAACAGTGGCATTAATATAGACCATTATCAGCCAGTGATAAGACCTATACCACTCTACCTATATTTTACATTTCCTTTCATCCACCTCCTCCCCATGCTTATAGAAATGTCTCAATGACAGATGAGATTGTTGTGCAATTCTGCTCAGCTACAGCTCAAGCCTATATTAAGTTAGAAATGGTTTGTCTGATTTGGCACTGCATTGAGAAGTCCCTTTTAGTTATGTGGAGGATAAATAGTGGAATTAAACTATTTAACGGCTGGTTTTCCTTATTTACTTTAGGTTATGCAAAAGAACAGCAACACAAAGCTTAACCTGATCCCATTCACCAGCAGTAGCACATGCTCAGCATAAGACCAAATCTCCATTTTCTGACATAATTGAACATTTATAGCATGCAAGGCACAACAGGTTAGGCCACACAAAGCCATGAACAATGTTCTTGATGAGCCAAAAAAAACTGAATACAAACTAGAGTAGCTGAAATCAGGAAGCAGGTACTGTAATCCAGTTAGAAGTCAGGAGGCACAGTTAGTTTCCTTGCTGCAACACCCTTTGGAAATACATTCTCTATTAGATGCCCAGAACTAGTTGAAAATTTTGCAAGTTGAATCCAAATTTCCCATAGAAATGCACTGAAAATTAATTAATGCATTTTTATGGGGGGGGGGTCAGAAACTTTAAAAAAAACTTAAAAGAAAGTCACTTACCAGGTACTGTAGACTGAGCCTTGCTTTTCACAGTGCCTTGGTAGACCCCAGAACAGCCAAAAAAGAGCCCCAAACAGCTAAAAGCCAGCAGGCAGCCAGCAGACGGCAGCCATTTTGTGCTCTTCTCCACTCCTGCTCCTTTCCCCTCCCCTCTCCCCACCTAACAACTGATCGGTGCTGATCTGAACACTTCCTAGGCAGCTTTTAAAGCAAGTATGCATGTTTCTACATAAGCAGGTTTCAACTCAAACGGAGCACCTTTTCACCCAAGCACTAACCCCAAACAAACAGCTTTTAAACTAAATTTGACATTTTAAAATGACAATACCAGGCAGTCCCAGGTCTCTCTCCCAGCTCTCTAACTGCTTGGACTAGCAAGGAAGCAGACAAGCAGCCTCTTCACTAACTGAAAGTTTGAATTTACCCACTTTCCCTGCCTTCCCCACTTATTAGGTATGCTAATATCTGTGCACTGGAGGATTGTGGGAGGAACATCCAGCCCCTGATGGGGGTCCTGTGGGACACCCCAAAACACTGAGTAGCTCTCTTGGCCTCTTTTGGGACTGGGGCTGTGCAGCCCTGTTCTGACCAGGAGGTGCAGCCGGGGGGGACACCATGCCTTTGGTGAACAGGGCACAGAAAGGGGCAGGAGGTTCAGAGGCCATTCCAACTCATACCTGGCAGGGGAGATACCATGATCATCAAAGTGGTTTTCTCAGGGTGAGGCTCATCTATTGCACTTTGGATGTGCTGACCCCTGTGATTTCCCCAAATATGGGAAAATCAACTGCCTAAGTGGGGACTGTGTTTGTGGTTTCCCCTGTTTTTTCTAGAATTACTGTTTCCCCTTTTGTCCCTGGCTGTTTTCATTGCCTGCTGCCATAGGCCTGTTGGTCTTGCTGGTTTTCCAGGTGGGCTCCAGGAACCAGATCCTAGAAAGCCAGCAGTGCAGAATGGTGAGGTCCAAACAGCAAGCAGTCTCTGGTGCTAGTTCAGAGGCCTCCCAGCATGGCAGTGGGGGGCTTCTGTGTGGTGGTGGTTGAACCCCTTTTTTACTGTATTCGTTCCATAAGATGCACATACTTTCTCCCCCACTATTTGGGGCACATACTTTCTCCCCCACTATTTGGGGGGGGGAAAGTGTGTCGTCTTATGGAGTAACAAAAAATATGGTACTCCATCCTGCTAAAATTTTAAAAAATGTCAAAATAGTAGCATGTTAATATCATTGTGCTAATGCATAGACTATTCATAGGATTCAATACGATAATAGTGTTCAATGGCAGTTATAGTGTTCTACATCTAATTATCTTAGCATCTTGCATCATTGGAAATAAGTATCTATCATAGCATACAGACAGATGTTGCATTGTAACATTTTATTATTTTTGGTTCAGTCAATTAAATCTGTTCATCAAGGCAGGATTACAAGTATTTTTCTTGCAGTGCTTGAAACAGGTGTACACTGCAGACATTATCATTTTAGTAGTGTAAACAAAAGAGGCCTTTAAAATCATACACATTCAGAATTTTCTCAGATGCAAGTCCCACTGTGTCCATTGGGGTTTACTTCCAAGTAAGGATGTTTAAAGTTACACCTTAAGACCAGTGGCTCCCAAATCTGGGACACCAGCTGTTCTAGGACCATAACTTCTAGAAGTTCCAGCCACTATAGATAATGGGCAGGATTACTGGTAGTTGCTGTCGAAGAACATCTGGGTACCCTGGTTTAGGTAATGTTACCTAAGCATGCAGTCCTATGTGTACTACCCTGTTCCCCAAAACTTAAGACCTAACCTGAAAATAAGCCCTAGTACGATTTTTCAGGATGCTCATAATATAAGCCCTACCCCAAAAATAAGCCCCAGTTAAGTGAAACCCCATCCTCCACCATTGTGCAGCAACCAGAAGATATGGCTGCATTTGAATAAATGTAGTGTCATACATTTAAAAAAATCCCTTGAAAATAAGCCCTAATTTCTGAACTGAGCAAAAATTAATATAAGACCCTGTCTTATTTTCAGGAAAACAATGTAGCTTGAGAGCAAAGTCTACTGTACCTGTACTTACTTTCAAGAAGACATGCAAGGAATAACATGGTCTTTCCCATAAAGCTTTCTATCCCACTTTCCTCTTGTTCCAATGTTCTCATAAAGCATATTATTATTCATTGAATAAGAGTGTCTGGAAAAGGTGGGCTGATGTCCTTGAAAGCTTATGGTGAACAAATCTCTTCAGGCTTTAATAGGCCACAAGATTTTTGGTTTGGATTTATTTTTTCTGCAACAGAGTAACTTAGCTATTCTTCTCAAGAAAAAAAAGTATTAATTAGCATTTATTTATTAGCACCACAAATCTGTTGCTCACTTCGCATATTGCCTGGCAATCAGTGATGCTTGAGAAGGATGAGACTTGAAAAAGAAAGAAAGATGTTATGAGGATATCTCCAGATGGCTGCTTGCCTAGGAATAGCACTAAAAGAGGCACTGGGTGGCAGGAAGGGAAGTATCTCAGAGGCAAGGAAGGAATGGAAGATTTTCTTCATGGCATAGTTGCTATCCCATCTGTGCTGTCCCTGCAGGCCACCTTGGACTAGCCATGATCTATAGAAGGATGACTCCAATTCCTCATGGGAATGACTGTCATAAGACACCTGGTAGCCAACAAAGAAAATGGCTGCTTTTTTCTCCCAACCACACAGAAATGATCATCTTGTCAATTTCCTGCCATGTAGAATGGGAGGACTGAAAGTACAAGATGTTCAAGCAACCTCTGGACATAATCCTTTTTTTAATTAAATGAGGAATATGATCTATTGCAGTAAATATTCAGCAACCTGTCCTTTACATGAAGCCCTTAACTGTACCTTTAGGGAAAATCCACAGACTGTTTTCAATGTCAGCCCCCACCCCAATTTCTTTTTGTCAACAATACCATGACAAATCCCTTTCACATCAACTCGAGGCATAACTGTTTACCATCACAGTGTATTTACCATATAATTTGCACTGAAATACAATGCAAACAGAAGGATATATTTTCAGAGCACAGCATCCGTCTGTTTGTAATTTATATTAATAGAATTCATACCACCAGTTTTCTTGACCCTGTATCTGGAAAACTCCACGTTGTAAATATACATCAAAGTAGGGCAACACAATTAGGGCTTTGAATCAAATGCACAGCATCAAGGATATTTTCTGTGTTATCACTTTGCTGACCAATGGATGGCCGACTGCAGATAAGCTGTGTCGTCCATCAAACAAACAAACAAACAAACAAACAAACAAACAAACAAACAAACAAACAAACAAACAAACAAACAAACAAACAAACAAACAAACAAACAAACAAACAAACAAGTAGAAAGTGAAAGTTACAGCATTGTTCTTATCAGGGCTGTTTTCTTGTTTGTTGGTTTATTTTTGTAACTGGCAGGATAGCTCAGTGGTTAGGGTATCTGGCTGTGGAGCCAGAGGTTGGGAGTTTGATTCTCCACTGTGCCTCCTGCAAGAAGAGCCAGCTTGTATAGTCCCGAGCACCCCGAAAAGAAGGGAATGCTAAAGCACTTTTAAGTATTCTCTATTTGAAAAACCCTGAAAATGGTTGCCATAACTCAGAATTGTCTTGATAGCACATGATGATGATGATGATGATGATGATGATGATGATGATGATGATGATGATGATGAAGAAGAAGAAGAAGAAGAAGAAGAAGAAGAAGAAGAAGAAGAAGAAGAAGAAGAAGATCAGGCACAGTCCATCAAAATTATAAAAACATTGACAGGTATTATATAACAGATGCAAATTTTAACCAAAAACCTAAGTATCTGTTAAATATTGATGTCGTATATATGCTGTTCCTAATATCACTGTTTTTTGGCATCTCTGATGGTGTTATTTCTAAGACCTGCAACTGCTTATAATACTTGTAAAATTTCCTGACATTGTTCCCAAAGCCCTGATGACAATGGGGACCACTGAGGTATGCTTCATCCACAAGTGAGATGTCTCGATCATCAGATCTCTGTATTTTGTTAGCTTTTTTCAATTCTGTATTTTCAACTGTGGCATCCCCTGGAATTGCAATGTCAGTGATCCGTGTGGTGCCCCTAGCCTCCCTAAGCAGGGCTTAGCACTCGGTCAGAGAGTTTAACAGGCCACTTACCTACCACCTTTGTGCTAAGGCAAGTCCCAAGACCTCAGTGCAAAGGTGGTAGGTAAGTGGCCTGTCGAACTCTCTGACTGAGTGCTAAGTTCTCCTTAGGGAGTTTGGGGGCACCACATGGTGCGATACGTACGGTCTGAGCTGTTGCGAGACCATTCTGTTGGAATCAGTTTTGCATATTCAAAGAAATATAGAATAAAGTGGCTTTTCCCTAAGTTGTTATTTTGCTATGGTAGAATGACAATCAGGAGAAGCTCGTCTATGTCTAAGCTTCCTGAAGGAATGGACTTACTTTTGGACAAAGAACTGCAATGCGTTACTTTGGATGAGTCCTTAGGCGCAACTGGAGGCACCCAACCCAAGGTAACTGGGGTGTCCCTCCTCGAACCAATGCTTGATGATATGGAACCGTTTGACATGACGGACAGAATGAGGCACCACCTGGAGCGAACTGCTTGAGACACCATGAGAGCTCAAATGACATGGGCTGATTTGCCAGATGACAAGGAGGATGGGAAAGATGATGATCCAAGTAAAACACTGAGAATGCCTATTCTCCAAGACAAGACTGGAGAGGATGCTACAGATGGTGCTGCCGGGGGATGCCCAGCTCTCAGGCATTGTACCATGAATCAGACAGACAAGCTGACTTTGTTGATGGCTGATTTCTTGCCTGCCCAGAGAGAGCTGATTATCACCTAAACCAGGAGGGAGAGACAAGGCAAACTAGAGGTGACTTTCCTAAGAGAGCTAGTGGAGAAAAAGGCTGAGGAAAAGAGGAAGGAAAGGGACTCTGTTGCCAGGTATGACAGGAAACATTTGCCTTTTCATTCTGATGATGGAGATGTCTTTGATTTTTTGACAAACTTTGAGCAAGTCTGCAAAGACGTAGGTGCTCCTGAGAGGTTATATGTTAAAATGGTCCATTCCCAAGTTTCTGGACAATTAGCTAAAGGTTTTGCAGTGCAAGGTGAAGATGAACCAACTTGGCCAGAATTTAAGGACCTGGTTTACAGTTTATGAATTTAAGGACGCTTTGGTTTTATGCCTGAGAGCCTGCGTCAGCAGTTTAGGAGTATAAAAAAAATTACAAGGAGAGTTTTTCCACGGTGGATGATAGGCTGCAGAGTCAATGGACCCAATTTTTGCAAAATGCCAAAGCACAGACTGCAGAACAGATATCACAACTGGCGCTGTGTGAACAGTTTCTAACTCTAGTCCGCCCTGAGATTGTAATTACCTTGCTGGAATGGAACTTGCCAAATCTTCAGCATATGGCCTTAGTGGCTGGTGAACTGTGGGCTTTTCGCACAGATGACAGGCAAAAAGCCAAGCCGGGGCATGCACCAGAAGCCACGAAAAAGTCAGGAGAATTTTTAAAAGGCATTCAAACTGGTTTCCCAAGATGTTAAGCATGCTCCTCCAAGTGACGGCAGAAAGACTTCGGGTCCCCCTATAAAGTGTTGTCTGTGTGGTAGCAATCATCTCAGGAGAGATTGTCCTAAAGCTTCCTCCCAGGTGAGCCAACAAGCTCGGGTTCTGCCTCCAGGCAAGTCATCAACCCCCCCCCCGGAACCCACGTCAACCGTCCAAGCTGAAATTCCTCAGTTACCAGGCGGGAGCAGAAGATTCATCCAGCTTTGAGAGACCCCAGCCGGAGGAAGCCACTGGAGCATACTCACCCTATAAGGCATCACCACAAACATCCACTCAATAAGGAGTTAATCCTCCACAAGGCCAGAGGCAAGCCAGTGAAGACAAAGGAATTCCAGCTCCTCAACAACCCCCCACTAATCCTTTTCAGCCTAGCATGTTTGGAGTAGCCATTCGGAAAGAGACTCAGGATTATACACAGCCTAGCCAGTGGAACTTACAATATAGAATCATCTATTCTGATCCCTAATGACAGGGTGGAATGAGCGCAAAAGAGTTTGGTGAGTCAATTGAAATCCAAACCCTCCAAGGCTTTTTGAAAATTAATGCCCTTCAGGATACGGGCATGGACCTTTCCTCCTTTAGTGAGAACCTTATTAACCCTAGCCAGATTGTGCCAAATATCAGATTTCTCATCCATAGTAATCATCTCACAGGCAGGGAGCTAGTTCATGCTCCTATCGCCTCGGTAAATGTAAGCTACAAATGTTGGACTGGCCAAATTTATCCTCTGGTACATAGTCAAAGTTCTCCTTTTTTGGTTGGAAATGACTTGGAATTTTAAGTATTTAAAAGGCAAAAGGAGCTGAGAATTAATGTAATCACACACACTCAAGCAAAGTTGTTTCCACATCCCCTGAGTGAGGTTTCAGAGGTGCTATGTAAAAAACCACTGAGGAGGTATCAGAGTTTGCCTATGCTGATTTCAAAATAACAGCTGGTAGGCTTAGCAGATGACTCTGAACCCCCTCAGGCAGAGCAATCCTTGCCATCCAAGCCAGTTTTGCCAGCAGAAAAGCAACTTCTATTGCCTGAGCAACTACAAACCGCTCCTTCAGATCTTAACAGCCCAGAAGAGGAAGAGACTGTTGTTCAAATGATGGGTGCAGATAAGTTCAAAAGACACCAAGAAAATGACACTTCTTTAACTGCCCTGCAGTTACAAGCTGACCAAGTTCAAACGCTGAGTCAGGCCAAGCCTATAATTTTTTTCTGGGGCCAAAATGGTCTGCTGTATCTCCAGTTTGCTCAAGATTCTATGGTGGATTTAGAACCATCTAAACAACTAGTTGTGCCTCGAGAGTACAGACAGCAGGTCTTGGAACTGGCACTTGATTCTCCTTTTTTTGGGACATTAGGGGTGTAAAAAGACTGGAGAGAGTCACTCAGCATTTTTACTGGCTAAACATGGCCAAAACTGTGAAAGACTTTGTTGCTTCCTGTGACACATGCCAGAGAGTGGGGCACCACACTGATAAAACTAAAGCAAAAATTCAGCCAACTCTTGTTGTGGGTGAAGTTTTTACCTGTCTTCAGATGGATGTTTTAGGACCTTTTTTGCCTTCCAAATCACAGAAGCATTTTTATTTTTACTTTTGTATGTCAAGCCAGCAGGTGGGCCGAGGCTTACCCTGTGTCACTTTCCCAGGGGTTACAACAGCAGAGTTCAATAAGCCAGTCCTATGTCAGGAATTGAGGGAATACAGAGCCGATAACCAAATACCAAAGCCAACTCACACAATGTAGTCCAGGGTCAGAGTCCAAAGCCAAAAAGCACAACATAGTCCAGGGTCAGAGTCCAAAGCCAAAGGTCCAGAGAACAAGGTTCAAGGTTGTCAGGAGCATGAATGCAAGCCAGAGGTTTGACTTGTTGCTTCCACAGACTTTCAGCCATCTGAGAGCTGTTTATATAGTAAAAACAGCCCTTGAACTGCTGGAAGCCTTTTCATCCTGTCAGAACTCAGGGCTAGTTGATCGGATGTTTCTGCGGGCAGCCTTCAAGCGATCCTCTGACCTTTTTGTCATAAGTCTTCTTGTAAGGTTGGTGATCTTCCCCTCAGCCTGTCTACTGGGGGAGGAGAATCTGGAGACGATTCAGGTGTTTGTATTTCTAATTGCTCAGCATTCTTCTCAGCTACAGTTAACCCTTCAGGTTCTGGATCTTCGGCTGCACTCATGACACCCTGTTGCTACCAGGCAAAAAGGCAGGGAGAAAGGGTGGGAAATTCAAATTATCCCTGCCTTTTTGGCTTCGGAGGTCTCAAAGGGATTTCCCCTCGACATAGGAGAAAGCCCTTTGAGACCTCCAAAGCCAAAAAGGCAGGGAGAAAGGGCTGGAAATTTGAATTTCCAGCCCTTTCTCCCTGCCTTTTTGCAGGGAGCCATTCAGGGCTCCGTTCAGAAAAAAATGGCATTGACTTGTGAACGGAGCCTCGACCTCATTCGTAGGTCGAGCTCCGTTCACAAGTCAATGCCAATTTTTGCCAAAGGAGCCATTCGTAAGTTTTGCTTAGCTTGGCCCTGCTTAGCCCAAAAGTTCATATCTAGGGACATTTGTAAGTCAAGGGTTGACTATCTCTGCAAATTCAATTGCCAAAGTGTTTTAGAGGTCTGTGCAATGATTGGAATTCCATCTGTCTTAATTTGTGACAAAGCTGGTGCTTTTCAAAGTGAACTGATGAGGAAAGTCTGTGAGATAAGTGGAACTAAAATAAATTTCAGTATAGCTTACCACCCAGAATCTCATGAGTTGGTAGAGGGCACTCAGCAGATGCTACTAAAGATGATTAAAACTTTGTTCAGGACTTTGGGAGGGAGTGGGATGAAGTTCTTCCTCTGGTCCTCTTGGCGTACCAGAGCACACCTGACAAGGCAATAAGCAAGGCAATTACCAAGTGAGGTAATGTATGGGAAAAATTTGTGTGGACCTTTGGATTTGTTGACGGCTGGTACTATCCAGTCCAGTTTAGTGCCTGTTGCTGACTTCATGCCCAATTTGCAGGTGAAACTGAAAGCTATTCAGGAGATAGCTAAAGAAAATATCCAGCAGGCCCAAGCTAAGCAAATTTATTTTCATGATCTTAAATGAAGGCACAGGAGACTCTATTCTTGTCTTGAACCCCCTCAGACCTAATAAGCTGAAGGTTTCCTGGGAAGGCCCAGGCAAAGTTCTGCGATGTCTTGGAACTGTGAATTATCTTGTAGAAATCCCTGGTTCTGGGAGAAAGCCTACCATTTATCATGTCAACAGCCGGGAACCATATCGGGAAAGAGCAGCTGTCATCCTGAGGTGTCAAGCTGCTTGTGTTAGATCAGAAGAGGAACCTATGGACATTTTGTCTGATTTGGAAAATGCTGGAAATTGGCTGGACAATTTTGTTCTTTCAGGTAACCCTGATGAGCAGGAGCGGCTTTCTCAAATCCTGGAATATTACACAAGTGTGTTTTCTGACAAGCCTGGTTCTACTGATTTAGTCACTCATGCTATAGGTACTGGGGACAGCCCGCCTGTGAGGTCCAGTCTCTTTAGGGCTATAGGGGCTCATGCTGTGCAGATTGAGAAGGAGATTCAAAAGATGTTGGAGTTGAGTGCGATAGAACCAAGCAATGCAGCATGAGCCAGCCACATCATCATTGTGCCAAATGAAAAATGCTTTGGGAGAAGTTTTGGATGAGGTCAGATTTTGTGTGGACTATAGGAAACTGAACAGCCTAACAGTTCCTAACCTCTACCCTTTACCTAGGATGGATGACCTCATAGAACACTTAGCTGCCTCCCAGTTCATTAGCATAATTGATTAAAGCAATGGTTATTGGCAAATCTCTCTTGAAGAAAGTGCAAGAAACAAATCCAGTTTCATAAGCCATGTAGGAACTTATAACTTCAAAAGATTACCATTTGGACTAAAGAATGCAGGAGTGACATTCCAGAGGATGATGGACAAACTGTTACATGATCTACCCTTTGCTTCAGCGTATTTAGATGACCTGGCTATATTTAGCCCTGAGTTTGCTGCAAATACTTCTCACATAGAAACTGTGTAGTGTAGATTGCAGAATGCTGGTCTGACAGTCAAAGCCAGCAAGTGTCAGTGGATAAAGGGGAAAGTTTTGTATTTGGGTCATCTGATTGAGCAGGAGGAGATTCATCCAAATCCGGCCAAGATAGACACCATTCGGAAGTGGTCTCTTCCTACCTCAAAGAAACAGGTTTAATCATTTTTAGGCCTGGTTGGTTATTACAGAAAATTCATTCAGTGATATAGCTGCAGCTTTGACAGAGCTTACAAAAAAAAAAAATGCCTGTCAAGGCGAACTGGACACAGGAGTGTCAGAGAGCCTTTGAGGCTTTGAAAGCTAAAATTGTTTCTGCTCCTATTTTGAAATCACCTGATTTTGACAAGCCCTTTTGTTTTCGCAGACTGATACTTCTGGGTGGGGATTAGGAGCTGTATTGTTACAAAAAGGGGATGATGGAATTTGTCATCCTATTTCCTATTTTAGGAAAAAAGTTATTGCCCCGTGAAAGAAGTTACTCTGTACCTGAAAAAGAGGCCTATTCTGTTGTCTGAACACTTCAGCATTTATGCCCTTACCTATAAGGGCACAGGTTTATCCTGCAGACTGACCATCCTGCATCGTCTGGTTGCAAAAGATGAAATATCGTAACCAAAAGTTGTTGTGTTGGAATTTAACTTTACAGGATTTCAATTTTGAAGTTCAGCACATTCCTGGAAAGCTCAATGTTGTCTGAGACAGCCTGTCCAGGATGCATTGTAGAATTTCAGATGTGGCAGATGACTGAAGAAGTATTTTCTGATTCAATGGTTCCTGAGCATAACCAGAGTGTGATTCTGTTTTACTACTAACATGATTGTTTTCTCTTTTCCAGACTTCTAGAAGAGCTTAACCCCAGAGTTCTACATTCAAATGCTTAGAACTTATTCTACCTCATGCTTTGCTAGTTAGAATGTATAATTAAAATTTGCCGTTTATTTCATTGTATAACTTTAACATAGAGATAGTGAAGTTACTAGGCCAAAATATGTAACCTAGCTTTTGTTTAGTCAAAAATGCAGGCTCTTATGTAATCCTATATTTTTGAAATTTAAAGAGTAGTGTGTGATGGAGTTGAAGCAGTGTGGGATATGTAGTAAAAGAAATGCAAGATGGAGTTAGACAGGTTCTGTGTGAAGATGAGATACATTGGAATGTGTTTTTCTAAGTTGTATGAGAGTGTTTTTCTGAAAACCGGTACAGCGTGTTTCGAGATAAAGCTGAAGGTTGGACAAAGAGGTCCATGAAAGACTCAGCATTCCAAACTAATTGGAGAAGAGATAAAACACATGGATCTTCATGGGAATTGAGGGTGGAGGAAGATGTTACAGTCCCTAGAGGCTAATTGGTTAACAGCCATAAAGTGTCAAGAGGAAGGGAAGAGTTAGAGAATGTAGAAAATGGATGATGGGTTATGTGGGAGAAGTTCAATTCCAAGTTGATGGGAGAGAAAAAGAACTTGATGGTTTGAGTATGTGGCTTGAAGGAAAAAGAATGTAAGTGAAGAGAAAGAAGGAGGTGGGGCTAGCTCACCTTAGCCCAACTTAGTAGTATTTTTTTATTTTAATGAGAATTAGTTATTTTATTTAACTGTAATAATCTTTGAATACGTTCTTTATGCTAAAGTTTGAGCAATATAAACTGATTCTATGAAACTCTATTTTTCTAATAAAAATAATTATAAAAATGCTTACAAAGAACTGGCCTCTTGAACAGCAGGGTCTGGCTAAATCAAGGGAGTGGAAAAAGCCACAAACATGCTATCTTTAAGAGTCCTACCTAACTGAGCTGTTGTGAATTCTAAGGAATCACAAAACCCATATGTCTGTACTTGCAAAGTACTGGGTAAAAATGAAGTGCTCTTTTAAGGTCAGACTTGTTCAAGGGGTTTATGCTACACATTGCTGAGGTCTTGGGACTTGCCTCAACGCAAAGGTGGTAGGTAAATGGCCTGTCAAACTCTTTGACCTAGTGCTAAGCACTCCTTAGGGAAGCTAGGGGCACCACAATCCAGACATTTCTTTGTTTTGTTATACTATGTCTGGTGTGTTGTGTTCAAGGTGTCTTTCTGTATGCATCTTCACTGTCCAGCTGTCATACCTCTATTGTGATTGAAAATACAAGAATGTGGATGGTCTTGATCTCCAGTGACACATAGGTTCATTTGATGATCTTTTCCAATTCCTTCATTGCTATCCTCCCTATTCTTGTCTTCCCATCTTGTGGCTGCAGAATCCATTTCGACTGATGTTTTATGCAAAATCTCTATTTCAATTTCTTCATTGTCAACTGCAGCTCTTCTCTAGTCATGATTTTTGTCAACATTTGTCAAAGCAAACTTTACAGGTACCTAATACAACGGCCCTGAAGCATGTGTATTTCTTTCTTTCAGGCTAATCATGTTTACAGATTTCATGTACATCAACATAAAAACAAAAACATTATTGGTGTTTTGGTGTTCTTCTGTAACTGAATTGTAAGGTTGGTGATCTAGATTTCCGAATTACAATTGAGATGCAGGCTCCAGATCAAATCATACTTGGTATGAATTCCAGTGAACAAAATTATGGGCTGCTCTGGTGCATGGAATTAGCTTCCCTGCTGCAAGAGGGAATCCAAGCACAGCTCTATGGCTTACTATTCTTGTTCCTCAGTGTGAAAGATGCAAAATCTACACAAGATGGTTGTGGTGCAGCTTCTTAGTGACTTCCCTAGTTCTGTGGGCCTCGTGAAACTATTGAGAAGAAATTAGTGGAGTTACTGAAATTTCACATGCTCCCTTTAGTATATGTGACTGGGTTGGGGTGACTGTCAATCTATCTAGCACTAACCAATAATTCTTTCCCTGCCTCTGAATTCAAAAAGAGCCATGTCTCCCTGCTAAGAGTTTTTCCCCTTCTCCTTTGTCTGTTCGAGTCAGTCAGTCACTCTGTTAGAAGCAGTTAGTTTGTTGCGGCCTATCACTCAAAGCAGTCAGCCATGTTGTTAGCTTGCTGTTTGATCTGTTCACTGTAAGTAAATGAAACATTTTTATTCTTTCTACTACTAACACCTCAGAGTGAGCTATTGAGATGGTAAGTATCAGTTAATGAGAAGAAAAGGTATGGCCTATTCTGGAGAATTTGGAGCTATCTTGCTCTGTGAATCCCTGCACTTCTGCTGTGTAGCTAGAGGAATTTAACGAAAAATTCAAAATTCTGCAACAGAAATATCACATATAGTCTGAGTGTTGGGCTGTGCTGTGCCTCATGCTAATGCTTGCGCTCTTCATATAGTGTCAAGACAAGGAGAGTGTGCTCTATACCACAGACCAGTGGCTTATCACATTCTCATATTTTGCTGAAAAATTAATTGAAACCATTTTCACATTAATTAATGTGGGGAACATGGAAGGAAAAAATCATTTTAAATGGCGGTGACTACAACACTGGAAGATTACTTGGATCTATACTTGTAACTAATTGCTTTTTAAAAAATATCTTTCCAAGCTGTGGAGCTGGAAGTCCGCACTTACTCTGAGGATTATTTTGACAATCAGATGAAGAACAGACACATCTTACAAGGTCCAGATG
Source organism: Pogona vitticeps (assembly GCF_051106095.1). Lineage (NCBI taxonomy): Eukaryota > Metazoa > Chordata > Lepidosauria > Squamata > Agamidae > Pogona > Pogona vitticeps. The sequence continues at coordinate 162,868,040 of NC_135785.1, forward strand.
TTGAACGCCAGGTCCCTTCTTTAAGAGGGATTTACATCATTCAATGGTATTGATGTTTTCTATGAAGTTTAGTAAGAACAACAATAAATAATGTTTGTGCCATTTAGGGCTTTTGTTTGTTAATGACTACATTGGCCAATACTGCACTGTCCCGGTGTCCTCTGGATATTACATATTGACCATGTTCCTCCGGCAAGAAAAGATGCCTTTTATGGATGCATCAATGCATTTAGCACTGGGCCATAATGTGGAAGATTAATCTCTGAGGAAATATGACTTGACTGCTCCCTTTGCTGGCATTTTTCTTTAAAAAAGGAGAAAAAAGATGAGGAGGAAGAACAAAAGAAAGGAGCTGGAGATGCTTTATAACTATAAAAACACCCTCACATGTGAGACATCCAAACAGTAGGATGGCTAGCAACTGCAGAGTTTCAGAGGGCTCTGCAGTTGCAGGGTGACTGGATACATTAAAGAAACCTCATCCTTCTGTTTACATTTATTTTAAGGGGGGAGGGAGGAATAAATGACATCTGCAAATTTTTATTCGCTAATGCTCAAAGACCATGAAGCCCCCTGGGTATCTTTTTCATTTCCTTAACAGATAGTTTAGTTTTAACATACATATTTCCATTTGCCAAGTGGAAGAGATGAAAAGCCTTCTGTAAAATGGATTTGGCATGTACATTAAAGGGGGCTTTATGTAAAGCGGTGCTAACCAGGAACTCCTCTTCACCAAATGTCTGTAAAATAATAATAATAATAATAATAATAATAATAATAATAATAATAATAATAATAATAATAATAATAATAATAATAATAATAATAATAATAATAATAATAATAATAATACAAAAACTACTACTACTAATACTACTAATACTACTAATACTAATACTAATACTAACAACAACAACAACAACAACAACAACAACAACAACAACAACTAAACAAGAACTTTCAAGAGAAAAAGGACAACTTATTTTTTTGAAACTAAAAGAAGTTTTAGCACTTTTTTAAAAAAAAGTATATCTGACAGTGATATTTTAGTTGTACATCATATTAAAATAATGGAAAGGTGAAATAGCTGAAGAATAATGTAGGTTTATCTTAACTCTCTAGGCTTCCAGAAAAATCCACTTCCATAATTCTGCCATTTTATTTTATTTTATTGATTAAAGAAAAGGATGTTAAAATGCACTATCTCTAGCATTAGTTTGTCACACCCATCAAACTCTGAAATTAAATTTAATTTAAAATGTGTTTATCCCACCTTTCTCCTCAGAAAGCACCCAAGGCAACTTACATCAGAGCAAGATAATATTGAAAACCTAAAAATAATACGTTTATGAATGTTACAAACAAATCGAAGAAAGACCACACAAAAATGGTAAACAAAAAAACCATTTATTTCAATGGGTCTAATCTCAGGATGACTGGATCTGAATCCAACCCAGTAATAGCAGTGAGATGTTTTCTTCATATGCTAAAGAGTTTAAAAGGTGCCAGGAAGTTGTCGGAGGTTTATTTTTTAATTTTGTTTTTAAAAATTATCTGTTCTCCATCAATATGAAAACATATTCAACAGGATGGTACCCAGAATATAGGAACAGGAACAAAACATTCTTTTCTGATTCCATCAACTTTATTTTACCAAACAGCATGGAAATGTCTTTGTGGAGAAGCTTCTGACATTGTGCAATTTAAAACTGAGGAGGAAATGTGTTACTATCAAAAGGATCTGTCTGTCAGAAAAGAAGCAAGGCTTAATGAAATAATGTTATTGAAATAATGCATGGGTATATGAAATGAATTCCATGATGGATGAGTGGGATGTGCTCCCCCCCTCCCTGCACCTCCTGTTGAGAAGCTCTGGAGTTTCATACGGTTTTTCCTACATGCTGAGTAAGTTATTTACCTCAACTTACCTCTATAGGTGTAATGGACAGTTTTGGAAGACAAAACGATAATGGTGATAGTATTTAATTTTTATCACTTGACATGACAGCAACACATAAATTATTACTTTTCCCCCTCAGAGGGACACTTTTAGCTAGGAGCCTTAATTTTATCCAGTCATTTGATGCAATCCTGCCATTTCCTTTCTGATATGTAATGTTCCCATCAGGTGATTTCTGATGTGATTGGAAAACATGACAGAATTCATTATACCAAGGATGGATAAAATCATCGGTTTAGATTCTGCCCATTTCTTATGTTTCAAGTCTCATGTTTCTGTTGTCCTCCTTCTACACCAGCTTCTGGTTATGTATGTGTGTAGGTGTGTGTACGTACACACATATGCATACACACAGAGACACACTGCCAAAACTGGGCACACACGTCTTCTCGTATATGAATATGTATCTATAAAGCTGTCTCATAAACACTTTTTTTTGCTAGAAATTTTGCACAATGAAAGCCATTTTTCTTTGTGTTTCTAACATTTGAGAACTGCAACATTCAGGAAACACAGGTGTCAAAGACTAACAGATTTTCAGTGGCATGTGTTGGCTCAGATAGCACCAATTACATAAAATTCCATTAAAATATGAACTAAACAATTTTCTTCCATATTTCTATAATATGCAACCATTTCATCTAGCGAACGGCAAACATGTGCAGTGCAGTGAAAATGTATGGACCTAAGTAAGCTATAAAAAAAAGATATTATTTGGAAAAATGCCTGGGCACCGCTTTAGGGTCTAAGAACACTTGAAAGCAGGAGGAAAGGGGGAAGGCTAAATATGACGTGGATTGACTCCAAAAAGAAAGCCAGAGCCTTCAGTGTATAAGAACTGAGGAAGGCTGTTGAGGACATTTGGAGGCCACTCAGTTGTTATCAGTCAGAGTTGACTTGATGGTGTGTAACAACAACCAATTTGGGCACTCTACAGTAAACAAAAGCGCTTCAGCTTCCATTCGACGCTACAATCAATGACAGATTACACGTAACCATATCTACGCTACCTGTGAAGAAATGCAAAAACCAGACCATTCCCACCTTGAGGTTTGAGGCCTAGCTGATGGGAGAAGGGAGAGTGGTGCCAGCTGTAGAAGGAACAGTTTCCACGAGAAGTGCACCTGCATTATCTAAAGGTGAAGCTGGCCAAGGTCAGTTTGACCACAGCCTCGCTTGAAGAGCTTAAGTGCTATTTAACTTCAATTGCCTTCTTTTGGAGAGCCTGCAAGGTTATTCACATTCTAGAAAGTTTTAAGGAAAGTGGATTGGGATTCACTCACTCTTATTGAGGGTTAAACTCTAAAAGCAGAACGATGCTAGGCAAGAATGGGCCTCACCTCTTTGGATGGTAGCCCATCTTTATGTTGGTGAGAATTGAATCCCATATAAGCCCAGGAGACTATCAGCTGCTGCAGTGTGGTCTCTGTTTAAGTCAGTACAGTAGGCTGTGAATTGTCCTGTGGAGGTTCATTAGCAAACTCCTTTACATCTATTTAGTGATTTAGCTTATTTCTTCCAAGAGGTACTTTCTTCTTTAATTTGACTCCTCTGCCTTATCCTTTAAATAATATTTTTACCACATTTTGAGTGCTTATTGAATGTGTGTGTGCAAAGAGTTGATCCTAATTGTGTTCCATCAAGTGAATTCTGACTTACGGTGACCCTTTCCAGGGTATTCGAGGTATAGAATACACAGAAGTGGTTTACCATTCCCTTCTTCTGGAGTGCCCTGGGACTGTGCAGCTTGCCCAAGGCCACACAGGCTGGCTCTGTTTGTAGGAGGCACCTTGGGGAATTGAACCTCTGACCTTTGGCTCTGCACCAGATATCTAGACCAGTGAGCTATTCAGCCAGCTAGTTATTCCTAAATGCAGTCTTTGATCTTTGATCTGCTACCGAGCTTGGTGGTTCTCCTCCAGGGATGGCATTTGGCTTTGGGGGAACTAAGCTACTGGTCCCAGGATCATCATCTGAGCAAGTGCTTGCAGTAAGCATGTGCACTGAGCTTCATCAAAAAATAATAATAAATTTATTTATTTATTTATTTATTTATTGGACTTATATACCGCCCCATAGCGCTACAAGCACTCTCCGGGCGGTTTACAATTTTTTAATTATACAGGCTACACATTGCCCCCCCAGCAAGCTGGGTACTCATTTTACCGACCTCGGAAGGATGGAAGGCTGAGTCAACCTTGAGCCGGCTACCTGGGATTTGAACCCCAGGTCGTGAGCACAGTTTTAGCTGCAGTACAGCATTTTAACCACTGCGCCACGAGGCTCATTCTTGTGCTGCACACACGAAATCTCATGGTGTTGATGAACAGCTGATATGATGCCTAAATACATTGAGAGGAAGTTGGTGATATATCCCCAACAACTTTACTTCAATCTTTTAGGTGCCTTTAAAAAGTAGCATGTACGCTGGCCTAACTATTGTTTTTTTTTTTCCTGTTAGCATATTGGGCTACCTTGATTTTTCTGCACATGGGAGGAGTTAGTTGCCATAGCAATCTCCATGACCCTGAGTATTATTTGAAAAGGTATCTGGACACAGTGACCTTTGGATGAAAAAGAGATGCTGCAATACTGGCAATTAGGATTTATGCCAATGTTATTAAAATGTACGTTTTGAACAATCAAGTCCTTCAAGTGTTTCCTTTGGGCCCTGAAAGGGATCCAGTTGGCTGCAAATTATAGCATCCTTCTCCTCAAACAAATGTTGTCTTGTTAATTGTTTGAACTGGGCTTTCCTCACACACATAAATTAGTGCTAAGACACTTATTGTCTCCCAAGGCCAATTGCTTTTTGTGACTGTACTCTTATGACTTCACTCTTTGGGGAGACTGGTCACTGTTTGTGATATCATTACCTTTTTCTAGATTTGGATTCCGCTCCCAATCCCCTTTTAGTTATACTCTGAAGGGATTTCTTTTTAGAAACAGGGAGCTTGCTTCTTTATCTTCCTTTTCTTTTCCCTTTTTAATTGGTCATTTGCTCTTGAGTTTGAGGCTGTTCCCACCCTGCTTTTATTTAAATATCAACCAAAAAGAATGACCACAAATAGGTGGCAACTGGGGCAGGAAAGTACTACCTACTGGTCAGCAAATGAAAGGAAGCTGTTCTAACCATCATAAAAATGGTACGCCTCAGAGCTGATGCCTAAAATATGTTTGGAGTAGATGAGCAGGTACCATCATGGACAGAAAAGTGAAGCAAACCATGTCCACATTGTTGCCAGCCAAGATCACGTTCTGGATTGTGTCTCAGTCACCCCTATTCTCTCAAGAATGAATGATCAAGGAAAGGGTTGAATCTCCTCCGTAAATTGTGTAGTCTGGAATTTGCTGCATTTTTTCTGCATGACTTTAGAGATATAATGAGCAAGAGAGAGAAAGCCCCAGACTCTGTTGGCAAACCACATGTTACAGTGTTCAAGGAAGACAAGCAATTCAATCGGTTCTTCCATCCAGTGGGAATGTTGTGGTTATGGCATTACTTTAAACATACTGAACATATGGCAAGATTATCTGAAGCCTGACATTTCCTACAAAGCGGCACAGGAAAATTGCATAGGAAATATTGTTTATTCTGGTAGATGTCGCCTGTCTATGCCCTTACTAGGTAGGGGAAAACAACAACACAGCAGCCCCTCTCATGGGTCTCTCTTTTTTTTCTGGCACCAGGATTTATTACTTTCCCAATACATTATACACATGCATGTTCAAAGGGAAGATCAGTTTTTTTTAAGGGGGAATGGGAATATAGCAGAAATGACAACATCAATATGGTCAACAGCCTCTTTGATCAATCATATAATTTCCTGTGATACAGTATAAGGGAAATATGAAGGCAGCTCTTGATATACATAGAACTGTAGTAAGCAAGGGTGGAACAGATGCTAAGTGAAGGAGCCTGACTACATGTCTTTAATTCTAAACAGCTTAAGGCCCTAAACGGCTTGGGCCCGGGGTACCTGAAGGACTGCCTCCTTCCATATGAACCTATCTGGCAGGATAGGCAGTTAAGATCTAGCCAGGGGGCCCTTTTGAAAGAGCCGTCCCTCAAGGAGGTAAGAGGAATGGCTTGTAGACAAAGGGCCTTTTCGGCAGCTGCCCCCAGACTATGGAATGCCCTCCCGACTGAGATTCGTCTGGTGCCGACGCCGATGACATTTTGGTGCCAGGTCAAAACCTTCCTGTTCCAGAAGGTGTTTAATTTAAATAATATCACCTGTGGGTCCTGATGGCCCCTTTTTGAGTATATATATATGTATATTAATTGTATTTTAATTGTTTTATCTTTTTTACGGTAGTTAAATTGCTGTAAGCTGCCCAGATACCTTTGGGTAGTGTGGGCGGCATATAAGTTAAATAAATAATAATAATTCTGGCAAGGTTATTATAACTAAGATCTGTTCTATGATCTTTAAATATTAGGTCAACTATGATCTGTTCACGTGAACCAATAAATACCCCAAGGTATTCTTTGAGTTTTCCTAATCTACCCTGGATCATCTGTTTGGATGGCCTGATCCTGTTGCTGGCCAGCATGATGAGAATACACTATGGTGTCTTTCTTTGGGGAGAGCCTTGTTCACTCCATGGCAAGAGTTACCCTGTTCTGTCCTCACAAGGGCTACACTGAGGTAATGCCGTTGCTGTTGTATAGTCCTCAAGAAGGCTTAGAAGAACATGGTGTGAAAGGGACAGAAGACTAGGGAGAAGTGCAGAATACATTTATTAGGCAAATAGTTTTTCCAATATGTTTTTATTAGAGGAAATTGTACACAAAAATTAAAAATAAAATTCAGACATTATGAGAAGCAAATGAAAATAAATGTGTATTTTATCCAGCTACTCTTCTTCTCCCTTCTTCTCACAAACTGTAGAAATGAGAAGGTATACATTTATTATTATAGGCAAAACTCATGGGTTGTTTTTGGGGTTTTTTTGGTAGCATAAAATTGCTGGTATATACAGTTAAAAAAAAAAATGCCACAAACCCTTCTGCTTGGTATATAACCAAAGAAAGAATTGCTCTGTAATAACGGTACTTGACCTTTTCATACTGCTTTCAAGCATTCAAAGAGTCTTACATGCATTAACTGATTGTAAGCCTTTCAGAAACTATGCAAAATAAACAAGCACGTCTAGTCCCCCGATTTATGGGTGGTTGCATCTGACAGTTTCGCTTTCTCCACATTCTTTAAAAAAAACAGTTTGAATCAATCCCATTTATGAAGAAATTGGTGAATATGGTTACGCTCTTATAAAATGAACCATCTTTCCCCTCCATATCTACACCACCTAAATTCAATAGGCAAAAACACTCCCAGTATGAAAGCAATTGTGTTGTGCCTGTCCACCTTCCATGTAGCTGTTCAGTTAAAAAAAGAGATGTGCCAGTCCTAATTTGACACCATAAATATGGTTGAATATACAGAGATTGTCATACCCAAGAACTAGCTATTCAAAGTATTCTGCATTGGATGGGTAAATCTGTCATTTTCATGTTCCTGCACAACTGGATTTTTTTAAATCTCAAGTTATTTTCATTATGTGGATGAAGACATTTGTATATTTCAGAAAGCACTTATCAGAAACCTGAAGAAAATTAAATTCTTACCCAAACATACCTGTACTATAGATGTGGCAACTGAGGCTGAGAGATAAAGAGACAGAGAGTTATATTTAAGTTACCTTCTGCCATCACAACACAAAAGAGATAAATTGCAATCCATTCTTTTAGCCACTCTGCCATGGTCTGACCCATGAGGCAAAATTCTGCTTCTCTCTTGCTTCTGACATTGAAGTAAATCAGCCAACCTTCATAATTTCACAAACAGATCTACTAAACTGTTAAAAATGATTCATTTTAAAACTGTCCAGTTGCTTGTCAAAACAGCAGGGGACCAGATGTCCGAACCTGATACCTCTTTACACAGCTCTAAGTAGAATCACCTTACTAGGTATCTCTAATCATGAGGTCTATGTTTATAAATTATCCTAACTCAAACAAATCAAGATGACATAAATATGTAGAGAGACAGAATGTGGTCTGCATCTTCTTACAATCCGGTGCCATGTTAGGAACTGAATGAACAGGATTTTCAAAACAAAGACAGAAACTATTAGATAAGCTTAATGCTCTACGAACTCCCAAGCTGTGCCATAAGGAAACAATAGAATTATTAATTAACAGCTGTGTCCAGAATATTTACCTTCAACTGAGTCTGCATGTTGCATCTCTGCTTGAGCCCTTCCCATCAGGAGACAAAGCTAGACACATCTTAGGCTCTTAATTTAAATTCTAAAATTAACGTGGAGCAGGGAAGAATTATACCTTCCATTTCAGCTCACAAATAAGTGTGCTGTAAATCAGATGCCAGGGTAATATTGCTTTATATTTATCACAGCATATTGTTGTGAGTTGATGAAGTGTATCAATGGCAATGAAGAAATCCATCTAGTGTGATGGCAAAATTGGGTACTCTTTAATGCCCAGGAAACTCTCTCTACTGGAAATAGTTTGAAGCCAGAACTCAGTGAATATGTTTGGGAATATGTTTGGGGGAGATTAAACTTCTAAAAATCCCCTCAGATGGCCACTTCCACAATTTCTGTGTGAAACTACTCATGCAATTTGACAGACCACCGAGATATTAAGGGGAGTATATAGTGCTAGGCAGGGATGTGCTGGCGCTGCGGGCTAAACCACAGAAGCCTTTGTGTGCTGCAGGGTCAGAAGACCAGCAGTCGTAAGATCGAATCCATGCAACGGACTGAGCTCCCATCGCTTTGTTCCAGCTCCTCTCCAACCTAGCAGTTCGAAAGCAAGTAAATGTGAGTAGATAAATAGGTACCATCTCAGTGGGAAGGTAAACAGCGTTCCGTGTATAGCCGCGCTGGCCATGTGACAACGGAAACTGTCTTCGGACAAACGCTGGCTCTACGGCTTGGAAACGGGGATGAGCACCGCCTCCTAGAGTTGAACACGACTGACTAAAATGTCAAGGGGAACCTTTACCTTTTACCTATAGTGCTTGTAATTAACCCATTTCCCTCCCACAACAGGGTTTTGCCAGAGATACATACTTTGGCTATCAGACTTGCAAATTAAGTTTGTGTTTAATTTCCCTTCACACCACAAAGCACACTAAATGCAAAATACTTAGGTCAGTAAAATCATGTAGTATGGTAATTAAGTAGGACTTGTAACTTGGCTGAGTATCTTTGCAAAAAGACAAGGCAAGGCAAGACAAGATGGGACAAGACAAGAGATGCACTATACACCCCAAGGGAACCCTGCAAGATGACTGAAGATGACACATCCTAGGTTCATAGACTCTATTTGGAAATTTGATTAGGAATGAAGATTTTGCTTTGTGCTTACTAGAATCTTCAGGCTTCTGCTCATATAATAATAATTGTGTGCCATCAGGTCAATTCTGACCTATGGTGATGGGTTTCCAGGGTTTTCTAGGTAGAGGGTACTTGGAAGTAACCATTCCCTTCCTCTGGGGATGCCCTGGGACACTGCACCTTGCCCTATGCCACATAGGCTGGCTTTTCTGGGATGCATAGTGGGGAACTGAACCCCCATTCTCTGCCCACTGTAGCTAGACACCTAACTCACTGAGCTATCTAGCCAGCCTTCTTATAGTTGTTCATAAATATTAAATCCTCAGTCATCCAAAGGAAACTCAAGCTTGTAGACCTGTCTCTAAGCTTTTAGCACCCCTTGACTGTTCACAGTTTTAAAAGCAGATGTGACATCCAGTGCTTCTCCTATGTGAATGTTGTACTCTTGCTGTCAATGAGAAACAGGGGTGGGCCCCCCTCCTTTCTCCCCACAGCAAGATTTCTTTGTGCAAGATTGTTCTTTGTTGTTGTTGTTGTTGATTATGATCTTCTTCTTCTTCTTCTTCTTCTTCTTCTTCTTCTTCTTCTTCTTCTTCTTCTAAAGAACTCTCACAGAATTCCTTGGATGTTTCAAGGTTTATTTATTATTTAAAATATTTATACTTTTTCAAGTATAAGGCAGCTTACAATATTAAAAGCTAAAATACTATTGGAAATTTTAAAAAGAATTAAAGAGGTCAAATTAAAAGCTAGTGGATAAAAATAGATTAGATCCATTCAAAAATGCATTTTAAGCAAACAAACAAACACATAAAATTAATGATTACAACAAGACCCCCATTTTAAAGAACCTTTTATTAGGCAGCCATTTACTGTGTATAGCCGCGCTGGCCACGTGACAACGGAAATTGCCTTCGGACAAACGCTGGCTCTACGGCTTGGAAACGGGGATGAGTACTGCCCCCTAGAGTCAAACACGACTGACTAAAATGTCAAGGGGAACCTTTACCTTTACCTTACTGGAAAAAAGCCTGCCTGAAGAGAAAGGTCTTTGCTGAAAGGACAGCAAAGAGGTGGCCAGCCTGGCCTACCATGGGAGGGAGCTCTAAAACTTGGGAGCAGTGACAGAAAAAGCTCTCGCTCTCTCTTGTCCTCACCAAATGCATCTGTGACAGTGTGGGACTAAGAAAGAGGTCTCACCTGGTTATCTCAAAGCCAAGGTAGACTCATATAGGGAGATGTGGTCTTTCGGATAGCTTGGACCCAAGTTATTAGGGCTTGATGGGTGAAGAGACTAATGTTTTGAATAGTGCCTGCAAACAGATCAGGAGTCAGTGTGTCAGGTTAGAGAATCTGATGCCTGAACATTCCCCTAAGAACCCTTAAAAATTTATAGGCCTCTAGGAATAACGAAAAGACTGTTGTTCATAACAGCAGGGATTTATCCCAGTTAAGGATTAATTCCAGTATGAAACCAGACAATCAGTTCCAATCATATCAAAATTTATTTGGGTATCACATAGACATGGGCATGAACCGCAGTTTAGCATTTCGGACACACAACTGTTCTGCAGGGGCCCCGGCTTCCCAGCCCTGCCTCCTCCAGAAGGCAGTGCCAGAAGGAGGCAGGGCTGGGAAGCCATACTGGTGCCCCTGAGTCAGTACCCATCGGAAGATCAGGGTATCTATTTTTTTGATTATTGCAATGATTCCAGGCAACATCATTTTTTAAAATGCAGTGTAAATTTTCGGGACTGTTTTGCTACATCCCTCCTTAATTATTTTAACACTCTATATATCCAAACTTTCACATCTTGACAAGTGGTACTGCTGTACAGGGAAGTTGTGTGATCCAGCTCCAGTTAATCTGACTGTGACATTTTGGACCTTCTGACATTTCTAAACACTTTCCAAAGGCAGTCCCACATAAAGTACCTTACAGTCATCCAAGTGGGATGTAATTAAGACATGTGTCACCATGACCAGATCAAACTTCTCCTGGAATGGGTGTAGCTGGCACTCTAGTTTTAACTAGTAGTTTCAACTGTGTAAATGCATTCCTAGAGATGTCCGAGAGCTGTGCATCCAGGCTCAGGGATGAACGCAGGAGCACACCCAAGCTGCAGACCTGTGTTTTCTGGTGGAGTATAATTCCATCCAGCACCGGCTGAAATCCTATTCCCTGATCTCTGTTTCAACTGATCAGGAGAATCTCTGTCTTGTCTGGATTAAACTTCAGTTTATTCAACCTTGTTCAATCCATAACAGACATGAGATATTGATTTAGACACCCATTTTTTCCCTTAAAGAAACACAGATCTGTCTGGAATTATTATACCTCCTGTGCAAAATGGCATCCTTCTTGTATAAGATTCTCCAGAAAGGACTCTGAGTTGCACAGAATATGGCAGTTTCTTACCCAAAATAGGAAGTGGGAAATGGGGAAGAGGGGAGGAAAACAAGAACCGGATCTTGTTTTTGAAGGAAGTGGAGATTTTTTTTCTTGTTTGTGTACAGGGGGAAATCTTGGTGAAAATTCTTGACATGACACAACATGGAATTATCTTCACACCTCTCCCTCTGAAACATTTTTCTAACCAATCTATTAGAAGATCCCAGGACTACTTTACCATATTTCATCAATGCCATGACATCATGATGGACATGTATTAGTATCATGATGGATGATGATGATGGCAAGGCCTCTTCTATGCCACGGAATACATGCAATCTTTTATACAATTGTGAGCACCCATGTATAACATGGTAACTGGCTCCCAGGTCCTTGTTCAAGCACAATCCTGTGTGGATCATCATTATGATTAAACATGACAACATGGGCATGGATGAAATATCCCCCCTGCTACTGAGAGACCATTACGGCAAGGATACTGTACAGTGTGAAAACATTGCTGAGTAACTACAGGAATAAGAGTGAAAGTATGCTGATAGCTCTGGCCAGGAATAATACGTAAGAGGCCCCAGACCGATAAGCGAAAAACAGAAATCAGATATCAATGAAGAAAGCACATTTTTCATTGTCAAAGTAGATGATGCTTACGGTATGTCAAATCAAATACAGAATCAAAATAAAGCAGTTCTGAAAACAATTAAGGAAGGTAATATAACTCACTAAGTCTCTGGCTAAGAGAGGTATATAGGCTCATAGTCTAATTTATTTTTCTCCCATGATTTTCCCAGTAGGAGAGTGGAGAGTTCAGCTGAAACATTGCCCAGCAATTAAATTGAACATTTCAGCTATAAATCTGGACTCAATATCCCATTCCTATTAAGCAAGACTTAGTTGGAGTAGCAAAGAAAATCCAATGTATTTTAGCTTGCGACATTTTAATTTAGCATCAATCTAAATTGATGCTAATCTAATAAACAACAGTAGTGATGGAGAACTTCCTCTGGGATTGATTTGGATTGGGGCCATCAACTAGGGATGACATTGGAAAATGGTTGCGACAAGTTATTTTCTTCTGAGAAACTGAAATAATTGTATAATGGCTGTTTTTAAGTCTGCAATTGCTTCAAGTTAAATCATGAATGAGGCGCCACCTTGTTTCAAATGGCTGTATTCCTTTCCTGGATGCTTTTGGCTACATGATGGTAAGGTGAGAGGGAAATGTCTCTCTCCCTTTCCTTTTCTTCTTTTTCAGTTCTTCCCCTGCTTCTCCTTTCTTGGCAACATGAAACACTGCTAGGCTGGATTCCAGGTGCTAAGGAAACTTAAGGATATTGACTTTAGAGTGTTCAAGCATGCTCTTCTTTTCCCTTCCCACTGCCTAACACCTGGCAGTCATATTTTGTGCAGGCAAAGAGAGTCAACACGTGCCCTGGGAAAGTCACAGTTCCCAGGGCCCCAGCACTTGGAATAGTGTTGTTATAAAGATACATCTGTATTCAGTGAAGATCAGAACCTTATCCCAAATCAGATCAGCTAATGAGTTTGCAAGGCTTGATATCCTCATTAGTCAAAACTCAATTTAGCTGAATATAACAAAACTCACTCTAAAATTATGGCTTGACAAACTGTGCCTCCCATCTGCTCCAGGAATACAGGACATGGAAGGGCATTTCATGATTGATTAAATCACTCTGGATCAAGTGATGGCCTACTTCTGCTACACCAACCTAAGCCATATTCCATTCTCCTTACACCTATCCATTAAGCATTTGCCTGCTGATAGATCATGTTACTAGCCTACATGAGTGGGAAAGGTCCAAGGTTCACTGATGGAGCACTGTTGGAGCATCTGAAGATGTTAATGGCACAATACATTTCACTAGGATGACAAATTTTGGCTGATGACTTGACTAAGCCACTAGTTATATACATTCCACTGCAGACATCCATGTTTATGAATTTCTATAGCATTTCTATTTCACAAAATTCCCTTCCATCTCAAAGGGTGAACGCTGCATGTGTTTGTCTTTCAGACCAGACCTTGAAGCAAGCCAAGGCACCTAAATAATGGATAGTTCATTTTAAAGACAGAGAAGTTAAGAATGGATATTCATGATATTGATCAAATGTCATGTTGTCACACTTCTCTTTAATCTTCCTGAAAGTCTGAGCACTGATCCAGAATGCGGAGACATACTTTTAAAAAGGAATTTGTTATGGTTACAATGCCAGAACTGCCAAACAAGTTGTGGTTATAATTTTAAAGAGATTCCCTGTGGTTTCACATTTCTGAAAAATAAGTAAGGCCACACAAGAGAAATGGCCCCCTTCTTTCTTGCGTCTTCTGCTTTCTGTATAGACACACATTGTGGTCATGTGGCATAATTCCTGTGATATTGGTTCTTACATTTTTAACTGTTCTGCTTTTGGGGAGGGTGAATTAGATGAGATACATTTGTCTATAAAGGGACGTGGTGGCGCAAAGGGACGTGGTGGTGCTGCGGGCTAAACCGCAGAAGCCTGTGCTGCAGGGTCAGAAGACCAAGCAGTCATAAGATCGAATCCACGCGATGGAGTGAGCGCCTGTCGCTTGTCCCAGCTCCCGCCAACCTAGCAGTTCGAAAGCATGCAAATGCAAATAGATAAATAGGGACCACCTCGGTGGGAAGGTAACAGCATTCTGTGTCTAAGTCGCACTGGCCATGTGACCACGGAAGATTGTCTTCGGACAAAACGTGGCTCTATGGCTTGGAAACGGGGATGAGCACCGCCCCTAGAGTCGAACACGACTGGACAAAAATTGTCAAGGGGAACCTTTACCTTTACATTTGTCTATAGCCCTCTTGAGCCATATACTTTTCCTTTTCTTGTGCCTTTCTTTGCCCCCTTCTCTTTATGTGTGTGTGTATATGTGTGTGTGTATATGTGTGTGTGTGTGTGTGTGTGTGTGTGTGTGTGTGTGTGTGTGTGTGTGTGTGTGTGAGTGAGTGAGTGAGTGAGTGAGTGAGAGAGAGAGAGAGAGAGAGAGAGAGAGAGAGAGAGTACATTGCTGTGTTGGGAAAACACCCTTGCTGGCCACATACTGATATGGGCCATTTCGTCCAATTTCCATGCTTCATTGCCCCCTATGGAGAAGAATCTACAACGCACTGCAGTGCAGGTCAAAAGACAGTAGGGAGACTGATGCTCCATACTTGACAGAAGTATACCAACTTGCTGACAATCCCATTTGAAAAATTTATTTATTTATTTATTTATTTATTTATTTATTTATTTATTTATTTATTTATTTATTTATTTATTTGATTTTTACCCCGCCCCTCTAGACCAATTTTAATAATTTTAAAAAGTTAAGGGAGTTGAATGGCATGAGTGAGGGGCGGGACTACATGCCAGATACATAGGAAATGAATTGGTTTTGGAGTACACACTCAATAGGATGTGCTTGTATAGCATGATGAAACATGGAACACATACAGTAGTAGCCTCCCAGGTGGCTGGATTTGATGTGGAGATAGCACAGGAGGGGGTCTCAAAAGAATGCATAATGGTCTTGTGTTGTCTGAACCCCACCCCCCAAAAAGGTTAAATTTCACAAGGAGTAACTCAGAAACATTTTTCTCTGCTAGGATCACTGCTAAGGCCCCCCAGGACTTTGAGCAGCGGGAGCCCCCTTTGCCTGCCAGCCCGGAGAGACCGAGACTCTGGTAGTCTCATGATATGCACATGGTGGGGGTGGAGAGCCCAGGTTACTTAAAGGGCTGTCCACCCCACACCGTCCTCTCCTTTTCTGGACAACCCTGTTGAAAGGAGCGTGGCTGTGTAACTCCGCTGTTTCGGGCTGCGTCACTTCAGCGATTGAGCTTTGGACAGGAGGACAGCACCGGCTGCCTCCCCGGGTGTGGTCAAAACACCTAATTGATTTAAAATTTTGTTGTCAATTGTTTTAGTTATTTAAATACTTTGTTTATTGGGTTAGGAGTTTTATTGTTGAATAAAACAATATTTTATTCAACTTTGCAGCGCAAAGTTGTTTTCTTAGTTCATACAATCGATAGCATAAGTTAAAGAGGAGAGGTGATTAAAAATATTAAAAAAGAAAGAAGAAAGAAAACCCGGGGGGTTAAATGGGGGCCCGTCTTACCAGTATCGCTTTGAGGGCTTTTGTTACAGCACAGTTTCAACGTTTAGGGTCTGCATTGTCCCCACTTTAATTTTGGTAATTGTGTTTGGTACAGGGGATCAACATTTTCATTTCTTCTTCGCACCCGCCATTTTGGTTACCGCGTGTGGTACAGGGGGCTGCCATTTTAGTTTTTTCTTAGCATCCGCCATTTTGTTTTCCTCTTCACGCCAATATACTTTTGAATTATATGATCGCAAGTGAGGGTAATAGGAGGCTGGCTGACCTTTTCATAGCATGCTGCTTTTTTTAAAAAAAAGGAAGAAGAAAGAAGAAGGAATAATAAATAAAGTGCAGTAATATAAAAAATGAAGTGAGAAAGATAAGTGTATAGGGACAGCAAATAAATATAAAAAGGGTATAAATTGGTTCTGTGAAACTAATTGATAATAAAATAAAAATAAAATAAATAAATTCGCTTATAATAATAGTAATAACAACAATAACAATAATATAAAATAATAATATTACTATAACTAATATGTATATAATAATAATAATAATAATAATAATAATAATAATAATAATAATAATAATAATAATAATAATAATAATAATAATAATAATAATAATAATAATAATAATAATAATAATTATTATTATTATTATTATTATTATTATTATTATTATTATTATTATTATTATTATTATTATTATTATTATTATTTTAAAATACAGTAATTTGGCTATATCGTAATCAGTGATACTATTTACAGTTTTAGAACCATTATTTAATTAATTCAAGCTTGTTTATTGCTGGGTGGAGTAATTCAATATATTGATTGCCTTTTATTTACATAATTAATCACGTGGTTTAGGGAATTACTTACAGTAATTATTAATCAATCAATAATTAATTGGGTTAAATAGAGGAGTTTGATAGTAAAGTAATTTCATCAAACAGATCAGTAAGTAGAATTGATTCGTTAATAATAAGTAACACTTGATGTACATATAAAATTAAATTGCTTGGTGTGCACAGATTAATAAGGTGGTACGTTGAAAGTGATTAGTAAAGAGGACCTGTTTCAATACTCCTAATCAGGTTAGTACACTAAGGGACACTATAGTGATTCAAGTATGAATCTGGCAGCTAATTAACAGTCAGGCCTCATTTTTAACCATTGTGGGCATTCATTAGTGCTTATTAATTATATAATTGTCAATTAAGAACCGTAAACATGATGTCAAGGAAGGGGCAGGGCAACACGAAAGGGAAACAGCCTGCCAAGATGAGGCAGGCACCCCAAGTGTTTCCCCCTCAGTCATCTTTGGATTTATGAATAACCTCATTAAGATGTTAAGGAAAATAAAGTGAAAATACCTGACCGAAAGGAGAGAGGAAGTGGCGAGCCGGTATGCCAGCCTGTTTTTTTTCCCCTTAAAGCGAACTTTTAAACAACAAGTTTACAACTAGCAGACTGGCTCAAGGTCAATGAGATAAGACAGCCAGATGGAAAAAGTTTGTGTTTCTGGAAAAAAAATCCCAGTGGAAATATTACCCAACAATCTTTAAGGAACTGAAATCTTGTTAATGTTGTGCAGTTTGGACTCTTCTTATTAGTTTGAGTGGGACTTTGAAAATAAAAGCTTGTCTTGGGAGCAGGAGGCATATGCTTGTGGGAAGGAAAAACAGGAGACGAATTATCAGATTGGCGACATAGATTGAAGAACTGGAAAAGCCCTCTAGGAGCAACTGACAGTGAATCATCAGCTCGTGAGCGAGAGGAATTTAACAGAATAGACTAAGGACTTTAAAAAAATCAGGCCCGGAGTTACTGAAGGACTATAACAATTTTTTTTTTTTTTGAGAGACTGCTTTTTTTGGAGAGACTGGATAAGGAGGGGAGGACATTTCTGGGGGTTTTTGGTTTGTTGATAAAATATTGGAATAAAAAAATAATATTATTTATACAAACTATATATACTGGAGAGATGGAAATGACCTCCGAAAGGTTGGGAATTTTGCCAGATAATAAATGGCTGGTTACTATGCAAATGACAATAATAACAGGATTCTAGCAGGTAAACGAGCACATTAATCAGATGGAAGATCTTATCAAAGGGAAATCAGCAGAGGTAAAACAACAGTTGAATGCAACGGCCCTAACACCAATACAATTCACACCGAGAGCTATGCCAAGTACTATAGATGAGAGTAAGAGTTACTCTGTGAGCTACTCAGCTATAATAGACAGAAAAGTTGATGTTAAAAATCAGACTACTGTCCTGCACTCAATTTTATTCTTCCAAAACAGGAAGAAAATAGAGTTACAGAAACAAGAGAAGGGCACTGAGAAAATATGGGAAGTGCTAGAAATGGAGATTTTTCCAGGCAGGCTGATTGTATGTATAAGACAGAAGGATATTGAAAGAGGGGATGTACACACACACTCACACACACACACACACACACACACACACACACACACACACACACACACACACAGAGAATATAAAGTTGTTTGTTTGGCATTGAAAAATGAATAGACCTGATGCATGTGTACTTAATATGAAAAGACTGGATAATTGTATACTCTGTGTTCTCCTATCTTCAAAACCCTTTTCCCATCCCTTACACTTCCTTTTACCTTTTGTATTCCCTGCCCTATTCCCAGTAGTTTAAAAAATAAACAAATTATTAAGAAAAAAAAAGAATTTTGCTCGTTCACGTTACAGTTTGTTATCTATCGGGTTTATAGTTGGGTGAGTTAATTATGCAGGTGGGGAGTTACATATAGGCTGTGCAATGCCGTGGGCCACTTGTGAGAAATTTCATTAAGTTTATTCAACCTCAGTCGAACTGGGACGCTGCTGGAGTATTGATTTTAGCATAACTTTACAGGTAGGTTGCGTTCAGGTTCAGGTTTGGAAGTGTGGCATAGTGAAAACATCATAAAGGACCTTGCTTTTTGAAATTTGCACATAGGGTTGCCCTTCCCCCTTCTTTTGCTTTAAGCAAAGGAATGGTTTCATTCAGTAATCAGCTTCTAGGCAACAATTAGGCGGCAGTTGGTATTGAAGCCAGCATTACGTTGTAACTAGAAATGGTATGGCTTTAGGAAATGCCCTTACACAAAGAGTGCTGCAGTATAAAATGTTAATACCCCCCCCCCATGTTTCAGGTGTATGCAGCAGGAGAGCTGTCACTCTTTCACAACAACTTCCTTGATTAGCCTAACAGGCCCTGGGATGATTGCTGAAGTCAACAATGCCTGCCTGGGTGCTACAGTAAGTAAATGGAGGCATCTGCGGTGGAGGTCGCAGAACCCTGTGGTCCACAGTTATTCGTCAGTTAGCCTGGTGAGGTTCTGAAAAGATTGCTGAAGTCAATAAGACCCAGCTGGACGCTACCAGTAAATAACTGGAGGCGACTGCAGCAGTGGCCTTGGATCCCTGTGATTCACAGTTACTCCTCGGTTAGCCTGGCAAGGCTCTGGGACAATCGCTGTAGTTGGCAAGGCTCCACCGGGCACTAATGGTAAGTAAGTAGAGCCATCTGCGGTGACAGCCTCGGACCCATGTGGTCCACATTTATTTATCATTTAGCCTGTTGAGGCTCTCGGAGGAATGGTGATGTTAATCATGCCAGGCAGGGCATGGTCAGAGAAATGTGCAGAAGCATCTGCAACAACCTGGGATCGGTGGTTAGTCACCACAGGATCCAAGTGGAAAAGCATGAACTATTCAGGAGTAAGGGTATCCAGTTGCTGTCATAGGTCTGGAAATGTTCTGAAGAAACCAAAGGGGGGCCTGCTTGTCAAGCTCATGTAGCTCTGTGGCGGACATGGGACATAGCATGACTAGTCCCTATGCTGTGGTGGGTAGTGCGGAAATAACAGGTATTTTCCGTGTGTCCCAATTGTAATCTCAGGTAAGCCAACAGTGCAGCCGACCTCCCAGAACTGCGGATCATGTGATTGTAGTGCCTGTGGGGGGAAGATGCAATAGGCCACTTCCAGACCAACAGTCATCAGCTAAAGATGGCTTGAGGTCTGGGGGTGTTTATTAGCGGCTGGCCGGGTTCCTGCTGTTGTGTGACTGCTGGAACTTGGGGCCGGGGACTCGCCCATTTATTGATCAAGAGGTATCAGCATACCCCTGCCTTTCACCTGTTTCCGCACTACAGCAGGCTCCCTCTTTTGCGAAAGGATGGTGTGAAGGTCAGGAGGAAATCAGTGCGCCGTCTCCTCCGGTGAAAGAGGACACCAAAGAGAAGGGAAGCAGTCTGGAGAAAGTTGATGGATAAGAGAGAGTTAAAACAGAAGTTTGTCTGCCAGAGGAAGGGAAAGGAAAGGAGGAGGAGTAATGGGTAGAGGTGTGGGAGGAAGGTATAAGAGGGGAGGAGAAGGCGTGTGAATTTCAAGTAACAACGGACAAAAAGAGAGAGGAGAGGGAGAAAACTAAAGCACGTGAAGTAAGAGATCTGTTAGAAGATTTCCCAAATCTGAGGGTCGGTGGGCTGTTACCAGATCCAGAGCCCAAGCGAGGAGGCGTGGTGGTGCAAGAAACGACGGAATGGACGGTGGTGGTTTACCTGCGAGGACAGGGTCCTTGGAGGAAGGTGGTATGGCCGGATGCGACTTTCAACAAACCACCACCGGAGGGAGACTGAGCACGACCCTCTTGTTGTGGAACTCTCTGTGCAGTGAGAAGTGCCCCCCTCAGGAAGCCTACTGACAAGGAGTGATTTGGTCCGGCTCCCCGTTTTTAAGGAATGAATATACAGTGGTGCCTCGCTTAACGAGCGCACCGTATAATGACGAAATCGCATAGCGATTAGGGTTTTGCGATCGCAAATGCGATTGCATACCGATGGCCCCTATGGCTGAAACTCGCATAGCGAAGATCAGCTGTTCCGCGGCTCCAAAATGGCCACCGGAAGCCCTGAAATGGCCGCCCACAGCGTTTTTGCGCCCTCCCCTCGCTTACCAAGGGCGCGAAAATGGCTGCCGGCTATGGGAAAACTTCGCTGAACAGTGAGTTTTGGTGCCTATTGGAAAGCATTAAACTAAGTTTAATGCGTTCCAATGGCTTTCCCCGTTCCGTACAGCGATGTTTTCACATAGCGAGGGTTAATCCGGAACAGATTAACCTCGCTATGCGAGGCACCACTGTATAGTAAATCAGTATGGGCAGGTGGAGAGAAAGTTGAATGACTGGGACAGTTTGGAACCCATAGAAGTTGTTGTTGATACACCACTGTTAAGAGTTAATAAAGATAGTTCTGTTTCAAGAGATCAGACTCCTAGTTTTCCTGCATATCTCGGCAAACCGCCAAAAATGAATTATGAACCTTTTGGCAGATGGCTAATTCCTTATTTGGATGTTATCAATAAAATGTGGCCCAGATTTAATCCGAATTACTGTCTCATGGCTTTATTCTGGGGTTGGGATGGTAAATGTGACTGTAGCCTAAAATAATTCCACTTTAGTAAAAGATTTATTGTGAAAACAGAAGAGTGCTAATTACAATAACTAAAAGCTACCCATTGAAGGTTTGATTACTTCCATGGTTCCAACATGGACGAATATAGGATTGAAATGTTTCTGAATAAATTCAGTTCTGAATTCAAACAGAACTGAAGTTATGTGGGTTTGCAATTTTTTATGTATTTATCTCCTGTATAGAGAATTAGTGCAGGGAAAGTGCCCCAGATGGAGACCACAGCTGGAATACAAGGATATCTGCAAGTGGCATCTGAAGGCCTTAGGAATGGACCTCAACAGATGGGAAACCTTGACATCTGAGTGTTCAGCCTGGAGGAAAGCGGTGCAGCACGGCCTCTCCCAATTTGAAGAGACCCTTGTCCAGCAGGCCGAGGCAAAGAGGCAGTCCTGAAACCCAAATGAACACACTGACTGAACCCAGAACAGTGGGAATGCCAGCAGCATTGGGGAAGGAGAACACATGTTGAACTGGGGAGTGGTCAAATACCCTGGGCAGCACTGGCAGGCAGATTGTGGATGGTGGGAACTGTGCCAACAACACAGGGCACAGCACAGTCGAGTGACTGAGCACAATCTTGGAGTAGCAGTTGGAAGAGTGAAAGAGGCACAGGGAAAAGGCAGCAGACTGAAGCACATCATACCTAGAACTGTGAGCAAAATGTGCCATTCTCTCTAACTTAAAGGAAACTTCAGGGAAACCTGGCAATGGTAGGTTGACCTTAAGAAAATAAGTGTTTCTACAGATCCAGGTTCCAGGCATGAATGGTATGGACTGACAATGTCCCTTGCTTGACCCATAATGTCCTTCTCTTCTCTATCCAGAAGAGCAGCCACAGCAATGGAAGTCTCTAGTACCAAATGATAGGGTGCTCTTTGCTGCTCCAGCACTCTTTTAAGAAGGTACAAATGGGAGTTCCATCTAGTTGCCACAGCCTGGATTAGATGCTGCAGTGGTAATTCCAGCTTTTCTTGCCTCTGCTGCAATACCTCATTGACCCAGACACTGTGGTGAAAATGCCCTGCCACCTTTCTGGCCCACTCCGTTATATTAGGTATGCATATGTCGTCCATATCCTGAAAAGCTGCCCACATGTAAACTGTACACATGAGCAAGAACCCCCCAAAAATGGTTTTGTTCATGTACAAAGCCAAGAAATGAGGGTTTTCTCCTTTCAGACTCCTTGTTAATTGTATAAAGAAAAAAAAGGAAGTGGGGCAAAGCATTAGCAAGGAAACTAGATTTATTTGACTAATGTTTCATAGGATTTCATCTTTTGTCATAAAAGGTCTGTAATAGGCCATGTTTGAGGTTTTGTTATTTGGAGAGGGATGGAAAGAAAATCTCTTGGAATATGGAATGATAAACTGAGTGGGAAGAGGAGTTGGGGAGAGCATGGAATTGTAGTTGGCATAGTGGCGTATTGGAATATTGGTACATATTCTGTGAATACATACAAAATATGTGCAAAAATAGATAGGAAGATAGGTGAGCTGCAGAAATTCCAGTGAACTACGTGAAGAAGAATATTTCCTTCACAGTACGTGTTGAAAATCTTCATTTTTTCACACACCTAGAGGAGAGATTTGTTTAATTCTATCATCTACCTATCTGTTGGTCTATCTATCAATATGTCTGTCTGTCTGGTTTTCCCATGTTCATAGAGCTCTGCCATTCTCCCTGTGTATTCAGATTGTTCCAGCATCTTTCTCCAAAGGGGGAATGGGCCATCGCTGCTTTCAGCTGATGACAGTGATGATGGTAATGAGTCTGTGTGTTCATATGAAACTCTGGGTAGGTATACAATAGGGATGTGAACCTCATAGCCTCACATTTTGTGAAAGAAACAGGATAGGGGACGCTCACTCTTTCCACAGCAAGATTTTGCTGTGTGGGACCTTTCCCCAAAACATCTCACAGGAAATGTTGTGAGGATTTCTCAAAAGTTTTGTTGTATTTATTTATTTGTGTGTGAGAGAGAGCGAAAGCGCCAAACTAACTAGAATTCTTACAATCTCCACACAGAATGGTATGTTTCCTGTTCAGGTTTTACCCTCAAAGGACAAAACATGAAACAACAAAACACATCACAACAAAACAAAAGCATGCACAGAATGGCATATTTCCTGCACTGGGTTTGTTGGAAAGAACATTCCTAGGCAGAAAAGGTCTCGCTCTCCTTTTCCTCCTCTCCTTCTCCTATACAATGATTTTTTAAAAAATCAGACGCATTAGCCAAAAACTAATTTCGATACACAAAATCATTAAAGACCCTTCAACATAGTGAGATTCTTATATTTCCACACACAGTTGTAATCTCAAAGATCTTCCTCAGGCTGCACTTCCATCTCAGATTCCCCAGTAACTCTTACATATACAGGAGGGGATACTATACACACCATGATTAGTACTCATAGACCCTTGCCATGGGAGTGGTGAATGTGTTTACACTCTCTGTTGCTTTGTGGCAGGGTGTCAAGTTGGTGTTCTTCTTTGGTAGCCATCAAGTCCTTCCTTTCTTGGCTACAGCATTTGGAAGTATGTGTCAGTTCAACCCCCCCCCGCCCCCTTTCCAGCATCAACTTCTGTTTTGTGAGTTGGGAATTCCACCACGAAAGAGAAATGCTGGTCAGACATTTGCAATGTTGATGTAATGAAAACATGATTTGCTTGAAAACAGCTGGTCTGTGGGTGTTCTGGACTCCCACAAATACACCAGTGAACGCTGCTGGAAATGTCGACTTCATTTGACCAAAGAAAGTGTATGGGAAGGGGATGGAGGGGGCTGCAGTTGTAGGTTGGATGCTTTCTGTGAGAACTCCCACCCCCACCCCCAGGAGCACACCTCCATTTGGCATTTTAGATGAAACTGTGGTTTGTTTCTAATGCAAAAATGAAGTGAGCTGAATGTGCACACAAAGAAACAGCTGTTTTAAGAAGCCTCTGGGGGGAAGTAGCATCTTGCTGCTGTCATGGCATTTCTCGGAGGAGGAAGTGTTGAGCTCTCTGATCGATTTCCTTGGGAGCTTACTATGCTAAGCACTTCTCCAAAACCATTCAGGATTTCAAAGAACTGAACCCAGTTCATTTCTTTGAACTGGATTCAGTTTTCAAGGCAGCGGAACCTTGTAAGGCAGGGATGGGCAACTGGGGTGAGGCTGAGAGTCATTTTCCTGGTTAGACAATTCCTCAGAGGCCACACTTCCAAGGAGGCAGGGCTGAAATGGAAAGAAGTGTAGCTACAGTGGGGTCTTGACTTAAGAACGGCTTGAGTTAAGAACATTTTGACTTAAGAACCACTCTCATAGGAAAATATTGACTTGACTTACATACTTAGATTTGAGTTGAGAACTGAAAAAAAACCCACGTGGGAGGCAGGGAAAGTGCAAAATTTGAACTTTCAGTTAACTGTTGGCCAGTGAAAAGGGTGCCTGTCTGCTTCCTCACTCCTCCCAGCGTTTAGAGAGTGGATTGGGAGACAGTCTTCGGACTGCCTGGTACTGGACTGCCTGGACTGTATTTTCCCTGCCTTCCCTGAACCTTTCTTGACCTAAGAAAAAAAGAAACAAAATATCCCCCTCTAGTGGTCAAAGGCAGAATAGCAGCTTCCCATTAGTTTCTATGGACGGAAAAGAGCTGATACGGATCAAATGGTTTTCAATGCATTCCTATGGGAAATGCAGATTTGACCTGAGAACTTTTTGACTTGAGAACCGCCTTCCAATACGGATTAAGTTCTCAAGTCAAGACCCCACTGTACTTAATTAATATCCTTTTTTGTTTACTTGTAAAGTCTGTAATAGGTTATGGTATATTAATGGAGCCTAAAAAGGTGTGAATGTTGCTCCAATATGTAAAAACTATGACCAGAATCCTTTTTGTGACATATGGTTACACAAATCTTGTCAGCAAATTGTTCCTTATTAATGAGGTGCTGGTTGCATCCCTGCACATGCACCTAAGTGGGTACCAACAGGATTCTGACCAGTATGTAATATATAAAAACAAGTGAACAAGTGAAACTAGATGTATAAATCTGCATTTCATATACACAAGTAACATATGTTGAACTGATAAATAAAATGTTTCATCGTATGTAGTTTTAAAAAGTACATATTACATTACATACCATTTTTCATGCCATTCAGTATTATTCCTTCCACAAAATTAATTCCTCAATGAGTTTCCTGTTACATAGGCACACATGATAATTAATACATCCATGATAAATAAAAGATTTTAAATATTAAAGAATTTATTTTTATAATGAATATTATTCATTGTATTCACGAAGGCTTTCACGGCCGGGATCTAATGGTGCACTCCCTAGCCAACTACACCAGAGCACAGAGTGCTGTCCTCTGAAGATGCCGGCCACAGAGACTGGTGAAACGCTAGGAAGAACAACCTTCAGAACACGGCCAAAGAGCCCGAAAAACCCACAACAACCAATATTATTCATTCTGTGAAAAAAACCATATTTATTATTTCAGACTGATTCATTAAATAATTTGTTAAAGATTATTCATTCCCTAACTTCTATCTTTAGTTAAGTAGTTATACAAATTTACTTTAAGAAGGCGGCCCAGCTGTCTGGTCTTGGAGGATGAAGAGTTCTCCGGATTCAAGCCTCTTAAATAAATGTTAACAGTTAAACTCTTAGATAAGAAATAGCTTAATTTTCTGCAATAAACAACCAAGCATTCGGGAAGGTTTGGGGTGTCATGAGAGGTCAAGGAACTGGTATTTGTTTACTTCAAGGCAATTGTTATCTTAGGCCCAAAGACATGGGAGGGATTCGCTGGATCTTCTACTTTATGTTTCAGAATAATATGTCCGGCTTGGTTACTATGAACTTTGACTTGGATGGGGTGGTAGTAACATCCTTTGCTGCTCTCTCTCAGGCAGCAAAATATATTGGGCCATTCATGGATGGCAAATGGCAATGGGGGAAAAAACTTCTGTATGTGTTCAGGCTATGTGCCCAAAATCCAGCTGGAAAAAAAGCACATGTTTAAGAACAATCATGGTGTGGTTTTTTCCCCCTTCCATACTTGCCCCATGGCACCTGCGAACCTTTGGCTCTCTGGCTGTTTTGGAATTTAGCTCCCACAATTTGGATACCTCAGCGGTTTAGGCATCTGGCTGTGGAGCCAGAGGTTGAGAGTTCAATTCCCCAGCTGTGCCTCCTTGACAGGGGTTGGACTCCATGATCCACAGGGTCTCTTCCAACTCTGCAGTTTTAAGATGATGATGACTATAATCCTCAGCTTATATTGCCAATGATAAGAATCTGTGGGAGTTTAGACCAAAACATCTAGACTGCCAAATTTTCACCACCCTGGGAGGATAATGGCCTGGATATGCTAACTGGCTCAGTGGTCAGTAAAACAGGGACACCTCGTGAGTAAAGCAATAAACTGTCTTGATACGTCAGGTTATCAAGGCCAGAGTCCACATGCCTAAAGAAATGTCAGGCTAAACTGCTTGAGTAGTGGGGGGTTGGTGTCTGTGGATAAATTGGAAATCTGCTTTTCATTATGAATGAATAAAGCATACTCTAGAAAACTGCATCCCTGTATGGGAAGACATTAGAGGTTAATAGAGAATATTAAAATGTACAGCAAATTTTCTATCTCTCACACCTTTTGTAAACCTCAGCTTTTACAGTGTTGACCCTGTTTAGCATCCTTGGTCTTTCTTATCCTTTTTGAGTATTAGGAATGAAGGGATTTCTTCACAGCTTTAAAATAAGTAGACCTTTGGTCAACAATGGGACACACTCGGGCAATTGGACATTTGGCTAGTTCTTGTGCCTGTGAGGTACCTTGAAGAACTAGAGCAGCGAAAAAGAGAGCGGGGGAAAAAAAAGCCCCACTCCTCCATTTGTAATGCGTTTCAACAGAACAACGTTTTGTTTTCACCATCCCCAACACAACACAAGAGAAAATCTGTCACATGGTGTGAAAGCAAGAGCTGTTTGCATGCATATGCAAAGCATCCAAGCAAATCCAATTAGTCATAAGTTAAAAACACAACAAAGCAAAACAAAAAAAGACCGACACAGCTACAGAGTTTCTGGGTATGGAAAGAAGTTTCTCCAGAGTACGGTGTACTTATATGTTATTTCCCCTTCCCCAGAAGCTAGTTCTGTGTGTTTTTCATCTGCTCAGCCTAGCGTTAAATAAATATATCTCTGCAGGATACAGTTATGCCAGAAGAAATCTGGAAATAACTGTGCACACAATTGGTCTTAATATAAAAGAAACCCATAAAAATGTTGATACAAACGATAAGAGAGAAAGCGAGAAAGAGAGTCCAAATCTGTGGAATTCAGCATGTTCAATGTTGGGTTCCCGCAGCCAGCCTCTTATCTCAGAGATTCTGCCATTCCACATAAGCACTAACAGCGATGCAGAAAATGCCATTGCACATTAGATTCAGAAAAGGATGCACTGACAGGGGAATCCAATGATCTCTATTCATATGTAAGTCTCACTGAATTCTGTGAGGTTTATTCCCAGGTCAATGGGTATTGGATTGCATCCGTAGAAACCAAATACTGTATCCAGTCAGAGTGTGCAGTTCCAATTCAAATCTGTGGGCAGTTCATCCGTGGTATGTTTTGTGTTAGCAGTGTAAATTTACAACAGTTGTTGGAGAGAGGAAAAGGAATGACCTACGAAGATTTTTTTTAATTCATTTTCTCCCTGCATTTGCAAGAGTTAACTTTTTGTATGTGTAAAATGCATGCAAATCTGGAATGAGTCCTCCTAAGATAAATGACACTCAACCATTTTGAAGGTTTCATTCATTGCTGATTTTTTCTACATTAATTAGCCAGCCCTTCTGTATTTGCTGTGTGTTTTAT
Organism: Pogona vitticeps; assembly: GCF_051106095.1. Lineage (NCBI taxonomy): Eukaryota > Metazoa > Chordata > Lepidosauria > Squamata > Agamidae > Pogona > Pogona vitticeps. The sequence continues at coordinate 162,896,284 of NC_135785.1, forward strand.
AGTTTACACAAATTACAGGGACTATAAAACCCAACTTGTGGTCTTTCTCTCAACTGCATGTAGGGATCTGAAGAATCCCACAAGACTTTCAAAGTCCTTGCTGGGGTAACTCATTGGGTTGATATGATGCATAAATCACTGAGAACAAGGAATTTAGCTACTTTTTTCCCACCCCAGTTTGATGCATGGACTTGAATCACATTGTCCTGTTTCTGCAAGTTCAGATCTGAAATGTAGCAGTATTACTTTGACTTCGGGCAACATTTCTCTCATCAGTGAAACCTTTTAACTTAACGAAAGTCTCTTATGTAAGTTGACCTGTGAAATGTCGATCAACACTTTGCAATTATAAGTGGATCACAGTTGCTTCCCTGCCCAGTTCTCCAGGCACAATGAAGAGTGAAATGCAGCTCTATTGCTTTTGAGGCTGAGAGTAAATGATAGACTTTACTATGCAGACAGGAAAAGGTTTTTTTTTTTTTTTTTAAAAGAAACATGTGGAACTGCAAGACATACAGTGATTTCTTTATGGATGCTCATGAATTGGAGGTGTTGATATCCAAAATGAAAGTTTTGTGAGGAGTTGCATTTGGTGTTCACGGCTGAAGAGTCTAGAATTGGCTTTCAAAAAGAAAATGATATCTTTGTGTTGATTGCTATATCCAAATGTCACTCCAAATTCTACTTGGATGTTTATATATATATATTCATTCATAAGAAACTGAAGGGTGATCTTTGAATTCAGCGCGTGGTGAATTCCAAGGCAAATTGGAAACATGTACTACAATATATAAATGTATAAAATCACACTCATTGCTAATTTTCAACAGGATGTGATTCCTCTCCAGAAAGGTTTCATTTAGCACTAATTGTGTACCATGTTTCAGGATGGCTTCAGCTAATGAGGTCCTTTTGTCACTGCAGTGCCCTTGAATGAATCTCTTCCAGAGCTCATGAACAAACAAAGCCCTTTACTTTGGGGTTGATGGATTTAGAATTAAAACATCAACACAAGGGCAACCTCCTGTTGTTGATCCAAAGCAATCTGAAAAAAAAAAAAGAACTCACTGTGTACATGTGTAATGCATATTATAGTGTGAGGGAGATGGCAGAGCTACTGAGGATATTTCAGCGAATATTTTCAGCAGTCTGCTTAAGTCATTGTAAGATAGGAAAAAGTGGCAAGTGGTGGCGAGAACTACACCATCTTATTATCTGCTAAGTCTACTTACCACTGCTGGGACGTCTCAGTAACAGTGAACATCATGGCTGAACTAAGCAGCTCCTGGCCTAAGAAGGACAATGCATGGCTGATGGTGATGACTGTGTGATGATGGTAATTACTTCAGTATAGAAACAGAGTGTTACATAACCTCCAGCTGCCTGCAAGCTAGACACATGCTTATAATGGCCTAATTATTTTACTGAGGTTTACTGACAGAACTCTCACACAAGATCAAGTACAGTAGTGCTAAATGCTGTCCTCCAGATGTTCTTGAACTACCCCCCCCCCCATTCCTGGCCAACACAGTATTTCTGGCAGTGAAGGCTTCTTAGAGTTTTAGTCTAATACCATCTGGGGACTGGGAAACACTACTGTACTCTACCCTCTGACACATGGTCTGTTTATTTACTCTGAGACCACTATTTCTCCCAGTCGTTTACAAATCTAGCAGCTATTTGTTCTTTTAGTTAAATACAAGCTCAGCACAGTGATGGCCTAAAAGATTTTGCTGCCTGAGGCAGAACAGCAAATGGGATCCTCGCCTACCCAAGGGATATAATTACCCAAAGCCCTGCATTTTAGCACACTAAGAAAACCTCACAAGCACCTCTCCCCACACTTGGCAGGGGAAAAGAGACATATCAAAGAAATAACAATGTGCTGTCCTTTCATGACAACCCAAACTTGCTGCCTGAGGCAGGTGCCTCATCCTCTGTCATGGTTAGGCTGGTCCTGGCTTGCCAGCTGTGCTAGAATCCGGGGTTTAACTTATGGAGACTCTGTAAAGGGAACTCTGAAGAATGATGCTAACAAAAGCCTAATGAGGAATCTCCACAAAGTTAAAAATATAGTCTATGACAGGTTCCAGAAATTACTATACAGTCATACCCCGCTTTACGATTACCCCTCATTACGACGAATCCGCTTCACAACGATGTTGGTCTAAATAGGGTTTTTTCACTTTGCAATGATTGATTCCCTGCTTCGGGAACCGATTCTTCGCAAAATGATGTTTTTTTAACAGCTCATCAGCAGTTTCAAAATGGCCACCGGCTAATTAAAATGGCTCCCCGCTGTGTTTAGGGACGGATTCCTCGCTATACAGGTAGCGAAAATGGCTGCTGTATGGAGGATCTTCACTGGACGGTGAGTTTTTAGCACATTGGAACACACTGAACAGTTTTCAATGCGTTTCAATGGGCTTCTTATTTTCACTTTACGACGTTTTCGCTTAACAGCGATTTTCCTGGAACCAATTATCGCCGTTATGCGAGGCACCACTGTATCAATGTTCAGTCCAGAAGTGTCAATCAGTCCAGAAACACCATACTCTATATACCACCTACAGGAAGGAACCAACATATGTTAATGAATGTTGGGAAAGAATAAGTCATGCACTTGATTATTCAGCTTTTACCTATAGTGTCATTTTAAAAGTGTGTGATTGTTTAACAATGTTTTGCTATTTATTACTTGATAGATACCGGGGGGGGGGGGCAACTTTTCTGTATCCAAAATACAGCACCAAAAATGAGAAATTAATTTTAAAAAAATCATTTGACCCTGCTTTATATATATTCAGCTTTCTACAGGCCATGCCCCATTCTCAATGTTTATATATATAAACATTGAGAATGAGGCATGGCCTGTAGAAGGCTGAGTGGAGCCATGCAAGTTTTCCTCTTGTTGAGGCAATTGTTCCCATATAAATAAGGGAGGAAAAACTGGCAAAACAGAGACCAGTCATGGGCCTGCTCTGGTACTGGCAGCACAGGAATAAACTCCCTAGGGAAGACGGTGGTGGTGATGAGGATGGGGAGATGTCACCGGATGGAAACAGGAAAGAAAGCCAACAAATTCTGTTGCTGCCAGGAAGTTAATCAACCTGCCTGAGATCACAAAAACATTTCCTCTGAAGGCAGTCTGCCTGCCACTTCTCCTTTTCCATGAGACAATAAAGGAATAGCTGCCCATTCTTCTCAGGTATAATCTTGAGCATGCAGAAGGCAAAACTAATTCTGACGAAGGGCTTTCTCTTTGGAGTCTTCTCTCTGGGCCTCTTACCAAATGTTTTTTGTTTGCCTTCTATAGAAGAGAGCTGAATGCCTTCCCACCTTTATCTCCATGGTTCTGGTTCAAGTTTTCTAAACTATCAATGTGATTCTTACACCATTTCAAAAGAGTCCCGGCTCTCTCTTGAATATCTTTGGGTACTATTCTTGTAATCCAGTACAGTAGATGATTAAATGCTAATTTAAGGCTGGAATCCTAGACACATTGACCTGGGAGCAAGTTGTGTTGAAATCAGTGGGGCTTCAATATGAAGCTGGTATTCAAAAAGCTGGTAATGCCTACAGTCATGTGAAAAAGAAAGATCAACCTCGTTGAATTCCACGGTTTTATGTATCAGGACTTGATAAAAATAACCTGGTCCTCAGCAGGTCTGAAAATTAGGTAAATACAACCTCAGATAGGGACGTGGTGGCACTGCGGGTTAAACCGCAGAAGCCTCTGTGCTGTAAGGTCTGTAGATCTTCAGCTGTAAGATCGAATCCACGTGACAGAGTGAGTACCTGTCGCTTGTCCCAGCTCCTGCCAACCTAGCGGTTCGAAAGCATGCAAATGTGAGTAGACAAATAGGCACCACCTCGGTGGGAAGGTAACAGCGTTCCGTGTCTAAGTCACACTGGCCATGTGATCATGGAAGATTGTCTTCGGACAAAATGCTGGCACTATGACTTAGAAACGGAGATGAGCACTGCCCCCTAGAGTCGAACATGAGTGGACAAAAATTGTCAAGGGGAACCTTTACCTTTACCTTACAACCTCAGATGAAAAACAACAGATGACATATTACATTGTATCATGATTTATTTAACAAAAATAAAGCCACAATAGAGAAGCCATGTGTGAAGAACTATGTACACCCTTACTGCTTCCATAGGAATTAAGAGGCTAAATAGCAGCCAAGTGCTGCTAACCAAATGCCCTTGAGTAGGTGAGCATCAGCAAGTGTGACCGCCTCTATAAAATCCAAAGTTTTAACAGTTGGCTTGTCTGAAACATTCAGGTGTGTGTTAACACAATGCTAAGGAGGAAACACATCAGCAATGATCGTAGAGAAGCACTTGTTGCTGCCCATTAATCTGGGAAGGGTTATAAGGCCATTTCCAAGTCCATCATTCTACAGGGAGGAAGATTATTCACAAGTGGAAAACATTCAAGACAGTTGCCAATCTTCCTAGGAGTAGATGTCCAAGCAAATTCACCCCAATAGAAGATTGTGCAATGCTCACAGAAATTTCAAAAACAAAAACAAAAACAAAAACAAAAAAACAAAAACCAAAACACACAGGATTAACATTCATGCTCTACAGCAGTGGTCTCTAACTTTGGGCCTCCAGATGTTCTTGGACTTCAACTCCCAGAAATCCTGGCCAGCAAAGGTGGTGGTGATGGCTTCTGGGAGTTGTAGTCCAAGAACATCTGGAGGCCCAAGGTTGGGGACCACTGCTCTACAGGCCTTAGCATGTTAAAGGTTAAAGTTCAGACTGGCTAATTAGAAAACAATTGAATAAGTATGGTCTGCTTGGAAGGATTGCCATGAGAAAGCCTCTTCTCTATAAAACAAACGTGGCAGCATGGCTTAGGTTTGCAATGTTGCATCTGGACAAACCAGAAGACTTCTGGAACTATGTCCTTTGGACAGACGAGACCAAAGTGGAGATGTTTGGCCATAATGCACAGTACCTCATTTGGTGAAAACCAAACATGGAATATAAGCACAAACACCTCATACAGTGTGAAGCACAGTGATGGAGGGGTGATGATTTGGGCTTGTTTTGCAGCCACAGGTCCTGGACAGCTGGCAGTCATTGAATCGACCATGAACTCATCCTCTGTATACCCAAGTATTCTAGAGTCAAATGTGAAGCCATCTGTCCGGCACTTAAAGCTTGGCCAAAATTGGGTCCTTCAACAGGCCAATGATTGCACACCAGCAAAAGGACAACAGAATGGCTGAAAAAGAAAAGAATCAAGGTGTTGCAATGGCCCAGTCAAAAACTCCAGACCTCAAACTGATTGAAATGCTGTGGTGGGATCTTAAGAAAGGTGTGCATAAATAATGTTCACAAGCCTCAGTGAACCTCAGCTTGTAAAGAATAGTGGGCCAAAATTCCTCCACAGCAATGTGAGGGAACTGATAAAGTCATACAAAAAACAATTACAGTGGTACCTCGCTAGACAACGACCCTGCTGTACGACGAATCCTCAAGACGGTGTGATTTGCAAAATAGTCATTCCTATGGGGAAATTCTGCTGGACGTCTATTAGGTCCATGCTTCGCGAACCGTTTGTTCGCAAGAAGACAATTTTTCTGGCTCTGCAAATTGGCTGCCCTGTGTTTTCTGGACCTATGCTTCGCAGGACAGCCATTTTATCAGCTGATTGGTGCTTGGAAAATGGCTTCCCCTATGGGCGATCTTTGCTGGACGACGATGTAATTTCCCCGTTGGAACGGATTAAACGAGTTTCAGTGCATTCCAATGGGGAGAGGCTTTTCACATGACGACAATTTTGCTTAACAGGGATTTTCCCGGAATGGATTATCGTCGTCATGCGGGGCACCACTGTATTTCAAGTTATTGCTGCTATGGGTGGTTCTACAAACTATTGAATCATAAGGTGCACTTAGTTTTTCACACATGTGTTCTCCATCTTAGTTTTATTTTTGTAAAATAAATCATGGCACAATGTAATATGTCATATGTTTTTGTTCTTTTGAGGTTGTATTTACCTAATTTCCGACCTGCTAAGGACCAGATGATTTTTTATTATTCCTGATATATAAAACCATAGAATTCAAAGACTAAATGGAATGGATGGGCTGGATAGCTCAATAGGTTAGGTACCTGTCTGCAGAGCCAGAGGTTGGGATTTCAGTTCCCCCTGAAGAGCCAGCCTATATGTCCTTGAGCAAGCTGCACAGTTCCAGGATGTCTCCTGAGGAAGGGAACTGTCTATCTCAAAAACCCTGGAAAAGGTTACTGTAAGTCAGAACTCACTTGATGGCAAATGATTCTTTATTTATCAATGGATGAATTAAAAGTTGCCAAGGCCTCTGGCAGTCTCCAAATCTTGTGAGGCATCAGTTCCCTTCTATTTGGCACTGGTTAGTCTTCATTTTGAGTAGTGTCCAGTTCTGGATACCACAATTTAAGAAGGCTGCCAACAAACTGGAACAATTTCAGGAGAAGACAGGGATGATCAGGGAACTGGAAACCAAGTCCTATGAAGAAAGACTGAAATAACTGGGCTTGCTTAGCCTTGAAAAACAAAGACCAAGGGGAGATATGGTAGCTCTTTTCAAATACTTGAAAAGTAGTCATACAGAGAAGGGGCAGGATCTATTCTCAATCATCCTGGAGTGCAGGACACATAATAATGGGCTCAAGTTACAGGAAGCCAGATTTTGGCTGAATATCAGAGGGGAAAAAACTGTAACTGTTAAAGCAGTATAGTAGTGGAACCAATTCTCTCAAGAGGTGGTAAGCTCTCCCAACACGGAAGCCATTCAAGAGGAAATTGGACAGCTCTCTGACAGACCTGCTTTGATTGGATTCCTGCAATGAGCAGGGGGTTGGACTCAATGGCCTTATAGATCCTATTGAACTCAATGATTCTATGATTTACCTTTAAGCTGTATTCATCTATTTGTATCTGAGGGCCTTTCTTACCTAGATATTGTTGAATGCATCCATCCATTGGTCTATACATTGTTCCCACTCCCAGAGATTTAGGCTGTCTAGACACAACAGAATAAACAAATGCTCAGGACCCACAAGATTCATTGCTTCCAGAGTGAGAGAGACAAGGAACATTATTTTCCTTCATCAGGGTTTCTGTAATTTAAATAACATTTCTCAGCACCTGTCTACAGAAATACAGGGTTATTTCTCATTAAGATACAGACACAGAGGAAGCACTGAAAGACTGACTAAGAAAAAAAAAGATGAGGACAACCCATCTAATGCTTCAGATGTTTAAAAACCCATGAAATGCAGTAGCAGCTTTTGCACTTCTCTGCTGTTTGTACAATTTGCCGAGTTTGGGCAAGCAATGCAATTTGTGCATGTTATGCAAATTTATCTATATGACAGCACCTGAAAATGGATGCTTGCAGCTTAGGGAGAAAAAAGATTCACCCACTTGCAAGGACAAGACAAGCAAAGTTTTTCATCTCTAGTTGGCATTTTGATAAACAGATGCCCATTCCTTTTCCTTCAGGAAACAGATAGAAAAATACAGTGCTGACCAACATGCACTGTGTTGCTACAACTCCCAGCACCTTCAGAAATGCAAAGCAATTCTTGAAATGGCTAAACTGGAAATTTTCGTTAGGAATAGAGAAATAATTCTTTCCCCGCATCTGTGGGAGAAAATTGTTTGGAATGGTGGTGATGTTTTTGAGAGTTAAAATTGACTAAATTAAAGAAAACCCTCCCCTCCATCCTTCCTCCACTGCTGCTGCTTGTAATTTCCAGTAATTGCCTTTCATTAAATGGAATTTCACATCATATACAGTTTGGCCTAGTGAGAGAATGTGGGGGCAAGAGTTTGGCATCAGATTATTCTTTTTCCATTGGTTTTTCCTACATTTCTCGGACAGCAGGAATGAGTATGCCCTTTATTTCCCCAACTGTCTATTTAGTATGTTGTGTTTCAGATGCTACTAGGCCTTTATTTCGTTATTCATGAGTTAGACATTTCTATCCCTCCAATTAACTGAACTATAAACAGCCACTGGCCCAAGCAGGAAGGCACCACCTATCCACTCAGACCATGGGCTGCTGCTTCTGAGGTCAAGATAGGGTACTTGTCATCTCTCCTGCTCACTTTCCCCACAACCACCCTGTGAGGTTGATCAGACTCAAAGAGAGTGACTGGCTCAGGGTCACCCAATGAGTTTTATTAGGGCAGTTATATATATATATCTAAAATAAAAAGGAATTAGAACCATCACATGAAACCAAATCTAAAAGAGAGACAAAGCTCTGAAATGTAGAACAAGGAGTTTTATTCATTAAAAAGAACCCAGTGTGTTTCAGCCAATCAATTACCTTCTGGCCTCCCTCAAAGTTTGTTTAAAATGAGGAGGCATTGTTCTGTTCTTCAAAGGTTAAAGCCTCTTGATACTTTGTCCCTCTTCTAGATCAGGCATACACATCTACTATCTAATACACTTCATTTCAGATTGCATAGTTTCTCGCCTAGACTTAACTCAAATACGACTGGGCTGCAGGACTCTGTGGTGCTTTTGTGTGCCTGCTCATAGCACTGGAGGTTCTCTCTTTTATGTACAACTTAGCAGCTGGACGAAGCATCATTCTACCCAAAACAATGAGACAGAAAGACAAGCACCTTGGCGAGGATCTACTTCTCCCTGCTCCTCAGTGACTTACATGGCCTGCACACCATCAACATGTTCCTCCTTTTGTAGTCCTTTCGATTGCTCACAGGTCACTTTAGACAAGGGCAAAAAGTGCCTTAAACCAAAATTTCAGGGATATATTGCCACCCTACCTCACTCACTATTACCCCTCTCTTACCTTTGGCCATTATGTGCCCTTCCAACTTTTTATGCTGGTGCCTTTCAGCTCTCCTACGTCGCATACAAGCAAGAAGCCATTCAGTGCTGATGCTTCCTTGTTTTACTCCCTGTCCCATTAGCCTCCCATTAGCGTCATGAAAAGCCTCATTGCAGGCTTGGTGGGGAATAGCAGCCGCAGCAGCCATTCTTTGTTCATCACTGTTCACAGATCATCCTGTTCTCGTTTATTGCTGGTTTGAACTCACCAATAAGCAGTCCTGAGAGCGACAAAGCATCTGGCCTCCCAGGAACCCAACAGAGCCACAGTACCCTCTCTGGGTTATTCACAGCAGGGCAGCCTTCCCACTGTAAGATGGTGTTGTTGATGATACTGATGATGGTGCATGAAATTCTCATCTTAAGAAGCATTTCTTATGCAACGGGGGGGGGGGATGCAATCTACATTTGAAAAAAATAGCAAATGTATAGGTAGAACAATCACAATTATAACTGAGGCAGTCTGAATGTTCCCGTCCCTCTCAGTCTCAATTTCTCACTCTTTTTTTTTTTGCAATGAATATTTTTAGTTTTAACAAATCCCAAATGTGCTTTAAGGGTTTCTGTGCAAGTGAAGAAACAGGAATAACTAACACCTTCCCCCACAGCTGCTGCCTTTTTAATTTTATGTTGGGGGACTGTTGCTGCATCAGCAACATATTTAAGCAATCTGGGACGACAGCAATTCTATTTCTTGTTTCTCTGCAGGTGGGAAGCCAGCCCTCCCTCCCTCCCTCCCTCCCTCTGCTTTCCCGTGAGGAAGAGAATGGCTTCTGCCTCAACAGCCCCATGTCTCTGGACCACAAGGCTTCAATTTCTCTGTCAGAGAACCTTAGCCGGGACCATATCACAGGATTCCAACAGATGCTTTTGGATGGCACAGGCATCATCACGGAAGGCTGTAGCTATTCCATCAGCTTCAAATGTGTATGATAATTCTGGTTGGGCTTTGGCATTTAATAGCCCATGTAGAGAATGTGCAGCTCTTCATGCATAGCCAATGTTATTAATTATGTGGAATGATTAGCCTATTACATTTTTAGCATGCTTTTCATCTTAGCAGGCTCTCCAAGCTGCTTGGGTATTGTACATTAGGTTCCCATTGAGCAATATGTCATACTTAAAATTCTGCTTTTCTTATTTGCTTACAATCATCTCTCTGCATTACCAATGTAGAATTTTTTCCCCAAACAACACAGAAGCCACCACTGTGCGATAATAAACTATTCGTTTGAGGGTAGATCTTGCATACATATAATTTTTTAAGCAGATACATCTAATGCAAAAAGCAAATGTCTCCCTTTGATCTCTTATTATGCTGGGGAAAGTGTTAACATGAATGCATGCTGTTTATCTCCTTGGGCTACATTCTGATATGCATATGCAGCCCATTGATCTGCAGCAGGAGTTGTGTATTACATCCCCAAGGGCAGATAGAGAAGTTGGGCCAAAGCAATTATTAATAACATGCAGGCTTCCTTAGTACTTCCCAGCCACCTGGCAAGATCAAAAGGAAGAGGATCAGTGACAAGGTAAAGGCTTAACTGCAGTAGGCAGAAGCCACACGGCAATTTGGTCTTGTTTGCAGAAGGAGCACGCAACCCGATTTGCCTGAAAAGTTATTGAGATGCTCCACAGCAACGTTTAAAGAAAATAGTCTCCAGTTCAGTTTGTGGGAAGAACATCCAGGGAGGAAAGAATCTCTGTTTAGCAAATTATCATGGGGCACTAAGTAGGATTGTGGGCTCCTTCACTGCACACAATAAATAAGGTAGGGCTTTCTCAGTGGTGGCCCCAATACTGAAGAAATCTCCATTAATTTGTCCCTGCTACCCTTTGTGCAGATGATTAGGCAAGCAGTAAACACTGCAACTGCGTGCACATGGCCTTTCAGAATTTGCCACCATGTTTATAGGCAGGGAAACTAGGAGCACTGGATGTTATCAAAGTTGTCTACAGGAAGTAGAAATTCTATTAACCATTTCTTCTTGTGGGGAGGGGTCACCATTAGTAACAGTTGCAGCCAGATGCACTTCATGATCTGAGAAAGATGGCTCACTCCAAATTTCAGAGACGGTATTCTGTATGCTCATGAGGTCCCCTCAATTGTAGCAAACTTTGTTCTTGTTCACCTGAGATAATATTTATTTATTTATTGCACTGCCATTGGAAGTAGCATTAACTGCTGAAATGGCAGCCTGGGCAACATTTTTTTTACCTCCACCCTTCCCTAAGTCTAGCATCATTCTAGCGCAGTAGTTTCCAACCTTGGGTCCTCAGATATTCTTAGGTTGTAAATCCTGGAAGCCTTTGTCACTAGCTGTGCATGCAACACCTTCTGGGAGTTGCAGTCCAAGAATGTCTGGGGGCCCAAGGTTAAGAACCACTGTTCTATGGCATTGTGAGTTGGTGGCAAGGAGGAGGCCAACACTCACCATCCACCATCCAAGAAGCATTGGAAATAATTATTCAAAATAGCCTTTTAAAAAGGCATAACAAAAAGAAAAACCTCCATACCTTTATGGGAAAAATGTCTTCTGAGAATTTTTACCTCAAACGTCTTTAGCATTCATCATCATCATCTCCAGACCTGTTAAATATGGCATCTAAAGGAGTTATTGTGCATCCATTTTGTCTATAGTACAGCACCTTTCCTGTAAATCCTGTAGCTGGCATGAATGAGAGTGGTTTCACGGCCAGTAGAGATGGGGGTATTTGTATTCGTATACGAATATCCCTGCGCAGCTGGTCCACTCACATGTCCACCGGCGGTGGCCTCACTCTGCCTTCCAGTCACTCCGGGAGCGCCACTCTCTTCCCATTTCGCTGGCTACTTGACAGCCGTGCAGGGAGACTTGTCTTCCCTCCCCTTGCCTGGAGTAGCTAGCCAAGTAGGAAGAGAGCGGCACTCCAGGTCTGAATGGAAGGATGAGTGAGGCCGCCGCCAGATGCATGAGTGGACAGTCCAGCCCCAGGGGCCAGACCCTCCTTAAGTCCAGCTGCATGGGGATATTCATATTCGTATGTGAATACCCTGATCTCTAATGGCCAGCTTTATGTCTATTTTGCAAGGCTTAGGTCTCTCAGGACCCTGAAGTCCCTCAAGTGGAAAATAAACAAACTAAGACCTGCTAAGGACCAGATGGATTTTATTATGTCCTGATAAATAAAACCATAGAATTCAAAGAGGGTGTACGTTCTTTTTCACACAACCATAGATATTACTAGCTTTGTCACTACCAGCTTTATCTTGCAAAACTGTTGCTGACTCTTTCTGATCACACACAGCTGAAGCAAGCCACCATTTTCACATACCCTCCATGCCTCCAAGTGTTTTTTTTTACAAACCAGTTGTAAGAGTCCTCTTTCTTCCCCTTCAAGTCTTGTACCTGAAAGTCTACCTAGATAATATACTTAACATATTTCCTAGAGATGTGCTCCTAGGAAAAACCAGGAAGTTTTGCCTAGGAAACAAAGCCAGGTAGATGAAAGAGAGTATGGCTCAATAAGAAGCTGACAACACATACGAAGATCCAGGTCTATAGAGCCTGTGTCCTAAGCACACTCCTGTACTGTAGTGAGTCCTGGACCATTTGTGCACGGCAGGAGAGGAAGCTGAACACCTTCCATATGCATTGCCTCCGACGGATTTTTGGTATCACCTGGCAGGACAAAGTTCCAAACAGAGTAGTCCTAGAACGAGCTGGAATTTTCAGCATGAACACATTACTGAAACAGCGACGTCTACGTTGGCTTGGGCATGTCGTGAGAATGGCTGATGGTCAGATTCCAAAGGATCTCCTGTATGGAGAATTAGTGCAGGGAAACCGCCCCAGAGGGAGACCACAGCTGCGATACAAGGATATCTGCAAGCGAGATCTGAAGGCCTTAGGAATGGACCTCAACAGATGGGAAGCCCTGACATCTGAGCATTCAGCCTGGAGGCAGGCATTGCATCACGGCCTCTCCCAATTTGAAGAGACCCTTGCCCAGCAGGCTGAGGCAAAGAGGAAGTCACAAAAGCAGCAAAACCAGGGAGCTGGACAGGGGACAGATTTGATTTGTCTTCAGTGTGGAAGAGACTCTCGAATCGGCCTCCTCAGCCACACTAGACGCTGTTCCAAGTCCTCCATACAGAGCACGGTACCATAGTCTTTCGAGACTGAAGGATGCCTAACTAGCTCCTTCTGTTGGTGGAAAACATCTATTTGTGCTTTCCTTCACCTCTTTATCTTGCAACTTTGTCATGCTTTGTTTTGTGATTAGCTACTTGAAAATAAGCAGAAGCTCTGTTGTCATGAGTCTCTGAGGAACTTACGTTGCTGCAGGGGAAATGTATTATTTGTGGGGAATACTCATTCCTCTTCAAATCTGGTTTGACCCTGAGTTGTGAGACCATGGAATAGTCTCTTCACTTTCTTATGGCACCTGACTGTCTTTTGCCCCTCCTCCCACTACACCCAAACTGTTGTAGCCAATAGCCCATGGTACCATTGTCTGTTGTTAACTATCTTGTGCCAAAAATGTGCAATAGGCAAATCAACTGTTATTGCACAGCCAAGATGGGTTGGGGAAGGATTCCATATGGATTACTATTTGATGAATGAATCATCAGGTGTGTTTGGTGGTGATGCAGGAGAGGGACTTCTCTGTATTTCTCCCCCCAAGACATTGGAATTCTCTCTCACAGGAGGCCAGACTGGCCCTGTCCTTTCTGTCCTTCCACAAGCAGGCAAAAACCTTCCTCTTCAGGCAAGCTTTCCCTCAGTGACAGGCTGCCTGAGTCCAGTCTTTAAATGAATGGCTGTACCTTACTGTTTTGAATGTGGTTTTGGTGTTGCTTTTGTTTATCCTTTCTTGGAGTGGCATTTGCTTGATCTTTTTAACTATTTGTATACTTATTGTTTTTAGTTTTAAATATTGTCTTTTCATGATGTACACCTCCTTGGGTCCTTTTTAATGAGAAAGATAGGGTATAAATATTTTAAATAAACAAATAAATAAAACAAGTATTCAGGGTGGATGGGCAACTTACAAAATAGGAGTGTACGTATGTCTTTGCTTGTCTCATCCTCACACATATTATTTCACAGTATTACTCATCTTCCTGGGTGAGAGTGAGGGATTGTGTGATGGGGAAAGAGTCCTGTTGTGCAAATTAAGCCAAATTGCAGATTTTGTTGCAAAATAATGCTTTCATTCAAATGTAGCAAATGCTGTAAAATGACAGTAGCAGCTGCTTTATTGGATGAAATTCTAAGAATTAGAAGCATCAGAATTTTCCTCCTACTTCTTTTTATCAATCTGGCAGCTCTTTTGTGCTTGTGAGTATGTGCTTTTGATTCTTGAAAAGAAAGGGCACAGGTATGCACGAATTCCAGAGACCTTTTCAGTCAAAACATCTCACAGTTACCTAGAAACATAGAATCTTCCTGAGCTTGAAAATTCCTTCTCAAATTCCTTATTGAGTCAAGATAACCTATAGCGAATCAACAAGGAGAATTTAGCAGGTACTCTTTGTGGCCTAAATCAAGCCAAATCACAGCTAGGAGGCCAATGGATTAGGCACACAGCCCATATTTTGCACAAACTGGATGTAGTAGTTCATGCACTCATAGCCTCCCAGTCAGATTATTGCAATGCACCCTACATGATGCTACCTTTGAAGACAATATGGATGCTCCAGCAAGTGCTATATACAGGAAGTTGACAGCTGGCAGGAGTATCTCTCACAACCCATATGTCACTGGTTCTGAAAGAACTGAACTGGCTGCCCATACCAGTTTCAGTTTAGGTGTTAACAATATTGTAACTTATAAAATCTTAAAAGGCTTTGGCTCTGGATATCTGAAGGTACAACTCTCCTCTTGTATTCTTACCCAGTCATGAAGTTCTGCTGGGTGGGGTGGTTGGGGATCCTATGTGGCCCACAGTTGAAAGCGGGACATTATGTGAACATGGGAAAGAGGCCTTCCTAACTGGACTGCGGAATGTTCTCCCTGTGGAGAACTGGCACCAATGTTAGTTTCCTTTCTGGACAAAGTGGCTATTGTCCAGAGCCTTGGGCTTGAGGACTTCTTCATAATATATATAGCACAGTTGCAGTTGTTGTTGTTGCTGCTGCTGCTCTCCTCCTCATCCTCCTTGTTATATGCCAGCTGCTTCCAACTAGAAGCTACCATTATTAACAGCCCTCCTTAGGTCATAAAGTAAAAAATGTTTCCTAACTGTAATAATACCAAGGTGGAGTAGGGCTGCAAAAGAATAGCTACCCAATTCATCAAAGGGAAAAACCACACACACACACACACACACACACACACACACACACACAGAGAGAGAGAGAGAGAGAGAGAGAGAGAGAGAGAGACCCATTCTGTCTATAGTCATTATCCACCTCAGTTGAGAAGGTGGAGGTTGTGATGAGCTGATGAAGGGTTAATAACAGAATTGCTGTTGTTTTATCAAGTAATTTAGGGCCCAAAAGTTAATATAACATTAGTCATTCATTCAGTCTTGCCTCAAGGAGTGACATCAACCAGATGAAATCATCTACTGATTCTCTAAGACCATAGCATTAGAGGGTATCTGGGCACAGTGTTGTCATATTTTCATATTTCGAGACAGACTCACCTTTCTATGTAAATGGAATTCAGTGTTATTTTTAAAACGATTTTGAAAATGAAATTCAGTTGCAGAGTAAAAAGGTGCTAATGGAACTCAACACATGGATTAAAAAAGGTGGCAATTGGGCTGATACACATACATTTTTAAAAACTCTTTTCAGACTATAACAATGACTAACACAAAAACAGACAGTAAACTGGAGGTTCCAACAAAATGTTACTTGGTATGTGTATTCCTTGCATACTTCTTGCTTTGACTGGATTTGTGGCAATATGATCTAAATTGTCACAATGACAGAAATAATTTACATCCATTTTTTCTAAACCTGCTACCTTCATCGTACAATGCCCATCACCCACAACCAGAATAGCAATTTGAAATTAAGGGAGTTGTAGTCCAATGCTGATGAAGAATGCCAGGGTAAGAAAGGCTGATGTATAGTTGATTAGAGAGTCTACATCTTTATCAGTGCCACACTTGCTGAACCTTGCTCCAGTATCTTAATTGTTCAGATCACATCTTAGGTGATCAACATGTCTTCAAGATTTATACAGAAATAATTAAATGAAGATGCAATGCTCTCTTTTTAAAATGAACAAATGCTTCATTGGGTTCTGTATTTTTCCTTTGCACAGAACACGTCTATAGATGGAATGCTGGGTGCAGAACTACTATGAGCTATATTCTAGAGGGAACTTAGTAACCGAAGAGGCATTAAATAACATTGAGTGCCTGCCTGTCTTGGAAGAGTTGGACAGCGAACCAACTTTAGCAGAAATAAAAGGGGCCTTGGATTCCCTTGCCTCCTGCAAGGCACCTGGGAAGGATAACATCCCTGTTGAAGTGCTGAAGTGCTGTAAAGAGATTATCACCACTGAGCTGTATGAAATATTTTGTCTTTGCTGGAGGGAAGGTGGAGTACCACAGGACATGAAGGATGCAAACATCATCACATTGTACAAGAACAAAGGCGACAGGGGCAACTGCAATAATTACTGTGGCATCTTTCTTCTCAGCGCTGTAGGGAAGCTGCTTGCCCGTGTCATGCTGAAGAGGCTCCAGGTGCTTGCAGACAGAGTCTATCCAGAATCACAGTATGGATTTTGAGCTAATAGATCCACCCCTGACATTATATTCTCCCTCAGACAGTTGCAGGAGAAATGCAAGGAACAACAACAGCCACTCTTTGTGGCCTTCATAGATCTTACAAAGGCCTTTGACTTGGTTAGCAGGGTGGCCTTTTTAAAATACTTCCCAAGATTGGATGTCCACCTCAGCTCCTTAACATCATCAGGTCCTTTCATGAGAAAATGAAGGGCACTGTAGTTTTTGAAGGCTCAACATCAGATCCCTTTGACATCTGAAGCAGAGTGAAACAGGGCTGTGTCCTCGCACCAACTGTGTTTGTTTTTTTCTGTCATGCTGAAGCACGCTTTTGGAACCACAACAGAAGGCGTATATCTCTGGACTAGATTGGATGGAAAGCTCTTTAATCTCTCTATATCGAGAGAGAAGACCAACGTCCAGCTGAAATGCATGCAGGACTTCCTCTTTGCCGATGATGCAGCAGTTGTTGCCCATTCTGCTGAAGAGCTCCAACAATTTATAACAACTCCAACGGGTGCATGCTTGAAGGGGTGAGGGACTGCATGCCAGTGGCGGCAGTGGCAGCCTGGGAGTCTGAGCATGGCCGGCGGGCTCCCTCTCGCAGCTCACCTCCCAACGGGCTGCAACGAGGCCGGGTCAGTGCTCCTCCCCACCCTCCGTGGGAAATGCAAATTCAAATCTAATCCTCCTGGAGCCCACATGGAAAGCCCTTGGAAAGCCAGAAGCGCAGAGAGACCCAGTGCCTGGACCTCACTGGGACCCTCCCTTTGGGGGAGGGGGCAGGAGAGCGAGGATGGGCAGCATCCTGTCCCTTCTTAGAGCATGCTGTGAGCCGGAGGCTCTTCCCCCTCTGCCCCTGGGCCCCCATGGGTCCGTCTGCGCTGCTGGCTTTCCAGATGTACTCTGCCACCCAGAGCCTGCCTGGAAAGCCCCTGGAAAGAGAGCAACATGGATGGACCACAACGGCTGGAGGCAGGAGCCGGGGAAATTCAAATGGCCTCCCCGATGGGCTCTGCCTCCAGGGGCAGAGGGAGAAGAGCCTCCGGCTTGCAGCGTGCTCTAAGAAGGGACAGGAGCTCACCATACTACACCTTTGAAAGGGATGGGGGGGGAGACGTGACGTTAGTCTGGATTATGAGCCAGTGGGTCCAGGGCAGGGAGCAGCAGTGCCCAAGCACCCACCCTGACACACACACATGTTCACGGATTCACCCCCAAAGTGTGGCCAGACTTTCCTCCTTCGCCTTCCGACCCTGTTTTTGAGTGCGCTGAAGGCGGCCAACATGGCTCCCGGGGGGGAAGGCTCACTTCCCCAGGTGGCGTTTTAGAAGGGGGGGCACAGGTGGGTCAGTCGGGGCCTCAGGCACAACCCCGAGGAACACAGCCCAACCCACAAACAGACAAAAACGTGGGGCACCTGGAAGGCTCGGCGAGGAGCCTGGATTATGAGCTGGTAGGTCCTTACATTCTGCCCCCTGCACATGGTCTGTCCTCACTGCTGGCTTTCCAGCTGGGCTCTGCCTCCTGGAGTCCGCTTGGAAAGCCAGCAGCATGGATGGACCCATTGGTGGAAGGCAGGAGCTGGGGAAATTCAAATGGCCTTCCCACCATTTTTTGTAATGGCTGCCGCTGTGTTCCCGTGGCCCAGCTGATGGCTCCTCACGGCCTGGCACTAGGCCACAGACCAGGGGTTGGGGATCCCTGCTCTAGACTCACAAAGAGAGTATGACTTAAGAAAGAGCTGATGACATATACCAAGATTCAGGTCTATAGATCTTGTGTCCTGAGTACACTCCTGTACTGGAATGAGTCATCGACCCTTTGTGCATGGGAGGAGAGGAAGTTGAACACGTTCCATATGTGTTGTCTCCGACACATTTTCGGCATCACTTGGCAAGACAAAGTTCCAAATAGTGTAGTCCTGGAACGAGCTCTAATTGTTAGCATGTATACATTATTGAAACAGTGATGTCTCCGTTAGCTTGGGCATGTTGTGAGAGTGGCTGATGAATTCTAAAAGATCTCCTGTATGGAGAATTAGCACATGGAAAGTGTCCCAGAGGGAGACCACAGCTGCAATACAAGGATATCTGTAAGTGGGATCTGAAGGCCTTAGGAATGGACTTCAACAGATGGGAAACTTTGACATCTGAGAGTTCAGCCTGGAGGCAGGCGGTGCAGCATGGCATCTCCCAATTTGAAGAGACACTTGTTCATCTGGCCGAGGAAAAGAGGCAGTCCCGGAACTGGCAAAATCAGAGAGCTGGACAGAGGAGAGACTGTATTTGTGTTCAGTGTGGAAAGGATTGTCACCCTTGAATTGGCCTTCTCAGCCACACTAAATGCTGTTCAAGACCTCTATTCAGAGCATGTTACCATAGTCTCTTGAGACTGAAGGATGCCTACTAGAACATGTATACGTCTGTGACTTCGTGGTAAAATATGGTGGGATTTGCTGCGCCTATAAATTCAATATATATATGTCCACATACTTTCAAGGCAGACCTGATTCCTTCCAGCCTGTTTCTTGCCAAATCATTTTTTCTCTCTGTCTTCAGGAAGCCGGATTCAATTCTGTTTTTTCCCCTGCAGATGTTCCTAGGAAGATGGGGCATGTCTTTAGGTGATGTTTTCATTTGACGTAAGCACTTAGGGCGTGCTTTTCAGAACAGAGAGCATGCCCCACAATCATTCCTTTCTACCACTGTCCTCTGATGTTTTTATGTTTTTTTAAAAATTCACATGTGGTTGAATTCTAAGGAAAATCATGCTTCTGAAGTGAGTTCTTTCAAAACATTTTCTTTTAATATTTTTATACTGCTGTTAAGAGGCAGAACAAGTCTCTCAGTCTGGACTGCAGCACAAAATAAACAATAGGATCATTGGTCAAAGAAAGATTCTTTGAATCTGCTCAAGGCAAAAAGCATTCTTTCATTTAATATTTCACATATTTCCACATTATATATATATACTCTAGGAGTGCTAAACTTGCAAAAGGTGCTAATGTTGAGCTTTACTGTGTCTGTATTGCAGTAAGAGATTGCCGAAGAGTGTCAAAGAGTCATGGAGAAACAAGAATTAAATAGGATTAAATTAAATAGAAATTATACTGTGTTGCTCTCTGCATGTATCAGTGATGAGGCATTGCATTAATATAATAATTAAGTCTTCTGCACGCACAAACACACACAAAAAGTTGGGGCAAAATGAAAGACATTTGGAACATTTCTGTAATCAAGAAGCTTCACAGCTAACCATAAAAGGAAAGGAGAGGTGGGGCCAGAGGAAGGAAGGAAATAAGGGGAGTATGTGGGCAGGAGTGCAGGTCGCATTGTAAGTCTGTTGTCTGTCCACAGCCCTTGTGTGTCCTCTGCTTGTGATTTGAAATGTAATGCAGGCTGTGAATCAAACCGCAGCAAAGCCGAATCCTTCCGATTCAGCTCTGCAATGTAGCCATGGCCTAGGATGAGCATTGAGTAGCTGAACAGCCTATGCAATAAGGGAGAAGCTATAAGTCAGTAAGGGAAAGGACTGAGATACAGTGGTGCCTCGCTTGACAATGTTAATTGGTTCCAGCGAAATCACTGTAGAGCGAAACGTCGTAAAGTGAAATAAAAAAGCCCATTGAAATGCCTAAAAACCTGGTTAATGCGTTCCAGTGGGCTGAAAACTCACAGTCTAGCGAAGATCCTCCATACAGTGGCCATTTTCAGTGCCTGTAGAGCGAGGAATCCGTCCCTAAGCACAGCGGGGAGCCGTTTTGAGCACCCCGTGGCCATTTTGAAAACCTGACTATCAGCTGTTTTGATCGTCGTAATGCAAAGAATCAGTTCCCGAAGCAGGGAACTGATCTTCGCAAAGCGAAAAAACCCCATTTAAAACATCGTTTTGCGGTCGCAATTGCGATCGCAAAAACATCGTTGTGAAGCAGATTCGTCGTTATACAGGGTAATTGTTAAGCGGGGCATGACTGTATAACGAAATGTTGGTATGAACCAGTTTTGTATGAATTTACTTATATGTGTTTTCCGTCCAGTGTCTGCAGATGTGCATTTATTTTAAATTTTCCCTGACACAAATATTTTACATGAGTCTTTTCCAAATATGCTCCGTCTTGAATACAATATCCCCACAGATATATATCCCAGCAGAGCACCACATAGGAAAATTTAAGAAATGGGGAATAACTGAGTAACAGACTAGCTGCCTTTCTTTCTTTTATTCCTGCAAATATGAATTATACCAAATGACTTTAGAAAGAGACCAAAGAAATTTATCCAGCTTCCCTTGGCTTAATATTTGGCACATAGCATGCTGCATTCTTTGTGCTGCGTTAACATTCAAACACTTGGCTGTGGGAAGCTTCTGCTTTTTAATATTGCTCATTCAAACAATATTGGAAACACTGAATTTTGGCAGTTGCCGAGGGGGTATAAACATACCTTGAATTTTCTAAAATGATTGCCCTGAAGCTAATACCTTGTGACTCCCTATTTTAAACGTACCAGGAGACAGAAGTGAGTTCAACAGTGATATGAAAATATACACCACATTTTTTTAAAGGGCAGGGGCAGGAATTACTGCACATGGGTGAGGGATGCTTTGGAATTAATATTTAATAGCATATCTACTTGGGATGTTCAGCCATTCTCAACTTTTTTTTTTTTTTTTTTTGGCCACAGCCATGAACACAGTATGAAAGAAATATAGGCTGAATCAGGATTGTATAGGTTGCAATAATGAACCTTATAAGGTGGTGTGTGAAGAAATGTTTGCAGTCTGTAGAACCCCTTCAAATGCCCCCCAGGGAGCCATATGGCCTCTGCTGAGAATGACTGCTCTGAATGCCTTCACAGCTATTTGTCCAGCTTCATAAAAGCCAAGATGGAGACACTCATTTTGCCTTTTTTTTAATTAGTTAAATTATGTGGTTCAGTAAAGCAGGGCAAACTGCATGGAGGGAGGAGGTCTGTGTTTATGCAATAATTAAAGGTAGCCAGTGTGTTTGCTGTGCACATCCAAGAGCAGTTCTGTCAGTCTTTCATCCCTAGATTTCTAAACCTTGTTTCAAACATGGCATGGTAAGATACAAGAGCAGATAATGATAATGCCTAGATTATCTCTTACAGAAGTGGATGTGTCACATTTCAGTATGCCTATCAAAGTACGCAAGAGAGTAGGATTGGAAAGAAAAGTTATATTTACATTCTTGAAATGGAAGGCAATTGAACTGGCCATTCAACAACCCCAACAAAAATCTTTTCCTCTTGTGTGCACTCTACATGCAAGGAGGCGAGTGGGGACAAACGTATTACCTCCATCTCCTCTCCTTTCATTCTTGTTGCCCTGTGCCAGCAGAAGACAGCTGTTTCTCTCCATTGAGCTGCTGAGTAGGACAACTTGTGGGCCCCTAGACCATCTTGGATTGCAACCTCTACCCTTCATCACTGCAACTTCCATGTGCCTTCACCAATGGGCAAAGGCTGTTTGGAGCAGCACTCAAACAACATCTGGGAGCACAACCCTGGGCCATAATAATATTTCCTGTTTTCACCACAGCATCATGTAATCCACAATGTAACCAATAACCTGCCCAGACTTAGGTTTGCATATATGATTAATATAAAGTTATTAATACAAAGTTATTCCAGTGGCGAACAGAGTTTGAGAAACTCTGACCGTTATATCGACTCATAGCTATAAGAAACCAACCAGATTAAAAAGCAAAACAATTATAGAATGAAGTAGTATATATTTCATAAATATGAAACAATATCTCAACTATCCATTCCCTTCTAGGCCAAGGAGCTGACTCTTTAAAATGTGCTTGCTTTTGATTCCAACTATGACATACCTCATTTCATCATCACGCTGTTTGCTAGCTTAACACTGATTGCCTGAGCCATGGCAGAGAGGCAGCATTTTTAGAATAAAAAATTGGTCACATTTCCCTTGTTTCAAGCTCAAAAGCAGCAATTAGACATTATTACTGTCATTTAAGTAGAAATATATTACTGTTCACCCCGTTACACAAGCTCTGAGAGACACAGCCCTGAAAGTAAGATGGGATATAAATCAAATAAATATATAAGGCATTGTGCTTAATAACTGTATAAAATGCTCAGTGCCTTATGTTTTCTGCAGCTTACTGAAAATGAATTTATACAAAAAGAGGTACTGTAGTTTTGTTGAAATTAATGGCTAAACAACAATCCGTTATATGAAAGGACAGTGCTTTCAGAAAGATAATTGGATTGGAAAATTAATTAATTAAGCAATCAGTTTATTTATTTATTTATTTATTTATTTATTTATTTATTTATTTATTTATTTATTTATTTATTTAGTTAGTTAGTTAGTTAGTTAGTTAGTTAGTTAGTTAGTTGTATGGGTTTTTAAAAAAGGTTTTTCAGGCTGTTTGGCCGTGTTCTGGAGGTTTTTCTTCCTAACATTTCATCAGTCTCTGTGGCCGACATCTTCAGAGGACAGGAGTTAGAACACTGTCTGTTTTCTGGTGTAGTGTGTGGGATAGTTAGTATTTGTAGCTGTGGGATCAGCTTTTTGTCCTTTCCAGAAGATTGGGTGATTATGGCGATCAGGGTGTTTTTGTTATGGGTGTATTGTTGTAATAAGGAGGAGATGATCTGTCACTGTGATTGATGGGTGTCATTAGCCAAAGAGCCCCAAAAACCTACAAGAACCATTGGATTCCGGCCGTAAAAGCCTTTGAGAATATTCATTCATTCATTCGTTCATTCGTTCGTTCGTTCATTCGTTCGTTCGTTCATTCGTTCATTCCTTTGTTTGTTTATTTATTTATTTATTTATTTATTTATTTATTTATTTATTTATTTATACTACCCGATTAGTATAAGGCACTACTCAGGGCGGTTAACAATCAAATGCATACGAGAATTATAATACATATATATATAATGAAGTAATTCAAAAACAGCACAAAGCTGGCAAATCAATCAACATCAGAAACAGAAGATGGGTGGGTGAACCCAAATGGGCAGGAGTTCCTTAAAATTAAAGAAGGACAGCCTTGTTCACAATTTACTAAGTTGTCCCTTTGCAATGCTGTCACCTGCAGTGCTATAAATAAAACTGCAAGCAAGCTGCAATAAAGCTTCTCCTCTTTGCCTGTGTGGCTAGTCAATGGAATGAGAGCTGGGGAAACCTGAATATCCCAGTGCAACTTCGCAGTAAGTGAATGTGAGAGCATTTGCATTTCCCTTGCTGTGTAGTCACCCACTCAAAATGATGTGATGGGCCCAGTGTTGGCATAGCACAAATGCAAAGGTGAGAGAAAGGAGACTGTGCAGAGGGCCAGTAAGTGCATACGCTTGAGCCCATCTTCTTCATACACATACAGCCAAACCCTTTCACACTGAGTCAGTGAATACTTGCACTGGCTGGCAATGAATAGAGAATTAGAGATGCTACAATGAGGGGTCTTGAAGTCTCGGTTTGTCCAGCCTTTAAAGGCACCTCACACTCAATAGTCAAACGTTTGTCCTTTTCCAATGTTATGTACAATGAAATTTGTCCTCCTGTAAAAAAAAAAAAATCTGAAGGGACACAGCTATTTCTTAAGACTTTGCCTGTTGCCCTGAGACATGACAATCCTGCCTATGTGTCTCCCAGTCCTTACAACAAGGTCCAAATTAAACCTGAATCCTCACTGAAGGGGATGCAGAGAATTTGATTTTGTTCAAGAGTTCATGACACACGAAAGAACTTCCTGGTGTTTTTTTTTTTTAATTAAGCTTTAGCTAAAACAAGGTGCAAGAAGGATACACAACTTGGACTGCAACTCCCAGAAGCCTTCACCACTAGCTGACAAGGGCCTCTGGGAGCTGCAGTCCAAGAATGTCTGGGGACCCAGGGTTGAGAACCACTGCTCAGTCTGGTTTCCCAAAGTATGAGTCCCACCCTCACTCCCCGAGTCTAGAGGATTCCTTGGAGACTCAGTTCACCATAACACAGCTTGTGTGATTCCTACTCCGTCTGAGGATTTCACAGGTTACCGGAGCAATATAGGAAGGCAGTGTGAAGATAAAGTGAAAGTAAAACAAGGGCCCTATAGGGTGAGAGGCGAATGCACCCATCCAAGGGCAATATATTAAATTGCTACAATCCCCAAAGATGCATTAGTGGATTTAAAGCAGCAAAATAGGCAAGGGTAAATTCTGTAATGCCATAAAGTAGGTCATACCTTGCAATGGTACTACATTGTTCTTATCTCTCCTCACCTTCCTCAATTACCATCCCTTTTCTTAGCATGACTTCGACACAGTTCTTACCTGCAGGGCTGCCATGCTCCTGCTCTCTCCCACAGGAAGAGGTGTTCATTCAAGATTTTACAGAACAAGAGACTTTTCATAACCTCAATTACCACAAGGTCAATCTGCAACTCAGTTTTCAAGAGCACCTAAGATTGCCTGGTAGACAGCTGAACTGAAACCAAGTTAGATTGTCACTGGTGTCTCTCTACTAATGACTGTCACTGGAAGGAATCTTTGTTGACAATAGGCCTTTTGAGGTGCTAGGGAAGGGATCTGTTGTGAACAAATAAAACCTGCTGCCAAGATTATATCCTCATTTGTAATTCATTAGAAATGTTTCTCCCTTTCCTTGCATTCTCTAGAATATACAGCTGGGATTGAAACACAAACAGACAGGCAGACAGACAGGCAGGCAGGCAGGCAGGCAGGCACGCAGGCAGACAGACACACACACACACACACACAGGAACTTAGTGAACGGTCCACATGTTTTGCTAGCAAGAAACACATATTACATTATTTTGCAATAAACATATTTATACTTCATTCAGATGCCTGTGTGTAAGAACTGAAAACTGTGATGAATCTCATGGGTTATTGGCTCAAATGGTTTCCATCCTTTTCTAAGATTTTTCAGTGTGAGAAAACTTATATATGATTATATGCGTGTGTGTGTGTATCTCTGTGTGTGCATTCGTAACATTAGTATAACTTAGTTCAGAGAACCTACAAACCAAAATAATGATGCAGTTTATCATATTCCATTGAAAGAGTTGGCACCAAAGAAAACTGATACATTGTTGAAAGATAATTGGATAGCCGAATAATTCTTAGAACTGGGACAGGAAAACCCAGCAGATCAAAAGGGGATTGGTAGAATTTTAAACACTGTGAAGACATCTCCAGTGTACACTGGGAATGTGTTTAATGACCTGAAAGGCAAGTTAAATGGCTTATGTGAAACTTTGAACAAGTCATCATAAATTTGTCTGTTTGGAATTGATTGTGCCCTATTTTTATAGGGTTACTGGTTTCAAATCTGTGTATCTTCTGTGAGCTATGTTTTCTTTTATTCAGGGCAAACAGTGAATCAGATGGATGGAAGTTAAATCACAGTCAAAATGTATAGGAGACAATTCATGCATGAATTATTGGAATCAACACTGCATTGATTAAGCACTTAATGAACACGTTTAGACATGTCTAACCTGAAAATTGCATCTTTTAATGCAAATGGGATGGGGCTACCACTTAAGCACAGGACATTATCCAGCAGCAGAACCTTGACATCTTTCTGCTACAAGAAACAGATTACTAGGTATATATAAGTTGAAACAAGCAAACATCATAAGAGTTAACCCATATTTGTGTGTGAGAGTGTGTATTATATATCACAAGATAGTCTAGTCACAAGATTGTGTGTGTGTGTGTGTGTGTGTGTGTGTGTGTGTGTGTGTCCACTGAAAGATGTATTTGTTGGCCACAATCTGGGGCCCAGATCCAGGACTAGCTGGGGGATCTTCACAACTGCCGCCCCGAGTAGACCGTTTGTCTAGATGGGCGAGGTATAAATCAAATCAAATCAATCAATCAATAAAATAAACTGCTAATTCCAAAAATATCAAAGAATGAATTTCTCCCCATAGCTTCTGGCCAAAGCTGAAGCCATTTTTTCATTGCCAACCTTTGAATCACTGGCATGATAGTTGAGTGTCCTGGGATCTAGCAGCTGAAATATACAGCATTTTGATCAATGCCTCATATAGAATTGCCCTTAAAATCACATTGAGAAAATACCTGAGCATCTGTATACAAGAGTCCTCATGGACTTCCCAAAGGTAAAAGGCCCCTTGGAAGTCAAACCTCTATGAAATTCAAAGCATTGTCTACATCGGGTATGATGATGATTTGACATTGACAAGAATACCAATCTCACATGTTGGAGAAAGTTTCTTTCCCCCCCCCCAGTTATTTGTACAGTGGTGCCTCGCTTAGCGATGTTAATCTGTGCAGCAAAAATCGCTGCTAACCGAAAACATCGCTAAGCGATCTTAAAAAGCCCATAGAAACACATTGAAACCTGTTTAATGCGTTCCTATGGGCTTAAAACTCACCTTAAAGTGAAGATCCTCCATACGGCGGCCATTTTCCCTGCCTCTTAAGCGAGGGATCCATCCCTAAACACAGCGGGCAGCCATTTTTTTTACCCTGCGGCCATTTTGGAACCGCCGATCAGCTGTTAAAAAAATCATTGCTTTGCGATGATCGGTAAGCAAAACAGGGTACTGATCATCGCAAAGCGATTTTTCCCCATAGGGAACATCACAAAGCGATCGCAAAAGTGATCGCAAAAACTTCGTCGGTATGCGGTTTCATCGCTAAACGGAGCACCTGTTAAGCGAGGCACCACTGTACATTGCTTTGCTCACAATGTAGGTTGCCGCTCCCAAATGATTTTTAAAAATTGAAATGAAATACTGAAAGTTCTAATATTTTTTTAAAAAACTAAACATATAATAATATTAAATTGACTACTCATTTAGAACATTTAAAGAGAATTTGAAAACACAGAGACGTGTACAGATTCACATACAGAATGTGGATCCTGTCGCCTCATATTATCAGGGAGAAACGGAGGGGGAAATCACTCTTTCCTCCTCACCACAAGATTTCTTTGTGGAAGATTTCTTTTTCAAGGAAATCTCAGAGCAAAAATTGCAGAATTCTCAGATATGTCTTTTTTTTTCCTTGAAAAAAAAGAACAACCCCAAACTGATTAGGATTATTGCCAATCCCATTTTCAATGGAAGGGGATGACTGGACTACCTAAACCAGAAATCTACCCTTAAGATATTTGAAAGAACAGGCGGTTTTAGCCAGTTTCACTTAAAAGAAGTAGGAAAATGACATGCATAAGTATCAGAAGGTGACATGCAGAAACTCCACGTTTAGCACAGCACCTCTTAGAACTCTGCATGTTGTGAACCAACCAACAGCCATTAGGAGAGTAATTAAGCATGGTATGTTACACCAGGTCCATTTATTGGCTTGCCAAGTCTGCACTGTCAATACTAGGCGCCCAAAAGATCCCCAGACTCTCGGTCCAAGCTTTTTCTATCACCTTCTGTATTCTTTGTAAGCCTAAAGGTGTGAAGATCTGAAACTGTGGGAAAGCATGGGCTGTTCCATTGAACTGCTAAAATGTGTAGTGTCTCATGAGACCTAAGGAATCAGTCTGTGAAGAATAGCACCTGTGGGGCTCACAGCCTATTTTGTGGGGCATGGAAGGGTGCAGACTGGAGGTCTACATGTCACAGATATCACCCTCAGCTATTTTTCTATTATTTACTTATTTAAAATATTTCTATCCCACCTTTCTCCCCAAAAAGACCCAAGGCGGCTTAAATAATTAAAACAGTGTGTAGGCATCCTTCATTCTCGAGAGACTATGGTAATGTGCTCTGTATGGAGGTCTTGGAACAGCATCTAGTGTGGCTAAGAAGGCCAGTTCAAGAGTGACAAATCCTTTCCACACTGAAGCCAAATGCAATCTGTCCCCTGCCAAGCTCCCTGATTTTGCTGGTTTCGGGACTGCCTCTTTGCCTTGGCCTGCTGGAGAAGGGTCTCTTCAAATTGGGAGAGGCCATGCTGCACCGCCTGCCTCCAAGCTGAATGCTCAGACATCAAGGTTTCCCATCTGTTGAGGTCTATTCCTAAGGCCTCCAGATCCCGCTTGCAGATGTCCTTGTATCGCAGTTGTGGTCTCCCTCTGGGGCGATTTCCCTGCACTAATTCTCCATACAGGAGATCTTTTGGAATCCAACCATCAGCCATTCTCACGACATGCCCAAGCCAACGTAGACGGTATTTAAAAGTATTAAAAAGTTAAAAGCAGTAAGTATACAAATATTTAAAAAGGATTAAGCAAGTATTAAATTAAAATGGTGACTAAGATCAATATTAAAGCACACTTAAACCAACAGAGTATAACAGTCCATTTAAAACACCTCTCAGCAATTTTATCTGTTTCCTTTTACAGGCATTCCCCAGAGCATAACCAAGCATACGAAACAGAGATTCCACACTTAATATTATATTGCCTGTTTGGATTTTGCAATACAATGTAGGAATATACTTTTTTCATATTCTTGCTTTTTATACATGGTATCAAATATACTACTGACTTCTAGAGCTTGGAAAAATGGAGGCCAGCTGGGAAATAGCCAGTACAGTGGTATTCCAAGCAACCTTATCGAGTCCCACCAAGTCTGAATGGCGAGGTGCTCAGTGCTTAGAAAAGTTGTCCTCCAAAAAAGTAACTTTTCTAAGCTCTGCTAAGCTCACAACCCCTTGTTCTCAAGCTGTTGCCTGAAAGGCAAAGCGGGGCTTGATAATCTAGAAGCTAGCCATTTCTGCCTCAAATGGAGTGATCCCGTTCAGCCGCAGACAGTTTACCTCCAGTCAATACCTGTGCCTAACTGCTCTGAATCAGTCTGAAAGACAAACTCAGTGGTTTAATTTAGGAGCTGCTACATATCCGCGGCTTAGAGCAAAATGTGTTGTAGTCACAACCATTAGGATTGTTTGTGATGTCTTATAAACATGCCTGCTTTATGCATTATGCAGGCTCACTTTGATCTTCCCCTCGGAATTGTAAGCCCTTGCTGACAATTACTTAAGTCTGACAGACTTCTGGAGGAAAGCCATTAAACAGCACACTAGGAAAAAGAGAGAGAGAGAGAGAAAGAGAGAGAGAGAGAGGCTATCATTACTCGATAATTTATGCTAAAAAGGAACCTTCAACCCTAGTAGCAGCTCAATTTTCTGAAATTCAACTGTAAATCCTTGCTACCGGTGACAAATCCACATAACATGAGAAGATGATGGGTTGCTAAACAGAAGGAGCTCTTGAGCCTATTTCGCTTCTATTCAGGCTCCTAGGGACAGCCTTTAGTCTGACCTGACGCCCAATGACATCAAAGGGATTCTAGTTACTTAACTACCATGTGATCTTGCCCATAAATCCGTAATTTCAGGACTATTATTTAGATCCCTGCACTTTAGCGGTGAGGCCCTTTTCTACCAACTGAGCCTTAAGGCTATAATCAGACCCCCTAAATCAGTGAGGTACCTTAAACCTGAATGTAGACATCAGTCATTACAATGTTTAGCACCTTAGCCAACGTCATAGGCTGTTTGTTACAACTGCTCCTTCAGCATTAAAGTCAAAGCCCAGTCACTATTTTCTTCAGTCATGGTACCTGGTGGAATGTAGGGCATCAGAGTCACAGCTCCATCTTAAATGGAAGCAGATGCGTATTTATTAGAGCTCTTTAGATGTTGCTCCCATTCAATCAAGCTACAACTCAATGCAAAGTCTTTTCCTGCTTTTACCAAAAAAAGACAAAAGGAATCAGCATTAACAGACATATCCTTCCATGTGGTTTTCTCCTCACCCATTGTAAATGAAAGAAAGATTGGGGAGGGGGGTTCAGGTGTAAAAAGAAAGTAAAATGTCCGTCTGCGAAGAAGAATAGCAATCAGTTTATCTGATAACCTTTGCTGAAGATTGTTTATTGGAGGGGACAATTCAATGGACATGTCTCTGGAATTGTACAGTGGGTGAGGACTGAACCAAATGTATTGTGGGCTAAGAAAACTGTATCTCCAGGGTTACAGTTTTTATCACTGAATCACTGAATATTTCTTTACCCAGCATGCTGTTAGTCTGTGGAACTCCTTGCCTGCCACAGGATGTGGTGATGGCATCTGGCCTAGATGCCTTTAAAAGTGGACTGGACAGATTCCCGAAGGAAAAGTCCATCACAAGTTACAAGCCATGATGGGGTTGTATAATCTCCAGGCTTAAAAGGAAGGTACTTCAAAATGCCAGATGCAGGGGAGTGGTATCAGG
The DNA here is from genome assembly GCF_051106095.1 of Pogona vitticeps. NCBI lineage: Eukaryota > Metazoa > Chordata > Lepidosauria > Squamata > Agamidae > Pogona > Pogona vitticeps. The sequence goes on from NC_135785.1 coordinate 162,927,096, forward strand.
AGACGGGTGTCTAGTTGTCTCGTGTGCTGCCAGAAGCATCTGGTGGGGCCACTGTGAGATATAGGAAGCTGGACTAAATGGGCCCATGGCCTGATCCAGCAGGGCTCCTCTTATCTTCTTATGTTCACTCTGCACAGGATTACAATATTAAATCTTTTGTTTACTGGCTTTCTACCCCTCTTGGATTTAGCAGACATAGTCTACAATGGCTGTGCATAGTTTCAGGCCAGAGATTTTTCCAGAGCTATCTGGAGATGCCAGAGACTGAATCTCAGACCTTCTGCATGTAAAAGCTCTACCAATGAGCTATCCTCATTCCTCTGTTGAAATTTCCTTACATATTGGCAGAGTGCTCAGTCATTGATAAAATCCTATCAATGTTTTGCTCAGTGATGGCTTTGGCTGCTTCTGCTGCTATTCCTCCCTACAGCCCTTGAGGCCAGAACCCCTTCTGATCTTCTCCTTTTGGTTGATGAAGTGATTGTGGCAAGGAACAGGAAAAGCTGCCACTGGTTTGCCAAGCCACGTGCCCATGCTGGGCCCAAAGAGTGAGGCCCACACACATGGGCCCCTCCCACTGCAAGTGGTAAATTTTTGTACAGTTTTTCCTCCTTGCCATTGCCATCTTATTTGAAAGCAAGCTGCAGCAGCGAAGAGGAAGAAGAGCTGAAGCACCTGTCAACCTGCTCATTCACATATTTGTCATGGATCTGCCCATCCTGGAGTCCACCCTGTCGCTTTTAGTCCTTTGCTGATGTTGCACATATGATGGGGAAGGAAGGCTTGTGATTGGTGCTGGAATTATGCTGCCTTTTGTAGGTTTGGTTGGGAGGGACCTTACTGGGTGATTGACAATTAGTCTAACAGTAACCTGGTTCCTTCCCGGCTTCTGGTTTTCAAAGACAGTCATGCCTCTCTTTTTAAGTATCTTTCCCCCTCTGTTTTAGTCTGCTGGCAGTTAGCAGTTATTTAATGTAGTCTTCAAGAGTGTGCTGGAAGCAGGCTTTGAATCTGTTGATGCCTGTTACTGCAAAGTGCTAAATTTTTGTACAGTCTGCTGTTCTGATCTGTTCAGAAATGTGAGTAAATGAAACATTTTTTATGCTTTCTCTTACCAAGGTGTCAGAGTGAGTTATTGAGTCTAAGTGCCGGTGGATGAGGAGAAAAGGGTGGTCTACTCTGGGGAGACTTGAAGCTAATTCGGCTCTGTAAGCCCCTGCATTTCTGCTGTGAAGCTAGCAGGGATGGGGACACATGAGTGAAGACTCACAGTCAATTTTGACTTCAGTCACACTTGTGACTTGTCGCAGACTCAACTCAGGGGTTTTGCAGGGCAACCGGTGACTCGATTCATGACTTGGGGGGTGGGGGTGGGACAAGTGACTTGAGACTTGGGTTTGAGGCGTGGGACTTGGGTCTGAAGATTTGAACTTGGACCTTGTACTTGGGCCTCAAGACTCAGACAGGGGCTTGGGACTCAGGTATGAAGACTTGCCAACATCCCTGGCAGCTAGAGGGTTTTTAAAATCCTCGTCCCCCCCCCAAAAAAACCCCCTCTGCAACAATTGGGAGGTGGAGTTCAAAGTAGGATCTCTGCCTCCAAAGATAGATTTATTCCCACCCCCCAGTTGGAAGAGTGGGAAGATCCAGTCTCTCTACCTAATCTGCACAATGGCCCCTGGAATGGTTTTATGTGCCACAGGATTTCATGGGTTTGGTGGCGCTGCGGGCTAAACCGCAGAAGCCTGTGCTGCAGGGTCAGAAGACCAAGCAGTCGTAAGATCGAATCCACGCGACGGAGTGAGCTCCTGTCGCTTGTCCCAGCTCCCGCCAAACTAGCGGTTCGAAAGCATGCAAATGCGAGTAGATAAATAGGGACCACTTCGGTGGGAAGGTAACAGCGTTCCGTGTCTAAGTCGCGCTGGCCATGTGGCCACGGAAGATTGTCTTCGGACAAAACACTGGCTCTGTGGCTTGGAAACGGGGATGAGCACCGCCCCCTAGAGTCGAACACGACTGGACAAAAATTGTCAAGGGGAACCTTTACCTTTTTTCTTCTTTTTAATTCTTCAAAAGAAGTTGTGTTTTTAAGAGCTTGATGGTAGGAACTTACTACAGTGGTAGCTCGGTTAACATAATTTTCAGTTTACGAATGAAAATCCATTGAAAATAATGCTTCGGTTTACAATTTTTTTCCACAATACGAAGCAACTTTGCATTGTGCCTGGGAAGTTTATAGCACCACCCCCGTGCATGCATTTCTATGGGAAACCTCATTTTGGTTTGTGAATTTTTTGCATTACAAAACATCCCGGAGAACACATTAAATTCATTAACCGAGGTATGCCTGTACTATACCATCAAAACCTATACTGTTCACATATGCTTGTTTCTCAAAATCAACTTTTTCCTTCACCCTATATGAGCTATTAAATATAACTAGAGTCTTAAATGCACTGCTGTTTGGCAATTTGACAACTGGTATTTCCATGTCCCAAATTTAAACTACAGCATTTCCGCCACTCCACTAGTAATCTCTGAATGAAACCTGAGGTAGATGCTCCCTAAAATGTCAAAAAGCTACTATTTTATTGTCCTTTTAACCAGGTATTTTTTAGAGAATGGGCAGATACAGAAAATACAGTCTTCCAAAGCATATCAAAGCAATGTTTGCTGCTAAAAAATGTTCAGATGACCACAAAGAACTCAAACTTGACTTCTGTGGTGTAAAGACATCAGCAGAGATTTTAAAGTGAATTTCTAGCTACATTTGAAAATCTCAAGTCATTTATCAACCAATTTTGTAACTGCTCTGTGGTTACTTTATCACTTCTGTTCTTGTCCATATGATATCACAGTGACTAGCAGGAGGCCCTTAAGTGTGTGTGTTTCTTACATGCTTTCCATTGTGTAGAAATCAGAACAAGGGAGAACTAAAATAGATCTAAACAAAGGCTTCAGAAATTCAGGCATAATTTAGCACTAGCTTGCTTTTTCTTTCAAAGGTGTTTGGTTTGACTAACAGGGAAGGAAGATGGGAAAAATAAGAGATTTGTCTAACAAATTCTGTCCCAGAAGGGAGATTATGCAGTATAATTATTACAATGGCAACTTGAGTACAGATTCAATAAAACGCTTAGCAGAAACTGTCTGTGTACCGAGAGTACGGCAAAACAAATGGAACCCTTGGGTATTTGTTAAAATACGGAAGGGGATTTGATACCAATCATTTGTCATTAATCTTCTTGAGCATCTACACTTTGTGAAGGTGGGGGGGGGAACAAAAAGAAAGAGAAAATCAAAACCAATCAAGGGTCAGAGGCACAAACTATTTGAACTATTTGCAAAGTAACTTTCTTCTCAGTCCTAACTCTCTGTTTTCACAGCTGAAGTATTATTAAAATGGTATTCAAGATGACAGTCAGTATGTATATATTACAGAAATAGAAAAGATGAGAAAATGGGTGGAGATCTCCATCCAAATGTTTACAGGTATGCGTTTTATGTTTTGCGTGCAGCATATGGGTATACAAGAACCTTTCTTTCTTTCTTTCTTTCTTTCTTTCTTTCTTTCTTTCTTTCTTTCTTTCTTTCTTTCTTTCTTTCTTTCTTTCTTTCTTTCTTTCTTTCTTTGTCTCTGTCCTATTGCCGGGAGATTACAATTCAGCACAGTCGTACAACTAAAACACCAATACTGTACTATAAAAACATAATGCCCAGTGTCCTCTTCCATACTTGCATGCGTGAGGCTCTAACTGTGTCAGTTGTTCCTGGCAACCTGAAGAGGCCACGTTTCTGATCTCTTGCGACCAGCACCTTGTCAGCTTGCTGGCCAATACCTTATACATATGAATATACTTAAATCACTCACAGTACTAAAACAGTGCTAAATTGAAACATTTTAAGAAATCTCTGTTGAAATACTAAAGCCAATTGTTTATAAAATTTAAAGGAAATCAGCATATCCAGTTAGAACCTCTGTCCGTAGCAGGTTATCAGTTACCGAAGGCCTGCTTGTATTAAAAAGGTTTTTGCCTGCTGGCAGAAGAGAGAAGACTGGGCTTCCTTGGCAGAGAGTTCTAAAGCCTGGGAGCAGCCGCCAAGAAGGCACTCCCTCATGTCCTAAATAAAAAGCAAAAAGTGTGCTGCTTCAAGCACTCTCTGGGTGGTTTACAAGTTAATTATGCAGGCCATACATTGCCCCTCCCCAGCAATCTGGGCCCTCATTTTACCAACTTTGGAAGGATAGAAGGCTGAGTCAACCTTGAGCCGGCTACCTGGGATTGAACCCCAGGTCGTGAGCACAGTTTTAGCTGCAGTACAGCGGTACAACCACTGCGTCATGAAACAAGACACTATGGGGAACTGGACTAAGACTACTGCCTCTTCTGAAGATGTCAGAGTAGCGATTTGCATGAGAACATACAGCTTTTAGATAGCCTGGACTGAAGTTGTTTAGCAATTTATAGGCCATAATTAGCGATTTGTGATTTACAAGGCACCAATAATAGTGGAGTTGTTGCAGAAGAGGAATTATATTTCATGTAATTAACCTTGGTCAATAGTTTGGTAACCCTGGTTACACTTATTCTGATATATCTATATACCTATTAGATTTTATGCTCTAGGAGGCACAGTGGGGAATTCAACTCTTGACCTCTGGATCCACAGTAGATACCTAACTCACTGAGCTATCCAGGTACAGCCTTACAAATCATCCCACATAGGAGTTAATTATTTTAAACTTCACAGGACCTGTTCCTAGGTAGAAATGTATATGATTGTGTTGTTGGTATATAGAAACAGTAGTTATCCTGAAATATAAAACTAACAACATCAGCTGCAGCGTGAGTGAAATTGTTGCAGTAGTGGTTGATTTTAAATTGTAAGATAGTTTAGATTAATTTGCAAATAAAAAAAGCAGATTGCGAATACCTCATCCTCTTTACGAAGCCCCACAGATACATGTTACTTTTTTCCCCAAGCTATTTTTGTGTTCTTGTGACACAACGGTGCCTGTGTTCATTTGTAAAAAATGGGAACAAAGTGACCTCAGCACTGGCAACAGGGCGGTATCTTTTGTTGTATCTGAAGTCAGCGGGTTAACTTAGAAGACCACAGACAGGGGCACACTCATCTCTGTCCACCACACCTCACTGTTATACTTGAGGCAGCCATCTTTATGCAGTTTAATGGTACAGCTGGCTCTGAGCTGCCTCAAATTGAGTCAAAGTTAACCAGCACAACAATGCCTTATCTAGCTGCCAACTCTCCTGCAGGTTTCTTTCCTGTCCCTACCTGAGACACTCTAAATACGGATGCTGCCAGGTACTAAACCTGTTGTCCTCAGGACAAAATGTGTTCTTTCTTATTTTATTTATTTAAAATATCCTTGCCACACTTTTCTCCTCAAGAGGACCCAAGGTGGCTTATTCCATGATTGCATTATTAGCTTCATTTTGCAAATAGAAATCTGGAGCTGAGAAAGAAAAGAAAAAAAATATCGGCATTGGAAACTGCCATTTATACCTCATGTAGAACTTAGAAAAGGAAGTTTCCAATATTATGTCTTCCAGAAAAGGTGCCCCCCCCAATCTCTGGCTAGCTATTTGCCCATCAAATCTTGTCTTGCTGATGTTCACAGAAAGATTCCTCCCAGCCATCAGGTAACACACACTTGATCTGTCCAAAGAAATGTTCAATAATAATAATAATAATAATAATAATAATAATAATAATAATAATAATAATAATAATAATAATAATAATAATAATAATAATAATAATAATAAGGAAGGAAGGAAGGAAGGAAGGAAGGAAGGAAGGAAGGAAGGAAGGAAGGAAGGAAGGAAGGAAGGAAGGAAGAAAGAAAGAAAGAAAGAAAGAAAGAAAGAAAGAAAGAAAGAAAGAAAGAAAGAAAGAAAGAAAGAAAGAAAGAAAGAAAGAAAGAAAGAAAGAAAGAAATGCGTTGACCTTATCTTGACAGTACACAACAGAATTATATGCCTAAATAATTTATGAAATATAACACCAGGACAGAATAGTTCGCTTTTGTGGAGGATCACAATACACTGGATTTTCTTTTAATTAATGCAAATGAAACATTCTGGTTTATCAGAGACAAGGTGCAGCAGAATTGGCTCATTTTCAGACTGTTCTATAATGTCTTGCTGTGCTTTACATTACATTACATTACATTAGAAAAGCAATAGTTCCAGCTGGTCCTCTAGTTGGGTTTTAGCCTGAACATGCTTGCTTTTTTCTATTCTTCCTTTACCATCTACAGTTATCATTGATGGTCAAAATTAGCTCTCCAAGACTTTGGCCATATGGAAAAGAAAGAAAGAAAGATCAATGGTCTGGCATAGTTAAATGGAAGTGCTCAAATGTTGACTTCAGAAGGGCAAACTGACTGAAGTTCATACATGTGCTAATTAGGCATTTTGGAAAAGCCAACATTTCAACGAGCTTCTGTTCTTTAAGTCTTGATGAGGACAGAAATCTGCCACTGGTGCTTTAGAAAGTTTATTGTACAGACTATTGACAGAACTGCGGTATGATAGTGTACAGTAGGACCCCCATATCCATGGGGAATCAGTTCTTAGCCCCCCCCCCCAGATAATAAAAGTGCAGATTATAACTAACATAGCCTGTTCAACCCAGGAATCTCCTCTATCTCTAATTTTTCTCTCAATGGGTCCTCTATGAGTAAGCACCAAAATGAAATCCTCTCATGTTCCTCAACATGCTGAAGACTGAAGACAACCATCTTTTTCTCTCTTATCTGCACGCATACACACACAATCTCAATTGTGGGTTTTCTCCAAAGACAATTAAGAATTAATTTCCATGTTTGCCCAGAAATGTTGAGGAAGGGGCTGTCTGGGGGGCAGGAAGGGCAGGAGGTGGAAAACCTCTCCCAGGAAGCAGTTTGGCTTAGCTTAGCACCCCTCCTCTGGCTTCACCAGCCAACCCAGCTCTGAGTTTTACAATGATATTGCTTTGGAAGGTAGAGGAAGCTGCCACAAGCTGGTGGGAGGCTAAGCGAAATGGTGGCGGCGGCTTACCTATATAACATATTGTTTGGTTCCCTCTAGTGGCCAGTTCTGATAATTACATCTTGAAAATCCATATTTCTCAGCATTTTCATTTAATATTTTTAATATTTTCAGACTATGGATAAGTGAATCTGCAGATATTGATCCTGCGGATGCATGAGTCCTACTGTATATGCAAAAGGAAACATGCAGGTACTTCCACACACTGGGAAACCTTTTCTGAATTCAGATAGGTGGGGTTATTTGAGGTCTGGCCACACACAGATGGCTAGCCCTCACTTCCATGGTAGAGTTGCTACCATGACCTGGTCAACCAAACAGTCTTTGCAGCACGGCCTCCCATACCCTGAAACTGTTGGAGAGGAGTAGGAGACAATAGTTATCCACTATTTCTGGAGATTGGGGAGAATCCATTACACGCTGAGTGGCACAAACGTCTTCTCTGACCAGGTCAGCATATTATCATCTTGATAAGATAATCTACTCTTAGATTAATGGGTTTCCAAATTCAGGAAACCCCCCCATAGAGTAGACTATGTCTAGATGGGCGGCATATAAATAAGTAAATAAGTAAATAAGTAAATAAGTAAATAAGTAAATAAGTAAATAAATAAATAAATAAATAAATAAATAAATAAATAAATAAATAAATAAATAAATAAATTTCCTCATGGATCTCACTAAGGCCTCCAACTTGACCTTCCCCGAATCGTGCAAAAATTCATTTTATACAGCAAGGTTCCCACCCAGTACAGTTGTGGAGTTAAATCTGTTACAGAGGAAAGTGGTTGTGGTGGAAGGTATGAGCCTCATGAGTTACAGCCATTCCTCCTCCCCCCTCAGCAAAAGTGGAACCCAAAACCAAAGCAGGAACACTTCGGTTGGGGCAGTCTGCCCCTACCAGTGATGTCACTGCTGTTCATCAAATGCAGTTACAGGACTCCTGTGATTGGGGACCGTCCTTAAGAAGGAGTTCTCTGTGTTCAGCCAAAGGCAGTTACAGAGATGTACACATACCTTTGGTCGTTGTGGTCAACACAAGACTTTCTGGAACAATGCCAGGTTTGCAGGAGTGTTGAGAGTGGGGCTTTGTGTGTGTGTGTGTGTGTGTGTGTGTGTGTGTGTGTGTGTGTGTGTGTGTGTGTGTGTGTGTGTATCCTTATCCTTCCAGTTTAATCATTTATGGTTTTGGGAAAAGGGTTGATAGGGGAGCATAAGCTGTCACAATCCACCTGTGAATTACAGCCCAAAGAAATGAAAGTCTGCTATGTGGGCTTCCTCAGTCACTGAAGGAGATTCCATGTGTAATAGAAGCTTCCCTCTTGAGACAGGCCCATACCTCGTGGAGATAACAATGTGTGTGTATGTTCCTGCTCACACTTTGAACATTTAAACAGGGATAAAGTCTTTCAAACACTGTGCCAAACATATGTAGAAGACACAGTGTGATGTTTGCAGGGATGATTCAATTCCCTCTTTTATGTACTGTACATGAGTTCCCTAGGTGACTCCTGCCTCAAGCCAGGGGTCTATAGTTTTAGCATTCACTGCAGACCTCCTTTGGTTTTCCTTTGTATACAACCCCCTCCCTGATAATATAGTTACAGTATTTAATTATAAAGGCTATGCTGCCTCAGCTACTTTTAATTTTGCTAAATTAATCCTGCTAGCGTAGGCAGCACATGACAGGAGTAGGTCATTGTGTGAGAAAGTCAGAATCTGTCTCAGGCCAAGTCAGGCATTGGTCTGTCTAGTCAATACTGCTGGTCAACAACTATGACCAGCAGTGGCTCTTTAGGCATTCGGCACTATTGTTTTCTAGTCCTGTGAAAAAGTACTAACGAGCCCTTCAGCTTCTTATTTCCATAATCAAGGTGTGACTACAGAGCAAGAGAAGTGTGAATTCACTTGCTCTGAAGTTGCACCAGGGAGTTCAGGTTTCTCCGAGTTTGTTCAAACTAATCTGACCACAGAGAGAGAGAGGAGGAGGAAAGTCTTGTTTGCAGCTTGTTAACCTCTTGTAACCCTGCTGGAGTCACAGTTGCAGAAATGCTGCTGGTAAGCCATTAACAAGGGCAGAGCGCTCTAGCAGAAAACTGGTTTTTTTAAAAAAGAAGGGGAACAGCACAGAGCATGGGATTATTTTCTGCATCGGTCCAAGCAATCACACTGTCTCAGTCAATGTGAATAGATCTTGTGTAAAAAAAAGGTAAAAGCCCCAGTGGCAGAGGCAAAAACTGTAGATTGCAACAGTGCCTCCTGCAAGGCTGATTCACATTTCCTTTTACATCATGTGGTCAATGGAAAAAAAAAATGCAAATCAGTCCATCTCAGTCCTGGCTCATTTCCCACATTTCTTACCCATGTGGTCACACCCTCATATGGACCACCAGACACCCTCACTAACTTAAACATCACTGCTAGAAACAGCCTTAGGAAACTTATTGGTGGAATTCACTTCCAAACCAACATGTGTGCAATTGTGCAGTGCCTATGATTCAATTATACTTCAGAATAAGACCTGGTGGTCTTACTAGTTTTTAAGCCATTTTTAAAGCCTTTCTCATTTTTCTGTGACAGCTGATCCAGCAAGTGCTCCTCAACAGCTTCTCTCAAAACCCACTCTGAAAGGTTTAACCTTAGGTCACAGAACAGGAATGTTGTAAAAGAAGAATCATGATCAATAGTTTCATATTCCTCCATAGAGTAGCATTTATAATCTCATTTAAAAAATCCTTCCTCTTCATCTTGTTTGATCATGTACTTCCATTTTGTTTCATTTCACTTACTTTCTGTCTCTTATGCCAGATAGGGTAATTTCATAATGAAAGGCATAACTTCAGAAAATAAAACTGAAGTGCTATGTTAGATAATATGTGGATGGTTATGCAAGGAAAAAATATTTTAAAGGTACACGATTACCGTAAGTATTCAGGAAGGAAATTCTCACTTGAATAATTGGCTAAGTGGTATGATTTTCAAAAATCCTTTGCTAGTACAGGATTAGAGATCTTTTCTTTGTTATTAAATCCTTGCTCGAGGAAGGAATAAAAACACTTCCCCAAAAGGTGTTAGTGAATCTCATCTGTGTGTGTTTGTGTGTGTATCTGGGAATAAGGATTAGTCTAATAAAAGGAAGTCGGTGATAAAAATCATATATGAAAGAAATGCACAGCCATTCATTTCCACAGATGTCCTTATTTCGTTTAAAAGATCTCCTTAGGTTTCCTTATTTTTTGGTATTGTTCTTTCAAACTGTATTTTAACTTAGTTTATTTTCTTATATTATACGTAAACCACCCAGAGTAGACCCGTTGTAGATGGGTGGTATATAAATCTAATAAATAAATAAATAAATAAGTAAGTAAGTAAAAATATGTTACTGAAATCAAGGTGTCCTATGTGGAAATGAAAATTTGTTTTGGCACATCCACCCATCTGTTTTTGCTAATAAGGATAATAAGGAATATCTTCTTAGCAATACTAGTAGTATCAAATTTTGTTCACCGACTGTCAAGTGACACTAATTATGAGAAGTTACAGAAATAGATTTAATGTGTCACTCCTATAACACTGTGTTTTTTTAGTTCTTATAGTTTTTCACCTGGCTTAAATCTAGTTCGTAGCCACAACTTAACTGCACTCTTTGGATGGATGCAACTGGTTTTAGCCAACACTAATAGAATGATTCAATGGACTTACTTCTGGTGGGACTAATCTGGATTTAGCACTGTATCATTAGAGTTGATATCCCTGGAAATGTAGTTTGAGGGCTGTAATAGTTTAACTGTGGACATGAGCAATTGTTCTCCTCCAATCTGTGACAAAGCTGGCATGAACCTTCATCCGTGTAGATAATCAGGATGCCCTAATGCAGTGGTCCCCAACCTTGGGCCTCCAGATGTTCTTGGACTTCAACTCCCAGAAATCCTGGCCAGCAGAGGTGGTGGTGGAGGTTTCTGGGAGTTGTAGTTCAAGAACATCTGGAGGCCCAAGGTTGGGGACCACTGGCCTAATGTATTGAAGGATCAAATGGGACTGTAAGATTTTGAAGTTTAGAGTGTGTAACAGCCAGCTTGAGGGGAGTCTAAAGGTAGGACTATAGGCTGGATAGGTTGCCCACAACCTCTCCATACACAAAAATGGCAACTAGTACCTCCAGAAGCTCAGAGATCTCAGTTGGCCATTTTAAGGCCATAAATCTTACGGTACCTCATCTCTACTATAGGATTCATTTGATTAATCTACTAGGAGTAAAGGGGTTGTTATATTCTAAAATAAGCTTCCTTCTCTATAATTCTATTATAAATTGGCATTGCCAGCATTATACCAGTTTTGACTTTCAGACTTGAGAAGGAAAGAGCCTAACCGTAATTATTTTTATTTCAAACATGAAATTCATTTTCAGACTTAGATGCATTATTCTAGAAAGTGGAAAAGCATGATACCAAATGGTTTCGTCTGATAAGTGTTTAAAATAATCATAGCAGATAGTGCTTTTAAGAGCCTCAAATACAAGTTGTGTTTATCATGCATAGAATAACGGTATCTACCATCTTGGGAATCCAACTGCTAAAGGAAACCCAGAAAAATAAGGGTATGGCTGTTTATCTTAATAACACAGAATCTTCAAAGAAAATGAAAAAGAATGTATAGGGCAATGATAATAACTCTGTCGTTTCTTGCATTACTGTTTGGATGGAATGGGATAAGGGAAAAACATGAGTCTTTCAAGTTTGTCTGTCTGTCTGTCTCCAGTGAGAAGCTCCATTGTTACAGGACTGGTTAAGAATCCAGGTGTTTGTTTCATCTATCATGTGGAGTAACATTCCTGTAGCAAGATGACAAGCAAACACTTATCACATAATAGACTAGTATCCCATGGTGAGTCCCTACACCAACAACATTTCCCCTAATCTTGGATAAATTTGTAATATAGCAATGACACAAATTTGCTCAAATCCTCTTAGCTAGTTATGCTGGTGCAGCACAAAGTGCATAATCTATGGAGGCAAACTATCCTAATTTTTTAAAAAATCACCACAGCCATTATCAGTTGCATACTTAATTCTGTGACTCAGCATACAACTAAGAAGAGCTACAGTGATTTCTTAATGGAGTAATTTGCCTCAACGAGTTATGCTATCTGCATAGCTACACAAGAAGATTTTGGCAATTAAGTCTTCATACACATGGCTGTCAGTGGGTAGGGTTGACAGATGGAAGTTTTAATCCAAGAACATCTGGGGACAAAAGGTTGGGAATCAGTGGTCTAGACCAGTGGTCCCCAACCTTGGGCCTCCAGATGTTCTTGGACTACAACTCCCAGAAGCCTTCACCACCACCTCTGCTGGCCAGGATTTCTGGGAGTTTAAGTCCAAGAACATCTGGAGGCCCAAGGTTGGGGACCACTGGTCTAGACACATTACATGCAGAGGACTTGCAGATATAGATCTGTGCAAAATATGTCTGAAGAATGTTATGAGATTTACTAAGTGCCAGTTTGGTTTCCTTCAAAATCCCTTGAATAATTTGCTTTGAATTTCTCTGCAAGTGAAATCTACCTGCTGAATGCTTTTGTCCCAGTTATTTCTGTTAAAGATGAGCTGAATGTTCATGGTTGTACATGGCTTAGCTATTATTTTATCTTCAGTAGATGGTGCCTGTTACCGAACAAACAAACAAGGCACTGAGCAAGGATCCTTATGGCACAGTGGTTAAACTGCAGAACTGTAGCCAGGACACATTTCATGAGTTTGATACCAATGGTTTTAAATAGCCAGTTGACTCAGTCTTATGTCCTTTTGAGGTTGGTAAATTGAATGCCCAGCTCACTGGGGTGGGTGGGTAAATGTGTAGGCTGCGTAATTGAATTTTAAACACCCAAGAGAGCGCTTTAAGTTCTATAGGGTGGTATATAAGCAGCACACTTCATTTTGTTTTTGAATCAGAAAGAATAGGCCTATATCCACCTTCTAATGACCAATCAGATCACAGATCTGAAACAAAGCACACTAAATGCAAGATAGATGCATGGAGAAAATCCTGTGCCGTGACCAGAAGATGTCTTTAACCATTTGAATGATGATGAACATACATTTTCTAGTTTGACCCTCAGCCCCAGCAAAACCAAGTATGTTTGAGCATCAGAAGATTGTACAGCCTCTTCCGCCAGAGCTATTTGCTACTGATCCCAATAGCTGTAGCTATTTCTGTATAACCCCAAGTGGTCTCTTTCTGAAGCCCTGGGAAATCTGGACTGGGTGCCAGAAGAAATGGGAACCATGATGTGAGACATAAAGTCATTCACAGGCAAAGAAGTGGGTGGTGGTCTTGCTTTATCATACAACTGGCATATTGTAAAGGAGCATCTCTCCTCAATCCAAGATTAATATCATTGTGTATTGGGGTTGATTCCTGCCCCCTTTCTGTCTTTTAATTAATCTAGTATGTTCCATAATTCTTTGTCTGTTGGGTAAGATGGAGCACCACTGATCTGAGGGAACCTTTTCTTTTTTGTTCCATTCTTGAGATCTCATTTAATTTTACCTGATCACATGCAGATTTTACTTCAGTTTACCTCATTTAAGCTGGGGATCTCTTCAAATGACCTGTTGCCCTTCCAATTTTCAGGCCACTATCCTATGTTCCCTTACTACTGGTAAGTGCAATTAGGCACATGTTTCTTGTGAGACTTACAGCTGAGCATTCATAAATTGGATTTATTTCTACACATTCATGACATACATTAACCTATTTCATTTCCTGTTGCATTTTCATGTAATCTAGGAATGCCCGAATTTGTCTTCAATTCACCTGTCACAGCCCCTCACAAAAGTTTCAGAAGGTCCCAGTAAAAACATTGAACATGGTAATGTTGAAAGAGAAAGGGCAGACTTCACACGGATTGAATATGATTATTTATTCCAAAGGCAAAATATCCTCCAACACATTTAAACACATCCCTTTTGAAGTAACAAGTACCAGTTGGTGGGGGAGGAAGCCATCATTAAACATTTAACAGAAAATCCCAGCTGATGAAAAAGAGAAATATTTCAAATAAGACATCTATTGGATTTATGCAATGAGTTCTGTAGCAGACAAAACCACGGTGCTAATATCTTCGTTTAGTGATGTTATATGATGTATACAACATATAACACCATGATGCTGAACAGCTACTTAAGCTTTGTAACTGAAGCCACAGGAGGGAGCACACTCGCCCCAGAACAGAATCACATTACAGAGCTCCACAGCTGCTTCTGTTGATTGTCAATTAAAAAATTGCCCTCTGGCTGTATTTCCATTAATGTTCCATATTGTTGTTTCTGAGGAATTTCCCACTTGTTCTAATGGGATGGCTAGAGAGATTAGCTCTTGCCATTTGAGAACTTGATATAGCACAGCTATAGCCAAAGACCCATACAGATTCCAACATGTGTTCACAGCACTAGCCCACATTACATTGATAATTGCTTTCTTGTTAACAGTTACCAAGGAAACTAGCTATTTATTTATTTGTAAATTTATTGGTGTGTAGATTGTGAGCAAGTTAACAAAAGGATTGTGGTATATGTTTACATGTACTCAATAGACAACACTCCTTTTTTTTAAAAAAATAGTCAGTATATACTTCATTCACATAACTAATGGAGAAACAAGGAGCATCAAGTGCACAAATGATAACTGTCGCGTACCCCCAGTGCCTCCTGTATATTTTGCCTCTCCCACAAGTTCACCTTTGGACACGACTTGTTCTTTCCCCCTTTTTTGCTGCCACCAGAGGATATTATCCTCACTATAACAATGATGAGTCTCACACTCTTGCTGCCAAACAAAAACAAGGTTTATTTAAGGATTAATAAGTAAATCACAGAAGGAAAATCATGGATGTTCTATTATCATTCATTCATTAAACATGGATTTGATTACTTATAAGCTTGCTTGTAGTGATTTACTTTAATTAAGATCTCAATATTTTCTGACTGTCAGCGTACTTCTAATTCCTTTTAACTCTTCAATATTTTCTAACTAACCAACTGTCCAATATCTAGTCTAAACACTTCACAGTCTTCTCTCTAACTGTCTAAACACTTCACCAGCTTTTCCCTATCTGACTCTCTGGTTCTCTCTAACTGCTTCCCTGACACTCCCAGTTTTCTCGACTCTGCCCCTCCTGTCCTGTCCTAGGATCCTGCACTGGAGCGCTAAAATAACTGACAGGAGTCATGTGTGGGCTGCCCACCACAATTGTGAATTCCACATATGTGAATGCCTCTGTCAGTGTTATTTTTTGAGGTAAGGAAACTGAAAATAAAATAGCACTTATATAGGAAGTGGATGGAAGGCCAGCCTACAAGGGAAGAGCACAAACATGTAACAAAGAATTACAGGGAAGGGGTTAGCAGGGCAAAAGCTGTGAATGAGCTGAGGTTAGCAAGTGATGGTAAAAGGAACAAAAAGCATTCTTCAGGTATGTATGTAGCAAAAGACAGAGAAAAGAAACAGTGGCTCATGTACTCAATGAGGATGGGGAAATGATAACAGACAACAAAGAAATGACAGAAGTGCTCAATTCCTACGTCAGTGTGGTCTTCTCCCAAAAGACAGTCAAATGTGAAGAACAAAGACAGGGGATAAGATTGCAGATTGAGATGGAAAAAATAAATAGTAAGGAGTCCCTTACTACTTCAAATGAGTTAAAATCCCCAGGGCCAGATGAACTGCATCCAAAGATATTGAAAGAACTAGCTGAAGAGGCTGAGAACTACTATTACTTTCTTGAAATCACAGAATATGGGTGAAGTATCAGATGATTAGAAGAGAGCTAATGTTGTCCCAGTCTTCAAAAAGGGCAAGTCAGCCTGACATCAATCCCAGGGAAAATTCTGGAACAGATTATAAAGTGCTCAGTCTGCAAGTACTAAAACAAAACAAACAACAACAACAACAACAACAATACAGTAATAACCAGAAGCCAAAATGGATCTGTCAAGAACAAATCCTGCCAGGCTAAGTTCATATCATTTTTTTTAATTGGGTAAACTTTCTGGAAGATGGTGGGAATGCTGTAGATGTAATATATCTTGCCTTTTTGACGTAATGTACCATAATGTTCTGATCAGCAAACTAACTAGGTGTGGGCTGGATGAAATAACTGTCAGATGGATCCATGGTTGATTACAGAATTATACTCAGAGTGTTTATCAATAGTGCCTTTTCAAACTGGGAGGAGGTAACAAGCAGGATACCACAAAGCTCAGTCCTAGGCATACTGCTTTTCAATATTTTTATTAATAACTTGGTGTGATGGATGCCCCACGTCACGCTTCTCACTCATAGCTGGAGCTCATTTGCATAAGCCTATGAGAGGACAGGAGGGGCGGAGGCAGAGAGTCAGTTAAGGCAGTTAGAAAGAGAGAGTGAGGGAGAAGAAAAAAGAGAGAGATTTGCAGAGAGAAGATATAGCCAGAGAAAGAGTGAGAACTGTAACTAATGATGATAAACTGGTTAACGTGAATAAATAAAACAGGAGGTGATCGAATGTGTGGCAGAATATATGATATTTCCATGATTGTGATTCCGTAAAATGAATAAAGAATATCTGTGATTCTGAATTACCCTAATACCCTTTAATAAAGAAGTTCTGTTATTGGCAGCCAGTGTCAGACTGAAGTCCTTTACAGTGTGGATAAAGAAATCCACTGGTGGCAGCGAAAGGAAGAGGGAACGTCACCAGCGTTTGGGAGAAAAAGAAACAGGGGCATGGGTGAGCATAACACTTGGATGATGGAGTGTAGGGAATGTTTATCAAATTTGTGAATGACACAGAATTGGATGGAATAGCGGATATCCTTGAAGAATGAAACAAAATTAAAAATACATCTTGATAGGCTCAAGCACAGGGCAGAAAACAGAATGCAATTTAAGAGGGATAAGTGCAAAATTCTACACCTACAGGGAAAAAACAAACAAACACAAAGTTACAAGATTAGAGTTACTTGGCTCAGTAATATTACAAGCAAGAAGGATCTTGGAATTGTTGTGGATCACAAGCGGAATGGGAGCCAACAACGTAATGTGGATGAAGAAAAGGCAAATACTATTTTTGGCTACATTAACAGAAGTGGCTATATCCTCTGATGGAAAAGGCTTCAGGAGATAACCTCGAGGCAAAATCCGGAGCCGGAGTCCTGTAGGCAGTTCGTGTTGTTCTGCCAACTCCTGCGACGTCGCTGGAACCAGTTGTATTGGCTCTTGCCTCTCCATTGGACTATTTCAGTGACGTGGAGAGGGGGGATTTGCTGCTTGGGTAACAGCCTATCCTCCATATTATTCTACCCAGGCTTCGTGCTCTGGAGAGGACACTCCAGCTTTGCATACAGTGTTGAAATAACACAGGAACTAGCAGTTACTGGTTATAAGTCTTGCTCGATTGGCGTAGAGCATGATGCCAGGGGCTACTTCTGATGGTGGGAGAGCCGAAAAGGAGATCAATAACCCTGCACCATGCAACAATCAGAAGAAAACATCTGCCTTAAAGTTGGGTACCTGGAATGTTCGGACAATGACCCCTGGCTTTTCTGACAACCTGCAGGAAATAGACGACGTACGCAAGACAGCTGTCATCGACATCGAACTAAGTAGGCTGCGGATGGACATTGTTGCCTTGCAAGAGACAAGATTGCCAGACATGGGATCTGTCAAAGAAAAAAACTTCTCATTCTTCTGGCAGGGAAAACCATTGAACGAGACCAGGGAATATGGTGTTGGCTTTGCGGTCAGAAATACTCTGCTGAGATCCATTGTTCCACCTACTGCAGGGAGTGAAAGAATCCTGTCTCTGCAGCTCCACTCATCAGCGGGACTGGTCACCCTCATCAGTGCATATGCACCAACACTGTCATCCACAACAGAAGCCAAAGACAAATTCTATGACAATTTGGCGGCTACTATCAAAAAAGTCCCTGAGAGAGAGCCGCTGTTCATTCTCGGAGACTTCAACGCTAGAGTTGGTGCTGATCACAACTCTTGGCCCACCTGTTTAGGCTGTTTTGGCATTGGGAAGATGAAAGAAAATGGCCAACGCTTGCTGGAGTTTTGCTGTTATTACGGTCTTTGTGTCACCAACACGTTCTTTAATACAAAGCCTCAACACAGAGTTTCCTGGAGACATCCAAGATCGAAGCATTGGCATCAGCTTGACTTGATCCTCACTAGACGTTCTAGCCTATCTAGTATTACAATCACACGCAGCTACCAGAGTGCTGATTATGACACTGACCATTCCCTGGTATGTAGCAGAATAAAACTGCGAACAAAGAGATTGTATCACACTAAAAAGGAAGGAGGACCACGTATAGACATCAACAAGATCCGCAATCAAAGAAAAGTGGAAGAATTTGCCCAAGCGCTTCAGGAAACCCTTCCAGGCCCGGCTAATGCAAATGCACCTGAACAATGGGAACACTTCAAGAACGCTGTTTATAACACTGCCTTGTCCACATTTGGTAAGAAGACCAAAAAAATGGCTGACGGGTTCGAAGCCCATTCGGAGGAGCTGATTCCAGCCATCGAGGATAAGAAGAGAGCTCTAGCAGCATACAAAGCCTGTCCTAGTGAGTACAACTTGCAGGCTCTTCGAGCTGCTCGTAGCCAAGTCCAACAGACTGCCAGGAGATGTTCCAACGATTATTGGCTCCAACTCTGCTCTCAGATACAGATAGCAGCAGACACAGGTAACATCAAGGGAATGTATGACGGTATCAAGCAGGCTTTAGGTCCAATACAGAAGAAATCTGCTCCCTTGAAGTCTACTACAGGCGTGATCATCCAGGACCGAGCACAGCAGATGGAACGCTGGGTGCAGCACTACTCTGAGCTATATTCTAGAGAGAATGTAGTAACGGAAGAGGCATTAAATAACATTGAGTGCCTGCCTGTCTTGGAAGAGCTGAACAGTGAACCAACTTTAGCAGAAATAAAAGTGGCCCTGGATTCCCTTGCCTCTGGCAAGGCACCTGGAAAGGACAACATCCCCGTTGAGGTCTTGAAGTGTTGTAAAGAAATCATCATCACTGAGCTGTATGAAGTCTTTTGTCTTTGCTGGAGAGAAGGTGGAGTACCACAGGACATGAAGGATGCAAACATCGTCACATTGTATAAGAACAAAGGCGACAGGGGCGACTGCAATAACTACCGTGGTATCTCTCTTCTCAGTGTTGTAGGGAAGCTGCTGGCCCGTGTTGTGCTGAAGAGACTCCAGGTGCTTGCAGACAGAGTCTATCCAGAAACACAGTGCGGATTCCGAGCTAATAGATCCACCACCGACATGGTATTTTCCCTCAGACAGTTGCAGGAGAAATGCAGGGAACAACAACAGCCACTCTTTGTGGCCTTCATAGATCTCACAAAGGCCTTTGACTTGGTTAGCAGGGACGGACTCTTTAAAATACTTCCCAAGATTGGATGTCCACCTCAACTCCTTAATATCATCAGGTCCTTTCATGAGGAAATGAAGGGCACTGTAGTTTTTGATGGCTCAACATCAGATCCCTTTGACATCCGAAGCGGAGTAAAACAAGGCTGTGTCCTTGCGCCGACCCTGTTTGGGATCTTCTTTGCTGTCATGCTAAAGCAGGCCTTTGGAACTGCAACAGAAGGTGTCTATCTCCAGACTAGATCAGATGGAAAGCTCTTTAATCTCACTAGATTGAGAGCGAAGACCAAAGTCCAACTGAAATGCATGCGGGACTTCCTCTTTGCTGATGATGCAGCCATTGTTGCCCACTCTGCTGAAGACCTCCAACAACTCATAAATCTCTTTAGCAAGGCCTGCCAAGACTTTGGACTAACTATCAGCCTGAAGAAAACACAAGTCATGTGCCAGGGCGTGGACTCACCTCCCTCTATTACTATCTCCATGCAAGAGCTGGAGGTTGTTCATGAATTTGTGTAACTTGGCTCAACGATCTCTGACACACTCTCCCTAGATGTCGAGCTGGATAAACGCATTGGGAAAGCAGCTACCATGTTCTCTAGACTCACAAAGAGAGTATGGCTTAATAAGAAGTTGACGGCATACACCAAAATCCAGGTCTATAGAGCCTGTGTCCTGAGCACACTCCTATACTGCAGCGAGTCCTGGACCCTTTGTGCACGGCAGGAGAGGAAGCTGAACACCTTCCATATGCGTTGTCTCCGACGCATTTTTGGTATCACCTGGCAGGACAAAGTTCCAAATAGAGTAGTCCTAGAACGAGCTGGAATTTTCAGCATGTATTCAATATTGAAACAGCGCCGTCTACGTTGGCTTGGGCACGTCGTGAGAATGGCTGATGGTCGAATTCCAAAAGATCTCCTGTATGGAGAATTAGTGCAGGGAAGCCGCCCCCGAGGGAGACCACAACTGCGTTACAAGGACATCTGCAAACGGGATCTGAAGGCCTTAGGAATGGACCTGAACAGATGGGAAACCTTGACGTCTGAGCGTTCAGCCTGGAGGCAGGCGGTGCATCATGGCCTCTCCCAATTTGAAGAGACACTTGTACAGCAGACCGAGGCAAAGAGGCAGTCCCGAAACAAACAAAACCAGGGAGCTGGACAGGGGACAGATTGTATTTGTCTTCAATGTGGAAGAGATTGTCACTCTCGAATTGGCCTTCTCAGCCACACGAGACACTGTTCCAAGACCTCCATACAGAGCACGATACCATAGTCTCTCGAGACTGAAGGATGTCTACAAGAACAGAAGTATAGTTTCCAAATCTTGTGAAGTACTAGTCCTCTATTTGGCACCCATCTTGAGTAATGTGTCCAGTCCTGGAGACTGCATTTTAAGAAGGATGCCAACAAAATTGGGGGGGGAAAGTAGAACAAGCAGTGAGGGGACATAATATAAAGTTTGATTAGCTGACATAATTCAGACATCTTGGAAAGAACATAACCATAACTTAAACTATGTTTCGACTTCAGAGGCTTAAGAAGAAATTGGAAATTTATACAAGCATCCAGGATCACATACCAAAGGAAAAATATGCTGTTAATTGTAGGTGGCTGGAATGCAAAAGTAAGAAAGAAAGCAGAACCAAATATTGTTGGACAGATTGAACTGAAAAGCAAAGAAGGAGAACAATTCACTGAATTATTTGAAGCCAGCAATTTCTGTAATGCAAACACATACTTTATTTTAGGCAACTAACAGATAATTGTGCCCACTGAAGATCCTGGATGAGCACTAGAGAAACCAGACAGACGATATAACTGAAAGCAATAGATGGGAATGTTTATATTCTTTCTGCAAAAACAAGACCAGGAGCTGTGACACAGGTAAGCCTGCTTCAAGCTTGCTTCTTCTGTGGCCCGAAGCTGTCCTATAGAACCACATTTCAGGATTACTTCCTTCCACATTTGGCTCTCACATCTTCTGTGCTAAGTGATCTGAAACAAACTTCTTCCTGTCACTGTGTTCTTCTCCAGCAGCGGTTTCCACTGATTAGAAGGCCACATAGTTCCAACTCCCGTAACAATTTGGAACTGCCCCTTTTGTACAGTTTGAGTCAGGAGACTCTGATGAATGAGCTACCATTCCTTAATCTGCCAGTTCATTGGCTTATAACGATAAGCCAATGAGCCCCAACAGAATGTCCGCAAAGGACCTATCAAAACCTGACCTTTTGAATTCTCCTGTCGAATATATAAGCTGACAGGTCTAATTGTGAACCAATAAGGTCATAATGGTTTCTTTGGCAACAAAAATAACAGCAGTTGGAAGGCTGCCAACAGCAGGTGCTAGTCAGAGAGTAACTAGCCTCAATTAGAAGCAACCTTTCCATCTCTCCTGGATAACCTTTATAATTGGAGCAATGCTACAATACAGAATACAGTGACTTATAAATTTCAACAAGTTGTTTAAAACATCTTTTACCTCAGGATTTTTAGACTCTCTACAGTGCTAAAGAGATCACATAACTCCTCAATTACAGCAGCTCCACTGGCTGCCGATCCGTTTCCGGGCACAATTCAAGGTGCTGGTTTTAACCTATAAAGGCCTAAATGGCTTGGGTCCAAGGTATCCCAAAGACTGCATCTTCTTTTATGAGCCTACCCGGCCGTTAAGATCATCAGACTCATAGGCACATTTGCTGGGGACATGGGACACGGCCTTCTCTGTTGCTGCTCCCAGATTTCGAAGCTCCCTCCCACAGGAGGCCAGCCTGGCCCCATCTTTGCTGTCCTTCCACAAGCAGGCAAAGACCCTTCTCTTCAGGCAGGCTTCTTCTGAGTGACTGGCTGACTAAATGGGTTTTTTTTTAAAAAAAATGGTTGTCCCTTACTGTTTTGAATGTGTTTTTGGTGTTGCTTTTGTTTATGTCTTTTGGTGTGATATTTGTTTGATCCTTTTAAAAGTATTTGCATACTTACTTTTTTAGCTTTAAATATAGTCTTTTAATATAAGCAACCTTGGTTCCTTATTAAGGAGAAGAGTGAGCTAATATTTTTAAATGACTAAAAATAAAGAAATATAATACATTGTCTTCTATTTCTGTTTTGAAGTTGATGCTTTTGAATAGATTACCAAACTCAATTAATCAAACAGTTGTAAGGTTTGCTGGATGTCCCTTCTTCCTCCTGTAACCATTGCTTCTGAGTTTTGTTTCCCCGCCTCTCTTGCAATCCATGGGCATGTAACCAACATTGAAACCCATTGGACTGGGGTGATCAAAATACTTTTGTTTATGAGTATCTGATACATCATTACATTCAGTTTACATTGACACATCATTAAAAAGATCCTGTAGGTCATAACAGCAGCAAATAAGATACAAAACTGTGAGCAAATGACCCAGACAGTAGTGTGGGTGAAAAATGAACTGGCTTTGAATCAAAATGAATGTGATTACAAGTGAAACAGGAAACATGAGTTTGCATACAATATACACAAGTAGTTTTATCTCAACCCTATTAAATAGTATAACATCACATTTTATTTAACGTATGATCACTGTAAACATTCAGGAATAAACAAAACCATTTCAGATTGACAGTATTATTGACCTTGTTATCAGCTGCGAGTTTTTTCTCCGATAGAATCCTTTCTAGAATATTTTCCTAGACAATTTCTAATACGAAATGCACGCTCACTTTATTCATCTGATACGACTAGTGCCTTCAGCAGATTTTTCTTCAATGTCTAATGATGCACAATCCATTCAGTGGTTCCTTAAGGACTGCTTCTACATAAAAGAAGACATAAAAACAATTCATTGGCAAATAATATATGCATTTTTTCCAAGGCACATAGTACAAGTTTAGGAGACATTTTGCATCTGTAATTTACTGATCCTCCATCTTTTTATGATCTGCACACAAACTATGCTTTTCTGCTTTAAGTGGGGGAAAAACCAGTCTGTAACAACCATCACTATAGCTCCTTATTATGTTACCTAGCAATGCCAGGATTTATACAGCATGGAACCTTTCTTAAAACAAAATTGGTGTGGAAATATGCTGCATTGCCAGATGCTTTGACAGCATCTTACTCTTCTCATATTGCTGGAGGGCTCAGAGATTGATAATACCAGCATGAGCCCTGCCGACCTGGCCTCAGTCAATGGGTGGCCCCTAGTTTACGACTTGACATCTGGTCATTTTTTAAACAAGGGTTTATTAAAACTTGGATAGGGGGTTTAACAAAGCCTTTAGCTGGGGTTTTGGGGACCATTCTACCATAGTTGTCTTCACCAGGATTGTCTCAGTCCTGTTCTGCTCCACACCCCTGACTGCACTGAGATGTGGAAATCTCTATCTCTGCTTCTGAGCGAGCAGCATGAGGTGCCGACGCTGGAGGCCTGGAGAGGCAAGGGCCTAAACATCCTCAGAGAGGGCAGGGAAGGATGTGCTTTTGAGCCCCTGGCAGGTGCAGCTCTGGGCAGACACAGCTATTGCTGTTCTTGACGTTGTTGCTGGTGCTGCTTCTGTTGCTTCCTCCTCCGGCATCACAGCTACATTGGGATCAATTTCCCTGGACCCAATCCCAGTTGGAGGCACTGGCCCTGCTTTTGCTGGTATCTTCCCCAATAGCTCAGAGTATTGGGGAGGCATCAGGCTTGGATGTTTTTCACCCTCACTTTTCAACATCCTCAGCTGCATCAAAGCTCTAGTCCAAGGGTCCTCATATGGCAAAACAATCCCGAATACCCTCTGGCTCAGGATCCTCCTCTACATTGTATACCTCCTCCAGTTTTTCCTGGGCATATCCCCAGGCCATTCTTCTTCCCTCAGACTGTCCTTCTGTGGTCCTGATTTCCTTTTCACCTCATCCAGGGCTATTTTTATATCCCCCACATCTAGCCCATCATCTCCTTCTCCTCTAGTGGTCCCTCTTCCTTCACTGTACTTCATATACTGGTTTGTGAGCCTCCAACACTGGCTTTTTGTCCTCTGTTTGGACCTGGACATCCTTGATCCTCCTTTCCTCAGCTCCCATCCCAAGTGAGGTCTTGGTTGCACTAGGCTTCCCAGAGACTGGGCTTGAGCTAGACAACCCATTAGGGGCAGCTGTGTTGGCAACCCCATCACAACTAGGACAGGGCTTTAACTTAGATTAGAATTGCCACTGTGTCCATAACTATGTAAAACCAAGCATATGGATCCTTTTATCATTCTTCAATCACTGAGATTGCAAACAGAGTAAGATAGGAAAAAAAGTAATCTGAACTAAGTTATTTTGAGCATCCATCCTCAGCTTCCTTTTGCATTCTTCCAGGATAGCTTTCACCCAGATACGTTTGTTTGTTAACCTGCTTAGGTACTCCATACCACACCTGTATAGACTCCCAGAGTTAAAGGAAACCTCAATGGCCATTTAGTTTAATCTGTAGCTGATACAGGAGATCCACTAATAATTGCTGTGCTCCCCACTGTGTAGGAAACGTTACATGGGCTTTTGCAACTTATATTGCTGATGCGAATACTTCCCTCTCTCCCCTCCCCTGCTTTTCACTTCAGCACATTTTAAAGTCTTGCCAACTCAGAAGGCTATTTGCAACAGCAATGAGAATGACTTTGTATAGGATCGGCTTTACTGTCTCCAGTTATTCAAATCAGTGTACCCTGAAGGATTTGTAGAAGGCATCAGTCACATTTGTGCAGATTTCTGCTTTGCCATCTTGGTCTGTGCGCCATAATTTCCAGTTGGTGCTTCACGCTGGCATGAACACATTCACCTATACTTACCGCTGTTTTGCAATGCTTTCCTTTTTCTCTCTCTCTCTTCAGAATTGCAAGAATCGTAAAAAATAAAAAAGTGGGGCCTGGGAAGAGGTAACAGCTGAATCCTTCTGGGAGAGTAGCAGCATTTGTGCAGACTTCGCTGAATATAAGATGAGCTCAAGCTGTCATGCTTCGCAGCTACTTTTGCTACCCATAAGACTCATGCGTTGTTTGATTTTATTGCCTTAATGATGAGCAGAATTTGTCTTAGTTTTGCTGTCAGGCTTTTCCCTCAATATGTTCTGCATTTTTCCTTTTGTGAACAATAAAGCTTTGCCCAAATGAAAAGGCACAACCGGAAAGAAAATGTGCAGAAAAGATGCCACTGCCACCAAACTTGTCAAGCTTACTATCTCCCTATATAATGAATAATAAGTTGGCCAGAGGGCAAAAAATGACTTTGGGAGTGTTAAACCATAAAAGAAATTGAAAACAAATGTGAAAGTGTATAGATACAACTAAGTGGGGTTGGCATGCTCGAGAGAAGCATGGAATGATCATTGGGGCTATTCAATTGAGTTGCCCTCTTTCCGGGAACTGAGGTCAAATCATACCCACATTTTATGTGAGTGCTATATTCACAGCTGTTTCTACCGACTTCAGACTACAGTAATGGCAGGTAAAGACAGACAAGGAACTTGTGTGGCTTGCCCATGGTTATACAGCCTGGCTCTTCTGGGGTGGGGAAGTGAACTTACAACCTTTGGCCCCACAGCCAGATGCCTAACTCCAGCCAGCATTTAATACAGGCTTGTCCAACCCGTGGCCCGCAGGCCGCATGCGGCCCAGGTTGGCTCCTAATGTGGCCCAGTGAAAGTCCCGCACCTCCCACAATGCTGTGCTAGCATTCCAGTTCTGCTACCCGGCCTCTCTCCTGGTGAAGAGGAAAGCATGTGAGTGGGTGAACAAGGAAGCAAAAAAGAGCTGGAAAGACGCAGCGAGGGGAAGGTGGAGAGGGAGGAGCTGTCTGCCCGCCCGCAGAGTGTGTTTGTGCCGGGCGGGAAAAAGCCAGCCTCAAACTCTGGAGCCTTAGCGCCAAATCCGCCCTGCAGCTCAACAGCCAACTCAGTGCCTGGGGGAGAAAGTGGGTAGCCGAGCCGCTTGACGCCGTTACTGCCCAGAGTGAGGGAGGAAGTCAGCCCAACGGTTCATCCGTCCAGTTGCCAGGCTTTGGGTTTTCCGGCCGAGTGGGGAGAAAGGCAGCCCGCTGCAGGTCGGAGTCCAGAGGGGAGACCGACGCAACCATGGTAACCGCCTTCAGTGGGGCTGGATTTGGCTGATGAAAGGCAAAACTTCAGAGTTTCTACTTGGGAAGCCAGCAGCATGGAGAGACACGGCAGCAGGAGGGAGGAGCCCGGTGGGAGAGGGCATTTGAATTTCCCGGGCTCTGTCTCCAGCCACAAGGTCGCTCCGTGCTGCTAGCTTTCCAGCCTCTGTATCATGAAGGCAAAACAAGACAAAAGCATTACTTTGGTGTGAGTCATCAGGACGGTTTCAGAACAGAAAAAAAGTGTGAAGAGGGTTACAAAGAGCTGTCTTGCAAACTTTTGAACCTATTGCCCTGTTTTTGGTTTTTTTTTTTTTTTTTTTGGATGATCAGGTATCGTTACTGTTATTTTATTTTATGTGCAGCCCAAACCAAATTTTCATCTTCTAATGTGGCCCAGGGAAGGTGAAAGGTTGGACACCCCTGATTTAATATATGCAGAACATAATTGAATGAATGGTATGGTTTACTAAAGGTGGCCAGTTAGAAGCTTATAACAGTGGCATTCAAACTTACTGCCTTCAGAGAATCCCTGTTAACCTATCTGAGATGGGTGTTGGGCTAAAGTGTGCTGCGGAAGATTTGGGGCCATGTTTTGGAATGCACAGGCAGTTTACGTGGTACACTAACCAAGCCCATTGTGTGTTGGCATTGCCCCGTATGAAGCCAGTGCACTTAAATGCTGCTCCAGTCTTCCATATGGTGCTCAGTTACAACAGTAAGTCATAGTGGGCAAGCTGCCCTTCTGTGAATATTATCAGTTACTGATCTTACTCAAGAACCCCTGATATTCGAATTCCAAAATTTACTCATGAATCCAAGAAACACAGTCTGAAAAATCTATAACTTACAAAAGCTAATGCAGGCAGAAATCCCATCTCCCTTTTGTTGTTTACAATTATGAGGAAAACCTAATGTAAAACTCAATGGATGATAAGAATGTTTAAATTAGATGAGAGGTGATGCTCATCTCAGTGGTAAGCCACTAAATATCTCTCTCTAGTTCATCAGTTGTCACTTGTTATTATCTATTGTTTATGCTTACTCAGCCCATTTTATACCATATAATGGTGTTTGTATCCAGATCAATTTGATTTTACAGAATTAGTCTGAGAAGCACCATACCTAATGCTTTGCTAAAATGGGGATGTATCTGCTGTGTTACATTTGTTTCAACCACTTATTTTGTTAGTGTACTTGAGAAAGCAATATCCCCTTCCCTTCCTATGAAAAATCAATTTTTACAATAAAGTCATGCTGCTTCGTCGTTCCTGATTTTGTTATCTTGATTGAAATAGAGGTGGTATCAAGCCCACAGTGATTTTTTTAAAAAAAGTCTACATCACAGTATGTAAGTGCGCCTATAAATCCTTGTTTGTGGTTCTTCTCCTCACACACAAGGATAAGGAAGTGCCATGCTTTTTTCACCATAAGGATGGCCGGGAATTTTCTGGCAATCTCAATGTAGTTTTCACATCGAGGAGAATGATGGAAGACCCTTGTGCAAAACTGGCAGGTTTTTCCTTTTCTGTAAAATTGCCTGTTTTAAGGGTAAAATTGCTCTGGTGTGCAACAGAAGAGGAAAGAGATGAATCTGTATGCCATCTACATTTCTATAAACCTTGTAATGTTTTCCCCTTAAAGAAGAAGAGACCACACTACAGTTGACATGGATTTCTTTTTTTAAAAAAGCATGTTCAGTACAAAGATAAGCATCATACGTGTGTTGGCCTTTTTCTCTCCATATTGTGTAAAAGCAACACATGTAGGCGGCCATTTGGTCACAAATGATCACACTGACATTGTTTTGCCCTTCCCTCTAGGTAAGGTTAGAAAAGAGAATTGTCTTAACGTACATCCTTTTAAACACATGTATACGGGTGGTGAACTGAACAATTATTAACAAATTATGTCTAATGGGTTCCCATCACCAGGATGGAATTGTGTCCCATGGGTTATTTCTCCCTCTGCCCAGAGTACAAAATACCTTTTCCTCACAAAGTTTTTTCAGTCTGCTGAGTTAGGGAAGAGGATATAACATCCAAGAGGTTTATGAATGTAAATGATAGTAACTTCTGATTTTACACTGGTGCAGAAAAAAATGTGTTGCATTACTTCTGCACCAGTGCTTTAGACCAATATTAATGGGATGAATGGTTTTTCTCTTTTCTTCTGCATCTCTTTCTCACCTGAAAGACAACTGTTGTGTTTCCTTTTTCCTGACATATGCATAGCTCCCGATAAAGGAAGTCGTGCAGCAGAAGTAAGTGTAAACACATGGGTGCTTCCTGTCCCACCCCGGAGTGCCCATCAACATTACATTCAAAGCTACTCCACATTTTTTGCTGGGCTTTTCCCCCACTGAACTTCACTGGCATGAGACTAATGACAGGCTTTGCTCAGAGGCATTTAATAAGCCTTATCTTTCTTATGCCACTACAAAAGCTAAGCATTTTCTAAAATCACCCCTGCCTTATCTACAGTCCTAAAAGTGTCCTATTTTCCAGACAAAAGAACAGGGCAGAACGGAAAGATAAATGTCACTCATTTTACAAACTTGAACACTGATGCCGATAACATTTAATTTTGTGACGCTCAAAAACGCATGTGCCAAAGATAAGCATAGGAAACTGGGGAGAAAAATTACTAAGCTTACCCTCCACACATGGCAACAGGGACACCCTTGCTTATTTCTAACATTTCCATTTTCATACAAAGAGCCCTCGCTTTCATTCCCTCCAATACATAACCAAACATACACTGCCCCCCTCCACACATATCACATTGCTGAAGGATCTCTTCTGCCTGGGATTTCCGTTTATTCCTGAATAACCTGATCTCAGAAATCTCTTACTGTCAGACTCCCTCTCTCATTTCATTTTCCCCCCAGCATCTCTAAATTACATCATAGTGCCAGATCTTCCTAGGACTCACTTTGGAAATTCATGTACGCAATAACTTTTTCAGAATGGCAGTGTGTGAGGTTGCCTAAGTGTCCTATGGGTTTCCAATGTCCTACGTTTTCTTGGCTTGTAAAACAGGAATGGGTAACACTGTTTTGAAACTGTGCCTGGGATATTATGTTATTGTAAAACATTAAAACAATGTGATTTTTTTGTCCACAGTAAGTCTGAAGGGGAAAATGCTACCAACAGTAACCAATATGTAGAGGGGGAAAAAAACACATAATTTGGAGGGAGGGTGTTGCAGAGTATTCCAGATGAAGGGTTATATTACCTGGATCCCTTCTATTATTGTATATGAAGCAAAAGAGTACCACATGCACATCAGATAATAACAGGAATGTTGGCAAGTCTTGAGACCCATGTTCCAAGTCTGAATTTTAGGGCTCAGGTCCCAAGTCTGAGTGCAAGTCTTTGGTACTAAGTCCCAAGTCCCAAGCCTTGAGTCCCAGTTTTGAATTGCTTGCCCCTACCTGCCGTCACCACCACCACCACCACGATCATCAGAGCCAGTGAGCCAACTTTGGACAAATGGCTCCGAGTTGCTAAGTTGCTTCTCAAACCCCCGAATCAAGTCCAAATCAAGTTGCCAGTGCAACATAAGTGCCACTCCACAGGGACTCACAAGGCTTGAGCCCCCATCCCTGGACAATAATAACAATACCAATTATACAAATAACAATAATCTTAGAAGTGCAGAACTAAGTGCAGATGTTCCATTTTTATAAGATCTTTCCTTTTTCAAAAACTGTGTCTCCCACAGCTTCCAGCGGTGAACCACACCCTTAAATCTTCCTATTATGAGCAGCTAAAAAAAATAAAATAAAACCAGAGCTGCTTTCCATTTGTCTACAGGATAGCCATGGTATCCTGAGAGCATTATTTTATTAGTTTTCAGCACCAGCTGCATCAGACTTGCATCAGGCGTAAGACAGCATATTTTTTAAACTTATTCAGGAAGGATGACAGGGTAGAGGAATGGGTTGGGTGAACAATGAACATAAAAACCATAAAGAACATGTCCTTGCAAGACCTTGCTTAAGTAATAATTGCAAACAGATCTTAGAAAAGCAGAGTGTTGCAGGCTCCAAGAAAGTCAGTGATGGCAAAAGTAACTTCTTCCAATTACTGGCTTGCTGTTTCCAGATCATTGATCTTAAAGGGATGTGAGGTTAATTAAGCTTTAATTCACTCAAGATAAATTGACAGTTCTTTTGTACAGCTGTAATTGCCTGAACATAAATATTACTAGTAGGTACAGGCAGATGATCATTTTATTTTCTGTATCATTTACTAAACATCGGTTTGCACATTAACATGCACAGATCCCTGTGCAATAATGCCAGATTATTAAAATAATTGTGACTTTGAATGGATGGTCTGTTAGTCGGACCCAAAAGTGAATTTCCATTGTTTCATTTGTACGTAATCAGCAGGAAGCTTGCCTCAGTCTCTTTACAGGAATTGTAGCCTTTTTCCTTCTTAGCAACTGTTTTGCCGGGAACTTGATGTTACAGAGCCATACAGAATAGTTATTACACTTCGCAAAACTGTGGAGAGTTTCCATTCTAATCCTTTTAGCATACAACAAAATACAATGAAAGAGAGAGATTGGCATTGTGTGCAGCAGAGGTAAAAGCATTGTTGGTCCATGATTGGAGGTATAGGGGGACACTGTACCTAAATTTAAGGAGAAGGTGCCTCAGCCACTTGAACCACAACTGACCCTGAGATAAAATGACTGAATAAATGACATTTGAGTTTCAACAGCATGCTGTCCGTAACCTGCACAGTTTCATTAGAAATGCCAGAGCGCTGTGGGGCCGCAAATTCTGCCAGATTTGCATGATCTTTCATAGGCCGTAGCTTATTACATCAGGTACAAGATGCTCCTCCATCCCATGCATGCCTCTGGACTGATATGTAGGGATCAGAGCTCCTATTACATCTAGATATGTTTGCCATAGCAAATATCTGACATTCATGTTAAGAACAGAAAACCACAGATATCAGCAGCCTCACTTCATTTGAGGGGGATAGGTTAATTGGTTAGGATGCCTATATTGCCAGCCACCTACTTATTTTTTAAAGTCTTTGTCCATCTAATTTTTATTTCTCCCTCGTTTTTGTAATTAGAACCTGGAATTACTGCCGTTTGTTTAACAATGAGTCAGTTGAGCCAGCTCTTAGTGCTCTAAAATGTGACCTGTAAGCCCTTGTTCTTCTGCTCAATGGCAGGTAAATAAAGAGAGATTAACAAACCTAGATGGAATAGACCTTTTATATAAAAATGGTTCTTCTTATCTGAGTCCTGAATTCCACAACCTTTCAAAATCAGACACTGAGCAAAGGGAGCAGTAAAAAGAATCAGTATTTTCAGTGATTGCTACAAGAGAAAATTGGATTTGTACAAACCTTAAGCCTTGCATATTGGGCAAATAAAGTACATTTTAAGTCTCTGCCTTAGAATAGAAGAGGCAATTCTGTTGAGACAAGTAGCTTGTTGTATCATAAGCAGTTACTCACATAAATCAGCTGGCTGTTAGATTCTCTAAACCAGAGTTAAATCTTTTTCATAAACGTTAGTATTTGAAAAGAGGTTTTCTGTTTACAAGACAGAGATACAAACCTGGATCTCTATATGCCTCCTGATAAAGTACATGGAAGTTGCAGTGCACAGGGCGAATCAGAAACACCTCTTAAAAGTCAAAAATG
The DNA here is from genome assembly GCF_051106095.1 of Pogona vitticeps. NCBI lineage: Eukaryota > Metazoa > Chordata > Lepidosauria > Squamata > Agamidae > Pogona > Pogona vitticeps. The sequence continues at coordinate 162,959,372 of NC_135785.1, forward strand.
GAACTCCAGCTTCAAGGGAAAGTGGCAACATCTGACACCCCCTTAACTCCCACCCCAAGATTTTTCCACATCCTCTTCCCCCTCCAACATAAGACTGAAGGGGAAAGTTGGTGAAGACTGGAAGGCTTTTAATACTTAGGCCGCAGTCACATTGGCAAAATGTTTCCGAGTTACTCCTCCTTTTTGGGAGTTTAGACAACACATGACCATTACCGATTCTTTTATTTTCCTTCCATGCTATTTCCACATCAAATAGAGCCCACTAGAAAGCTACTACTATATTTGTTCCACGTTCCATCACACAGTACAGTCAACATCTCATTGAATGTGTACTCCAAAACTGTTTCATTTCCTATGCATCTGGCATGTGGTCCCACTTCCTTACCCACTGTCATTCAACTTCCTTAATTTTTTAAATTAATTTTCAAATGGGAATGTTGGGGCTTTGGTATGCTTCTGTTGAATACTGCACTGTGGGTTCTCCTCCATAGAGGTTAACGAAGCATGGAAATAGGAAGAAATGGCCCAGATCAGTATGTGGCCATCAAGGGCTTTTTGCCAACACAGCGATGCACCCACACAATTTTTAAAAAACAAAAAAGGAAAGAGGGGGAAAGAAAGACACAAGAAAAGGAAGGGTTATATCCCACACAAGAGGTGTAGAGGAACATACTGCATCTAATTCATCTTAAAAAAAAAAACCCAGAACAGTTAAAAAACATATATGTCACATGGTCATAATGAACGACTATACAGGAAGCAGAAGATGCAAGAAAAAAGGGGGCATTTCTCATGTGTGGCCACAACCTCAGTATTGATAGCTCTCCTGTTCCTCTGGCAGGATTTAAAACATATCTGAAGGTGGTAAATGTTCTCCCTCCTGTTGCTTGTTGTACATATGAAACGTCAGAGGGTTTTGATCTAGCATTAGGACTCTCGTATAAGACTGCAATCCAATTCCCACTTAACCTAAATTTAAAAACAATTGAATTCAGTAGGGTATACTTCTGAGTAAACACCATTGGGATTAGGCACTTGGGCCCTTTAATAAAAGGCTACATTATGTAAATAGCTGGATAGCTCAGTGATTTAGGTATCTGGTTGGAAGTTTGATTCTTCACTGTGCCTCCTGAGAGAAGAGCATGGCTGTGTAGCCTTGGGCAACTGCGCAGTCCCAGAATGCCCCTATAAGAAGGAAATGGTAAACCAGTTCTGTGTATTTTCCTAAAAATCCAGAAGATCCTGGAAAGGGTCACCGTAAATTGAACTTGACTTGACAGTATGTAATTATTAGCTGGCTGGATAGCTCAGCGACTTAAGTATCTGGCTACCAAGTCAGAGTCTAGGAGTTCAGTTCCCCATTGTGCATCCTAGAAGAGCCAGCCTGTATAGCCTTGGGCAAGCTGCAGAGTCCTAGAATGCCCCCAGAAGAAGACAATTGTAAATTGAGTACTCTCCACCTAGAAAACCCTGAAAAGTGTCACAGTAGCTCAGACCTGGCTTGATGGCACTCAATTATTTACAACTGCGACTGTCCCCAAGCTGCCTCTTTTTCTAACATCAGTTCTAGATGAATATTTTTAAGAGCTCTTGCAAATGCTTTATACCTATATAAATATATGATGATGTTCACATATAACTTTTTCTCATTCCTCTCAAGTTGGGATTAAAACTATAGATTCTCAGAGGCAAGCAAAATGAAGAAGTTGTTACTGTTTAGTCGTTAAGTCATGTCTGACTCTTTGTGACCCTGTGGACCAGAGCACTCCAGGCCCTCTTGTCTTCCACCGCCTCCCAGAGTTGTGTCAAATTCATGTTGGTTGCTTCGACGACACTGTCCAACCATCTCATCCTCTGTCACCCCCTTCTCCTCTTGCCCTCACACTTTCCCAACATCAGGGGCTTTTCCAGGGAATCTTCTCTTCTCATGAGATGGCCAAAGTATTGGAGCCTCAGCTTCAGGATCTGTCCTTCCAGTGAGCACTCAGGGTTGATTTCCTTTAAAATGGATAGGTTTGTTCTTTTTGCAGTCCAGGGGACTCTCAATAATCTCCTCCAACACCACAATCCAAAAGCATCCATTGTTCAGCGGTCACCTTTCTTTATGGTCCAGCTCTCACTTCCATACATTGCTACTGGAAAACCCATAGCTTTGACTATGCGGACTTTTGTCGGCAAGGTAATGTCTCTGCTTTTTTAAGATGTTGTCTAGGTTTGCCATTGCTTTCCTCCCAAAAAGCAGCCATCTTTTAATTTTGTGGCTCCTGTCTCCATCTGCACTGATCATGGAGCCCAAGAAAGTAAAATCTGTCACTGCCTCCATATCTTCCCCTTCAATTTCCCAGGAGGTGATGGGACCAGTGGCCATAATCTTAGTTTTTTTTGATGTTCAGTTTCAGGCCGTTTTTTGCGCTCTCCTCTTTCACCCTCATTATGAGGTTCTTTCATTCCTCCTTACTTTCTGCCATCAGAGTGGTATCATCTGCATATTGAAGGTTGTTGATAATCTTCCAGCAATCTTAATTCCGTTTTGGGATTCCTCCAGTCCTGCCTTTCGCATGATGTATTCTTCATATAAGTTAAAGAAGCAGGGAGACAATATACAGTCTTGTCGTACTCCTTTCTCAATTTTGAATCAATCAGTTGTTCCATATCCAGTTCTAACTGTTGCTTCCTATCCCATATATAGATTTCTCAGGAGATAGATAAGGTGATCATGCACTCCCATTACTTTAAGAACTTGTCATAGTTTGTTGTGGTCGACACAGTCAAAGGCTTTTGTGTAATCAATGAAGCAGAAGTAGATCTTCTGGAACTCTCTGGCTTTCTCCACAATCCAGCACATGTTAGCAATTTGGTCTCTAGTTCCTCTGCCTCTTCAAAATCCAGCTTGTACTTCTGGGAGTTCTCAGTCCACATGAAGGGGTATCCACCCTTAATAATAATATCACTGTACCGTGGTTTTGGCAATAATAAGTTGTTTGAGAAACCATTGTCCTTATGTCTAAGCTTTTTGCCTTGAAAACACAAGAATCCAATATTTGTTTCCCTAAATTAATCCCAGATAAATATTCTATATAAAAGGTCACCTATGATTTCCAGATCAGCATCCTACCAAACCTAAGATTTGCATTGTTTTGGGGCTGATCATTGTGATGTCACAGGAAGCGGCCATTCTGATGTCATAGAGATGGGACAGGCAAGGTTTGAAAGTAGGGCCAGAACAGCTTCAGAGCCAGCTAATAGTAGCCAGCAGGTACAAGGGGAATCCAGGAAAATGAACCCACATTTTACTGGGTAATATGGCAATCTAGAGCCATACATGGAGGCATTTTTTTGACAGAAGGGTCAACAGCAAAAGACATTTCAGCAGCTGTTGTAGTTGCTACTCTTCTTGCTAGGCCTTACTTACTCCACAGTCTTACCAAAGATACACATTATGTGTAACGAGTTTTTTCCCCAGGCCCTAATACTATTGCCATAGCTTGCAGAAAGATCAGAGCCACCAGACTGGGAGTTTTTTCTAAGACCTCCAACTCTGCTGCTAGGGATTTTATATCAAGAAAGCTCAGATGTTGACCCTCTGCCCATCCTTGCCCTGTTCCAAATAACACAACAGAATTAAATACTTGCACCTGTATCTCTCCCCTCATTTCTGGCTTCCTGGTGTGCTGATCTGATCTGATACCAATAGAAACACCTTTATGCTTAGATGGTGAATTTTGGTGCCAGCTGGGAAAGGATGTAAGCAGATGTCCAGGGAACTTGCTTCACAAACAAAACCCAGACTCCCCCCCCCCCCCCGTGTGCACCACTGAGCAGCAGTTTGCACTGATATTTGTTTTCTCCATTTCGAGGTCTCAGGAAATATAGCCATTTGCTGAGAATCCAGCCAGCTGTGAGGGTTCAGCTTTTGGCTCCATGTTTGGCTCAAAGGAATAGGTAGATTTTTGTTGCTTCAAAACAGGTGAAAGATTTATTGGTGCATTTAACAGTAAACAAGTGTCCATAACATGATTTTGAGGCTTTTCTCCTTCTGCCAAGGAGTCCTGAAGGGGTTTCCAATCTTCGAACAGGAACGGATTTCCACAAATAGTGTTCCAGGGTCCCAGAAAATATGAAGGGACCCAGTCTCTTATGGTCTGCCCTGTCGAACCTTCCAACAAGGGCATGGTCTCATCATCCCGATCGCTATTCCACAGGGTTTGTCTCTCAGGGTCTCGATTCTCCCAGGATCCTCCCTGTAACTCTTCCTCCTCATCTCCCTTATTCTCCATTCTAGTCTTTCTCTCCTTTCTCTCTCAACTCTCTCTTTCTGCTCTCTCAGTCTCCTCCTCCACTTTCTCGCCTTGACTTCTCCCCAATAAGAGGGTCTAGATGGAATCTCTCTTCTCCTTCTGTAATTGGCCTCCTCCTTAGGCACTCTTAGTCTCTCCCATAATCATGTCCAGGGATCCTCCATCCACACCCGTTCCCAGCCTAGTGGCAACTGCCCCTCCTTCCTTTTTACCTCCCCTATTTCTGCCTCAGACTCCACCCTCTTTTTCCTCTTGTTTTCCTCCTGAACCTCCTCCATCATTATTTTCTGTATCTCTTCACCGAGTCCCTTTGTTTCTGTCCCTTGCTGAGCTTTCCTCATAGGTTCTGGTGCTGGCTGAGGTCTTGCCTCCTTATCCTCATTGTAGGGGAGGGACGGCTCTCCAGTGAGGGCGGGTATCCCTCTCACCTTCTGTCTCACACCAGCATTGTGAGACCTTAGCATGTCTAATTCGGTGTGCATTTTTCTTTAACATCAAGGACTGTACACAGGGGTTACACGCAGCACATCCATGCAGAAGAGTTTGCTAGTGTTTTGCTCTTCAGGTACAGAGGTGGCAGCAGAGACATTTTCCAGTTTTTAGCCTATTTGTAAATGCAACAAACGTTTTAAAACTGAAGGTAATTTTTTTAAAAAGTACACAATGAAGTTAACACTGCATATAAGCATTTTATTAAAATGTTTGGCCATTTATTTATTTTAAAAAAGAAATCTGTCACAGAATGGTAACTTAACAGGCCTCCCACAGAATCCAGCAAAGGGGAGGCTATATTTCAAAATAAACAAATAAAAGACTTTGTAGCCATTGGTTATTCAGACAGCAGTTCTTGAGGTGAGCGTGACCACCATGAACCGGTTGATTTAGTCCTGTAGGGACAGCCTCATTTATGGACAGGAATGTGTGGGGAATGCAAATTAAATTGATAGCTTTTCTCTCAGTCTGAATCTCCCAGGCTGTCTCCAAACCAGACACAATTTACACTCTGGAATCCTCACACTGACAGATGTCTGTGGATTCACCTGAAAATAACGCACACTTTTCAAAAGCATACAGATTGAAATAAGAACAATTCAAATGAGGGCCAAAGACAAAGTAAACATGTAGGGCCATGTGGAGAAGGCAGTAAATTAAGATATACAGTATTTGTAAGAACGTGCACAAACATGTAAACATTTGAAGAAAAAAATAAACAAAAAACAGGATAGAACTCGTCTGAGAAAAAACAACAACAAAATCAGATGTGAAGCAAACATGGAGGAAGGGGGGAAAAGACAATTATAGGTGAGAACTTCATGTATCCATACATGCCTGTTCAACCAAAAACTAGAGGGGGAAAGGGGGGGGCTGAAAATAATTACGACATGTAAGATAAATTCAGTGTATATATACACATAGTTACTGTACAATAATAATGAGAAATCATTTTTTCTACTTCTGGTATTTCTTACAATTATACTGTAAATTTAAGGCTACAGCTTTCAGTCTGCCATTTTTAAGCTGCCCAGAGATGAGAATCCTCTATTCTGTAGACCAGAGCTCTTTGAATCCCATAGCCATGATATTCTGGGATTTGTAGTCCCCCCCAAAAGAGACAAAACAAACAAACAAAAACCACACAGACCACACAAATATGCCTCATATCTCTGAAGGTGCCATTTACTGTTATTGTCCTGTGGTATCGAAATTAAAGTTGTTTTCAGAGGAATAACTGAAGTAAACCTAACTGTGATGAAGCAGAGATCTGTTAGGATTGGCTGACTTTGAATGTTTCACCTAAAGAAATGATATACGTCTCCACGGAGAAAGAGGTACTTCTAGGGTTAAAAAGATTATTTGTGTCTCAAGCTCTGTTTCAGCAGGTGCCACTTTGTGATTCATCCAGTTAAAGAAAATGTCTGTCATATATCTGTGAATTTTCTTCCAATTCAGTCTTGCTGGACACACCCAGGGAAAGGTGCATCTGTGTAACATTGGTGCATCTGTGTAACGTTGCAAAGCATACTCCCCAGGACTAAGATGGTCATTTCAAAGCTGACAAAGATCAGTTCAAAATATTTCCTTTGGAGCAGCCTGGCACTCAGTTTGCTCCCAAGCTGTTGTGTGGATCTCTACGGCAACCTCTTATTGCAAGTGAGGTATTAATGATTCTTCCTATATCCAATTTACAGCATTTGTGATAGGATGCCTTGTCTCCAACCTTGAGGAGAAACAAATGGTTTCTTAATTTAGCCACTGTGAAATCTGCTGCATAAATTGCATAGCAGGTGGTATTGCAAAAGTCACAAGACCTAACCGTCTGCTTCTGCAGTGCTGAGATTCCCTTTCAGTGCTCAGATACTTAAAAGACATGGGAATGCAGTCCCTGGAGTATAGCTGTGTTTATATCTCTTACATTGGTTATATACATTTTGCCTTTTGAACTAGTCTAGAAAGGGGAAATTAAACACTCAGCATAGGGCTTGAGCAAAGTCTTCTGGATTACTCTACTTCCTCTAAGCACCATTTTAAGATTCCAGTAATGTAAAGGCTTTTGATATCTTTATTTTGGGGGCTGTCATGCCTGTATCACATACATTTTAAGCTAAAGATGAAGAAATCCTGAAGACGAGTTGTTCTGAAGATACAGTAGTATGCTACACAGTGGGCCTTGCATTCATATAACCTTTCCTGCTGTTTTAATTAATCCCCAGAGTCAGTGGGGCACTGAATCCATTCCACGTTTTAGTCTGAACTTTTAAGGGATCCTGAAGAGAACATTCAGTATATAGATTGTGTTACGTCTGGTTCATGCAAACAGTAATTTCATGCCCTATTAATATCAGAGCCACCACTCTCCATTGGCAAAGAGACTCCATCTTGATCATCTCAGAGAGGAACAAAGCATTTACCAGCCCTGCAGCCACAAGGTGTTTGTCTGAAAAGCCACAGCTGCCATGCCCTGTCATCCTTCTTAAATGTTCCATTTTCTAGTATGGGAATAATTATCTCATAAAAGTGGGCTTGCTTTCTCCATCTATCTGAAATAGTCTTCTGGGCACATTTCTTTACCTTCACCACAGCTCTCTTCAAGAAAACATCTCACGATAAATGAATTACACTAATTACACCTCATTGGTATATTGGAATCCTATTTTCAATCACAGCTACAACCTGATTTAAAATGAGAACCTTTTAACATGAGTGATGGAAGGCTTTGTTTATATCATGCCTTCAGCTTTGTATACAACACGACTCCTTCAATCTCTCCTTAAAGATTATCCAGATTTTTAAAATAAGTACACAAAAACCAGACCTCTTCCTTTGTAACCACTGATTTGGCAAAAGAGAAGTTGTCATGTGTATGTTTGTGGCATTTTCAAACTGTTTGTCATCAGGGTATCTAAGCAACCTGGAAGAGCAGTAATTATTTCCCAAAAGCATGTTCAGCCAGTGTAGAACTGATTTCCCCTTTCAGTTGTGAATTTGTGGCAGATGTCCCCGCCAATGTCCTTTTGTGGGAGACCCACATGAATAGGGGAAAATTCGCAGCTCAACAGCATAAGAGTTGTTGTTCCACTAACTAAACCAAATCTCACTGGCCATCCAAAGAAGAAAAATAGTAATTTTGGAAACAGTGGTTGTACTGAAATCAAAAAGAGACAGCTGGGGAAATTCCCCCCACCCCACCCCATCACCCTTGCAGAGGTGAGAAGCGCATGCTAAACTTGTTAGATATTTGCTTTGATGATAGACCATTTTAATAAGTATAAGTTCAGTTTTACCTTCACCCTCCCCCTTTCTTGAACAAGGAAGCAGGCTCACTAAAAAGAAAGAAAAGTAAACATAATGTTCTTTCTTTCTTTTTCAACCAAAGAGGTTGCTTGTAGGTTACTTGTTGACCAGAATATTCAAACTTTCACTTAGCTGTCCCCATCAAACAGAACAAGTATAAAACGTCTGTAACATTCAAAGGAAACACAGTGAAAAGTTACTCTTTTTGGACAGCAGTTCCCAAGCTATCCCAGTTTGCTTGGGCACTGCCTCTGGTAGTGAAGAATTGGTTGTCCTAAAAGTAAATTCCCATTGCTGGTTCAACATCACGTGATCACAACTAAGCAATGTAACATATTCCAGTAATCACCAATGGGGTGACAGAGGGTGGTGCTGAAGGGCGAGGAGCTGGAAGAAAAAGGGGTATGAAGGGAGAGAAAGATTTAGATCTGGTGTGTGTGAGAGAAAGAGCTTTTTTAGAGGCCTGTGTGCCTAAGTAGTCAGTGAGGGAAAGTCTGTGATTGATCAAATAAGAAACAGTGATTTACACCTTGATTAGCTATCTGTGATTTACATATTTTATTTCGTTTACCAATAAACCTGTTTTGTTTTGAAGGAAACCTTTGTCCTTCTTAAATAGTCATTATAATTGGTGGCAGTGAGTGTGAAGTGGCGTGGTGGGCACACTGAGAGGCCTGAGTTGGCAGTGACGTCAGAGTGGCCTGCTACCTTTACATAAAATTGGTATCCTTGCTAAAAAATTATTAATAAAATTGTATTCTATCCTTGTTGCAATGTTCAGTCCCCACTTGCCTGAAGACATCTATTATAGTGCCAGTCCCCAAGCAGTCAGCTGTGGTATCTCTCAATGATTATAGACCAGTAGCTTTAACATCTGTTACTATGAAATGTTTTGAGAGATTGGTGCTGGATTACATTAAGGCTAGTCTTCCACCTTCTTTGGACCCATGGCAATTTGCATACAGGAGAAATAGATCTACTGATGATGCTGTGTCCATTGTACTACATACTGTATTGAGCCACTTAGAACAACAGGGAACTTATGCGAGGCTGTTGTTTGTGGATTATAGCTCTGCTTTTAATACCATTCTACCAAATAGGTTTTTTTAAAAAATGATCAACCTGGGATTACCTCAGGAGATCTGCATGTGGATAAAGGATTTTCTGACAGATAGGCCACAGTCAGTAAGGATGGGATCTCACCATTCTTCTACCCTGGTACTAAGTACAGGAGCTCCCCAGGGCTGTGTGCTAAGTCCCTTCCTCTATTCCCTGTACACACATGATTGCACCCCACTGTATAACACCAATGCAATTATTAAATTTGCGGATGATATGACAGTGGTGGGGCTCATAAATAAGAACAATGAGTCTGCCTATAGAAAGGAAGTACAAAGATTGATACTTTGGTGTAAAGAAAATCATCTCACACTTAACATAAAAAAAACTAAAGAACTCATAATTGATTTTAGGAGGAAGAGAAATGTACATTTACCACTGTACATAAATGGTGAGGAAGTGGAGAGAGTTGGTAGTTTTAAATTTCTGAGTACTTACATCTCAGAGGACCTCTCATGGACTATAAATGCCAACATGCTAATGAAGAAGGCACAGAAGAGGCTGTATTTCCTGAGAATGCTCGGCAAGTTAAATTTATCTCAGCATTTACTTCTGTCATACTATCGTAGCACCATTGAGAGTGTCCTAACCTATGGCATTCTGGCATGGTTTGGGAGTAGCTCTGTAGCGGACAAAAAAGCTCTACAGAGAACCATTAAAATTGCCCAGAATATCATCGGGCTCCAGCTACCAACCCTGGATGACATCTTCACATCCCGCTGTCTAAGGAAGTCACACAGCATCCTGAGAGACTCTTCCCATCCTGCTTATAACTTTTTTGAACTGTTACCATCTGGCAGAAGATATAGAACAATTAAGACTCGGACCACACGTTTTCTCAATAGTTTTTATCCCAGAGCTATAATTGCAATTAATAATGAGCTTAAAGACCACCAGTAGTGAATAATTAGTTGGACTGTGTTACTTGGCCTGCGGTGTAGATGTTTGTATTTTTAGTCGAGGACTTTTAGTGGGTGGGGAGTGTTTGGGGAATTTTATGTGTGTGCATGTGTCTGGTCTCTGGGTGTCTGTGAATTTCGTTGTATGGGTATACTGTGTATATACTTACAATGACAATAAATTATTATTATTATTATTGTTGTTGTTGTTGTTGTTGTTGTTGTTGTTGTTGCTGTTGCTGTTGCTGTTGCTGTTGCTGTTGCTGTTGCTGTTGCTGTTGCTGTTGCTGTTGCTGTTATTATTATTATTAATCACAGAATCATGACCAATTTCTAAGCATAAATTGATGTTCATTTCTTGCACAGCTGAATGCCATGTAGTTCTATTCGGATGTTACTCTGTTAAGTGTTCAGTTAAATAAATGGGAAGTGATTAGGAATGTGCAGAAGAAAGATGAGGGTGGGGGGAAAGCCTCTTTATCAACCACTCAATTACTCTTGAATTTTCCTAAAACCTCTGTGGTCTGCTTATGCAGTAACTCCAAAATTTACTCTACAATACTATTTCTGATAATGTCCAGTTCATTAATACACATGTATTATGTAAGTTATCTTTACTTAGTAACAGGCTATCTCATGACTAGCAGCTAAATGCATTCACTGTACCTCCTAAAATATAGTTATGTGAACCAGTGCTTATATACTGCAGCCATCCAGTGACAGAAATGGATGTGTGTGAATCAACTTCAAGACTCCTGCCTGGCCATCATTCAGCTGGAGGTAACTCAAGGAAAAGTCCCAGTTAGCCTATTCAGAGCCTGGAAATGTTGCTTGTGACTACAGCTCCCAGAATTCCCTATGCTAACTCCTGCCCATGTTGGCCTGGGAATTCTTGGAGCTTTATTTAAAAAATTAACTAGTTAAGGTTTTGCTGTTGCTCCCCCTGCTCCGTGCAAAATACACTTCCCACAGGGCAAGCAACCAGACTCCTCAATGTCATACTAACCCATCCCCTCTTTTGTTGCTGTTGTTGTTTCAGTTTTTCACATGGAGAGCACAGCCGTGAGAGCAGCAACAGAGATGCCTGCAAAGTCCTCAGCACTCCTGCACACTGGCTTTCTTCCACTGCCACTGGCTTATTGTGGGTGGCTTGCAGCACTTTGCAATTCAACCACAGGAGTACCTCCCTTTTGCAAAGCCAGTCAGGGTTGCCCAGTTTCCAATGTCAGATCCATGGTTTATTGGGAAGTTCATCTCACCATAATCAATGGGGCTTACACCCTCCCCATTGCATTAAACCTTGCATTAAGGCTGTAGCCCAGTCACTATGCATGAAAGAAAGCCATAGATGGTTGCCCCACCATAATGATGAGTTGCCAGCCTTTCCTTCCGCCTGTCTTTTCTTTCCACACCTTTTTCTGTGTAGCTGCACTCCTCTGCTGGCTACAGCACTCCAAGACAGCCTATAGCTCCCATTATGTCCTTGTTTTCCTTCTTCCTTCAGAGAAGGATCCTTCCTGTCACCACCATCACCAGCCCCATTGCACTTCTCCCTCCCCCCCCCTTCTGCCTTCTACCATCTCCTGAATGGTGGTGATGCCAGAACTGGTGATGTCATGGCATCCTTCTACACTGATTTGTGCTGCTTGGCCCTGGTGCCAAAATCACAAGCTTCAGCTCTGCTCCCCCATTCAGAAGAATGGCATGGAAGAAGAACACAAATATAAAATAAATCCTAGTTTAAAAAAACAACAACAAGCAAAGCCTGGAGGCAGGGATGACACCAAAAACTCAAATAAGCCAATATCATACTTGGAGGTAAAAGTTTCAGGCTAACGTTCTGATTGTGCTCAAATCCTACCCATTCATTCTTCTTAATCAGCATGACAGATATTGCTGGCATTTGACAGCCGACTTTGCTCATTTTGTAGGACACGAAGGTGAAGGCCAAGTAATTTTAACTGCTTAAAAATAATGATTACAATTAGGCCACAAGCGTACTGCTTGGTAGGACTGTGTGATTAGACCATTATTCATGATCAAAGTTCTTATTTTGAAGTCCAAATAGAGCCAGTGCCCTTTCAGACTTGTCACTTGCCTACGCCTTTGACAATTCTGTGTGTGTGTCTATGTGCGTGTGGGGTGTATTTAGACTTTCCTTTTAAAGTGAGAAATCCTCACTAACATTAAGGTGGCATGGTTTTCTAAGAGTATTTGAGACTCACAGAACTGGCTCCGCCACTGCAATGTGAACTAAAGATGTGACACTCACTGCCTTTTATGCTCTCTGAAAGAAAGAAAAAAAGACCAAACAAAAAAGTCTCTTTTTTCCCATTTGTAGTGAGAGTACTCAGTATAATATTTGCATGGGATCTCACAGGATTTATGGAGTGGGGGGGAGACGGACATTTTTTCCTGATAAGATCTGTAAAATCACTGAGAATTAAATGTTTTTTAAAATATTATTCACAATTCTACTCTGAAGGGGCTAGGGGACTAATTAACATGGTTTGTCCCAGGGGAGTGTTGAATCGAAACATTATCCTTATGTCTCTTGGGGAATTTCCTGTTGCCTCAGTGGAGTGGAGACAGGCTGGCTCCTTAGTTTGCTTGCTATGGAGTAGGTGGCAAAGAAATGAGTATGATGGAGAAGAGACGAATGATGGTAGAAAAGTCAGAGTGGGTCCTTCAGAACTACAGCCTCCTTTCGTGAAGGCAGTAGGCGTAGGTTTACCAGGTGCTGGCTCCTTCTTGCCACCACCCCAACACTCAGCAAAGTCTCTGCACAGTTGAAGCTACTGTGCCAGCTGCAGTCATTCCTTGAGAAGTTTGTTCCAACCATGGTGACACCTACCTCATTCCATTCCATTTGAATTACTACCATGTGCTTTATGTGGGGCTCCTTCAGAAAGTGTTCAGAAACTACAGGGATCCAAGAGACCCCAGCTAGACTCCTGACCGGAGCTGAATGAGGGGGGAATAGAAGGTTCATGTTACAGCAGCTACACCAGTTACCAGTCCAACCAAAGTGCTCGTTTTGACCTGCAAGTCTCTTAACAACTTGGGTCCAGGCTATCTAAAGGACCTTATCTCACCGTGTGAACCTCCTCAGTTTTTAAGATCTTAAGGAGGGGCCTTTTTGCTGGTGGCTTCTAAACTCTGGAACTCTCTTCCACAGGAGACCAGGCTGTTCTTCTTCTTGCTGTCCTTCTGTTGTCAGATAAACATCTTTTTTTAAAAAAAATGTAGGCTAGAAGTAAGCAACTGTGTGCCAAGAAACAGATTTTAGTGGGGAAGCGTATATTTTCTTTTTTAAAAGAAAATCTTTAAAAAATATGTTTTTAATTGTTTTTATTCATTTATTTTAATTTTTAATATGGCAAATTATTTTTCTTTGCTTATTTTTTTTAATGTTTGGAGGGCAGCACTTTGCCCATTTTGCATTCTAGGATACACACACACAATTGTCAAGTTATGTGTGGACAGTTTTGAAATATATTCAATATTTGGGGTTCATTTCTCATGGCATACATGGCAAATCCAGAAATTTCAGATTCTGTACCACAGATTCCATCCAAATCGGTGTTCAGTTCTGGAGAGCATTGAATTGTGATTTGTTTTGTTTTTAAAGAAACCTTGATGTGAGAAATTGCTCAGAATCCACGTAAAGCACTCTAGTCCTGAAAAAAGAGACTTGAATGTAATGAAGAATGTTTTATATCATTACCATTGCATGGTTTCTTGTAGGAAATTGGCCTTTACTTGCATCACTAATGCATATGGATTAAAAACATAGCCACCCCTGTAAAACAGTGTCTTGATTCACCTGTACAACTACCACAGAGGCTAATCCTGCAAACTCCTAAATCCATAAAACAGCTTGGAAGGAATACTAGGATTTAACTGCTTATGTTTACCTGAACCACCTCTTGAACATTGTAGAAAAAAAGCTGTAAATTAGTTTTGTTACACGGTGATGTTAAAATCAATAGGGGAATTTCTGAAGCCTTAATTTCAGTATATATATTCCAGCATTGCTCTATACCACTCCTGCCATTGTACTCACAGCGGAGGTTTGGATTTTCTGAACAAACCAAGCACATAAAATCGTACATAAAGCACAGATTCCTTTAACTTTCAATCGTCCTTCCATTCATTACGTGCCAAAGTTCTATTATTAGCATCATCTGCAGCATTGTAAACTTTTGTGTTCATTGTCATTATGCTTATATTTGATTTTTTTGAGGATGAGGATGATGTCAGACTTAGGGCAACCCTTTTCAGGATTTTCCAGATAAAGAATACTCAGAAGTGGTTTACCATTCTCTGTTCTTCAGGGGTGCCCTGGGACTGTGCAGCTTGCCCAAGGCCACACAGGCTGGCTTCACTTGTAGGAGGCATGGTGGGGAACAGAACTCCCAACCTCTGGCTCCACAGCCAGATATACCTAAACCACTGAGCTACCCAGCCAGTTTAAAAAGTATTAAGTTACATTATAAGCTCTCTTGTAAAATGGGCACACAGTATTGAAGCCACCCCAAAAGGAGGTCACCTCAAGCTGGCAATGATGGTTTATGGACATAGCACTCCAGAGGGACGTGGTGGCGCTGTGGGCTAAACCGCAGAAGCCTGTGCTGCAGGGTCAGAAGACCAAGCAGTCGTAAGATCGAATCCACGCGACAGAGTGAGCACCCGTTGCTTGTCCCAGCTCCCGCCAACCTAGCGGTTCGAAAGCATGCAAATGCGAGTAGATAAATAGGTACCATCTCGGTGGGAAGGTAAACAGCGTTCCGTGTCTAAATCACACTGGCCATGTGACCACGGAAAGATTGTCTTCGGACAAACGCTGGCTCTATGGCTTGAAGAGCGGGATGAGCGCCGCCCCCTAGAGTCGGACACGACTGGACAAAAATTGTCAAGGGGAACATTTACCTTTTTTACTCCAGAGGAGGTACGGAACAAATAGAAAGAATTTTCTAACAACAACTTTAAAGTGTTCATTTTGGGAGACAATCTGGAGCAAAGGTCTGCTCAGTTTACATGACACTTGTAACTTTTTTGTGGGTGTGAGTGCACGTTTTTAGTTACTTTTACAGTTCCATGGGTGTGGCTTCACTCAAAGGTAAAGGAAATACATTGTTGGGGTTCAAGTACATGTGGTACCTTTTTCTCTAAAGCAATGCCGAAGCAGACATGGAGGTGAGAGTGTTGGGTACCAGAGATGACTAGCTTATAACTTGTAGATAGTTTTAAGCACTGAAGAGTAATTTCAAGTGTCTGAAAAAATAAGCTACAATTCACAAAAATGGATGAGAAATAAAATAGCTTAATCTTGAAAGTGGCACAAGACTCCTGACATTTCAAAAGTGATGTTCCAAGTTCTGGTTGAAAATAGAGGACTTAACATAAATGGTTTTTTGTTTTTTTGGAGTTGGTAAAGCAATTGAAATGAAGCTTTCAAGGAAAAGAAGGATGGAATCAAAAGTATTTTGTCAGTATTTTGTTCAAAATACAATATGGAATTGTCTTGTTGGATTGTGGGAAGCTGGAAAAGGCTGAGTCACTCAGCTTGGCACTTAGCCAAGGCAAAATCATGTGCTACCTCCACACATGTGCAGAGTTCAATTTGCTGCATCATATTTGCATCATACAACTGTATTTAAGCAGGTTGCTGAATAGACTTATTTGCTGGGTTGATGTATGGTGGAGCAGCTCATCACTTTGGCAGAAGGAATCGTGAATTTGCCAGTTCTGAGGTGCTACGTATGTGTATTTTGTAAATACACTCTTGGTGAAGGGACCATCCCCTGCATCCTGTGTCTTTGTTTTTTGCTCTCAGTTTGGAGATAGATGAAGAAATCTCAAACAGCATAACAACATGCTGCGCAACTCGCAGCAGGTTTGGGGGGGGGGAATTTACTGATGAGGAAGTGCCACTCAGGTGATATAACATGGGTGTACTTTAAATGAATGTACAAAAACATCAATGACACCATAGTTTTTCTCATAACATAATAATTTGAATTCACCCAGCACACTCAACGAGAGCTGTTTAGGAGATTCTCTGTTTAGTTTCAAGGTGATCACATGGGGAAAGATAACACAATTTGGATTGCTCGTGATGTGGTCTGGTGCAGTAATATCACAACATTCAAGGAAAAGCACCCCAGCCTGACCCTGATCTATGCCCAAACTGGAGCTTTTTGGTCCAGCTGTAAGGCTACTACATTGGAGGGCTGGACTGAGGTATTCCCCAGCTGACAGGAGGAGGATTGTTTTCCATTAAAATAACATCTGGTGAGATCAGGTGCATTCCTTTACAGCCAACTGATCACACCTTCCGTTGCAGTTTTCAATGATTCATTTATGCTGCATCCTTCTCATGCTTCCTGTAGCTCCTCGTCATCGTTGTTTAGTCATTTAGTAGTGTCTGACTCTTCGTGACCCCATGGACCAGAGCACGCCAGGCCCTCCTGTCTTCCACTGCCTCCCGGAGTTGTGTCAAGTTCATTCTGGTAGCTTCGATGACATTGTCCAACCATCTCATCCTCTGTCGTCCCCTTCTCCTCTTGCTGTCACACTTCTGTCAGCTGGGGAATACCTCAGTCCAGCATTGTGCAGAGGTGAGAATGCTGCTTGTCCCATCAGATTCCATCTTTTTCAGATTGAAATCACTGTCACTACAAATATGCAAGCCAAAATTAATTCTCCCTTCAGAAAGAAAAAGGCAGCATTAAAATGCTATAAATAATAAAAATTTTAAAAGTGCTTGTGCAGAAAAAGACATGACGCATTTTTAAAAATTAAAAGCAAAACAGTATGTTTCCAGTATCAGAAATGGTAAGGGCATTGGTGAAGCTGGTCATGACAAACAGAAGGCATAAGTTTTAAAATGGCCATCCAAGACGTAAACTGAGGCAATTCGGAGCTTATTTATCCATGAGACCTTTCATCTCAACTTTTTATTTTAAAACATGACAAAGATAACCTATAGTATTTCAGAAGGCAGTAACAACCATAATTTAGTAGGCACACAATAACGAAGTAACAAATTAGGAAGCCAGTCAGCACAGGTCAGTCAAAAACAAAGCACTTGAGGCTATTTAAAATAAAAAAAAATCATTATTTGGCAGCAAATTTATTTATTTATTTGATTTATATACCGCCCATCTGGCAGCCAAGGGAACTCTGGGAAAATAAGACAGGCTTTATCTGACACCTAAAAATTGCCAAAGTTGGTAAGAGATGAAGAGATTTGTTGCTACGAAGAAAGCTTTATCTCTAGTAACCATCTAATCATCTTTACTCAGAAGGTGAGTGAAACAAGAGTAAGAACTCTATCTTTATATTCAAACCATGTTTATAGCAGACAGTCTTTCAGATACCTTGATAAAGAAACAATTGTGAGCCATGCTATGGCCTGCCTAGTAAGTCAACATGGCAATACAGAATGTTATATGTAATAGCCCCAGATCATAGGCCAGTAAGAATATTTCCAGTGGCTGACTTATTTGAGAGGACATACAACCCTCATGCGCATTGTGCTTACTCTTCCCAGCCATGGTGACATATGGCCACCAAGGTACTGTTGAACTGTAGCTGTCACCAGCCCCTGGCTAATGCCAGCCAGTTGGATGAGAGTTGCAGTCCAAGACCATTTCGAGAGTCACATGTTCACCATACATCCGGATAAGCATGTTCTGAATTTTGTCGTCTGTGTTTTTAAGTTAAACATGGAAGTACCTCTCAACAAGGAATGTGGTAGGAGTTCTCTCAAGGAGTTCCTCTATGTTAATTTTTAATTTTAATGAGACTGGTGCTGTTTTTGGAAGTTATCCTCTTCTACGACCAAACGCCTGGCACACATATCTTATCTTATATGTGTTGTGTGTGGAACCAGTTAACTATCCTAAATGATCCAGGCTGATTCATTTCAAGACCGATCACTAGTCTGTTAAATTATACTTTAACTATGTTGTTTGTGTTTGTTATAAACCACCCAGAGTGCCCTTCAGCCAAATGGGTGGTATAAAAATGAAATAATAAATAAATAAATAGTCTCCCACAAAAGGAATCATTTTATGCTCGATAATCTGATGCAGATATTCTTGGTGAAAATGCCTGTGTCAAAACGTTTATTTTCCAGAGGAGAAATGTACCTAAAAGAGGAGAAGGATTTTCAATTCAAATTATATTTAGTGTACAACTCCAGAATATCTAAATAAATAATTTTCAGTAATTATCAGTTGTATTCTGTAAATTACTGGGCAAAGATAATACAGATTAATTCAGGCATTGTGCGGTCTCTGACTGCCTCTGTTTTGTTTTGTCTTCTGCAAGATAAAAGAAACATTTCTGAATGCTTATATTGATACTTCTTTTTGTCGCTTCTTTCCCATCATATTTTGGGAACTTTTAATATGAATCTAAAACTAAGTATATCTTACCTATGATTTGTCACTTTTGCAGGTTGCTAATGAGGAGCTTTTATATATCCCTTCTCTCTTTGTGCAGATGTAAAATTCCTTCAGTCCTCCAGCTGTCCTCAATTTACCAGGAAGAATTCCAGTATTCTTGTATTGTTTCCAAGTACTGTAAATAACTGGTTTGAAAATCACCGTTAACTTTTCTTGTATGCTGCCTTTTCGCAGCAGACTATGCTCAATCCAGGTCACAACAGCCCCGTTCAGACATTGCATGCATTCTGCTAATGACCAGTGAAACAGGATGTTTGCGTTGTCTGTTTCATATGCAAGGGATCCTGTTCAGATGAATTTCTAAAGACATTTTGTGTCTTGTGTGTATAAATGTAAATTCATTTACATGAACATCAAGACAACAATGCAATGTATAGCCTGCCATCTCACACTCTGCAGATGGTAAGGTTCATTATGTATTCTTGATCACATGTTAACAGCTAGTGTGGGGCAGTGGTTAGAATACTACTGGAATGGAACTTGGGATCCCCAGATTCAAATCCTTCCTGAGCCAAGACATTTACGGTGTTACCTTGGGCGAGTCTTTCTATCGCTCTCAGCATTGCCTTCCCTAAAAGGGTTGTTAGGAGGATAAAATGAAAAGGAGAGACATATATACCACTTTGAGCTGGTTGGAGAAAAGTCACAATATAAATGGAAGAAGTCAATAAATGAATGAGTAATTTATGCCCGTTCCCCAAAAAATAAAAGAACAAATACTAGAGGTTAATAATTATACTCTTGTTATGTGCCATCAAATCGGAACTGACTTATAGAGACCTTAATAGGGTTTTCAAAGAGAATGAAACCCAGGCCTCCTGAGTTCTAGTCCATTACTCCACCCACTAAACCACACTGGGAACCCTAATAGTAATAAACTGAATGTATATAATGTCTGATCATTCCCCAATGCTGCATACCGATTTATGATTTCCTATGGTTCCTGCCCCAGTTCATTATACCAGAAAGCAGAGGAAATGGAAAATCCCATGTACCCCAGCAGGTAATGACACTCTGAAAAGGACATTAAGCCCAAAGTGTGATAACTATATAGTCCCTCCATGGAGCTGATGCTCTGAAAAGAGCATTAGGCTCTGGAAAGAGCATTAGGCTCTGGAAAGAGCATTAGGCCTTAAATGTTATAGCTATATAGCCTCTCCATGGAGCACTCCTTGCAACCAGATTCCGTCCCAACAATTGGATTGGGAAGGGGACAAGGATGGCCTGGGGCACTTTGGCTGAGGGGAGAGGCAGGACAGTGCCAGGGGGAATATTTATTGATTGATTGATTGATTGATTGATTGATTGATTGATTGATTGATTGATTGATTGATTGATTGATTTGATTTTTACCCCACCCCTCTAGACAGTGTCTACTTGGGGAGGCTTACAATGGTTAAAACACATTAAAACAACATATCAATAACATATATAGTGCAATAATTATAATTAATATTATCCAAGATGGCAAAACTCAAAAAACAGAAGAAAGGAAAGAAAAGATCACTTAGTTGACTGGGGGTAAGGCCTGTTTGAATAACCAGGTTTTTAGTTGGCTTTTGAAAACACCCAGCGAGGTGAATACAGTGGTGCCTCGACTTATGGAATTAATCCGTATTGGAACAGTGGCCGCAACTTGAAATTTTCATAAGTCAAAGTGCCATTTCCCATTGGAATGCATTGAAAACCAATTAATCTGTTCCAGGCGAAGAAAAAATACCAGATAGATAGATAGATAGATAGATAGATAGATAGATAGATAGATAGATAGATAGATAGATAGATAGATAGATAGATAGATAGATAGATAGATAGATAGATAGATAGATAGATAGATAAGATAAGATAAGATAAGATAAGATAAGATAAGATAAGATAAGATAAGATAAGATAAGATAAGATAAGATAAGAAGATAAGATAAACAGAGCAAGTCCCATGTTGGGACTACAAAACAAAAAAACAAAAACAAAAAACAAACAATTCCAAAAATAAACATTGGAGCAAGTCCACACTGGGACTGGAAAAACCCCCACCAAAAAACAAAACAACACAGAAACATAACCCCCTCAGCCCAAACCTACCCTCCAAAATCCACCCAGAACAACTTTTTTAAAAGGAAAAAGGAGCACCTTACCCATCCAAAGCCTCCAAAGCCTCCCAGGCTTCCACTGCTGCTGTGACTGCCACCGCTGGGAGGCTTGAGCCTGGCTGGGGTGCTTCGGCCGCTCGCCTCCTGGCTCACCTCCCGCTTGCTCTGCACCACCCTCCGTGGGCCGATGGTGGGAAATTCAAATGGTGGGGGGTTGCAAGGAGTGAGTGTGAGGCAAGCCAGGAGGCAAGTGGCAGAAGAAACCCAGCCAACTCAAGCCTCTCGGCACTGGGCGATCACTGCCTCCGCCGCGGCCGGGGTGGGCGGACAAAGAAACCCGACCAGCTCAAGCCTCCCGGCACTGGGTCACCGCTGCCTCCATGGTTGCAGTGGCGAAGAAGCTAGGGAGGCTGAGCCTCCCTTTTCCTAACCGTTGGGGTGAAGAAGCAGTCTCTTCGCCACCAATGGTTAGTAAATTTAAAATTCCCGCCCTTTTCCCCTGCCTTTTTCCTTTTGTAAGTGGAAATTCCAACTGCAAATCAAAGCAAAATTTTGTGGCCGGAGCTTTTTCTAAGTCAAAATTGTCATAGGTAGGGACGTCTGTAAGTTGAGGCACCACTGTATGTCTGCAATTGGCACGATGTCGCCACCATCAGATGCATGCACCGCAAAAAGTCTGGTGAGTGGACCAGGCTGTTTCTGGGGAGTAGGAATAGACCACTGTGGCACCTGTGATGCCAAGCTTCATATTTGTATCCCTCAGGATACGTATACAAAGCTCCCGTGTCCACTTATTAGTCAACCCTTAATCTAAGTCCCACTTAAGTGGTTGGGACTAACATTGGATTTTTGCCCAAATTTGGGGTATTTGCCATGTGTTTATTATGTTGAAATCCAGTGTTCCATTTAGATAGACTCAGACCTCACCAGTATCAGTTAGAGCTCAGAAAAGTGTATTTCTGAACTGTGACACCCAGCATTTGACAGCCTGCGTAGCCATGAGTTACGCTGAGGGATTCTGAGAATTCCACTCCTGCTAAAATAACTTTTCCCAGTTCTGGTTCCTGTGGAATGTAATATCAAATGAGCTGAGGCTGCAACAGACATAAAACAGCTTCCCCCCCCCCTTTCTTTTTGATGAGGAACAAGGAGAAATGAAGTCTGAATGCCAGGAAACAAGTCTCTGGTGCTGCCATAGCTTAATCACAAACATGATTTACTAGGAAACTACCATGAAAGGACTGGTAGAATGATATGAAGGCATGGCTGTTGCTTTCAGGGACTGATAGAATACAGGACACCATGGCAAATGAGATAAAGTACTACTTCAATTAGGAGGCTTTAGACAAAGGGAAACGCCTCCACATCCTGAAGCTTCCTTGGTCTTTTCTTTGTCATTGCTCTTCCTCATAAAAACTTGTTAGTTGAAGTATTCTTCCTGGACAGCTTATCATTTCCTGAATTCAGCATATAATGTATATAATGTCTGATCATTCCCCAATGCTGCATACAATGCTGTATGATTTCCTATGGTTCCTGCTCCAGTTCATTATATCAGAATGCATAGGAAATGGAAAATCCCATGTACCCCAGCAGGTAATGACACCCTGAAAAGGACATTAAGCCTAAAGCATGATAACTATATAGTCTCTCCATGGAGAGGCTATATAGATCACAAGCAAGACACTTGCTTTATATCACAAGCATACTTTATTAATAAAGCCAAACCAGTAGTTAAAGAAAATGCCTGCTATGTTCATGCAGGAACATGTGGCAGTACATTGACCCACCCACCTGCGGTTGCACTTGGGAAAATGGCAGCTGATTCACCCTGCTGCATGTTCACTCTTTCTTTTCCCTACATTCACAACTGTGCGAAGACATTGCACCGAGACGGCTGCTTCTTCAGAAAGTTCCACATCTAAGGCTATGCCCATCCCAGTTCAATTGGGTTGCCACTGATATTTTTGATTCTTCCTCTCTAGCGTCCTTTTTCATGCAAATGGGA
Organism: Pogona vitticeps; assembly: GCF_051106095.1. Taxonomy (NCBI): domain Eukaryota; kingdom Metazoa; phylum Chordata; class Lepidosauria; order Squamata; family Agamidae; genus Pogona; species Pogona vitticeps. Next base: position 162,982,055 of record NC_135785.1, read on the forward strand.
CAGCTGTCAAAAGCTTATCCTCTTCATGCATTCTGTCTAGTGTATCGTAAGATGTGTGTTGGGTGGGGGAAAGGTGGACATTAATGGTTAATACAAACATATAACCCTCATTCAGGCATTATAATAACTTTTAAATAACCCTAACTGAGTCCCTGTATGCTGGTTTTCAGCTGAGCAAGCTTCTTTGAACATTTAATATTTAATCATTCAATGTATTTTAATTACTGTTATAGCTGATCGTTTTAAATGTATAATTTACTGCGTTGTGGTGGGGTTTTTTTTAATACCATGAGTTGCTTTGAGTCTCCTCATTGGAAGAAAGGTGGCCTATAAACATGGCATTTTCATACCCTCACCCTCCTTAGAGAGTGAGAAGGGGAGAGTCATGTTGAAACCAAACAAAGCGAAATGGAACAATCTAACACCAACATGTGATTGATTAGATTCCGGTTACTGGGGCTGTAGGAGCGATTTAATCAAGCCCCACCATTCCAAACCATTTCACAGTGACCCAGACTAGATCACTTCCTGTCGCTACTATAGCTGTACACTTTTCTGAGCCTTAAAGAGGTTTCTCTGAGCTTTAAAGATGTTAGAATTAGAGATGAGGATGTTCATTTTTGTAAACAAATATCCCCATCCCAGCAGGACCTAATGAGTGTCCGGCCCCTAGGACTGGCCAATCCATTCATGCATCCCAGCACCTTGAAGGTCTTGCCAGACGCTCTGCTGTCTAACTGCTTGGTGGTCACTCAAGTGACCAGCTGAGCAGGGAGACAGCAGAGTTCCTGGCACCATTGGTGGGAAGAGTGGGACCTTCATGGTGCCAGGATGCATGAGTAGTCAATCCAGTCCCAGGGCCTGGACCCTCATTAGGTCCAGTTGGGACAGGGATATTCACATTCATTTATGAATATCCCCATCTCTAGTTAGAATATAAAAGCAATTAGCCATACAATTATATAAAAAGTCTTTTTAGAAGTATGTACTGTACCTCTGAGCTCACTGGAAGTTACACCTAAACCATGTCATAAATAACAATGTTATATGTAATATATTATTGTTTGGGCTAACAAGAAAGCAAGTTTATTTTTGAAAGCAAAGGACTATGTCCCTACTTTTTACATAACAAACAATACTTACTGTTTTTATTAGTTGCATAGTGAAGGCTAAAACTGCATTCCATGTCATTTTGAGGGTTTCTCCTCTCACTCTCCCAAATTTCAGGTCATTTTCTTAGTGTTTTAGATGGATTTTAAAAATGTAATTAAGAAATTGCAGAAAGCAAAACTAAATTCATTACTTAATGGCTTCCACTTGTTTGAAACTGTAACAAGCAAAGATAATGGGTTACGTTTAAAATCATTGTGAGTAAAGGTACTAATGACACCCTTTAAAAAGCAGCCTTGCACCTCTTGCTCCTAAGTAAGTGTGTACAGGATGGTGATCCAAAGAAACCAACCAAAGTGCTGTGCAAAATATGAGGTAAATGGAAAATATTCTTTAACCTTTTATGAGGCATAGAATAGAGAGAGAAATTCTTGATGATTCTTGTAGTCCGTAGGCAAGGAGGTGTTTAGATCTATGCATAGGAATGATAGACACTTTCCTAGATGGAAAATTAGCATAAGATAGTTAAACATTCTATGGGGGAATGGGATTTCTTAATGTAATTGTGCCTCCTCATCAGTGTGCCATAAAGAAAGCGAGAGAGTGAGGTGCCCTGTAATAATTTACAGCCTAACACCAGGCAGAGTGTTAAAATGATCCACTGCATCTTCAAGCTGTGAAGCTGTGTAAAATGATGGGCTGTATATTTTCAGCTAAGCGAATCTCAGGCAAATCATAGTGGCTTCAGCAGTTGAAAAATAGTAATAATATCAGGTAAGTGGTGTCCCTGTTGAGCAGAGGATCTTTCTGATTCTCCTTTGTGAGTGTAAGAGATGACTAAAATAGACATGTGCTCCACTTAAGCAAGGATACTGAAGGGCCAATGAAACAGTTAATAAGTATCAGGGAGTAGCTTGAACCAAATATAGAAATTGTACTTTCTAGAAACTTCCCTTGATAGAAAACCCAAGTTCCCACATAGACACTCTAATTAAAAATAAATAAAACACTAGGGAAAACATGCTTGTTCACAAGGTTAAAGCCAAGTGAGCCAATTTGTTCAGCACTCGGGAATACAAGGGATGGGTGGATAAATAAATAAATACAAATAATATTTATTTAGTAATTTAATTTTCAGACCTGTTTTAAGACAGTGGTGAGAGGTCTGTTGCAGAAAAATCATCATTTCAGAAACCTTTCTGGCTGGCATGAGGAAGATAGGGGAATAGCCATTCTGTTTCCCCACCCTTCCTTTCCAATTGTTGCCTCCAGTGAAAGGGAATTTTCTATGTTGGCTGTCAGGATGGTCTAGGAGGTTATGGCCCCAGCTTTCTTTGGAACAAGTTGGAAGAATACAAGGATCCCCGGCCACCTGTGGGATTTCCCAAGACCATCTGTTAACATGGTGGCTGACCAGTCTATGGGAAGCAAGCCAGCAGGACACAACTGCCAGCTGCAGCCTCCGTCTTGTGTCCTGCAGCAGTGAACGTATTGGCAGAGACATTCTATGCTGTGCTGCCTGCCGAACTGTTAGGATTACTTGATATCTTGCTTATGGGCTGAGTTAAGTGGCCAAGTTCTGAGCCTGTGGCTATTTGACGATCTCTCTGCTTATTCTCCTGCCCTCGACTCATATCGTAGCCACTTTTCGTGCTGATGTTCTGTTCCACCAGGAACACTTTCTAGATGTGCTTGGTCTCCATCTATAGAATGGAACTGAGTATTTTGAAAAGTGCGTAGATTTCTCAGTGTCAGGTAGCACAAATTTCCTTAAGAGTTATGCACAGATGCAACTTTTTGGTAAATCTAACATTCTAATTACCTGTAATGGCTGATCTTTTTGTCAAGAAGTATGAGCAAATTACATTTCAATAATAATATAATGAACTGAAACATTGCTGTTTAGGTTATGTGTGAAATTAAACACATCTCAGGGCATTTAAAATCACTTTTAGAGACACTGCAAGTGGAAATGTCCAGGTTTTATGTCTAGTCTTTGCTGGAGTTTCTTTGTAACCTCTCATGCTACCTGTCATTTGAGTGACTGGGAGGGGCTTTTCTGGGTAGGGGTGACTGTCAATTTCTCCAGCGCTAACCAATAATTCCTTCCCACCTCTGAATTCAATGAAAACCCTGCCTCTCTGTTGAGTGTCCCTTTCCCTTTCTTTAGAATGTTGGAAGTCAGACACATTTGCAGATGAAGCCCTACTGATGTCCTTTTCCACTACTTCATAATTAACTGTACTTATAGGAGAGTAAGGCTGTGAATTTAGAGGTCAGTATTTGGAATATATTCTGATTGGTCCAATTCCAGCCTCCGGTTGCTTTGCATTGGAAGCCTGAAATGGCTGTTAACTTTTTGCCTTTGCACTGATGCATGTGAAATATGGAGACCATAAACAGGAGATGGCAAGAATAAACACTGACATCCTGGGCGTCAGTGAACTAAAATAGATGGGAAGGGGTGAATTCAATTCAGACGATTATCATATCTACTATTGTGGGCAAGAATCCTGTAGAAGAAATGGAGTAGCCCTAATAGTCCACAAAAGAGTGGGAAAAGCGAATCCAAGGCAGACCTTTCAACATCACAGTAACCCGAGTTTATGCACCAACCACCAATGCTGAAGAGGCTGAAATTGACAAATTCTTTGAAGACTTACAACACCTTCTAGAACTGACACCAAAGAAAGATGTTCTTCTCATTCTTGGGGATTGGAATGCTAAAGTAGGGAGTCAAGAGATAAAAGGAACAACAGGTAAGTTTGGCCTTGGAGTCCAAAACAAAGCAGGGCAAAGGCTAATAGAGTTTTGTCAAGAAAACAAGCTGGTCATCTCAAACACTCTTTTCCAACAACACAAGAGGCGACTCTACACATGGAAATCGCCAGATGGGCAAAATGGTCTGAAGCTCAACATCAAAAAACAAACAAACAAACAAAAAACCTAAGATCATGGCCACTGATCCCATCACCTCCTGGCAAATAGAAGGGGAAGATATGGAGGCAGTGACAGATTTTACTCTCTTGCACTCCATGATCACGACAGATGGTGACAGCAGCCACAAAATTAAAAGATGCCTGCTTCTTGGGTGGAAAGCGATGACAAACCTAGACAGCATCTTAAAAAGCAGAGACATCCCTTTGCTGACAAAGGTCCACATAGTCAGAGCTATGGTTTTTCCAGTACCAATGTATGGAAGTGAGAGCTGGACCATAAAGAAGGCTGACCACCAAAGAATTGATACTTTTGAATTGTGATGCTGGAGGAGATTCTTGAGAGTCCCCTGGACTGCAAGGAGAACAAACTTATCCATTCAAATCAACCCTGAGTGCTCACTGGAAGGAAAGATCCTGAAGCTGAAGCTCCAATACTTTGGCCATCTCATGAGAAGAGAAGACTCCCTGGAGAAGCCCCTGATGTTGGGAAAGTGTGAAGGCAAGAGGAGAAGGGGACGACATAGGATGAGATGGTTGGATGGTGTCACCGAAGCTACCAATATGAATTTGACCAAACCCCGGGAGACAGTGGAAGAAAGGAGGGCCTGGCATGCTCTGGTGTATAGGGCCAAGAAGAGTCGGACACGACTTAACAACTGAACAACAACAACAAACAGGGGAGTACACCTGCTGGATTTCAGATAGCTCCTTTCAGGGGCCTGTGTTTTAAATTTTCTTATTTTGTTTTTTGGGGGGTTCTCCCAAGGTGGTAAGGAAGGAGGAAGGGAAGGCTGAAGTGATTTGTGACCCATCCAGCTTGATCTGTGCTCCCTTTTTAAAAAAATCAATTTGTAAATTACCTTTTCTTTTGCTCCAGAACCAAATCTTGAATTCGCCGTTATACAAATCAGTACAAATCTGGCTGATTTGGGTAATAATTCAGATTTTTTCTGTATCTGCTTCATGCCCCTTCATTGTTTCTGGCAGGAAAATCCGATTCTTCAGATAAATTTCACACACACACACACACACACACACACACACAAACACAAACACACACACAGAGAGAGAGAGACAGACAGACAGAGAGAGAGAGAGAGAGAGACAAAGCCATCAGTGAGGTGCTTAATGAAACAACAGTACTATATAGGAGAAATCTCTGTTAGAATGACACATTGGACTCAATTGCAGAGCACATTTCAACACCTCTTGCTTTAAAATATTAAGAAGAACTCATAAAAAGAAACTAAGAAGGGCAAAGTGAAAATATAAGTCAGCTTGGCAAATTAACAATGAACAAACAACAAACAAGAATATGGCTGTGCCACCAATCTATACTAATTAGGAGGCAATCCTTAGAACCTTTTGATCAGATGTCTATTTAAAAACTGTGATAACGTGTAATGATTTTTAAAATTTAAGTTTATAGGTAATCAAGAAAGTTCATACACACACACACACACACACACACACAAACAGCTGACTTCCATCCAACTCTTCTAGTTACTGTATTTTTAAAAAAGCTATATTTTAATTATATCCTTTGAGTATAGGAGAAGTAGACTGAAAGGCTGCTAAATAAACTATAGGAAGCTTTGAAGTAAAACAGTAAGTGGCTGATGTGAGAATTAAAGCTAATATGTTCTGTAAGTTCACACATATTTAATATTCTAGTTCAAGGCATCCATTGGTGGTAAGATTCTTCCAGTACTGTGATATAATTAATTGGTTTTAATTTCAGGCATTTCAAAAGCAAACAAGTCTTTCATTCCATGTTAATGAGAAGTCTTCACAGGAGCGAGGCATTTTGTTTGCATATAGCTATGGAAATTATCATTAAAGATCCAGGGTACTGATTACTTTTACATCTGTTGAAAAATAAAGGGTCATGTCTTGACCTTCTCTCACACCATCTCAACCCCACCGACACCCACCTTCTTAATAATTTTTAAATAGCACTTCCATTTCAAGCTCATCTAAGCTTTAGTGTTCTTCTTGTATATATTCAATTCTTCAAAAAAAAAAAAAATCCCAACAACTTTGGTTTATGAATGTGAGATATTGTGCTTCTGTATCCATGATTCAAAATGCCTGAGAATGGCCTAGCATTGCTGCACAATACAGTGGTGCCTCGCTTAACAAGTGCCTCAGTTAACGACGAATCTGCATAGTGTTTTAAGCGATTGCAAAAGCGATTGCATTGCAATGTTTCTAATGGCAAAAAACCGCTTAGCGATGATCAGTAAGCGTTTCGCTTACCGATTTTCACATAGCAATGTTTTTTTAACAGCTGATCGGTGGTTCCAAAATGGCCGCCGGATAAAGGAAATGGCCGCCCGCTGTGTTTTCGCACCCTTTCCTCGCTTACCGGGCAGCGAAAATGGTGGCCGTATGGAGAATCTTCGCATTAAGGTGAGTTTTTTGCCCATAGGAACGCATTAAACATGTTTTAATGCGTTTCTATGGGCTTTTTTTGCCCCACACAGCGAAGATTTTTTTGGAATGGATTATCGTCGCTATGCGGGGCACCTCTGGATCATGCCCACATTACCAGGATGCCAAGCTTTACATAGCAAAGGGCAGCCTGAATGTTGACAACACCAATGGCAGCAATCAAGATGGTTTAAAGGATACCCTCTTGTGCTCACTACAATTCACATAGTGATACCAAGCAAGGGAAAATCCCCAAAGTCACTTTTTTTTATCTGTTCACCACTTCTCACCCAAATGCAAAGCAATGGTCAGGGCTGGTTTTTGATAAGTGTGAATGTTAAATTGCAATTCTATATACCTGTTCTCAGAGATAAGTTTAGAGGGATTTATTCCCAAGTAAATGAGGCCAGGATTTCAGCCTTAAATTTTCTAGAGTGGAATTTCTTCGAGATGTTCCTATTAAATTTTTGGAACTGATACTCATGAAAGATGAGGCTCGAGTTTTGTCTCAGTTCCTCTCATTGTAAGGAATAGCATGAAACCTGCCAAATAATACTGCTGAAGGCATTACATTAAATCTGGCCAGGGAATAGGCTCTGCGTTTTTGAGGCTATTGTAATAGATGCTAGTATAGGGCCCTCTGGCCCTGCCTAACAGGAATCAGGTGGCTCATGGGAGAATAGGTCTTATTTGCTGCACTTACGAGATCCTGGAATTTGATATGTAATATCCTGCATTTGATCAACTGAAATGCTTCCTTGTGAGGTAGGGAGCCAAGTAATTTCACTGACAGGCCTATTAGTGAGATTTTCTTTTCAATATAGGCAAGCTCTCTAGGGATGGTTGGTTCTCAGAAAATTTGATGTAAAAAGCTGCCCTCTTTGAAGTTATAATGGATCTTCAACCAATATTTAATTGATCTCAGCCATGCCTGAGTTGCTACCATATTTTGGCCCGTCTCTAAACAGAGGGCCACATATCGTATACAAGTTGGTACTTCCAGGATTATCCACAGGAACATAGTTTGGATATGCTCTAGGGAATGATCCCAGGCCTTTATCCATAAAGGCATGCCATACAGCAACTGTGTAATAATCTTTGCATTAAACACTTTTAATGCAGATGGTACATATCTATTTCCTGTATTATAAAAGAATCTATAGATTGACTGGGTAGTATCCTTGGCCCACTGTGTTGCTGCTTTACAGTGTAGGACCCAGGTATGTTTGAAATAAAACATAATGCCCAGGTACCTAAGGTGTTTAACCTGCTCAATCTTTCTTCCCTCAAAGATCACTTGTACAATTTCCATGATTTTGCAAATACAGTGGTGCCTGCAAGACGGTGTTAATCCGTTCCATTGAAATCGTTGTTTAGTGAAAACATCATCTTGCAAAAAGTGTTTCCCCCATTGGAATGCATTGAAATCTGTTTAATGCATTCCAATGGGGAAAATAGTTGTTGTTGTGCAAAGATCTCCCATAGGGAAGCCATTTTAAATCGCTGTCTTGCAAAGCACCGGTCCCAAAAACACCCATTTTGCGAAGATTGCCCATAGCGAAGTCATTTTGAGAAGCCACCGATCAGCTGTTAAAATCGTTGTCTTGCGAAGCATCAGTCCAAAACAAACAAACAAACAAACAAACACACACACACACACACACACACACATACACACACACACACACAAACGTCTTGTGAAGCATGGACCAAAACATTGTATAGCAAAAATCGCCCATAGGAAATACTTTTTTGCGAAATGCAATGGCAATCGCAAAACCTCATCGTCATGCGGATTCGTCATTTTGTGAGGTAATCGTCTTGTGAGGTACCACTGTACCACGATTTTAGACTTACCATAATTGAGTTGTAAGTTATTATTGACTAAAAACTCGAAGCATTTGTGCATCAGATGTTTCAGACCAGGTTTGGTAAGAGACAAAATAACTGCACCATCTGCGTACAAAAGTAAAGGGACCTACATAGAGCCTATTTTAGGAGGATGTCCCTCAGTTTCAAATAGGAAATAATGTAAAAACAAGTTGAACAGAGAAGGGGCTAATAAACAGCCCTGTTTGAGACCTCTGTTGGTGGGTATCCGGTCAGTTAAAATCCTGAGTTTGAGCATTTGATTTGGCAGGAGGTGCTAGAATATAGTGTTTTAATAAGAAATATCAGCCTTCTGTCAATTGAGAGGTTGACTAGTTTGTTCCACGATTTTTCTCGGTCAACTGAATAAAAAGCCCCTCTTAGATCTAAAAAGGCTACATATAATTTAGATTTGGCCTGCTTTATGTATTTATTTATCAGATGTACTAAGGTGAAGCAATGATCAAGGGTGGATTTCCCCTTCCCACATTCCACTTGTTCTGGTCCAATTATTGCCATCTGTTCTTCCCAGGCTGCAAATTTGTTTAAAATATTCTTAGCATAAAGTTTTCCTATGATAGATAGAAGACTGATTGGTCTATAATTACTAGGGTTTAGGGGGTCACTGATTTGTAGAGTGGAACTACTATTGCATTCGTCCAGGCTTCTGGTAATAGGCCTGTTTTGTCTACCATGGTAAAAAGGGCAGCCAGTGGTGCTGTCCACCAGTCCATATTGAACTTTAATAGCTCTGGGGATATTATATCAGGTCCTGGTGATTTGTCCACTTTTAACTGAGAAATTAGTTCATTCATCTCTGTCAGGGTGACCGGAGGCCACTCTGGGAATTCCTTAGACAGGATTTCACCCTTGACACTGGTGGAGTTGACTTAATTGTAAAACAGGATTGAGAAATGTCTGGACCAAATATTTGGTTCAGTGTTATCTGGATCTGAGAAATTGCTTTTAGATGTGTTATTCGCTCTACCCCAAAATAGTTTGGATTTACTAAGGGATATTGCGGTTAGTAGTTGCTTCCATTGATTATGAATAAAGGCTTGTCTTTTTTCCTTACACAACATCCGTATCTGATTCTTTAGTTTGTAGAATTTGTGTGGTATGCATGCTAGCTCCTGTTCCTTATATTGTCTAAAAATCTTCCTTAGGAGAACTTTGCGGTGTCCACACTCACGATCAAACCAATCTCATTTGGGGCGGTTTGGCCTGTTGTGTTCTTGAGTTGGATTGTGACTTAATGTTTCCAATAGGAATGCTAACAGTCCTTCGGAGGAGCCAATTACATTCCTAAGATTATTTAATGTAAAGGAGAATTTGAAGGCTAATAGTATTTTAGATGTTAACAGGTGGCCAAACTTTTGTTTTGTTGTTACATTCCAGCTTATATTTCGGAGTACCTCTGTTCAGTCTTACCAGTGATATTCTACTATCCCTTTCCAGATTCAGCGTAAGTATCAATGGGAAGTGATCACTACAGATATAATCCCCCAGCATAAATTCGACCACATAGGGTTTTAGGGGTAGAGACACCATAATGTAATCTATAATGTAATCTGTGACAGTCACTCATCTGGCAGAGGAAAAGATGATTTTTCCAGAGTTGGGATATTCTGTCAGACCATTTAGCCATATACAATTATGTTAAACACAAAATCTAGCCATATAAAGACCTGCCACATTTAGGATTTTATCCTTGGATTATGGGTTGTAATTAAATGGTAGCAACATTGGGTCATCTGGATCTATTTCTGGTGTCCTAGCAAATATTTCCACCCCACTGACTACTCTGGCATTGAAGTCTCCTCCAATGATAAAATCCATATTGGGAAATTGGCCCTCTAACTCATCAAGAAAATTTGACAGGAGATCCCACTGCTGATCTAAAACTGACTGAGTAGAATAGGGAGGCATGTAATTAATTATTACTACAAGAATTTTTTTCCATCCAGGAATATCTTAATAGCTAGGAAACTACAGTTAGAATCAGATGTAACTATTCATTCAAAATTTAGGTCAGTGGCAACCAGTGTGGCCATGCCAGCCTATTAATATACTAGATAAGTTCATTCGTACTCCTCAAACTTATATTATATCAATAAGGTGTTTCTGAGATTACTGCTATTGTCATTTGTTTAACCATAAATGTACTACATAGTCCCATTTTGTCTTTTAGATGCACTTTTGCATTGGAGAATGCACACCAGAAAAAATAACATAGCTCATTTAAGACATTTTTACCTGTACCATTACAAACAACATTCCCAAATTTCAGCCCACTGCCATATACACCGTTTTTTCTATTACAAAATAAAGCTGTCTATTACTAAAACGAGCTGGAGATATTTGCAAACCCCCGTCCCATTTGATACAATTGCTTTTTTAGATTTTTAAGAATACTGTATGTCCTGCAACACAATAATATCTCTATTCTGTTTATATAGCCTTTTAAAAGTGTGGATGTTTTGCCCTTTCTTCTTCTTCTTGTTGTTTAGTTGTTTAGTCATGTCCGACTCTTCGTGACCCCAATGGACCAGAGCATGCCAGGCCCTCTTGTCTCCCACTGCCTCCCGGAGTTGGGTCAAACAGATATCATCAAATTTTATAGTTATTATTTCCTTCTTCATCTTTTGTTTTATTTTTACATTTCTTAAATTACAGCATATACAAAATAGCCCATAACTTTCTTTTCCATCTAAAAAATAGAAGAAGAAGATGTTTGACTTCACCAAAAATATTTTTAATGCCACATAACATTTGCTATTTGCATTTTAATTTATCCAGTGATTAATTTTACATTGTCAGTATTTCATTTTTTCACAATTTTATGGGTTTGTTCTGAAAACCTGTGTGATATAACTTGTTTAAGTAATTTCTGCTTCTAAAAGAGCCATAACAAATTCAAATATTAATTTATCTTCCATGTTTTCTATTGCACCTATCACTTTTATTCTTATCCACCACTTCTTTATCAAGTTGCCCCATTTTCCTTCTAATTTCACAAAAAGATCTTCTTTCTGCTTCTTCTTTTGTTTTTGCATTAAAGGGGTTTCCCCCATTTTTTATACCTCATAGAAAGAACTTATACTTGTCCCTAAAATTTCATTCACTCTTTCTATCCCCCAAAGTTTGTTAAGTCTTCCTTTGCCTTTTTTCCCCAGTTTTTCATAAAACCATCCATGCAAAAATGAAGTCCTGTTGAACAGTGATGTTTATTTTGAAATGTATTCGATTTTTCGTCTCTTCCTGTAAACCCCCCCCCCCCCAGGATCTTGAAATTTGTTCTGAAGGGTTGAGAGAAACTTCTAGAAATATTTCAAGAACCGAAAGGTCTGTGGGGGTGGTGGAAGAGAGGAGAAAGTCCAGTTTGCATGACCATCAGCCTGCTTTCATGACACCGGTTTTGCCCGTTGCTTATGGGCCTTCTCTTCTATGTTTCCCACTGGATTTGGAATTGATGCACTGCCCTTGTACTGACTGTCACCTGAAGTCTCAGACAGAACCAATTGACAGTGTGTTCTGATTGGAAGCAGGAAAGAACATAAATCGAACATATATGGGCTTTTCAGGATCCATGAACCTCCAAACTGAGGGACATTCCTGGCCTCTGTGGTGGGTTCAAAGTGAAATAGTCTTCCTTAAGGGTAGATGATATCATTTCCCAAATACTCTCTCTTTTACTATTCTAAATCTCTTCGGTCTGCATTAAACCAGATCCCACATTCCTGACAAAATATACCGTGCTTCCTTCTAATCATTCTGTGTCACTTCCACAGTCATTAAGATGTCCTTACTGCTTGTCTCTGCTCAGCGTTGTGCCTTGTCTTGTCTTTAGACAGACAAAGTCAGACCCTTGTCTAGTTCATTTAATTATTTTTGTGCCCATCTGGTAGGAGGAAGACCAGGATTGTGGCGGTCCATTAATCACAGCGGAGAAGACTTTGGCCTGCCTCCTACTTCACTGTCCTGTAATCTGATAGGCGGGTTCCCATAATCTTGCACTGGGAGAAAGGAAGCATGAGACAGCAGCAATGTATTATTCCATCAACTTAATGTTAGCCTTATCACTCACTGCCTTTGCTTTCAACTGTATTCCACCTTCCTTTCTTTAGTTCCTCCAAGGAGAAATTAGACTCCCTAGCTGGTGAAAGGCAGGTTCAATGTTGCTGCTGCTTCCATTGTATTTCTGTACCCTCTTGAAGACAGACTTGCTTTGATGAAATGTCACATGGATAGGGTTGTGTAGCACAGGACAAGGGTATGGAATGCTGCTGATATTATTTATTTATATGACTTTACCTGGGCTGCTCTCCAAATGGGAGCATGACTAGTTTTCCATTCCCAGCTGCTGTCAGGCCTAGGGAACTTGGTCTGTGCTGTGTCCTTCCTCACTAGTGTACCCTGATAGTGGTTCAGTAAAACTGATCAAATAGAACATTGTCTCCTTGGAACGTCACTTGAGAGAAAGTAATCACATACATCTTTTCCTCTCATATTCTTTCCTCTCATATATCTTTTCTTTTTTTTAACCATTGTACCTCTCTCTCTCTCTCTCAAATGTATTATAATGCTGCAGTAACAATGTGAAATAACTTAATGTTCCAATGGGTGGGCAATGACATATGAGCAGACTACAGCTGGGAAGTAACTCATATTGGTAACAAGTTATTTTTGTCTTGTATTACAATTTGCATTAACAAATTGAAACAAGGTTTTTGTTTTGTTTTATTTTTGCCTCTTACAGCTATGCTCCTAATTCATTACTTTTTCAATAGAACAAAAAAGTGTTTCTCCCTTTTATTCCATCACTTATTTGGAAGCAGGAAAGAAGGTCTCAGCAGAGCAACGAGGGCGATATGAGGTGAAATTAGGAAGCATTTTCAAAAAGTAACCTTAAAGGGGGCCAGTTTGCTTTGACTTTGGAAAGCAGAATAGAGGTACATGAAAGAGAACGCAAACACACACACTCCTTCTTCTGCTTGAGTAAGATGGCAATTATTGGTCTTACAAACAGCAGCTAATTTGCGTTGACCTGATCAGTAGTTGGAGGAAAATGGAGGAAGTAAAGGGCTAGGACCTGGGATGAGGTGTGTAAAACTAGTATCCTGCATTCATAAGGAGTACATGAATTCTCGCCTATGGTTGCCATTCAGTCATTTCCCTTGTGTTTCTCCCAGATCAATTGAGTGAAGACAGGATACAACTCCAAACCATGTTTATTAATTAAAATGAGATCTAAAATGGTGTACAGCCAACAAACCGAGACCCAACAAATCTACGATTGCTATTTTGAAAAAACACAGACAAGCACAGTATCACAACTGCTGCTTCCCTCTTGCCATTGAGTGTGACTGAGTTTAAAACAAAGGGGAGAAATGCAAGGACAAAGCCATATGCTACATCCCTTCACTTTGCATTACAGTGAAGCTAAATGTTACAGAGTGTGGCTATGGGGAATACAGCCCAGTAGTCAGTTCCGGAATTTGCAGGAGACGTCTTCATTGGGCAGTGAAGCTTCCAATCTCCTCCTCCACAGATAACAGCAAAATCCCTTCTCAGCCAGTGCTGAGGTAATAATACTGATACCTTATATTTTGTTTTCTTCACTCTTATGTGCATCACAACCTTTTTAAAACAAATTTTAACAGCATGAATGGTGGACTTGAGGTGTGCTGCTGCTACAGTCTGTGATAACCACAGAAACACAGAGATGGCCTTGATTTGACTAGTGTTTTGATGCTAACATTTGTACTAACATTTGGCATATACAAATTATACAAATCAGGTGTAAGATTAGAATACAATACAATATACAATACAAATTTATTCTAGAGCCAAAGGCCCAATAAGTTTAGAATATAGTTTGTAGCAAAGCAGTGGCTTTGTTGTATTTTTCAATATAAACTCAACACAACTCTCTCTCTCTTTCTCTCTCAACCCCAATCACCTCTATCATGTCTGATTTTCGAGGCACAGCTGGTATGGATATACCAGGAATATCAAAGGCAGCATATATAGCAGAACATTTAATGTAGTTGCCTTCCAGTTGATTTGGACTGCAATTGCATCAGCCCCAGTTAGCATGGTGAACAGTTGGGCATTATAGTAGCTGTGGTCCAAAACTTCTAAAGGGCACCTGGCTGGAGCTACTTTCAACATACATTAAAACCATATCATCAATGGCATATATTTATGTCCTTCTCTGAAAGACAATAAGTAGCCATTTAAGGCCAGAATTGGGGAGGCTTGCAATAACTTACAATTATAAGGAAAGCAGAGGGGGGGGAGTCAGATCTATTCTTTTATCCAGCTAGCTGACCAATGGCATTTTACCAATGGCATTTTAAATATGAAGAAATGCTGTTCTTGAGACATATAGAGCCATTTACATGTTTGAAACGACAAGGATGGCCACACACCCTCCAATTTTGGGCCAAACTAGAAGCAACAGAGAACTTATTTTAGGGAGCAATAACTTCTGAAATGTTAGAAACTGGATAATGTTTTGTGATCTCCTGTGGCTTGCAAATTAATTTTTGGGATTGATCATTGATAATGGCTTAATTTTCATTCTGATTAGTCAGGTGTAACTTTAGGAGAGGGGTGCATAAGCAAGACTTTAATGTGTTTTCTACTTCTAACAACATCCTGTACCACAAAGCATAGTGGTATGGTGGACAATCAATCATAGAGTTTTTCATTGGCTGAAATCCTATTGTACAACTACACAAATAATGTACATTTTGGAAATGAATTGCTAAAAGTTAAGAAATATCCTTAGTCATTATCTCTTGCATCCTGAGTTGTTGTGCAACAGATAATATCTACAGAGATTTCTTAAATGTAATTTCTCAATTTCTTAACAATTTCTTAATTGTCTAAAAGTTACTCTGTTGGCAGAATTGCACAATATATACTGTGTTAGAAGTCAGTGGTTATTGAATACAAGTCTAAGCATCCTTTGACTACAAAAGATACATTATGAATTTTAAAATAAGCTAAACAAGATATTCCCTTTTGTTGTCTTAACTGCTTGCCTTCTTTCTATTTGGTGTACTGTTATTCTGAGTGGATTGATTTCCTTAACCATGACATTTTTCAAATTCTCAACTTTTACTTTAAATACACACTCACCCTCATTAAGGCTGCAGTCTAATCAATCTCAAATCCATTTAAACTCCAGTGATTCCAATGGGGATGAATTTTTTAAAGATATTTATTTCTCTCCCACTGAAAACATTGGGAAATGTGCCTAATATTAGCTGGATTCTGCCTTCCATCTTTCTTTTTCCAAACAATGAATGTGCTTTCAGAGTATGGCAGAAAAGTTTAGGAAAAACCCTTATCCTCTTACTCTTTTTCAGAGTTAAGGGACTAAAAAGTTTGTTTTTGACTTATGGTCAAACAGGAGACTAGTAGGAAGACAGTTAGTTAGATTAATGTGGAGTAGGCAAAAGAAAAAAAAACACACACAGCTGGGATCAGAAAAGGCATCTATTCTATTACTTTGTCCTATTGATCTCACTCTTGCTAGTGTATTCTTGGTAGGCAGCTTCCGCCTGCCGTTCCTAAGGAGAAGAAAAACAACAAGGAGAAAAAACCAAAACAAATGTTCTCAAAATAGATAAGGAAGGTAACAAGAAAAAGACAAATCCTTTACACCAGCATTCATCATGCCTGAATTGTTAGTGTGTTGTGGAGAAAAATGGTGTGGGTGTGGATACTAATTCAAGGGACAGCTGTGTGAATCGGTGTCCTCCCACATAGGATCACTACGTTAATAATGAAATACTTCTAAATAGCTTGCAAAATGGGCCTTCTGCCGGGAGCTATTTGTCTTCCTCCTTTGAAAATTTCCCTAGTATATCCCACGTAGTGATGGTGTATCTCTCTTTCTAGAATGAAGATGGGGAAGCTAGCACATAATTTTCTCCAGTCTGCTGTGTATTTGAACATTTAAGACAGCAGCCTTATATTTTTTTTTCCTCGCTACACTCTAGATGGTGGACTATTAAAAAGGGAGAATTATTTGTGAGCATCAAAGTATATTCATTCACGGTAGGGTAAGCCCGTTTATTTCTATGGCAGATAATGAAGGGTGTTTTGTGTTATATTTCAGATTTTGTGCTATGATTAAATGCAGTAGCCTAAATTAAAATAGGACATCCATCTTTTCATTGGGTGCAGCATATTACAGGTCTAAACAGCGAGAGATAACAGCCAATAAATCAGATACATTACAAAGCACATTGAAAAGGTATTGGTACGTTGTATGATTATCTAGGAAGATTATGTATTCAGAACACCATTTTTAAAAAATCATACGATATAAGTGTCAATTTAGGGACATTCATCTCACAGTGCTGGATGACTGAACTAACAAGCACATTGAAGAAATATTCATAAAGCTTTGAAAACTGAGTGTAGGAGCAGCCATCTTATCAAATGGCCGGAAAACTATTGTCACCAGACTTCTCTCTCCTTCAGTTGTTACCTCGCCGCACCTGTGATATTAGTCACCCAGTCACACCAGACAGCTGCCAAGGGCACACAGCAGCCAAAGAAAGGGGAGCAATGTTGTCTGTGCCCCTGATTGCTGCCATGCTGAGGGACAGCAAACATTAGCATAGATGTCCACAAGGAGCCTGAGCCAGTGTGTTAACCTGAACAACTGCTAGCCTGTAGGAGCTCAGTGGGTTAGGCATCTGGCTGCAGAGCCAGAGAGTGGGAGTTTGATCCTCCACTGTGCCTCCTTGACCCCTGATTTGACAATCCATAGAGTCTCTTCTATCTCTGCAGTTCTAAGATTACTATTACTATATGAAGATCTATTCCACCACCTCAGTGAGTGTCCCTGGATTCTCAAGGCTATGCCAGAAGAACATAAACTCTAAAAGGTTATATCATCCTGTTTTCTAGCTAAGGATCTGCCTAGGTAAGTATAGACAAGCACATCAGTAATGAAGTGGCCATAACAACTATGCACTACATTGTTATGATCTCTATGAGTGTAGGAACTGTTGCAGAGTTTTGAATTTTGGTTAAAAAACTTCTAGCTCCACAGCAGAACTTCAGGGACTTACAGAGCAGAGTTAACATCAAGTCTCCCCAGAGTAGACCACTCCTTTTTGTCTTTCATCAGCTGGCACTTACAGATTCAATGATGTTCTATGAGATGTTGGTAAGAAAAGGAATAAACTTTTTCATTTACTCACAAAAACAAAATACTATATATAAAAATGACTGACTGCTTACAGGCTTTCAGCAACAGACCTCAACAGATTAACAGTCTGCTTCCAGCAGACCCTTGCTGGCTACATGCACTAACTGCACACTAACTGCCAGCAGACTAAAAGAAAGGAAAAATACACTTCAGAGACACAAGGTTCTCTTTGAAATCAGAGGTTGAGTAGGAGGAGCATTTGGTTACTACTGGATTGATTGATTGACAGTCGTTCCAGACCAGAAAGGTGTATCCCAGCCAAACCTACCAAAAACAGCATACAAGGTTGATATAATTCCAACAGGAATGACCCTTATAAATGAAATCTTCAAGGAAATAAGGTATATATTTTAAAGAATTAGATGCATGAAGGGAAGAGATATCTACCATCTATTTGTTTCACAACTTCTAGCTATGTCCTACCCCACCAAAACTTTTCATACCCAAGGTTCTGTCCAGTAGATACATCTCTCCTAATTACCCTGTTAAATTTAACAACACAGGACATTTTAAAGAACTTTTACTGGCTCTTTATTAATGAATTCTGAACATCCAATTGGGGGACATGTTTGGGTGGGAATCCTTTTAAAGTTTCATTTTACTTCCCAGATTAATTATCTTTTCTCTGTATACTATTCCTCCCATGAAATCATTTCTCCTTTCTTCTGCATTTCAATGTCATTGGTGTTTAGTCATTTAGTCGTGTTCGACTCTTCGTGACCCCATGGACCAGAGCACGCCAGGCCCTCCTGTCTTCCACTGCCTCCTGGAGTTGGGTCAAATTCATGTTGTTAGCTTTGATGACACTGTCCAACCATCTCGTCCTCTGTCATCCCCTTCTCCTCTTGCCTTCACACTTTCCCAACATCAAGGTCTTTTCCAGGGAGTCTTCTCAGATGGCCAAAGTATTGGAGCCTCAGCTTCAGGATCTGTCCTTTCAGTGAACACTCAGGGTTGATTTCCTTTAGAATGGATAAGTTTGTTCTCCTTGCAGTCCAGGGGACTCTCAAGAGCCTCCTCCAGCACCACAATTCAAAAGCATGAATTCTTTGGTGGTCATCTGGTCTAGATTTAGTTAAATGACTGCAGTGAAATAGTTCTGGAATAGCAAAACCCTGCAAGTTGCACTTGGAGTGAGTCAAACTGAAGTATGGTGATACGTGGTATGAAACTACAGTGTTGATGGACTCAGCTGGCACATATGTGCAAGAGGTGCTTTGACATCCTTTGGTCCTCAACTTCCAGAATCTAGTTTACTATGTCAAATGTGGCCATTATAATATATTGCTCCTGATGTTCCACAAAGCTTTAAACCCCCACCTCCCAGGGATTGTCTCAGGAATGGAAGCTACAAACTCCGTAAGTCAAAAAGTGATGAAGTACAAAGTTTAGGGCAAGAAGGGATCTATGCAGAAAGCTAACAGTTGCTTTCCACATTATGAAGCAGGTCCTTGGCATTCTGTCAGGATGCTAATCCTGGAGTGTGTACAAGGTGCTGCACCAGACAAATCTGAGATGTGTTAATGGCCCAGCTCAGACTGGCACAGTGGAGAATCAAACTCCCAACCTCTGGCTCCACAGCAAGATACCTAAACCATTGGGCTATCCAGCCAGTTGATGTAATTTTAACCTGGTACCTTTAAGCATACATCGTTTCACTGTAATCATGACTAGTTTCCCCCCTCCAAAGCACAGAAGGGCATTTCCTGAGGCTACAGAGTACTAAAATGCAGTGTCAGCCACTCTATTTTTATATCTCTGTGGTTAGGGGGGGGGGAGGGATGAATCTTGTTAATTTTGCTTTCTCCCACAATCAATTTTGAGAAGTCTTCTCATCAAATCCAGGATAAAATGTTCATATTTTCTGAAAACAGAGAGAACAAAACTCCCAGATATTTGCCCTGGATAAATTAAATAGGTACTGGTGAAGATCAGACCCTTCTAAGGAACACTTGCCTGCGACACAGCATTAAAAGATGGTAACCATAAATCAATTCCACAAACGTGGCTAATTTGTGGACTGGAAACCAAACTCTACGAGGAAAGACTGAAAGAACCAGGCATGTTTAGCCTTGAGAAAAAAAAATACTGAGGGGCGATATGATGGCATTTTTCAAATACTTGACAGGTAGTCATACAGAGGAGGAGGGGCATCGGATCTCTATTATTCCAGAATGCAGGACACTTAATTATGAGCCAGATTTAGGCTGAATATCAGGGAAAACTTCATAACTGTTAGAGCAATACAGCAGTGGAACCAATTACTTTGGGAGGTGATGAGCACTCCAACACTGGAGGCATTTAAGAGAAATTTAGATATTGGACCCATGTTATTCAGGGCTTTAAAGGTTAGATCTAGAAACTGGTATGAACTGGGAAAATGATGAATCAGGGTGATTTGTGGTTCGTAGCTACCCGTGAACCACAAATCACCAACGAACCCCAGAAAAATGAACTCGTTCATGGTTTTTTTTTTTTTTTGTTCATTCCTTTGGGAGACGGAAACCTAATGCATTCACACCCTCTGCTACCAGTCCACCCCCTTCCCACTGCCCCTCTCACCTCCTTGCCTGGTCTTTTCATGTCCTCCTCCTCCTCCTCTTTCATAGACAGTGGCTTGACTTCCATTCTGGTAGCCAGTCTGGCTCTCTCTGATCATGCCTCTGAGCTGCAAAGCTGATGCATGCGCAGAAACAGTGGCCAAAAAGGGAAGCCCAGCAGCTATCTCTGAAGATGGCAGTGGTGGATGGAGGCAGCAGGACCAAGTTGGGAGGCGACGGGAGCAATGGGAAGGAGGTGGCGTATCAATTTTGCTGAAGCAAAAGAAAGCGCCACATGGAAAAACAGGCTGGCACTTCTTTCGTTTCAGCAAAACAGCATGTATGAACTGAGCCACAAACTGAATCACAAACCAGCCCCCGACGGCCTGCTCCGGTCAATCAGAAGCGCTAAACAACCCTGGGAGAGACCGAGAGACTATTAGATTGGCAGGTCAGGCAGCCAAATGCATGGCCCGAGGGGTCTGGGGGAGTTGCTTATTCTAATTTATAAGGCCAATTCCCAGGAGCCATTTTCACCTCAGAACCACTTTTGCTAGTCAGAGGAACCCTTCTGCCTCCCCCGCAGCACGTTGCTTCCATTGTCAGGTATGCCAGTCCATCTTCCCTGGCATGAACCACTGCTGGAACTTCCCCCAAGCCCGCTGCTGAATGGCTCCTTCCTGGCAGGACCTGCTTTAAGGGTGTATAACTCAGACATCTGAAATCCAAAAATTCACCAAACTTGGAGGGGGTGTAAAGGAAATTCAGGGGAAGCTTCTTTGTCATTTTGGTGTTCCTAGGTGGCTTGAGGGGGGATTTTCTAGGACTCCTGAATGTCTGAACCAAAATGAAATGATTTGTGGTTCATTTTTTTCCAACAGTTCAGGAAGTTCATGGTTTGTGGAATTCTTTTATTTATTTATTTATTTATTTATTTATTTATTTATTTATTTATTTATTTATTTATTTATTTATTTATTTATTTATTTATTTACACACATATATACAAAACAAACAAAAACATATGAGACAATCAAAAGACATATAAAACAAACAAAACATATAGGCGGGGAGGTACAGTATTTCACATTCAAAATTATCCATTATATGATTCTGACTACAACAGACCTTATGCCCTACTCCCATACTAAACCATACTATATCCATATGTATCTATGCATATTATATTTCATCTCCCTATTTCAAATATTCAGTTCAATATCTAACTGCCTAAATTTATAGTAATATTTATAGATTCATGTTTGAGGGGGTGGCCCTGGCCGTGAAGAGTGGGGTCCGCAGCCTAGGGGTACACCTGGACCCGACGCTCACCATGGAAACGCAGGTGGCGTCGGTAGTCCACACCGCCTTTTTCCACCTTTGGCAGATTGCCCGGCTGCGACCTTACCTAGACACGGGGGCGCTCACTACCTTAGTACATGCGGTCTTAATCTCTAGATTAGACTACTGTAACGCGCTCTACGTGGGGCTCCCTTTGAAACTGATGCGGAAACTTCAGGTGGTGCAGAATGTGGTGGCCAGACTCCTTACTGGAGTGAGAAAATACCAACATATCTCTCCTACTCTGGCCATGTTGCACTGGCTGCCCATCCATTTCCACATTGACTTCAAAGTGTTAATGCTTACATATAAGGCCCTAAATGGTTTAGAATCCCGATACTTGGCGGAATGCCTGCTCCCACCTAGATCTACTCGGATCATCCGCACGAGCCAGGAGGTGAGGCTGAGGAGTCTAATGCCGAGGGAGGCCCAAAAGGAAAGGACACAAACCCGGACCTTCTCGGCAGTGGCTCCTCACCTCTGGAATAACCTTCCTACGGCTATTCGTGTGGCTCCTACGCTGGGCACTTTTAAGAGTCAACTAAAAACATGGTTGTATGTTCAGGCCTTCCCTCCTGTCAATATTTAATTCTTTCTTTCTTTTCTTCTTTCATTTATTATTTGTTTTATTATTTATGTGTTATGGACTGTTTATAAAATTCTTATGTTTTATCGTATACACCTTATTGGAAGCCACCCAGAGTGGTCGACCAGGCCAGATGGGCGGGATATAAATAAATAAATAAATAAATAAATAAATAAATAAATAAATAAATAAATAAATAAATAAATAAATAAATAAATAATGAAATAATGAAATAATGAAATAATGAAATAAATAATGAAATCAACAGTTCCAAAAAACAAAACGATATATATATGTCTAATTTTATCTGCATGCACCTGTTATAAATTCATATATATTTAATATCTCTATATGGGTGCCTCAAAATCAATTTCCTCTAAATATTATGCTCATCATAAACATTTCTAATTTCATACTTATCTACCAATAAGATCCAAACATGGCCAATACAATAATCAAAAATCAACATTTCTAAAGAAAGAAGATATTATATGTCTAATCTTATCTGCATAGTCAGTATTATAATATCACAATGTCTTTGTTACTGCCTTAGAAACAATAGCATCTAATATCATATTAATCATAAACATTTCTAAGTTCATAATTAATTGTGCTAGTCTACTATTAAAATCCAAACCTGGCCATAATTGCTTATAAGTATATTAACTATGCAGGTATTGATTTATATGTATATATGCGTCTCTCAAGCCAATAATTTCTATTGTTATGTTCAGCAAGTAACTTTCCCCCTTTTTTATTGTGCTTATCAGCTCCAGTGTTATAAATCCAAAATTAGCCTCTTGCCTTCCTTTTACCAGTTTTAAAATGCCATCTACAAAAATTCTTTAAACCATTTTCTCTCCAGTTTACCAATTTCATCCCAATATGATTAATGTCTTGTCTTCGGAGCCATGCATGGTCAGAAATTTCTGCCCCATCCTGCTTCGCCCTGACATATTCCTTCCCCTTTACATTCTTTCCCATCAAGGTAATCCTAATGTATTTTCCCCACTCATCCACCTGCCCCTTCCTTTCATATAAATTTATTTTTTCACTCTCCTTTTTCAGCGGTAAACCAGCATCAGCCCTCTTTATGGTCCAGCTCTCACTGGAAAAACCATAGCTTTTACTATGCGAACCTTTGTCAGCAAGGTAATGTCTCTGCTTTTTAAGATGTTGTCTAGGTTTGTCATCGATTTCCTCCCAAGAAGCAGGTATCTTTTAATTTCGTGGCTGCTGTCACCATCTGCAATGATCATGGAGCCCAAGAGAATAAAATCTGTCACTGTCTCCATATCTTCCCCTTCTATTTGTCAGGAGGTGATGGGACCAGAGACCATGATCTTAGTTTTTTGGATGTTGAGCTTCAGACCATTTTTTGTGCTCTCCTCTTTCACCCTCATTAAGAGGTTCTTTAATCCCTCCTCACTTTCTGCCATCAGAGTGGTATCATCTGCATATCTGAGGTTGTTGATATTTCTTCTGGCAATCTTAATTCCAGTTTGGGATTCATCCAGTTCAGACTTTTGCATGATGTATTCTGCAGGTAAGTTAAATAAGCAGGGAGACAAACCCATCAGTTGTTCCATATCCAGTTCTAACTGTTGCTTCCTGTCCCACATATAGATTTCTCAGGAGATAGATAAGGTCATCAGGCACTCCCATTTCTTTAAGGACTTGCCATAGTTTGCTGTGGTCCACACAGTCAAAGGCTTTTGTGTAGTCAATGAAGCAGAAGCATATGTTTTTCTGGAACTCTCTGGTTTTCTCCATAATCCAGCGCATTTTAGCAATCTGTGTACATTAAGGTACACAACTGCAAATTATGGGATACTGTGATAAATTGTAAAAGAGGAAAGCTGTATGTATACCTCAGTTTTTAAAATCACTTTCTAAATACAAGATTGCAACATTGGATATGCTTTTTCAAAAGACACACACTTCCCCTGAAATCCCCTGATGACCCATCATACCTCCTGGCTGAGAATCACTAAGCAAAGCACTTCAAGCCCACTGGCTGGATGGGTAAATCCATCAACATCACTTTGTACCACAGGCAATGTTTATGGACTGCATATAAAATCCCTGTTCTTTCCATAACATTTATTGAAAAAAAAATGCAACTTTTCACCTATCCCCTAAACATGCTTGCATAGTGCTGCCTTTTGGAGTTAGTCACCACATGAGGAAATGGAGCACACATAGCATTATGATATATAACGCAGGCCAGTGAAACATGAAGCCACCTTTCTGTAGAATCTTGTAGAATCCAGACTCCAGTTCTGTATCTTCCTGTGGCCCAGGAGAAGATCTGGTAGCCAGAGTGTATGCCATCATTTTCTGCAAGAGCACAGTACTGAATAAATTGTGTTTGTGCAGCCTGAACTCAGTAACCAAGACTCTGCAGAACAACGCACAAACTCTAGCCTACAAAATGTCTTGTAATTCACTATAACATACATTGACATCACATGCACGCTACATTCCAGACATATCTGTCTTCCTTCCTGTTAGAAATACAGCAATTAGAGACTCTAGGTATGGAGGAAGCAACTGTTAGAATGGCAACGCTTTATTAGCTCATGTAAAGAACAAAATTACCTGGCAACTCATCTGAATGGCATCTACATCATCTGAGCATTTAGGGTGTAATTCTGGTAAGCATCTTATGAGAATATTAAACACTACCTTTACTTAGGATATGACTGTATGGCAGGCTTGCTACAGAAACCTGGTTTTATGAGCATATAGATTTAGCAGGATAAAGGTATATAGTTGAGGAGAGATGAAATATTAACTTCCCTAATGCACACTCGAAATTTATATAGCCACAAGCTGTCTGTAATAAATGCTAATTGATTAGTTTTCATATCTTTGGTCTTCATCCCAGATGCTATGAAGTCTTAAATGCTGGGAAATTCGAGTGACTGCTTGCCCAGAAGGGAAACCTAGTGAGTTACCTTGAAGTACAGATATCATACCGTTTACGTCTGGTGCTAATGCCCTACAGCATCCCTTGTATTTGAAAGAAGAGACTGCTAAATCAAAAGGAGTGTGCTTAAATAAACATCTTTTGATTCTTCATTTTTCTAAAAAAAAAAGTATACATGTGACTTTTTAGATCACTGAACATCTTAAGCTCCAGCTGATGTCTAATACTGTTGCTTTCTTTTATGAATCCTTATGACTGTAAACTTGGGAGCCAAGCCTAGAAAGTTAACCTATAGGAAGATACTTGTGGCTGGAACCCATCCATGTGGGAATCTGAATAATGTCTTCCCAGCTGTCTGAAATCTGTACTTCAATGATTAATTATAAGAGCTCATGTTGAAGACAACGATGCATGTTAGTGACAATAGAAATACTTTTCAAAGGGTGAGGGGGAAATATGTCAGGCAGAGGAAGCTTGCAAAATTATGAAACATGAATCATCCTTGGATGCCTACTCAAATGTAATTAGTAGAATGTAATTAGCATCAACTTTTCAGTATGACAGATCTTGGCTATGGCTTGCCTAGTTCTAGCCAGCGTACAGTTAGAAATAAACTGACTCCCGAATATTTTTGAAGCAGAAAAAGAACCTTTTAAATTGCGCTTGTGCAATAAATAATGGTGGCTTATCATTCACTCATCTAAACACGCATATTTGGGTTGACACCTGTCCCAGAGCAATACAGTCACCGTTGGCACGATGAGAAAGGAGTGAAACTCCTTGGCCTTTGCTAAATTGAATCTGTCTATATCTATCATCTACCTGCAGAATTGAATATAGACTATTACTAGGGTGGAAGGTTGTATGCTTTCTAAACCTAATCATTTCCAACTTGATACCTAACTATATCTCCAAATAGCCAAATTGGGGTCAGATTGCACATTACAACAAATGGTTATTTCCTTATTTCACAACACTGCCCCACCTGCCTAGCCTAACACATCCAACATGCAAACAAAGCTTTGCTGTCTCCTGAGTGACCGATGACAAAACTAAAACAGGCTAATTTGCCAAATGTAGCGCGTGGCAAGAGTATGTTAAAAGGAACAGTCTGCCTGAACACTTTTGAAGGTCACTGATTCAAAGGGTCCCGTAAGCTGGAAGTGACTTTATGGTGTACAACAACAACTTGAATGTTTTTTTTAACTGTGAAAAGATTAAAGCTCTTGTTATTGCATGAGTTCATCCAACCTTGGAACAAAAGCTGAAGTGGATGACCAAAAGCTATGGCTGAAAATGTCCTCAAAACCAGCAAGATTAAATAATTCATATTGCTGCCTTTAGTTTGTCTTGGTTTGTTTTTTACGGTTCTAGTTTGGTCTATGTGAGTTGGTTTCCCTTTGCATTTTTGTAGCAGTTTTGAATCTGGGCAGCTTGAAGGTCAGAGATTCTAACTTTGCTGTCCTCACAATGTGACATTCAGGCCTTGCACAGGGTAAAAGCATTTCCAACTGGTTTGTGAAGCTCCACCTCAGACCCGAGGCATTTAGGATGGACAAAGTAATATTACTTGGAGGCTCTGAACACCTCAATCTTTTTAAAAGCTTTTAAACCACATAAATATTTATTTCCAGGGCAACTGTCTCTGACAGAGCAGAACAGACTGTGTTTGGAAGCAGCTTTGGGCCATTCAGCTTGTCAGCCACCAAACTAAATGCAGCCTATGCCTGCCATGTAATATGGTTTGCCCCCTCCATGCCTCCTTTGTTTCTGCCATTTTGGGTAGGCAAGGCAGTAGAATCAATATCTATCCTGCTTTGTAGAGGACAATTCTCTTTTTGGGGGGCTGTCAGAAAGCTGTAATATTTGCTTTCTGCCTTCAGCAGGCCTGGAGGAGGAAAGCTTAAAATGGGAAATGGCCACAGGGCAGCATGCAATAATAGTTCACAAATCCAGGGGAGTATGTTGACAAAAACCTCTCTGCCTTCACCAGTTTCCTGGTGGACTGGAGGGAGGTGGCCCGGCATACTTCCAGTGGAAGACCATTCCACAGGGATGGGGCCACCACCAAACAGGCCCGCTTCCTACTAGACATTCTTCTCACCTCCTTTGGTGTAGCCACCATTAACGAACCAGGTGAATCAGGTAGTTGCTCATTGGAAGAGATGCTCTAACAGACACCAAGATCCCAAACCATTAAGAGCTTTGTATATCAAAATCAATGTCTTGAATCTGCCACAGAAACTAATAGGAAGTCAGTACAAGGGAGCCTAAGGCTGCCTCTTCAAGTGACAGGCCCTGCCTCCCCCAAGACAGTTGTCTATTTGAAGGTATTCTCTCTATATAGGTGTCCCTTCCAACCTGAGACTGCCTCCTCAAACGATCGGTTCTTCCTCCTACAGGAGAGTTGTCTGTTTGAAGGTATCTTTTATTTATACATGGCCCTTTGTCTGTGCAGAGAAGAGGGGCTGACACCAAAATCTGGGAGTAAGTGATGATGACGACGACACCACCGCCGACAACAACAATGACCAACAAATACCATTATGTTAAAGTTCTGCAGCTTTGCCTGAGTTGTGCATCTAAGATCAAGTCATTCTGTTTTTCCACAGTTTACGTAGAGATCATAGTCAAGCCAGGCAACGAACCTATCCCAGGCTACTTTTCAAAATAGAAACAGAAGGTCATTCATCTCACATGGATGCAACTTTTTGCAATGCTCAGAGGCATCCCATTCACATGCCATTTTACAAAATGCAGCCTCCTGTTTCCTTTATGAGAAGGCAGGTACTCTCAGATAGACTTCCCCACTGAAACTGTGTTCAAGTGAATGGCTCCTTTTTCCATCAGAAGGATAGAGGATTTTGATGAGAAATCAAAGTAAGTTTGTCAATTACCCAGGGGTTGGTGCATCGCATCTCCAGATTGGCAACAGGTTGCATCCAAAGTAAAGTTTGAAAATAAATCAGAAGCTCCTCTTCCTTTGATGAGGTATCTGAGGAATTTCAAATGGAATGAACATAATTTTGACAAGGGTAATCAAGCTTTCCGGAAAGTTCCAGGCTGTTCGACTCTTCTCAGGACACCTGATCGTTCGCTCTTAATGAAGAAATAAACAAATAATGGTAACCATAAACATTTCACAAATTCTTCAGAGGCTGGGCTCAACTTCAGCTGAATAGTGTTTAGACTCTATGCCTTGCCATATCTTATCTGAAGGCACTGGATCAACATTCCTTAACATTCCAATGCCTGCTTTAAAGCATGTAAATGAATCATTTGAATGGTCTATAGGGCACAATATGGAGCTATGATATGTGGTGGCGGAGATGAGATAGGAAGAAAATGGTGTGTTGGTTGAGTCCTCCCTCCCCTGCTCCATTGGACTTGACCATCCCTTGGGCCCCATGCTCAAGAAAAGTCCCTGCAGCAACCTGGAGCTTGAGTGGGCTTGGGTTGGTTATTTTGCAAGCTTTGCTCCCATTACTGTGTCACAGAGCTCACAGGAGAAAGCATGGCTCTGTGCCAACCCTAATATTCATTCAAACAAAGCTTGCAGGGGAAAAAAGAAGTGGGGGGATTTGGGTTGGAGCCAATTGGGGAATATTAAATAGGAGGTTGGAATGTTGGCACGCTTGTTCTTAGTAGAAAATATAATGTTCTGTATAATGTCACGGAGGATCAAGCTAACAGTGCCTACTAGGCATAACAGTTATATGCTCCCTTTGGAGGCAGGAGGCATCTGAATTCCAGCTGCTGGACACCAACATCTGGAAAAGGATTTTGGCCTCCAGAGGCAACAGGCATCTGAATTCCAGCTGCTGGACACCAGCATCTGGAAAGGGATATCGTCCTACCCTGTTTATTGGCTTCTCAAAATCTCGTTTGCTACTGTGGTAAACAAGGTATCAAGTAGATAAGTTTTCCATCTGATCCAGTATGGCTCTTCTTATTTTGTTATATTTTTAGGATAGGAAATGGTTTTTCAGCTTCTGGTTAACATTTCCCTGTGCTGACAATTTCCTTTCCTCACAACATGTGCACTTTTGAAAGGCGTTCACTTGAAATTAACAGTTCAGTCTATCAAGGAGCCAGTTCTGAAAAAGTTAATTGTGAGATGTTGGTTTTCTTTAGTGTGCATTTTTAAGCAGATCAACCTGATTTGCCCTTTGGCAGGTAACGCAAAGACAGGAATATGATTTCCTTTGGTTTTGCAAACTGTTTTTGGCTCAAAAAATGTACAGTCACTCAAAATTATAAAAACACTGACTACAAGAGATACAAGTTCTTACCAAAAAACTATCTGCCAAATATCAGCACAGTATGTGTGCTGTTCTTAATATTGTCATTTGTTGTCACTCTGATTGTGTTATTTCTGAGATCTGCAACTTGTTGTTGGTATTGTTGTTGTTGTTGTTTGACACAGAAAACTAGACACTTCTAATTTTTTTTCAGGCAAATGTATTTGGGCTTTTTTCTTACACACCTACTACACAAACCTGTTACATTTTGTTAAATTTGTCTGCAGCTTCCCACATCATTACATCTGATTTGGTAAGACTGGGATTTGGGAGACAAAATAACTGCCGTATTTTGCAGAGTTTAGAATTTTTGGTAAATTCTCTTTTTGTTGCTCCATCGTCCACAGAAGGAAATACTTCAAATTCCCCAGAGTCCCAATTTTCCATAAACAATCTCTGACCTAGAGTTACATATGTTGTTACTGTTGTTACTTTGAGGCGCCAGGAATATGGCCTCGTTCTGGACAATAGTCATCCTTAGCAAAGGACACAGATATACTGTGAATGTGATCATCCCATATTCACATATTACATTTGGTGTAATGTATTGAAATGCTGACACAGATCTTATCTTGGAATAATTGTTACTACGTTTGCTGACCTTTAGACTCCTGGCCTTAGGTTTGGGATTTTCCTGCGTCATTCCTCTCTGTGTTATCTCCTTTGCATAGATGACGGAGACAACTTTCCCAGCTGCCATGCTTAATGTTTTGGGAGGCATTACGTTCAGAGAATGCCGATTCTGAGTTTCTGAAGGTAATAAGGCTTTTTCCGAGAAGTACATTATTGGAAA
This sequence comes from Pogona vitticeps, assembly GCF_051106095.1. Taxonomy (NCBI): domain Eukaryota; kingdom Metazoa; phylum Chordata; class Lepidosauria; order Squamata; family Agamidae; genus Pogona; species Pogona vitticeps. The sequence continues at coordinate 163,012,137 of NC_135785.1, forward strand.
AGAAAAGGGGATCAATATATTTTCTGATTTATGTAACACCACCAACTGACAAACAAGAGGGATAGGACACTCAGCAGAGATGTGGGGGTTCTCTTTGGATTCCAAAAGCTAGAAGGAACAATTGGCTAGTGCTGGAGAGACAGGCCATCAACCCAGCCTAGAAAATTCCCTCCCAAGTTATCCAACTAAAGACAGCATGCAAGGTTGTAAATAAAACTCCCAACACTCCCTTCATAGGACAGTTTCATTGCGATGATGGCGAGGTCAGCTAGTTCAGCAACTCAGGGAGGCTCTGCTTGGCAAGAATGTCAAGAGACTTACTGTAACAAGCCATTCCACAAGGGCTATACAATACTTCAGGTTGTGCTGTTGCCTCTTCTGAGAAAGCATATGGCTACATTGAATGGAACTTTTCAACAAACAGAGTCCATTGGTTGTTCTGGGTTTTTCGGGCTCTTTGGCTGTGTTCATTTTAAACAGAGTCCAGTTTAAATCCAAACATAGACAATGGAGGTCTCTCTCTACATGAAAGTGTGTTTGTAGGTATATATAAAAACAATCTTATCATGCAACTGCAGAGCCAGAAGGAAGCTTACGGATCTTCACGCCCAGCCTCTATTGAGGATATATGTGTTATGTACCATTGAGCTGATTCCTACTTATGGTGACCCTAAGAAGGTTATCTAGGTACCTGATGTAACAGACCACTGGGGGTCAGGGAGTCCCATTCCAACCATTCAGCCACACTACTCTGTTGATCTGGAGTAGGTGAGTCCAGGAGAGTTAAATGTGGTGATAGCTAAGGAACCTGACTATTCTCAGTATCTCCCAACAATTTAATCTGACCCAACTAAGCAGAGCTTTCAGGGAGTCCCACAAAAGTCTACAAAGATAAGTGCTTTTGATTATCACACCAACCCTGGAAGATAGAATTGCCACCACACCCATATTTACCAACATCCAGTAGGTGGTCCAGTAGGTGGAAAGGGACATGGTAGCGCTGCGGGTTAAACCACAGAAACCTCTCTGCTGCAGGATCAGAAGACCAGCAGTCATAATATCGAATCCACACGACAGAGTGAGCTTCCATCGTTTGTCTCAGCTTCTGCCAACCTAGCAGTTCAAAAGCATGCAAAATGCGAGTAAATAAAGAGGTAACAGCATTCCGTGCCTAAGTCGCGCTGGCCACGTGATCACAGAAACTGTCTTCGGACAAGCGCTGGCTCTGCGGCCTGGAAATGGGGATGAGCACTGCCCCTAGAGTTGGACACGACTGACTAAATGTCAAGGGGAACCTTTACCTTTACCTACTAGGTGGTCAGGGTAAGACCTAGTTTTAAATACCACAAACCCTCTTAGCCAAAAATCCAAACTACTGAATGGAGAAATTTTAATAGTTTATTAAAATATAGTGAAAAAGACTAATTAGAAAAACTTTCAAAAGGTTTCAAAAAGGCATCAAAGTATGCTGGAGCAAATAGTCAATCAGAATCTATAGTAGGACCAACACAGAAAAAACACCAAAGAAAATAAGAACACTAGCTAAACTACATAGTACTTACACACTAGTGTAGCATTAGCATAGTCTCAGATAATGCATGAAGTGCATTCCTCCCAGCATGACAAAATAGGACAACAATTGAGCATAACATCTAAGAGAAAAACTAAGTCAACTAAAGTAACTTTAAAGCTTCTTTGTATACCTTATATATCACCTTCAAGGCCTCCTGAGATGGTCTGCCAAATAGGATTTGAGTTTCCTCAAATGTTCACAGAGAGAAAAGCAATTTTGTTTCCTCCTTCACACAGCTGAAGTCATTTCCCAATTAACACAGTGCCAGGGAACAAGTAGACTGAGCCTTGAAGCCTTCGCTCAAAGATCAAGCACAAATGGTACTCCCAAAAGCTACCTCCTCCTTTTTCCCAGCCAGTCTTTCTCAGGCATTGACAAAAGTCTGCATTTTCCAGAAAGTTTCAGGATCTGTGTTTCCCCAGTTTCTCAATTTCTTCACGGGTCAGATAGTTAAGGAGTGTTTTTATCAGTGCCACTTCTCAGTAATTTTCCATGGATGAATGGGAATTTGAACCCAGATCTCTTGAGTCCTAGTGCAACACTCTATCCACAACACCACACTGGCTCCTCAATAAAAGCTATATTACTCTTTTACACAAGTAGGTTGGTTTCTTCTCAGCCATCCTCATATCTGGTTGATGAAACTCCGAGTGGATCAAGGCTCCAGTTAAGACAGGCCTTTACTTGGGATATAAAAATCTCTCCACCTTCATTTCATTCTGCTGCTCCAAATCCCACCTATATTAACTGTCCATCCTTGCTTTGATTTGGGTTCTAAGGCTTTATTTTTTTCAAGGCCTTATGGAAACCTCACAATGTAAAGCATGCATTCTAGACGCAAGGTGTGTTTGTACTCGCAGGCTTAGAAGCTACTATCTCCAATCCACTGAAATATATAAAATTGTTTTCTAAGGATTTAAAAAATGTTCTTATTCTATGCACTACTTTGGGGACCCCCTCCTTTTTTAGTGGAAACATAATTCATCATTTCTTTCAATAATTTAGTTTTGGCCATTTAAATAATAAATATAAAACATATAGGTGTTTTTACATTATTGAGGGTTAAGGCTAGGATTAGAACAGTGGAGATCAGTAAGGGCTTTACAGCCATGTGTACAGTGGTGCTTAATTATTTCTTCCTTGTTCCCTTGCTTGTTTGCTGGTTGTCTGGGCAACTGTTTAATTAAGGCACATAGTTATCATCCACTTGAAGACTTTGCCTTGGTTTGATATTCTCATTCTGGTCTGTCTCTGCTTTTAATACTTTTTCCCCAAGTTAAAAAATTATTCTTCCATGCACTGTACTATTTTTTTCTCAATAGCAATCTATATCAGCAACGACTTTGTTGGGGTTTCAGGGGTGCCTAAGGGTTCAAAATTCTTTGTGATAATAACACAGGTTCATAAACTGCATTTTGCAGTGATTTAAAATATATATAGAAAAGGGTGAGGAGAGTAGCCAGAGTTCTGTTTGATTTGCAAGGATTCCCAACTCCCAGGGTGCTACTACAATGCAATTTACTCTGCAGTTGTTGCCGGAGCTGACATAGTGAAATTTGATGTATTTTGCATCGAGTACACAATGCACAGCTAATTGTGAGTCTTTTCTGATATGCACTTGTTACTTGTTACTCCTCTGACAGGGGCTGGTGATTTATTGTAGTAATTCTGCTTGCATTATTTTCTCACCTGCTGGAGAGCTCAGTGGTTGAGGTCTCTGGCTGCAGAGGCAGAAGTTGGGAATTCGATTCCCCTCTGGGCCACCTTCACAGGGGCTGGACTCGATGATTCATAGGGTCAGTTTCACCTCTGTAGTTCCAAGATTGTTGTTATGCTCAGGTTGATTTTGCATTTGGTGTTGTTTAGTCATTAAATCAGAATGACCAGATAGGCAGGATATAAACAAACAAACAAACAAACAAACAAATAAACAAATAAATAAATAAATAAATAAGACATGTCTGACTTCGTGACCCCATGGGCCAGAGCACACCAGGCCCTCCTGTCTTCCACTGCCTCCCAGAGTTGGGTCAAATTCATGTTGGTAACTTCGATGACACTGTCCAACAATTTCGTCCTCTGTCGTCCCCTTCTCCTCTTGCCTTCACACTTTCCCAGCATCAAGGTCTTTTCCAGGGAGTCTTCTCTTCTCATGAGATGGCCAAATTATTGGAGCCTCGGCTTCAAGATCTGTCCTTCCAGTGAGCACTCAGGGTTGATTTCTTTCAAAATGGATAGATTAAAGAAGCAGGGAGACAACATACAACCTTGTTGTACTCCTTTCCCAATTTCAAATCAATCAGTTGTTCCATATCCAGTTCTAACTGTTGTTTCCTGTCCCATATGTAGGTTTCTCAGGAGATAAATAAGGTGATGAGGCACTCCCATTTCTTTAAGAACTTGCCATAGTTTGCTGTGGTCCACACAGTCAAAGGCTTTTGCACAGTCATTGAAGCAGAAGTAGATGTTTTTCTGGAACTCTCTAGCTTTCTCCATAATCCAGCTCATGTTAGTAATTTGGTCTCTAGTTTTGCCCCATCAGTTTAAACTTGAATTCTGCTAAAAGAAGCTGATGATCAGAGCCACAATCAGCTTCAGGTCTTGTTTTTGCTGACTGTATCGAGCTTCTTCATCTTTGGCTGCAGAGAACATAATCAATCTGATTTTGGTATTGCCCATCTGGTGATGTCCATGTGTAGAGTCGCCTCTTGTGTTGTTGGAAAAGAGTGTTTTTGAGGAGCAGCTTGTTCTCTTGACAAAACTCAATTAGCCGTTGCCCTGCTTCGTTTTGAACTCCAAGGCCAAACTCATTTGTTGTTCCTTTTATCTCTTCACTCCCTACTTTAGCATTCCAGTCCCCTATAAGGCGAAGAACATCTTTTTTGTGTGTCAGTTCTAGATGGTGAAAAGTCTGCCTTGGATTCGTATTGAAATCATTCTATCATTTTTGAGATTATATCCCAGTACAGTTTTTCCCACTGTTTTGTTGACTATGAGGGTTACTCCATTTCTTCTACAGGATTCTTGCCCACAATAGTAGATACGATAATCATCTGAATTGAATTTGTCCATTCCTTTCCTATTAGTTCACTGCCCAGGATGTCAATGTTTATTCTTGCCATCTCTGTTTGACCACATCCAACTTACTAAGGTTCATAGATGTTACATTCCAGGTTCCCATGCAGTATTTTTCTTTGCAGCATCTGACTTTCCTTTCACTTCCAGGTGCGTCTGCAGCTGAGCGTCCTTTCAGCTTTGACCCAATCACTTCATTAGCTCTGGAGCTACTTGTATTTGTCCTCTGTCCTTCCTCAGTAGCATGTTGGACGCCTTGTGATATGAGGGGCTTATCTTCCAGCATTGTATCTTTTAGCCTTTTGTTTTTGTTCATGGGGTTTTCTCGGCAAAGATACTGGAGTGGCATTGCCAGTTCCTACTCCAGGTGGATTGTGTTTAGTCAGAACTCTCCACTATGACCTGTCCGTCTTGGGTGTCCCTGCACGGCATAGCCTATAGCTTCTCTGAATTACTCAAGCCCCTTCGCCATGACAAGGCAGCAATACATGAAGGAGTTTTTGCATATATCAGTCCAAAGGGGCAGTGGTGGGTATGTACTATGGGGATGTTGCTGCTGGAACATCTTTTAATTTTTTTTCTTAGAAAATGATATATTTATTTCTTTTATTGATTCAGAATGTTTTTATCCCACCTTTTTCCTTAAAAAGGAGCTGAATTGCTTGTGAAAGTGCAGTGTTTATCTGACATCATGCTATACTGGAGAAGCACAAGACGCACTCACTTGAGGAGGGTGTTCTCAATGTACTGGCAATACTTGGCAGTACAGTGGGATCATTCCCCTCAAGTGTCTCTTGTGCTTTTCTAATATAGTGCTATATTAGATAAACACTGCTCTTTCACAGCTTGTGATTCATCTATCTTTTTTATCTTGCCCTGAATGCTGCCAGGGATAGTTAAACATTCTGTGTGAACAACACTGTGTAACTGCTATAAGAACCTTTGAATTAAACAAATACACCTGGGATGGAATCCCCATCCAGTCACCTCTCCCCAGATCAGGATGTCCCCTTCCCTGTTATCCCTCAGAAAAAAGCTAAAGACCCATCTCTTCAGGCAGGCTTTTAACAATTTAACACTCTACCTCTGGGTAGAGTGGGAGGCATATAAATTAAATAAATAAATAAAAATAAAATAAATAAAATACAGCTGAATCCCTGAACCCCATTTTAGTAGATAAATTTAATCTTTTCCATGTTTGAATATTTTAACCTTTCAATTTAATTTGGAATCAACTATTGTTTAATTTTTCTTTTAATATTTAACTTATTGTGTTTTTAATTGTGTGAATTTTAATGTTGTGAGCCACTTTGGGTCCCTTGTTGGGAGAAATGCAGCATATAAATAAAACTAATAAAAATAACTAACCACAGGAGTAACAAAATGACTGCTCCTCCCAACTCTACATTAGAGTGCTGAATCAGTTTAGGAAATCCATGATTAGTGTGTGGAAGACCTTTGAGCTTCTTTCACAGTATTAGTATTCAGAGCCAATTCCTGAGTACCATATTTTTCCATGTATAAGACTATACTTTTGTCTAAAACTTTTAGACTAAAAATTGAGGGTTGTCTTATACATGGAAGTAAGCTGAGGAGAGTACAAAACAAGTGGAGGGGAAAGCAGGCATCAAAATGTTCCTGCAGAGCTTTGATCCCTGCTTTCCCCTTCACTTGCTAATCCTTAGGAAAAGGAAAGCAGGGATCAAAGCGCTGCAGGATGGCTTTGATCCCTGCTTTCCCCTCTGTTTGCTAAGTCCCATGGAGCTTAACAAAAGGAGGAGGGAAAGAATCAAAGCAATCCCGTGGCTATATAAGGGGGAAAGGGATAAAAACTATCGTGCAGGGAAGGGATTGCTTTGATCCCTTCCCCCTCCTTTTGCTAAGCCCACTTAGATTTTTAAATTTTGGGTTAGAAAAGTGGGGGGGCATCTTATACATGGTTGCATCTTATACATGGAAAAATATGGTATGTATGTTGTACCTGTTGATGGATCTTTAGATTCTAGTAAGAAACAATGGAGATTCACAATCATGAAGTCCCCTACACCCCCTTTCTGGTAGAGAGCATACAGAGTTCTGAATAGTGTCTGGTTAGGAATGCATCCCATTTTGTTAAAATGCCTTCCCTCTAGGGTAGATACATGTCCTCTTTTAGGAAGGACAATCCTCCATTGGAAGAGCTACAAGAGGATGGTTGCCCTTCTGATTGCCTCCTTCCTTTCAAGGTTATCCAGTCCAAGCCTGATTTAAAGACAGAGAACTACAAGGAGGGAAGCCAGGAATTGTGAAGTTGCCCTTTCATAGTGAGCACCTGGACATCAGACTTAGTTGGCAAAGAGTTCACCTGGACACAGTCTTCCCCACTCCAGTGAGATGTGCTGCAATTTTGCTTAAATTATAAAAAAGGAATTTCTAATTTTGCATCTGTACAAATAAATTAGCAAAAGCAATTTTATGTAAACCATTATCCTCTTTTTGGTGATGCATACCTTTCTTTTTCAGTGATGTGCAAGTGGCCACCCTGATGTATGAAGTTTTACAAAATCTGGGAAAGGTTTATCCTAACATTGGAGATGCAATGAGTTCTATTCTCCACACAGCTTCTACCAGGTATTTTAAACAGAACCAATGTGCTTGTATATTTTTCTTACAACTTTGTAATTAAGGGTCAATCTTATATATTTGTGCAGCTGCAGAGAAGTAAAAGGTGGCACAGAAGGCACTACCTAAAAGCAAGCTGCCATAGCCATTTAAGTTATAGTCATATGAGCTATGCTATGTGATTTGCTTAAGTGCACAAAACACTTCAAGTAGACTATCTGGTTAATTCCTGAAACAACCTCCTAATGTAGGCCAGATTTACTGAGGTTGAAAGACTGGGAAATAGAGACAGCAGCTTGTCTTGGGTCACCTTGGATATTTATGGCTGACTTAGGAACTTGTAGTTTGCAGTTCACATTCATCACACTCATGTTAGTCCTGCTCATGGACTTTTTCACTTACAGTACATATCTATTCCTCAAGGTTGTAGAGATGCCAAAAATCAGAGAGTAAACACAAACATTTACTGTCATTTTAAAAAATCACTCATACAATGCTTACTAATGGGATTTTAAAAATGTGTTCCAGAAGAACATAAAAGACAAAATTAAATCTAATATTTTGAGTGGAGTGATAATCAAATGATCTCATATGAACCCAACCTATGTGGGCTAGAAAAAGAACTGGTTCCCTCTTTCTCTCTCCGATCTCAATAAATTCCTTTTACTAGGATCCTTGTATACAACTATAACAGGAAGTGGAACAGGAAGTGCCTCAAGGAAGAGATTCATACTCCTATTTGGAGATGTCAGCACAGGATCTGGTACAACTGGTGCTATCAACTAAAATGTATCTCATCCACAAGCACCCTTACAATATGGCAGTCAATTCATGCTCATGTTGTGAACAGTCATTAATTCCAAAAGTTATATTGGATTTTCCAAGGGTAGTTCCAACTTGTGTGCAGCTTCGTACCTGCTTCATGGGGAACTTTACTTCTGGCAGAAATAGAACTTGGAACCTGACATTCAAAATGCTGGCATACTTTTTTTTTTTTTAAACTCTCATGCAGTTTAGAAATGGACGGTGTAATTCAATCTCCCGCACTCATTTACAAGGGGAGAAGGTCTTCCTCCTCCCAGCTGTTGTCTGTTGTCTGTCTCAGAATGAAAGCTAACAGTTGCACCATAAATGCGCCGCAGTAAAAGTTCTCATAAGGGTTATCACAGTTAAGAATAGCATCACAAATAGCACTTTTAGGAATTAGCAAATGTTCTGGCAGCATATATCCATTGAACTTTACTGTCCATCACCACTTTGTCAGGAAGGGAGCAGGAGGACAGAAATGGCAGGTTTTGCATACAAAGCCCTTTGGGAAACACCCGGTCCAGTTAATTTACTGGTGGCAGGGAGAGAACAGTTGTCAAAGTGCCTGGAAGAAGACCAGCAGACTGTTGACTTAATTACACCAGACAACAGAGCCAACATTTTAAAGCTGTGAAACATGGCAATTTTTCATATTCCTTCCCTTTCCATCTCTCCAACCACCGCTGTCAGGAATGCACCGAGACAAGTTTTTTCACGCCGTTAAAGACAGAAGCCAGCATACCACACACATGCCTTTAATTGCCAGTTTTAAGGCAAGGGAGGGATGCTTCCTGAACCAACAAATGTTTCACAGATTAACAATTAAATAATAAAATTCCGAATCGTACTTTTGCAATCTATGTCTTTGAGCATTTTGGAATCTGGACAGCGAATACTAAATACAAGGTTTGTTTGCAGCACTTTCTGAATGAAGCTCACGTGTCATCCATGACAGCTTTCCAGCAGGTTTGTGAACTTCTTTTTTTTCCTCCTCTATTTTCTTTTTAATTGCCCCTTATATAGAACTACGAAAAGAAGGATTCATTTAAAATCTGGTATACAATTTCTGTAGAATTTGGCAAAGGTTACCAATTGGATAGTTACTGTGTCCATTTCATGTGATGTGTGGGTTACATCACAGATGTCTGCATGCAGAATCCAAGAGGTTCAGCCTAGCGATTGACCCTTATCTGATAAAAAGGGTGTGTGTGTGTGGAGCTCACATAGTTTTGGACCCAGTGTCAAGGCCTCCTCACCTGGATTGTTCCCATTCTGGAATGCCCCCCTGAGGCCTCACTGTCAGCAATGCTGCCATTATTTCAAGTTCAAACCTGGCTGTTCACTAGAGTGTTTGATAATTAGAGAGATGATGGCTTGGTTTTCAAGTCCTCGGTCTGTTTTCATCTTATTTTCTACATTAAACTGTTATAGTGGGTTTTGAAAGGTTTTAACTCTTTTAAAGTAGGGAGATGCCCTGTTTTTAGACAAATTTATAAATATAGAGCAACTCAAGGCTTTTTTTCCCCTCTTTCATTTCTGAGGTAACCACAAGGTTAAGCAAAAGAGCACTGAGGCACTCACAGGGCAGAGCAGCATCCCCCCCCCCGATTTCTTGTGCTAAATGTGGCATTTGTGGGATTTAAAATGTTGAAATAAAAAAGACACCATGCAAGAAAAAAGTGTGTGTGTGTGTGTGTGTGTGTGTGTGTGTGTGTGTGTGTGTGTGTGTGTGTGTGTGTGTGTGTGAGAGAGAGAGAGAGAGAGAGAGAGAGAGAGAGAGAGAGAGAGAGAGAATACAAATTACCAATACCATATAAGAAACATGTCGAGTTGGCACCAGAAAGAGAATCTGACAGCTTCACACCCCAATGATGCCTGCCTTTTTTGGCACATTTTAACCCCTAAAGGTCTTTTGGTGGGGTCACCAGATTGCTGTACCACACACTGCACTATTTTTAACTCCCCCCCTTTTTTAAAAAAAAGTAGCAGTATCAAATGAGAGACTTCTGTCAGTGATGCTTGGGCCTTGCATTTTCAATTTTTTTTTTTTTGTCTTTACCCCTTTCTTTTTTAGAACCTAGTTAGTTACCTATCAAATGCGTGTGCATATAAATGCCTGCATTCCTGTAAGGATTTAGAGTGGTTCTCTTTAAAACCATTAGTTTCTGTCTTCCCCTACACCTTTGTTTTCATTTTTCTCTTTGGTGTTACAGTATCACTGTCAAGGTTCACAATAGTTATCTTTGTTTCTCTGTTTCTCGTGTTCCTTAGCCTCTAGGTGGGGTAATAATTCTCCCATAAATAATAGTAACAGTGCTGTGTACATTCTTGATATTATACCAGTTTAATTTTCCATTTGTGAAAACTGAGAATTATTTTTTCTCCCTGGTGAGAATACAAATCTATACAAGGATCTGGATAAAATTTGTCCAGAAAGCACATGTGTGCTCTTATTCGTGCATGGACTGGGTCAGGTGCACATTGCTGTTCTAAGGCATTTCACTTATATTCATTTCATTTCTCACTATGATTTCATAGTTATACCTCAAACTGAAATCAGTTGATACGAGTAGCTTAAAGTATGCATAAATCAATGGATTCAACTTATGAAAAAAGTGATTTTTGTTAGGATGAACTTCTTGACCATAAGATCTGTTTGACAGTAGAGTGGACTGTACTGGAGGATCTTGGGCTCTGTGGAGTGCTACAGTTTATGAGAGATATTGACAAGCTGGAAAATGTCCAGAGGAAGGAAAACAGGATGGTAAAATACAGTGATGCCTTACAAGACGAATGCCTCGCACAACGAAAAACTCACAAGATGAAAGCATTTTGTGATTTTTTTGGTGACTCGCAAGACAAATTTTTCCTATGCCAGTGCTTCGCAAGATGAATAGGAATGCATTAAATAAATTTCAATGCATTCATATGGGAAACTGTGCTTCACAAGACAAAATTTTCACAATACAAAATTACTCACGAAACGAATTTGTTTCGTCTTGCGAGGCATCACTATACCTGGAAAGCTAATTCTATGAGAAACAGCTGAGGGACGTGGACAGGTTTAGTATGGAGAAGAGAAAGCTGAAAGGTGGTATGATAGCCATTTTCAAATATTTGAAGGACTGTCATATGGAAGTGAGAGCAAACTTATTTTCTGTAGCACCAGAAGGTAATAACCCAAAGTAATGGGTTCAAATTATGAAAAAGAAAATTCACATTAGGAAGAGCTTCCTGACAGTAAGGCTTGTTTGACCATGGAATGAACCACCTCAGAGGGGGGTGGACACTCCTTCATTGGAGGTTTTTAAACAGAGCTTTGGTAGTTACCTGTCAGGGATGCCTGACTTGTGGATTTCCTGCTTCAGCCAGAAGTTGGACTCCATAAGGGGTCCCTTCCAGTTCTACAAATGTATGATTCTGTGATTCTCAATACAAAGCTATTTAGTGTGCACAGGAAGAGACTGGTAAGAGGAGGTAAGCTACGTATACTCTCCCCCATCTCTCCAACGCACAAATGGTCAACAAAGATTGTGTTGAGTATGGGGGGAAACACATACATAACTTGCCAATTTTTCATGAATCAGCATGTGAAATGATGAACTGGGCCTGAATTCAGTATCAGATGCAAGTATTCAGATTACATACTTAATCCAGAGGAAAAAGTCAGATGCTGATTTTCACATTAAAAATTCTGGTAACCGTCCTAATATTCTGGCAAGTGGCCAGGGGGAAAAAAAGCCAGCCTGATGTTCCTGCCCACCAGTTTGGCTAGCAAACCTAGGGACACATGGCATTTACTGCTCTCTTTTCAAATTGTTTGTCATTATATTTAGGATAGAAAATCAACACATTTGCAGTCAAAATTGTGTTACTAATGTAATACAAATTTGTTTTTAAATTCTATGTATCTGCTTATGATAACAGGAAGGGGAACAGCTAATTAATGTTGCATCTGCCTAGGAAACCAAAGAACGTGGCAAATTTCTTCTGGAAAGTAATCAGTCATATACTTCATTGTAAAAATGCTGGAAATCACTTGTTGCAGTTACAGTTATTTAAAGGAAAAGAAAACCAACATGTTTTATTACCCTTTACATTGCCTGCTACTTTTGCATTACTTTTGGGGGGGGGTTGCAAGAAGGAGTGACAAAAGAATGTCGTAAGACCTGGACAATTCAGGCAAAAAATCATAGACTCATAGTCAGTGAGGAGAAAAGGCTAGATTCTGTGAGGAGAATTACAGATGTGATTGGTCAGGGATTAGGATGCTGTTTAGCTGTACTGATTATCCAGAAGTGTTTCCTAGCACCATTTTTATATTTTTTTAAGTTTGTGCCTTCCCAAACGGGCCTTTGGCTGATTGCTAATTCATAGGGTCATCATGATGTGAAAGCACCTTGGCAATTCATAGTGACAGCACAACTGGGGTTGGGGACCAACTTTGACATAAATAAGGCTGCCAATTCTGGCTTTATATTTGAGTTGAGTTGAGACTTTAACACCCACTCCTGGAAGATGCTCAGCCAGGACAGCTGCTCACAGCATTGGAGTACAAGTAAAATCCTGTTTTTTTCATATTTTAATATAGAGTAAACAGTTCTTCAGGATGCCATTGTATGTATTTGATTTCCTGTGCAAATCTGTTAATGATCAAGTGATAAGAGAAACATGATTGATCAGTGCTAGCTGATGACCATTATTAATGTTGCTGAGAGAAACTTGAGACAAAACAAATGTTGTAAGTTATTCTTCCTAAAAAGTAATGCACACACCAAGTTTAGAACAATGAAGGATGAAAAGATAAGATACATAGTAGCCAGATAAAAGAAAACAGTGACATATCAACTGCAACAGTACTGGAAAAGAGAATGCTGATTATATACAAATGTGAAGCCAACCCCTCCCCTTGCTTGCTGCTAACCAGTGGTTCAGTTAATTGATGTTAAATCCAAGCTGGATTTCAAAGGGGCAGAGGAACTAGACACCAAATTGCTAACATGCACTGGATTATGGAGAAAGCCAGAGAGTTCTAGAAAAACATCTACTTCTGCTTCATTGACTACACAAAAGCCTTTGACTGTGTCAACCATGACAAACTATGGAAAGAAATGGGAGTGCCTGACCACCTTCTCTATCTCCTGAGAAATCTATATGTGGGACAGAAAGCAACAGTTAGAACTGGTTATGGAACAACCGATTAGTTCAAAATTGGGAAAGGAGTACGACAAGGCTGTATGTTGTCAGCCTGCTTATTTGACTTATCTGCAGAATACATCATGCAAAGGGCAGGTCTGGATGAATCCCAAACTGAAATTAAGATTGCCGGAAGAAATATCAACAACCTCTGATATGCAGATGATACCACTCTGATGGCAGAAAGTGAGGAGGAATTAAAGAACCTCTTAATAAGGGTGAAAGAGGAGAGGGTGAAAAATGGTCTGAAGCTCAATATAAAAAAACAAAAAAACAAAAAACAAAACAAAAAAACTAAGATCATGGCCACTGGTCCCACCACTTCCTGGGAAATAGAAGGGGAAGATATGGAGGCAGTGACAGATTTTACTTTCTTGGGCTCCATGGGCACTGCAGATGGTGACAGCAGCCATGAAGTTAAAAGACTCCTGCTTCTTGGGAGGAAAGTGATGACAAACCTAGACAGCATCTTAAAAAGCAGAGACATCACCTTGCTGACAATGGTCCGCATAGTGAAAGCTATAGTTTTTCCAGTAGCAATGTATGGAAATGAGAGCTGGCCCATAAAGAAGGCTGACTGCCAAAGAATTGATGCTTTTGAATTGTGGTGCTGGAGGAGACTCTTGAGAGTCCCCTGGACTGCAAAGAGTACAAACCTATCCATTTTGAAGGAAAACAACCCTGAGTGCTCACTGGAAGGACAGATCCTGAAGCTGAGGCTCCAATACTTTGCCCATCTCATGAGAAGAGGAGACTCCCTGGAGAAGCCCCTGATGTTGGGAAAGTGTGAAGGCAAGAGGAGAAGGGGGGTGACAGAGGATGAGATGGTTGGACAGTGTCGTCGAAGCGACCAACATGAATTTGACCAAACTCTGGGAGGCAGTGGAAGACAGGAGGGCTTGGCGTGCTCTGGTCCATGGGGTCACGAAGAGTCGGACACGACTTAACGACTAAACAACAACAACAAACAACAAAAAGAGATGGGTATAAACTGCTGGTTCAGTGTTTGGCAGTTTTCAGCCCGGTCTCCTCTGTTGGGTGCCCACTCAGAAGCAGCGCCCCAGCTTCCTCGCCCAAGCTTCCCTGTCCCATCTCCTTTGGGTGCTGCCTCTGAGTAGGCACCTGCCAGAGGAGGAGAGGCTGAAAACTACCAAGCACCTGTTCGGCCAGTAAACAAACCAGCACAAACGGTCAAATCAGCAGTTTATGCCCATCTCTACTGTTGATATTCAAATGACCAGAGTTTGTGCTAAATGTCTTGATCATGTTAAATTCAGGTTCCAGTGGTCGTGCTGCAAACAGACTTCAAGCTTGCAGGGGACCCACTTTTCCCCTTCTGTACTCCCAAAATCCACAAACTAAAGCCGGATGCAGTAGAACAAGGCTTCTACTGAGCTATGGCCCTTCCTGCTTCATAGACAAATGTCCCCCACTGGAATACTACTTTGAACTAGACAGATACTTAGGAGACTGAAAAGATAATAGGACATGGCTAAACAGGCCTCACCAGGTTTCATTCTTTGGATTGCTCATGGCCTCTGTTTCTCCTGTGTTTTCACAACAATGTGACCTACAGGCCGAAACAGCTGATAACCTTTATCTCTCCATCTTGAAAAGCTCCATCACCCGATACCTGCAAAGAGCATAGCTACTGAAAGTTGAAACAGAAGGCTGGACCAGGTCTTTCTAGTTTGTCAGCAATCTTTTAAGAGGAAAAGGATTTCTACATTTCCCTCCTACTCCTCAACAGAAAATATGTCTGTCTGCCTTCAAATTTGTCAAGGTAAATTTAAAGGTCTGATCAGAATAAAGTATATTAATGAGGAGCCATGATGAACAGATGTGTAAAAACTGAGTCATGATGACTCAGCAGTGCTGACTCAAGCATGATGCAACACATAATGTGATTGGACACAAGCAGATCTGTATATGTATATATATGTGAAGCAGAACAGTTAATGTATCTTCCTGCTTGGTGATGAATGCTACCTGTTATGCTGCCAGACTGAACTGCTGTAAATATCTTGTAAATACACGTTGGTGGAGGAGAAGCTGCTGGTGTGTGTGTGAATTATTCTGGATTACCTGGACTGTTTAATAGTCTGCTAAACCTGCTGTTCTTCCATGTTTTTGCTCTAACAAAATTTCCTTGCTCCTGAGTTCAGCACTTTGGTACCAAATATTGCTGAGAAAGAAATTACTTGAACCAAACCAACAAAACCATAAAATTAAACATGAAAAATCTTTTGCTGATGGTACATATGACATGGAATGCTTGTTACTTTTAGAGTGTATTGGTGGAATGGGGTATGTGTGTGAACATTTACTTAAGCCTAGACTTTTCAAGATACCATTTAAATTCATTATAGTAACCTGGAGTAACTTTACATAAGGAATTTTAGAATTCGTGCAGATTTTAAGTGATAGTTGGCCTTAAGAGAGCTGCTGCCATTGTGAGAGACTTTTGGAAGATAATAATAATACTTTTATTTGTACAATCAACAGATCAGATGTGAATAACACGGAACAACTGGATAAGAATAAACAGAATCAATACACCTATAATATGCATTATGTGTGGCAGACTCTTAGGGAAACAAATTCCATAAATAATTGTTAGGAGCAGAACCCTACCCTCAATTCATACATATTCATATATGCATACATACATGTATATACTTAGAGGATTAAGGCACCTTTTCTCGCCTGCAGACTAGTGCTGCTGCACAGAAGCTGGCCACTTTAATTGTTACGGATGGACACTGGGTCTGCCAGCAGATAACACGTATAGTACTCATCATCTCTTCCAGGGATGCTATGCAAAATTGGACGAATAAAAGTGTCATGGAAACCAGTGTAGAAGGAGCAATACAACAGAACATGGCCAATTTTTGGAAACAAATTCCCAAACAGCCTTCTGTCTTCTTTCTTTGATATTAGGTCTAAGTACTCAGGCCACCCACTGTGGATCCCCAAACACAGTTCAGATTCCATTTTAGAGTAAGGTTGCGGCTACACCAGCCAGCCAAATCAGAATTATTCAGCCTTATTATTTATTATTGCAGCTTGATAAAGCTGGTGGGCTCTTGAAAGTGTTGCACACTGCTAGGGAACAGGGGCAGCTTTCTGAAGTTCTCCGAAATCTATAAATACAGTGGTGCCTCGCTTAATGATTGCCTCACTTAATGAGGAAATTGATGATTAGGTTTTTGCGATTGCAAAAGTGATTGCAAAACAATGGTTTAAATGGGAAAAATCCACTTCACAATGATCGGTTCCCTGCCTTGGGAACCGATTTTCGCATTACGACAATCTAAAAACAGCTGATTGTCGGGTTTCAAAATGGCCACCGGATGTACAAAATGCCCCCCCGCTGTTTTCTAGGATGGATTCCTCGCTTTACAGGCACCAAAAATGGCCGCCCCTATGGAGGATCTTCGCTGGATGGTGAGTTTTCAGACCATTGGAACGCATTGAAGGATTTTCAATGCGTTTCAATGGGCTTTTTTATTTCACTTAACGAGGATTTCGCTGTACAGTGATTTCGCTGGAACGGATTATCCTTGTTAAGCGAGGCACCACTGTACACACAAACACATACTGAGGAAACATGGTAGTCTGCTGTAGTTCATCAAAGCTGGTCTAATATTGACTAGTGGAACTGCATTTCAGTGCAACAAATGGGACTTACAGTCTTGAAGTTTCAGAACCATACTATAGACTCCTATATCTTGCTTCCTCAAATTCAGTATGTAGCAGGATTTCTCCCCACATGAACACTCATCATTTAAACATAAAAAGGATGAAAAACCTTTCTAAAGCCCATTTGCAGGTTTCAGAGGCAAATGTGTATGCCTTTGTCTTTTTTAATTTCAAAATTGCCAGAGTAATAAATTATCTCATTATTTTCCTTCAGGGCTATGTAAATATGCCTCACATTCCTAAGTGCTATAATTTGGATTGGCTCTAGTTTCGAATTTTATTTTAATATATCTCCCCCTTTCCCCCGGCAACAAAAAAGGCTTGAGGGAGAAGCAGAAGAGATTGAAAAAGAATGCCATAAGGAATTAAATCACTGCCAGATTTTTTTTTTTTTTTTTGTGATGGAATGATTTTGCTCTCTATTCCATTGACACCCCTGATTATGTTTGGTTAGGTGCAGCCACTTTTTTTCATTCTTTTCTTTTCTTTCTTTTGGCAAACCAAGAAATAGGAAATTCAACATATATCATGGCCAATGTGTACCCTGGGGTGATGTGCTTGGTATAATGGCCCCGCTTCAGTCTTTTGCAGGCAGGCTGGAAGGCCTTGAGCAACTTAAGCATCCAAGGGGAAAAAGGTTTAGCAAAACGGTTTGTGAGTGGAACCGACAAACACTTAATCTAAATGAAGGCTTATTCTCATGACACCTCAAGAAATTCCTAATAAGTGAAAGCAACACAGGAATTTTTTTTGTCAAATGCTGAAATCCTGTTGTGCATTTATACAAGTGGTATAACTTTTTGAGGTGAATTGCCATAAGTTAAGAACTACCCATAGGCATTATCTGTTACATGCTGAATTGTGCGACACAGTAAGCAAATGGTAATGTCTAGGGAGGTTTCCTAACTTGCAGAGATTTGATTCCAAAGTTACACTATTTGCATAAGTGCACAACAGAATTTCAGCCAAAGGGAAATGAGCAAGAGTCATAAGATAAAGTGGTAACATCACTGTCATGAGTGAATAGCAGAGTATATATAATTCATGGAGAGTACAACCATTGATCAACATCCTATCAGCATTTATGTAATATTTGTGTAATGTGCCATTGCTAATTGTGGCTGATTAACAAGATGTTGGGTGTATCTGGGTTGTGCAGTTGTGTACCTGACTAGGAATGGAAGCAAGACACATCCAGACACCTCATCAGTTAGCTAGCTGCAATCAACTATGGCAAGTTAGATGAACCTTACATGGTGAATTTTGGCTACTGCTGGCTACCAGTCATTGTTGGCTACCAGTCATGATAGCATGAGCTACTTTAAGGATGGGGGGGGGGTAGCCAAAAGTCTTGAGAACCTATCAAAAGAGAACTCACCAAAGCCCAAAACTTGTTTTGCTCTAACACCACATTCTTAATTGAACATACAGACTTATACAGTAACTTATAGGTCTTAAAATTCTCAGAAATAAATGGAATAAAGTGCTGAACAGCTGTTAGCTTGATCAGTGGACTGTAGCATTAGCTTCCATGCTTGCTGTATCTATGGATCAATGTTATGTTTTATGTATGCTAGACACTATAGCACATTTTTAGTAAAAACTTGAGTTTGTCAACTGGCTGGATACCTCAGTAAATTAAGTATCTGGCCACTGTGCCTCCAGGGAGAAAAGCCAGCCTATCAGAATTGACTTGATGACATATAACAACAACTACTACTACTACTACTACTACTACTACTACTACTACTACTACTACTATTATTATTATTATTATTATTATTATTATTATTATTATTATTATTATTATTATTATTATTGAGTAACTCAACAAATTGTTGGCATTACAATGAACCATGTGAGTCTCTAGAACATAATATCTGGCTAGGTCTACATATACTTTTTTGCTGTGGCAGTGGGGATATTACTCATATTAATTTTGTACTGGAACAATTTTTAATTGTACAGATGTACACATTCGTTTCTTGGACATGTACCAATGGTCAATGGAAATGGATTGTCTATGCCTCTGTGCCTGTTGCTAGAATTCTGATATTGCAACACAGGAAAGAAAAATGTCTACCTTCTGTTTCAATAGATTGAGGAACTCACAACTCAATTTGGGAGTGCAGGGTGTATAACAACAACTCTATCTAGATGTTTATCTGAACCTTTGCTCAGGTTTTACATATGTTCATGCATAGATTTTAGCTATGTTGTATTTTTATTTCCATCATGTATTGTAACTATTGCATTAGGGTTTCTTCCGTGTTTTTTAAATTGCTATTTGTGTTCCCCTCATTAATTTCAGTTGTGTAAATATCAAGTTACCCACCCCCTTGTCCACTCTTGAATCTTGCTTAACCAATTCATTACATCATTTCTTTGTATGATTTAAGCACAAAGCAAAACCAAAAAGCAAAGTGTGCTGCTTATATGCTGTCCCACAGTGCTTGAAGCACCCTCTGGGAGGTTTACAATTTAATTATATAGGCTACACATTACTCCTCCTCCTCCAGAAAGCTGGATACTCATTTTACCAACCTTGAAAGGATGGAAGGCTGAGTGCACCTCAATCCAGCTGCCAGAATCCTCTGGTATTGAATGCTGACTGTCAACAGAGTTTTGAGTGTAATACTACAGTTTAACCACAGTACCACGAGGGTCCACAACATAAAACAAACCAAAAATAACTGCTTCCGAAGATCCATATTCAAGTTTCATGGCCTCAGTAAAAAGCAAAAAAAAAAGCAAAGTGTGCTGCTTTTTTTAAGAGACACAGTGGCCAGATACCTAACTCACTGAGTTATCCAGCCAGTTGACGCACTCAGGCCTTTACTAAAGTCAGCACTTAAAGCACTCTCTTTACAAGCTAATTATGCAGGCTACTATTACTGACCTTAGAAGGATAGAAGGCTGAGTCAACCTTGAGATTGAACCCCAGGCTGTGAGCACAGTTTTGGCTGCAGTATAGCAGTTTAACCACTGCCCCACGAAGCTCCTTCCAACACAGTAAGCACATGTCTGAGCATTGAAGGAGTCCTCCTTTCTTTTCCCAAGAACCATGTAGAATGTGTTGGTCAACTACATTCCACTCATGTATTTTGTGATGGGGAGGCATGACTTTGATGCTAAACACTATATGTTATGTATCCCTGGCTGGCTTAATTCAGTCATTGGTGGGTTTGCACTGGTTAACTGGATCCATAGATTCAGGGATGAGCAGAAGGAAGAGAAGGGGGAAAATGCTTGTATCTGGATATACATTTTTGCACAAGAAAAGAAAGTGGTATTAGAGTTATAGGTGAAAAAAGCTGTCAAGATCTATTTGAGTAATCATGCTGAACCAATAAAACTTGAATGTAGGATCAAAGGCATAGTGTTTACATAAATGGAAAAGGAAAGTGAGACCTGCACAGCTCTGAAATTTGACTGACATTCTTTTAAAAAATCACATTAACTGCAACCATTTGCACTTGGCATCCATTTCACTTGTGTAAATACCGCCATGTCACCCAGCCCCCTTGTCCACTCATGAAGCTTGCTTAACCACTTCATTACGCAAAATATTTGAGCATGCCACTGGAAAGCAGATGCATGGGTAACCACAAATGTGCAAAGCTGCCCACACCAGATGCTTGGTGAATTTTCGGCTTTGACAGAAGCATCTTGAACTGAGTACAAGGTGATTGAATGAGAGCATCGCCATCAATGTCATCCTGGAGTTATGAAGCGCTATAAAAGAGCCATTCAAGAGCTCTGCAGAGAAAAACAAAACAAGGCATTGGTCAGCTTGAGGGAGTTGTTATCTCCCTTTCCTTCTTTCCCTCCCTCCCTCCCTCTTTTTTGTTTCATAAGTGCCTTTAACATTTACTCAATAGGCAGACATTTAACCAGTGAAATGCTGACACCATTAGGAAATCAGTTTTTTCTCTCTCTGCCACATTCACTTCTTTTTGGTACTGAAAACTTCTGCAGAGCCTGGCTAAGCACATTCCATCACGAAGAGGCAGGGCTTCATAAAGGTCTTTTGAAAGAAAGAGTTTTCTCACCAAACCCTTCAAAAATAAAGTGTGCTACTTATATTCTACCCCACAGCACTTAGAGCACTTTCTGGGTTATTTACAATTTTATGTATTCAGGCTACACACACACACACACACCCCGCCCTCAGCAAGCTGTGTACTCATTTTACCTTGGAAGGGTGGAAGGCTGAGTCAATCCTGAGCTGGCTACCTGAGCCCATCATGATCAGATCATGAGCAGTGTCTTGACTACAGTACTGCAGTTTAACCACTCCACCAAGAGGCTCCTACAGGACTAGTATCATGTGAATACTAAAAGGTGTACTTCTTAGCAGTCTAACTTTCTGTAGCATCCATGTCATCTTCAAGGGTAGTCCCACACAGGATGTATTGCCAGGGCATGGACTGTTGTGATCTCATGTTATATCTGTCCATAGATTTGCTCTTGAAGTACACTACAGATTAGCAGCCGAAATGTCCTGTTTGATCCAATCTGTGCATAACTATACTTATATCTCAAAATAACATAATTCAAGATGTTGTTTTCTATATGTTACTACACGTGTGCATTCTAATAATTGTATGTAGAAATCTGTTCTAAAAATACCTTTATTGTGACATCAACTTTCTTTTTTTAAAAAAGAAAAAGTCATTATCTTTATGCTCATATTCAGTGAAGCCTTGTTTTCTTTTTTGTTGTATGTCATGGGCCAGTTTGGTTGCATGTCATGAGTGGATATAGATTAAGCAGTGAAGGTGTCTCCCCAGCCAATCTGGATAAGACCTTGCTGCTCCGGTTATGGGCTGTTCCTGTTCCTGAACTGTTTGCTTTGTGATGTGAGAAATCTAGCACAATGAGCAGACTGAAGAGGAAGCAGAGGATCTTTCATGTGTCCTGAATAGACATGGGGATTAATATAAAAATGAATTGGGATATGCAATGAATACCCCTGATTTGTCAGATACTTCTTGCTTCATATTCTTGGGGTCCAGAGAATTTCACCCCCATTGAAAAAATGGGGGGATCGCAGGGTTGGGGGATCGCTTGGGTCCCACTTCCCTTCCCTTTCTATGGCCACCGGGGCATAGGAAGAGGAGGGAAGCCTGACAGAAGTGATCCCCCATCCCTGAAATCTGTGCAAAGACAGTGGGTGAATCACCTTAGTCAGGCTTTCCCAAAGGGAAGCCTTCCCTGCTCCTCCTTACAAAATCTAGGCTGCTGGAACTGAAACCGCAGTTCCAGCAGTCTAGCTTCTGTTTCCATGGAAGCCACCACGGAGCAGGAGGAGGCAGCTGGGAAGGTAAGTGGCAGTGAGAAGGGTGTGGGGACAGACTGTTGGGCTGGGACTTTTTTGGGTTTTTTTAGATGGCCCCACAGGCTGTCTTAAGAGAGAAAAAAATACTCGAACTGATGAATTGATTCATGGTTCATTGGGCCACTGGGGGCAATTTGTGGTTCGTGGATTGTCAAGTTTGATGACCCACAAACCAAGACGTCCCCATCTCTTGTCCTGAATCCAGGCCATTGAAGACTTCAAAAGGGATCAACAGCACAGCAAATAATACCCAGAAATAAATTGGCAATGAGGGAAGCTGTGGTAAGATAGGCATAACATGCTCCAGTGAGGAGACACCTACCTTTATCCTTGATCCTTACATTCTGGACCCACAGGTATTTCCTGTGAATCTTATGTGCCATCAAATGAATTCTGCCTTATGGTAACCCTAAAAGGGTTGCCAAGGTATGCAATATACTTAAGGAGAGGCTTTACCAGTGTCACACACCAAGACTGCTCAAACAAATTTCCATAGCTGAGTGTGGATTTTCCCTGAATCCGATACTACATTGGCACTCAGAAGTTTCCTAAGTCTTTCCAAAATAAGCCTATATCTGGAAGTGCCTAAATCACACATTATCATAGCCAGATCAGACCTTTTGTAGAAACAGGCACAGCTGAAGGTCTAACCTAAGGGGGACAAAGGCAATCCTGGTCACAGCTTCCATTGGGATATCCAGCTCCAAGAAGTCTTCCCAAGCTGCAAACCTGATTTTTCAACAGGTATATCCCTATTCTAGGATCAGGACCCTGTCTTGACTGGGAGTGTTTCTGACTTACCTGCTTCATCAATCTTCTGGTCCTCATCCACTTTGCTACTACCACCACACATGGATGCACATCTGAACTCTGATTGACTGTCCAGACAAAAAAAGGATGGGGAAAATTGGCAATTCTTCTTGTTTTTCTTTCTTTCTTTCTTTCTTTCTTTCTTTCTTTCTTTCTTTCTTTCTTTCTTTCTTTCTTTCTTTCTTTCTTTCTTTCTTTCTTTCTTTCTTTCTTTCTTACTTACTTACTTACTTACTTACTTACTTACTTACTTACTTACTTACTTACTTACTTACTTACTTGGTCACAGATCCAAGTTCCATTTGGATTTTGTAAAAATTTGGTAAATGCTAATTGTATCATGGTATATTGCTCATGTTTCCCAGCCTCATTACAATGGGCTGCCCCATTCCTTTCAACAGCAGGAGGAAATGTGCTGCATTGGTGATATTTCATATAGAACAAGGCATATCCCTTTTACTCAGTTGAGCCCCATGTATGTTTGGATTGATGCCAATATTCTTCTTGGAGCTGTGGGTGATATCTGGTGATTTAGCCGTTGAGTAACTCAGGAAGGAGGTCCTCTTAAATGGGTTCCATACATATGCAATTAGACCAGAGAGGACTTAATTAAAACCATTTAACAATTCTTCAATCCCTTAACTATCTAACAAAAATGTCAGGGTCCATTCCAGAATTGGTTCTGTATATTCTTATACCAGTCCTCTGTTTGTAACTGCTCAGATGTAAAAGTGCACAGGATATTGTGAAAAGGTGGAAAGGAAGTTAAGGGTTCCAGTTCTGGTATATTTAGTCCACCATGCAGAATTTAAAAAAAATAAAAATCAGCTGTTGCATTTTGCAGTTCTCATCACAACCACAGGTTTCCTCCTTTGTATCGCATCACCATCAAAATATTACTGTAGGAGAACTGATCTACTTTTTTTTGCTTTTTGTTCTAATTTCCTAGTAGTTCTTGCACAACACCATTTTGAATCAATAGTTAGATACAGATTAAAACATTATCTTGAGTAATGTTTAGCTTTCCCTACCTTGCTGAGGTAAGCACTTTTTCCTCCTCTGTCATAAACAAAAATCCACATTTCCTGACTATCAATACAGATTACATACAGCCAGTTCAGCTCTGCTACTCTCTTGACAAATAATTACAATCATCCACTGGAGACAGTCTGAGCACTTGCTTTCTGAGGCAATCTAAGGGGGGGGGGGACTGAAAAAAGAATACCTACTAACTGTAATCTCTGAATACTAAATGTGATGCTATTCAACAAACATACTTGTAGAAGAATGCAATTTGTGCAACTAGCATCTATTTCTAAGCATAGTTAAGAGTGCAGCCTAGAATACAGAAGTGATAAAGCACGCCAACATCTGAGGTCATCTCTTGATTCCCAGAGTCTGAATTTCAAAGTATGGTGCCTATTGATACTCAAGGAAAATTCTGGAGCAAGCATTTTCTGTGGATAGATCTACTGATCTTGTTTCTCTCTGTTTCTCAGTACTTTTTCCTGAAGTTCATTCTTTACTGTTTGTGTAAAGCATTTACAAAAAAAATTGCTTTCTTAAAGCTGTGGTTCATGAATGCTGGGCCAAAATTTCTTAGGGTGCAATCCTAACTAGTCAAGTTGGTTGAGGGTCAGCTGAACTTGTGCAGAGTCCCAATGCCTTCCAACATAAAGGTGCCGGAAGTTAGGACTATCTTTACTTTGCTCTTGTGTCAGCAGATCCTTTCGCCAGGAGATCTCTGAGATCAGCCAGTACAAGGTGCTTTTGTTGCTTACAAAGTCAATCCACAGCTGCAACATCTCTGATTTAGCTTTTTCCTTGCTTGTCTTTAGGGTACCACAATATTTTGTTGTTCCAGTTGGAAGAGGCTCACGTAGCTACCCCTCAAAATAAAAGTTTGTATGCATTTTGTTTAAATGCATACTGTATTAATGTATGCGTTCATATAACCCCTATTCTCTCATTATAATAATTTGGCACTGTCAAGTACATTGTGACTTTTAGTGACCCTTTCCAGGACTTTCCAGGTATAGAGTATCCTGAACTAGTTTCCCCTTCCATTCTTCAGTGAACTTTAGGACTGGGGAGCTTGCTCAAGGCTACACAGGCTGGCTCTTGTCTGTGGGTACAAGTGGGGAATCAAACTCCCAACCAAGAGACATTAAAAACAACAAGAAAGCATTCTTCAGACACATGTATAGAAAAAGACAGAAAAAGAAATATTGACTCAGGTACTCAGCGAGGATGGCAAATTGATAGCAGGCCACATTGGTCTTTATGCTGTCTTCCACTTTTTCTCATTGGGATTGTTTGTAATTGTGCCTTTAGACTTTCCTTTTCTAGAAACTCTCAACTATCTTGGACACTTTTTCTTGTTAGGATCTCTTCCCACTGTTCTGAATTTATTAAAATTGGCTTTCCTAAAATCCAGCATATCCATGTAGCTATATTAAGCTTTCGCTTTCTTTAAAATCAAGAATTCAAGTATATTATGGCCACTTTCCTCCAGAGTTCCCCTTCCTGCCACTCTATCCACTAAGACTGCGGTCAGACTAGAGAAATGCACCCCCCCCTCTTTCACATGTCTTCTGGTTCCTGTGTAGTCACATGTCATGGCCACGTGGCATCTATCCTGTGATAGTGTTTCATACCTTTTTCACTGTTCTGCCTTTTAAATTGTAAATTAGATGCAGTATGTTCCTCTACACTCTTCAAGTTGGATATATCTCCTTCCTCTTTTTTTTTTTTTTTTTTTGCTTTTCTCTGCTCCCCTTCCCCCCCCTTTAAAAAAACGTGTGTAGGTACATCGTTGTGTTGGCAAAACGCCCTTGCTGGTCCCTCACAGCTCGCTGGAATGCCAGCAAACCAGCCAGGAGCAATGCTAAAGGTTTTCTTTGTATTTTTTGCTGAAGTGTTACTGTTGCTGCTGCTCTTCCAGCTGCAGCTCCGGCTCCCTCCTGCTTCTTTGCTTCCTGTTCTGCGTTGCACCCCTCACCAATCTCCCTGCTCTACCACCACTGCCACCGGTGCTCAGGGGAGCCATGAGTAGGGTTGCCAGATGTCAGGCAAAAGGAGGACATGTCCTCCTTTTTAGCCTAATGTCCTCCATCAGGCAGGCAAAGATAAAAACCTTTAAAATGTCAGGCTTTTGTATATTTTATGTTATAATTTTGGATGGGAGGGGGAGAGGTGGAAGAACCCCCTTCCTCCTGGCTTTCCCTGCCCCCACCTGCCCACCTACCCCCAGTACTTTGAAAAAAACGCCTCCATTGAATTTATTTTTCATTTTTAACATGACTGTCTTGGTCGGTTCACTAAGAGACATTTATTGGCAGCTATTGTAATAAAATTGTATTGATTGTGGGTTTAATCTGGAAAGGTTCAAATGAAACATTCAATATGTCCTCCTTTGTCCTCCTTTTTGTCTTTCTATGTCCTCCTTTTAGTACCCATGTATCTGGCAACCCTAGCCGTGAGTGGAAAAAAAATTGGGAACCACTACATTGGGGGGGGGGGCTGATGTTCCACTTGCTTCCTTTCAGCCATTCCTGGAGGACTCTGGGGCAGTGTCCTACTATTATGCCTGCCCCCTCTACCTCTCAGATAGCCTTCAACGTCCTCTTTCAACTTCCCCCATTAACCCACTTCTCCCTTTCCCATTCCAGTCCCCAAGTAGGTCAAGCCCTATTTGATGGAAGAATACCAATGCACTGACAGTCCACCTTGATTTTTTTTTTTAAAGAAGTCAGACAGCAGCTGTTGGGAGACAAGGACCCACACACCAGGTCTATAGGAAATAAATTGATTTAAGAGAACACACACCATGGAATTCAGGTAGTAATGTGTGATGAAATGTAGAACAAGAATAGTAGTAGCCTTCCAGTCTGGATTTGATGCAGAGATAGCACAGACAAGGAACAAAAGAATTGGTAATGGCTGTACGTCATCTGAAACCTACCCCCACACACACACCAGAAAAGAGTCAAAATCATGAGGAGTAAATTGGAAACATTTTACAAGTCTGACCACAGGCTGAGAGTGTGAAAAAAGAGGAGGACAGTTATCACAGAGAGTTCCTGGATCAAGAGAGGACAAATTTGCCATGTTCACGGCTAATTTCCTGGCTAGTTTATGACTGCACAGATGACCAAAAATCCCTAAAAGAAAAGAAAAGTTATTTTTCTTTCTCACAAAAGTCTTCTCAGACATTCTGGTTCAGTGCTAGATTTGTGACCTGCATTGTCTCTCCAAGTGGGCATCCAGCTGGTGAGGATGCTAATCAAAACATAGCGGAATTAACAAGACAAATTCATCTTTTCGGTGGGCCCCCAAAATAGTACCTGGAGTAAAGCTGTTAAACTTGTTTAACATTGTCTTTTGCTTCCCTCAACATTCACTGCCCAAACATGACCTCTAAATTTGTCTTGAAATTTCACTTCAGGTCAAAATTTTCTGGCAAGCCTACATGGAAGGGAAACAACGTATGTGCTAAGAGAAGAGATATGTGGTGTCTTCTAAGCAGGAGCAGAATCAACAACCAAGCCATATAATGTACATTCTAAGATACACATGTGGATCCAAGAACAGTAAATGTTTCTCATATAATCAGAAAACCAAGTTTAAGAGTAAGCCCAGCTGCGTTTATTTAGGGAAAAATCCAACATGCTTTGTCATTCAGCAGTACTCCATGACCAGAAGCAGACTTTCTTTTACAAAGCCTCATCAGTGTATCAGAAAAATGAAATGTTATATGTTTTAATAGCTATTCTTACTCAGTTATTGTATCTTTGGGCATCCAAGGAGGAGTTCTTGGTTCTGGCATAGTCTCTCTCTCTCTCTCTCTCTCTCTCTCTCTCTCTCTCTCTCTCTCTCTCTCTCTCTGTGTGTGTGTGTGTGTGTGTCTGTATGCAAGCTACATATTGCACACACAATATGTAGCTTGCATAATTAAATTGTAAACTGCCCAGGGATTTCTTGAAGTGCTTTGTGATGCTATATAAGCAACACATTTTGCTTCTTTATTTTTAAATTGCATATACAGTGCAGATGCAGAGTTCTACATACAATATGTTTGAATATATTTCTCAGAAAATTCTCCAAGTGTCAGATCATAAAGACTGATTATGTGAAGCAGGAGGGCAAGATTTCTAAAGCAAGCTAAAACCCTTTTCCCATTCACAGAAAAAGGATGTCTCCTGCTTCACTTACTGTAGCACTTCAAGCTGCAAGTATTGTTTTACTTTTAAAAGTGAGAGAAAAAGAGATTGAGAGAGAGTGGAGGCTCCCAGCTCCTGTCAGTCTCTGTATTCAGGACTCTGAGAGTTCCATTAAGACTTCCACACTTACTATAGCATGCTGAAGGATCTTTGGTGCAGACTTGGCCTGACAAGCCCTGGCTTCCAATCAAACTACTTAATTCATTTGTATGCTTGACTTAGGGACATGCTGAAATTGTAAGTTCAAAATGCAGTGTGCCGGGGATAGGCTTGTTCATACTGACAATGAGCCGGTCTTCATTCTTTGGTATATAATAACTTTTTGTGTGTGTGCTATCTAATCCGAAGGGAAGAAAGAAGGAGTTCATTTTTCTTTTCCAAATTCAGGACAAGCGATTAACCTAGATGTCAGAGTCTAGTGGGTGAAAGTCAGAACAGCACCTCTTTTGTGCTTGCTTATAGCTTTGATTCTGCAGGCGGTGGTGGTAGGGAGATTTGCAACAGACGCGATTGACTTGATATAGGTGATCAATGATATCCTGCAGCTTTATAGGCCTCCAGAGTCAGAAAGGTTACTGTAACACATTCTTTGTGGGACTGCCTTTGAAAAGAGTTCAGAAATCTCAGTTAGTTTGAAATCTTCCCACCAGACTATTGATTGGGGCTGGTTACTAGAAGCACCTGATTCCCCTACAATGACAAGTTACCCTGGCTGGAAGTCAGTTTCTGAGTGTCACCAATGGCTCCTGGATATTTCAGTATAAGCATCTCCCCCACACAATGTCCACACACAATTCAGCATGCTGGTTATCCCTGGCATTGTTTGGGGTCAGGGCTGTCAGAAGTAGTTTATTTTCCTAAACTATTTAAGATAGTCCTGGATTCAAACCATGTATAACCCTCCGCTTACATGCAATACTAAGGTCCATCGACTGAAGTATAATGTCCAGATCAATACTGTAGTACTATTTTAATCTGCTTTGTTTGGGCGTCACCTGCAGTACCATGTCCAGTTCTGAGTGCAACAGTTTAAAGATATGAGCAACCTGGAACATATCCAGAAGACTGGATTTTAAAAAAAGAAAAAAAAATCTGGAAACAAAATTCTGAGGAACATTTAAGAACCTGGCTGTATTTAGTCTGGAAAAGAGACCCAGAGGCAATATATATTGGCCATCTTTAATTATTTGAAGGCCAGTTATGTAGAAGATGGAGCATTGGTCCAAATTAAAAGAATGGAGATTTCACTTAAACATGAGGAAGAACCTCTTAACAGTAAGAGTTGTATGGAAAACGAATGGACGACCCCAGAGAATGGTAGATACTCCCTCATTTGGAGATTTCTAAAAAGAGGTTAAATGGTCATTTGTCACGGATGCTTTAGGCTGTGGATTTCCTGCATTAGCAGGGAGCAGCTCTCTGATCCCTGGGGACATTTCCTGTGGTACAATTCTGTGATTCTAAGCCTGCCCAGACTCTCAAATATCCAGATATAATTCCCTTTCAGGCTTTGTCTACTGTTTCTGGTGTCCTCTTCCTCACTGAATATATGGAAAAGCAGACCTCATTAATCCCATGCCCTACAGTGCACATAAAATCACATTTTAAATAATAGTAATAATATTTTTTTGAAAACCCTACAAATAACTTTTATTACTACTACTAAAAGGACATGTCATTTTTCCTGGGCCATCACAAGAAAATCCTTCCTCCCAAAGATGAACAAATTGAGAAATAGCCAATGAATCTCAACCCAGGGCAGTCTCACAGATTTACCTCTTATATCTGATCTAGTTTCATCCTTGACCGGCATGTTTAAATTTGCCTCCGGTTTCATTTTCCCAGTCTCATCCCATAGATTTCCATGGAAAATTAACTGACCTGATTGAAATCTGTCCTGATCTGTCATGTGCTCTGCCAGCCGATATAATATTGCTTCCATGATTGTCTGATGTGATAACATGGGCTACTTGCCATTGTCTCTTTAAGTGTTACATTTATTCAAGTGAAGGAAGTGACATTCAGACTTTTAATACTTCTAAATGTAGTTCTGGTCAGAATTATCAGAATTTCAACCCTATGATGGGTTTTAATTCTACGAACTCCATCACCAAAAGCTGCAGTGAAGCTCTGGTAAAGCAGAGAATGCTTTGCTACATTTTTACAGTCCCATTTTGTTTTTAATATCTAACTTTTCTCAACCGATGCTCTTTTCCCCCTTTTTATACTCAGCAAATTTTATCATCTTGCTCTGCCATCAGGAGATAATTTTGGAGGTGTTGCCTCTCTATCTGAATGATTACAGAACCGAATGCCAAACAGAGAAAAAAAAATCAATGCCTTACCCTTATACACTGTTAAATGATATTATAAGAGTTCATTAGGGAAAGCTTGGGTCACTAGAAATATGCGGTAAGTGCAGCATCTGTGAACCTGCATACATTGGTTGGGTAGCTATCCAATTTTCTTAAGTATTTTTTAGGAACTTCATGAAATCGTTGCTCTTATATTTGCTTGATTATTATTCTTCAATCCCTTGACCCAGCACACTTTGAAATTGTCATCAAAGGCATGAATAAGGGCATGATAGAAGGAGCCACAAGAAAGCTGATCTTGCACACACATGAATGGGAAAATGGTGCTACAATGGATCCGTGCATTACTCTGTATATTTCCATATTAAACTAACAGATAATTGCAATCCATAATAATATAATATTCAAAGAATATGGTTAAACAATAATACCAATTAAAATAATGAGGACAGTATAAAATAGGAAATGGAAACATGCATGACAGACAAAATGCATCCAAAAACAAGTCTAGTCTCCTTAATATTATGGCTGATAATACTATGGATTTTTATTATAATGTGTGGAGTCAAAAAGAGGGAAAGGACCAAATGAAGCCTTCTAATGAACGAGAGCTTGGAAAAGTTACTTCTGTGTACTACAGACCCCAGAATCCTTTATCCAGCATAGCCAATGGTTTGGGAGTTTACTTAGTTCCAAAAGTTTCAAAAAAAAAAAAAAATTAAGCAATCTGCAAAAGCAATTTCTGCCACTGGAGACTGACCAGTAGAGGAGGCCCTCTCATGAGTCCATCAGATCTTAGGTTGTGGGCCGGACAGTATCAGAAGGGATGGTGGTTCAAGGCCAAGCTCAATAGGCTTTATTGGTGCTAAACAGCACTTCCAATTGTACCCAGAAACATATGTGACAAGTTTGGATGTTCCAAAATGGATGTAATAAGCTCATTTTATGTGTTCCTATAAACATCCAAGTGGCTGCATTCTAGACCAATTTAAGCTTCCAAAGACCCTAAGTTGTAGTAATCATATGAGAGGTGATTAAATCATACATCACTGTGGCAGGCTCTGATCTCCCTAGAAACACAGAGAGCTTAGACAAAGGCTTCCCTGGTTACGTCCACAATCCGGGCACCCAAAAGCAACACTTGAGTCCTGGAGAATCCCCCATTTGCAAACTCCTTCATGAGCCGGCGTTCACATTCTCCCATGTCCTGAACAAAGCAGATAAGAAGGAGAAGGGAACAAGGGCAGGTGGGAGGAAGAAGGGGGAAGTAGAGGAAGGTTGGTGAAGAACAAGATGAAAAAAGAGGGTGGAATGATAAAAGATATATTAAGTAGAGATGGGCATGAATTAAGTCATGCCCTTTCGTACAAAGTCCTCCACCCAGCATTAAAGGTGCTATGCATTCCCTCTCCTCACCTCCCAACTGGCTGGCCCACTCACAATCCATCATATGCCACTGGGGTCCTCTTTTTTTAGTGGTGATCCAGTCTAGGCAGGAGCTTGGGCTGCCGTTTCCCCACCTCCTCTGGCAGCCGACCACTCAGACAAGGAGGCAGGAGGCAGTTCCTCCCTGCAGAACCATTGCGCGGTCAGCTGCCGGAGGAGGTGAGAAAGAGCAGCCTGACCTCCTGCTGGTCTGGAGCACTGCTGGAGAAGGAAGACCCTGGAGGTGCACAATGGTTTGTGAGTGGACCAGCCAGCTGGGGAGTGGGAGGAGGGCATATGCAGCACCATCGCTGCTGCACAGGAGGACTTCCTACAAAGGGGCATGACTTTGTTCATGCCCATCTCTAATATTAAGACAAGGAGTAGGTCAGAAAGGGGAGAGAGTGAGACAATAGACAGAACTGGGTTTGCAAAGCCATCAAAACAGAAATCTGACAGGTGGGGAAATTTTGTTTTTATTGTAATTGTGGATATAGAATTCACTGTAAATTCCTGTTTTGTGGGTGTTTTTTTTTAGTCTTTATTTTCTTTGTTTCTGAACAAAAAATTGACTTAATTTTTTTTTTAATTCAGGGGTCTGAAGGCAAATCCAGCCAAACTAATAATTTTAAAGCTCCATTAATTGCAATGGGAAACGGCTGGTACATCTCAATGGATTGCAGAACCTGGCTGCAAAGCCAGTGGTAGAGAGTTTAAAACCCCACTAGATCTCCCAAGGCTGGAACCAGTTGAAATCACTTGGACCATGTAGGGCTTAAGAGGTAACAACCCCACCCCTGTGTGGCTGTGAGCCCCACCAGTCCCAACTGGGTCAGTGAAGCACCTCCTCTTCCATTCTTACTGTATATAGAAAGGTTACTTACCTGTAACGATGGTTCTTCAAGTGGTCATTCTGTGAATTCACACAAAGGGTTAATACCAGCGCCAGCGTTGGGCCTCTCGGAACATTTTCTAGCTGCAAGAGAAAAGTAACAATGTTTAGGACTACCCCTACTGCGCACGCCCAGCCTAACCGTCCCTCAGTTCCATTTGTCCGCCACAGGTACCCGAGTGATAGAGATGCCAGTGACAGACAGACAGAGGGGAGGCTGGGCGGGATTGTGTGAATTCACAGAATGACCACTTGAAGAACCATCGTTACAGGTAAGTAACCTTTCTTTCTTCATCGTGGTCTTCTGTGAATGCACACAAAGGGTGATTAGCACGCTTACTAACCGGATGGTGGGCTGTCACTGAAGAGCCGATGTTAGTACTGCCCTCCCGAATCTCGTTTCCTCTCTAGCCCTCATGTCCAATCTGTAGTGGGTTATGAAGGTAGAGGCATTGGACCAGGTAGCGGACCGGCAGATGTCAGGCAGGCCGACGCCACGGAGTAAGGCAGTTGATGAGGCTACAGCCCTGGTGGAGTGTGTCCTAAGTCCTTCTGGAGGATCTCTGTGGTTGAGCTCGTAGGCAAGGGTGATGGTAGATACGAGCCACCTAGAGAGCGTCGACGGCGAGGCCGGACAGCCCTTCTTTGAACCAAAATAACAGAGAAACAGTCTGTTGGCCTGTCTAAAGTCCTTGGTCCTAGAGACATAAAAGGCCAGGGATCGTCGAACATCGAGCATGTGGAGCATGCGTTCAACATCAGTAGCCGGAGACGGAAACAAGGTTGGTAGAATCAGTGGTTGATTTACATGGAAGTCGGAGACCACCTTCGGGAGGAACGAGACGTCCAGATAAAGCATAACCTTGTCCCTGAAGAATTGAAGGAATGGTTGGTCATAACGGAGAGCTGCTAACTCACTAGCCCGACGAGCAGACGTGATAGCCACCAGGAACAGTGTCTTTAAAGAAAGCATCTTAAGGTCACAGGTAGCCATGGGTTCAAATGGAGGCCTAGAAAGGGCATGCAGAACCAAGTGAAGGGACCACTGTGGGAGTGGTGGACGAACGGGAGGTCGGAGGTTAGAGAGACCCCTCAAGAACATCCTGACAGTAGGGTGAGAGAAAAGCCGGGAAGAAGGAGAAGCCCTGGGTTGGAAGAAGACAACCGCTGCGAGGTACACCTTGATAGTAGATATAGAGAGGTGAAAATCGAACAGGTAACGGAGGTACTGGAGGAGCGTGGAAAGAGATACAGGTGAGGGAACGAGATCCCTCTGCTGGGTAAATTTCAAAAAACGTTTCCATTTGTAGGTATACAAGCGGGACGTGGAGGGCTTGACGGCGTTAGTCAAGACCTATTGGATTTCGGGACGATCCTCCACGCCGTCAGATGGAGCGTGTCGAGGTCCGGGTGAAGGACTTTGCCCGCTTCTTGGGTGAGCAGGTCCGGCCACAGTGGAAGGGTCATGGAGTCCACAGCCATGCTGATTAGAGTGGGGAACCACACCTGGCGAGGCCAAAAGGGTGCAATGAAAATGGCCGGAGTCATCGAACGTTGGAGCTTGACTAGGGACTTCTGTATCAACGGAATCGGTGGAAACATGTATAAGAGACCCTGGTTCCATGGAATCATGAATGCGTCGCCGAGAGAATGTAGGCCGAGACCGGCTCGAGACGCGTACCTGGGGCATTTCGCATTGTGAGGGGATGCAAACATGTCCAGCACTGGGGACCCCCATCGGTGGCAAAGGTCCTGGAAGACCAGAGGGTTCAATTCCCATTCGTGTGTCTGATGTTGAAGCCTGCTCAGAGTGTCCACAACTGTGTTGTCCTCTGTGGCTACATGGATGGCCACCGGGTAGATATGATGACGGTAACACCACTCCCAGAGAAGGATGGAGAGGTACAGGAGTGAGTGAGAGCGAGTTCCTCCCTGCTTGTTGACATAGTGCATTGTGGTAGTGTTGTCCGTCACCAGCTGAACTCCGCGGCCCTGTAGTAGAGGAAGGAAGGACCTGAACGCTTTGATAACTGCAAGTAGCTCCAGGTGATTGATGTGGAGCATGGCTTCCTGTGGGGTCCAGAGGGCATGAATGGTGTGATGGCCGCAGTGCGCCCCCCAGCCGGATGGACTGGCGTCCGTTGTGACTTGTGCGGTGAGACGGAGTGGACGAAAGGGCCGGCCAACCGTGAGGTGGGGTGTGTATGTCCACCACTGGAGCTGTCTGGCGAGCTCCGGGGTGACACGGAGACGCTTTCTCTGGCTGTCCAGCATAGGGTCGAAAAGAGTGAGGAACCATGACTGGAGTGACCGTAGCTTGAGGCGAGCATGAGCGAGCACCGGTGTTGTAGACGACATCAGGCCGAGGAGGTGTTGGGCGTGATGGGCTGTCACCCGAGCACGAGGGTGAAATTTCCTGATGGCTCGCTGAATCTTGTGTATCCTGTCTGGGGGAAGAAATGCCCGACCCTTTACAGCGTCTAAGCAGACCCCTATGTATTGTACTGTCTTGGAGGGAACGAGTTGAGACTTCTGTTTGTTGACAGTGAGACCGAGATTGGAGAGGAGATGCAGGATGAATTTTGTGTCTTTCAGGGATTGTCTTCATGAGGCGGAGACTACGAGCCAATCGTCCAGGTAAGGGTAGACGTGGATGCCCCTGAGACGAAGGTAAGCTGCCACTGGGGCCATGACCTTGGTGAAGGTTCGGGAAGCTGTGGACAGGCCGAATGGGAGGGCCTGGAATTCGTAGATTGTGCTCTGAAAGATGAACCGAAGAAATTTGCGGTGGTCGGGGTGGATAGTGACGTGAAAGTATGCATCCTTTAGATCTATAAGGACGAACCAGTTGTTTTTCTTCAGCAGGTGCATGATGGACTCTAAGGTGAGCATTCGAAACCGTCTGGGTCGCAGGTAAGTGTTTAGGAGTCTTAGATCGAGGATGGGCCTTATGCCTCCTCCTCCTTTTGAGACAGCAAAGTAGTGGGAGTAAAACCCGCGTTGTATGTCGCGGGGTGGTACTGTATAGATGGCATCTTTTTCCAAGAGAGATGATATTTCTTCCTCTAGCAAGGAGTCGAAGGGAGAATGATTTATGAAACCTAGCGGAGGAGATCTTATAAACTCCAGCTGGTAACCGTGCTGAATAATTTTTAGAGCCCAAGTGTCGTTTGTGATGGCAGACCAGTTGTGAAGAAACGGCTGAAGACGGGTGGTAGGTGGTGAATGGGTAAAAATGGGGGGCCGAAAGTCAAAGATACTGTTTTTGTTTTCTTCCAGGTGGTTTAAAGGATTGGCGGCGATGAGACGGACGAGGCCGGTATCCCTGGTAGCCCTGGACAGAGGAAGAAGACTGGCCAGAGCGTTGCTGAGGTAGGTGTTTGTAAGGACGGTACTGTGGAGAAGGTTGATATTGACCGTAAGATTTGCGCCATTGGGGCCTTCGCTGTCTGGACTGAGTTTGAACAGAGTAGGACTTGGCAGTCCTCTTGGCCTTGTGAAGGTCTTCTAAATGGGAGTCGGTCTTTTCGTTGAAGAGCCCGGTAGCGTCAAAGGCGAGACTCTCAACCTTTGATTTGACGTCCTCCATTATGTCTGCAGAACGGAGCCAAGCGTGGCGCTGGATGGTGATGGCAGACATGAGAACTCGGGCAGAGATCTCTGCTGCATGTCTGATGGAGAGACGTTCATACTTGGATACCGTCTGAGCCTCCTCATATGAGTTTAGGAAAGCTTGCCGGGTGTCTTCAGGTATCATTTTCAGTCCTGGCAAAAGTTTGAGCCATAACTGTTTGTGATAAGCCCCTAGAACAGTCTGGTAATTTATGACCCAAAGTAATAGGGTGACAAGGGAGTAGATTTTCCTGCCGATGATTTCCAGTTTCTTACCCTCCTTGTCAACGGGGGTAACGTGAGCTTTGGCCGATGGCCTTGAACAGCTTGTTTCAACGATGAGGGAGTTTGGAATCGGATGTTTAAGCAAAAAGTGGGTGTCAGCCCCATGAATCTTGTAGAAGTGTTCTGTGCGACGAGGGACATTAGGGGTATTCGCAGGCTGAGCCCAGAACTCCTTAATGGCCTCCATAACTACAGGCACAAAGGCTATACTAGGGGGAGCGGTACTGTCCTTCTTGATGTCTCCGAAGAACAAGTCCTCACCCGGAGGCGAAGGGAGGTTCAAGTCCAGTTTCAGTGTCTTAGCAAGTCTGGACATCATCTGAGAGTAGGAAGAAAAGTCCTCAGATGGAGAAGAGGCGTGAGGATCACCCGTATCTGAAAGCACCACATCTCCCTGAGGTAACTCGTGCGGTGGCAGGGGTGGGGGTTGTTCCTGATCCGAGTCAGAAGACTGCTCCGTGGACACCTCATCCGGATCTGAGGAGAAGACATCCCTCTTCTTTTTTGGAGGGGGTTTCTCGATCCCGACCAGCGCTGTCGAAGGTCGAGTCGGGACCGCAGTCGGCGCCGAGGTGGAAGGAACCGGCTGCGGCGCAGGGGCCACAGGTAGCGAAGGAGGCTGTTCTCCGACTCGGATGACTCGGCGTCGACGCCGAGGGCGGGTCGACTCCGAGGAAGAAGACAGGTATATGTACCTGATCTTCTTATGGTACCGGTCTCGAGATGCGGACGTCGAGGACAAGGAAGGAGACCTCGAGCGCTCACGTCGACGTCGATGGCGCTTACGACGCTTGGGACGGTCGGAATCCGCGGAACAGGAAGAAGAGGATCGACGTCGATGTTTGCTACGACACCGATGGGAGCGACGCTTCTTCCGAGAGCGTTTGCGCTTAGAAGATTTTGAGTCCGAACGATGGGAAGAGTCGGACTGGGTCGAAGCCCGATGCTTCTTCTTCGACCATTTCCGTCGAGGAGACTTCGACCTCAAGCGGCCGGAGGAAGGGGACCAACTCGAGGAGCGATGCTTCTCCGTGCGGGGACGTTTGCCTCGAGGGGATTTCGACCTCGAACGCACGGGTGAGCGAGGCACCTTGTCTCGAGGAGATATCGAGTCCGAGTGTACGGACGAGATCGAAACAGGAGACGACCCCTGGCCCGCAGGAGATGGGCTATGTGGGGCAGAAGTGAGACCAGTAGTGACTCCGACTAACTGGCTCGGCGTCGGGGAAGACATTCCCGATGGCAGCACAGCTTCAGTGCGTCGAACCGGAGGAGGAGCGGCTGCGTCGGACGAAGCCTCGAAGCGTCTCGACAACTCCTCGAGAATCGGTGACGGTATCGAGCCCGAGCTCGGAGAAAGTCGAAGGGATGTCATTTTAAGCTTGGTGGCTGCCTTGGCTTTAGATGCCTTCGACGGTTTAGCTTTCGGTGGAACAGGAGCCGGCGGCTCGGGATTCGAAGCAGGCGCGGCCGATTTCGACGCCGCGGATTTCTTCGACATTTTCGAAACTTTGGAGACGACCGATTGAACAGGAGCTGCCCGAGAAGTGGAAGCCATTTCCCCCTCCGAGGGCGCTGTGGAAGACAACGTTGACTCCCACAGGTGGAGTTTAAGGCGCTGCTGGCGAGCCTTAAGAGCGTCTTTAGTAAAAACTTTGCAGTGCGGGCAAGTTTTGGAGTTGTGCGATTCCCCCAAACAATACAAACAAGTATCGTGGCCGTCCTGGTGGGGAATTTTGCGATCGCACACCACACACCTGCTGAATGGCCCGGAAGGGGACATAAGGCGGGAAAAAAGTCTGACGTCGACTAGTTTAAGGGAGAAGGCAGAGCAGTCCGTAATCAGTCCGCGTAAAAGCCAGGAGAGTAGAATAAACCGAGTCGTCTAGTTGAAGGGGAAAAGCGCTAGGGTAGTCCGTGAGCTAAGCGAGGTCAAAACCAAAGAATAAATCAGGTCGCAAATAGAACGCAGCTATGAACGAAAGGCTCCAAACCGCTAGGCGGAAAAATGGAACTGAGGGACGGTTAGGCTGGGCGTGCGCAGTAGGGGTAGTCCTAAACATTGTTACTTTTTTCTTGCAGCTAGAAAATGTTCCGAGAGGCCCAACGCTGGCGCTGGTATTAACCCTTTGTGTGCATTCACAGAAGACCACGATGAAGAACCATACATTCTGGACTGGTAGTTGGAAACACCACATGGTTTGCTGACCTTGAGAAGGTTTTCCCATGACTCTGACTTCAGATCCGCTTCCCTGGGCAGAAGTGAACCTTAAAACTAATAATCACAGATTGCAATTCATTAACACCACCGTCATTGTTTACAGCACAAATTAATTGTAACAAATTAATTGTCATACAAGACAATATCATTGGTAATGTGGGAAATTTAAAATAATTCTCGAATCTGCTTCCATCATTAGTCCCCACAAATTAATTGTAACAAATTAATTGTGGGGACTAATGATCGCTGCAGATTTGAGAATTATTTAAAATTTCCCACATTACCAAAGATGTTGTCTTGGATATGGCAAGAAAGACCTCCTTAGTTCGTTAAATTTTGTTTGGGAATGGGCTCTCTCTCTCTCTCTCTCTCTCTCTCTCTCTCTCTCTCTCTGTGTGTGTGTGTGTGTGTGTGTCGATTTGCAGCAGCTTTACTGTGACAGTTTAATATATGTTGCTTTTGCCATTTTGTTCCAGTTCCAGTCACTGCAGGTTGGAGAAATAGAGCTCATGTTTACGATGACTTTGTGAAGGTGATAAAGTTGAGGCTACCAAACAAACAAACAAACAAACCCCCAAAGGAGTGCCACATTTCTTTATTTAGGCTTAATATTGAAATCATTCATCTTTCCTTATTCAGGCAGCCTTGGTTCAATATTATACCCTGAAGGAATTATGCTTTCCAACCTTTTACTGGTTTCTCATTGATCAGGGGCGTTAATGTATCTGCACATGATGCATGCAACATTAATATAAATTTGAACATGCTTTATCACCTGCAATAGGTTGTGTAAACCTGTGGAATCATCCTCACTGCAGTCCTATTGTCCGTTGTAGCCTTCCTGTAATATGTCATAGTTAATGCCTGTGTTTCGAAGCCAAAATACACAAGAGCCAATACCTATATTTATTTATTTATTTATTTATTTGATTTATAACCACTGAGGGAGTGAAATCAGCATGCAAGAGAGTGTACTGAGAGTTTTGTCACTATAATGTGGCCTCAGTTTGCTTGCTTGTTTATACTTTTTCTGTACCTCAGACTGGCAATACTCTGAGAGTGGTTTGCAAATAATTTTTTTAATCAATAAAATTCCAAATGTTGCAATAAAAATAGGGAAATTAGCCACAATGAAATCCAGATGTTAAATTCATGATTTAATTTCTTTTCAGTAAGTTAAGCTCTCTGGGATGTATTGTTATATCAAAACCAATAAGGCCAAGGATGCTAACATCTGCCTATATTTTTGCTAGTCATGATGACCCCTTACTCATAATTAACAGAAGGATGAAACTAAATCCTTGCTACACATGTAGGAGGTAAGTGTTCTCTTACCTCCATTTTATTTTGAAGAAGGACATTGCAGTTGAAAGGATTCCCAAAGGTTTCCCATATTTTGAGGGGTCTTGGGAATAGTTGTAATTCTAATGTTTCCCAAAACTGGGAAAACCCATTCATCTTCACAAAACCGGCCAGACCATGAAATAGGATTAGGATGAGGAGCTGAGAAATGTCCTGTCAGAATACCTACCGAGACATCCTTTGCAGACCCCTCCTGGGGAAACAGAAGAGAAGACAGTAGAGTGTAAAGAACTAGCACATACATTTAAAAGTTAGAACTCATTTATCTCTATCCAGCATCCATCCTGGTGGAAGTTCTTTCGCATTTCATCCCACAGGCTTTGAAATGGTTTTCTCCATCTGCTTGATAAGACTGCTGCCATTTTGCTACTTCTTACTTAACCTCTTGCCTCTTGTTCTCCTGTTAGTAAACTGGACAAGAAGCCTACACAATGGGTAATAGCAAACGTTCTAAATTCCATTTTAAAAAAAGAATCTCCTCCACCACCTCCGGCTTATTAAAAAAAAGAGCATAATGTTTGGCATTCTGGCACATAATGGAACATATTTTTCATCATTTTTTTTCCTTTAAAATGCTCATATGTAATTCAAAAGGATTAGAGAAAGATTTAAAGGTGCATTATATTTTAACTTGCACCAACTAATTCTAATTGCATTATAGCATACTGTACATGGTATATTGAAATCTCAAGAGTGATTCATGACAGCTATTCTGCTTAAAATACCATATGTGATTTCTGGCTGATTTTTCCCCCTTACTCTTTTTAATAGAAACTGCCACATTTCTCACATTCTATAGAAACAATAATCCTCACAGTAAACCAACTACATTAAAATCTCTTCATCCCCTTTTCTTTTTTCTTGGAAGCTGTTATATATGGAAAATGAGCAATAACACTGGAATCAACAGCAAGCTGTAACATTTAAAAGGGCATTAAACAAAAACTTTGGGTCTCATCTAATATGCCAGGAGATTAATTTGAGCATGTTCCATAAAGATAGGTATGCATTCTATCTAATTACAGATGCCCCTCTCAACTCATTTGGGAGGCATTCACTGAAGGTCAAAACTCATCCAGGAAAGCTTCAAGAAACATCTGGCGCTTTACCCATCGAACTACAGGAAATCAAGTACACTGCTAGTGAAAAAAAAAACCTTCAGTTTTCTATTCTCAAAAGCACCTGCTGGAGGGAGGCTGGAAAATCTTGTCTGCTAAACATAGGTCAGAACAGTAACAGGAGGATGAAAACCAAAGAAGAAGGCTCAGGAAAGGAGGAACAAGACTTCAAAACATAGATTACAAAAGGTAAATAACAGACTATGCCCAACTGTGTTTTCTCATAGCCGGAAAGGCTGGTTTTTGTCCAATTCTATTTGGAGTTTGTCCCATTAGAATGCTTTTTCTAAAGACTGCAAGCTCTTCACTTCACAGCACTGTCCCCTACATCACTACTTAAGAGTGTCATTGAGTACAGGAGGTCTTCTTCTCACATAAATGAAGATATGACTCCATCCTCCAGTTTACCATGCTGGATTTCCAGTTTCCAGTGAGGAAAGAGGGATGAGAAAGATGGAGAGAAAAAAGGAAGGGAAGAAAAGGACAGAGATTAGAGAACATAGGGGTGAGGAGAAACAGTGATTCCACCAAAGATTTGTCAAGTTGACTGAATATTTGAGGGGAAAGGCTTTCGTGAAATGGCTCATGATAAAAATTTAGATGTGAAGTGAGGCCTTTACACAGAAATCACTCTGACCCAAACTACAGTAGCAACAGAAGTTCAAGATTATATTATCTTCCAGGAATGTGCAGCAGCTCCCTGACCCAGTCCATCCCCAAATAAGAGCACACAGATGGGTATCAATCCTGCCTCGTGGCCTTTTGGTACCCAGTCCTCATCTGGATCTGTGATGATATTGGTGCCTTTCTGGATCTCCAAGGAAAACCCAGTTGCCATGAATAGGGAAAATGCCAACAACCATAAACTGAAGAGGTATGGGATAAGCATAATCCATTGGGAAGACAGACAGAAGGATTTTACTTCTGCCACAGGGGCCCTTTTAGCAATTGCACTAAGGTCAGCAGGCAATGAGATTTCTAACACCACAAAAAATGAAGAAAAACAAAAAGCAGGGATGGAGGAGAGAAGGAAAGACATACCCTAGAATAGTAATTCTAGCATAGCCAATAAGAGCCCATATAAGAGGAATTCAGGCATTCATCTGCAGTCACACTCTCACATGCAATCCTGCTAGTAAACTATTTAGTAAATTAAGCTAGGAAAGAAATAAAGTGCGAGTCTAGAATGAAAATCGGTAGACAGAGTCAGCTGCCATTCAGCTCCCTTAGCACTGCTCCCTTAGCTGTACGTTTTAAGTCCATGTCTTTGGTTCAAACTGCTGGGTATCTTTGGATAAAAAACTTTAATTTGCATAAACAGTTGATGGAACAGGAAAAACTTGTGTGGGGTGTTGTTCCATCCTACAGGTGACCAATAAGTGCCTCTTTGCTCCTCTGGCTATTTGCCCCAGAATTGTTTGCATACCACTGATTCAATCTGTATTTCTGCATTTGCCCAATGCCAGTGGGTGTCATTTGTAACAGCCCTGTGCTTCCCCACCACTCCTTTCATCATTTTTCACAAATGGAAAAGCACACATGCACATGGGTGCATGCATGCACGAACACAGATATGCACGCCCACAGTAGAGGAAGGAGAGACAGAAGACCTCTGCAATAGATTTTGATTGACTGCACTAAGAGCTGTCTGTCTGGAAGCTTCTCCTGTTTCTCCTGGTCCCTTTCACAGATTCTGTAGTGTATTTATTTGAGTATAAATCCTCCTGAACCCAGCAAGATTTCCTACTCAACATGCTTAAGACAGCATCATTCAATTCCAATTGCCCCAAATGGCAAGCATGAGATACCTTTTAATCCTCTCTAGGTCTTTTTCTTTTGGATAAAGCAAAAGGTGTCTTGCAAGATATTCTTCTCTCTCTCTTTTTTTTTTAAGGAATCCAACCATTTCTCCAAGTGACTTAAGTTTTAAAATAGGGTTGCATGGAATTAGATGTTGGCATTCGATTTTTTTTAACAAAGCAACTAGAATTGCAAGCCATTCTTTGGAGGGATACTTAACGATGCGCTTCTGAAATACAAGGAGCTGCTGAAGGCCCTTGTAAATTCAGTGGAGCCGTAGGAGAAAAGGATATAATAAACTGTGTGCACGTTCTAAATTCTACCTAGGGTATCCTTCCTGTAAGAGATAAATTATACTAGGTGTGCAATCTTATTTGAATTTATAGCAGTCCTATCACATGTGCAGTGGAATATCTAACTTGCTGTGCAAGTCTTTGGAACGGAGCCTATATATCCTGTCCATTTCACGAGGATGTAGTCACATGTCACACTGTTGTGCACCAGCTTAAACTATCAGTCTTAGAAAAATGAATGTAAATGTCAGAGTATCATAGGAGATGCATCTTGTTTGCTGACTTGCAGTCCTGAGGTAAACGCCAAATGTTAATTGTGCTTCAATAACATAAAATGGTTCAGTTTACTCTTTCAGTGTTTCAGCTTTGCAAGTTGCTATTACCAATGTTTCTAATTTTGTTATGATTAATTCAGGGTCCTCCATAATTTATGGCTTTTGCTTTTCGTTCCCAAGGTGACCTCCTCGCCCGTTTCATTTCTGCCCTGCTTATCACCTAGCTGTTTAATTTCTCTGTGGTAAAAGAATATACTTCCTTGGAAATCTATTGTCTTTTGCAATTATATATAATATTTTGCAATTATATATTAGCCCAAAGGATTTAGTCAGTAATTTGCCCCTACTAACCAGGAAAAAAAAAATCCATGATAAAGACTGATTTAGTAATCCTTGCCAGTGGCTTTCTACATCTTCAGAAGCCCTTCTCAATTTGTTGAGTCCCTTAAGATAAGTCCAGTTATTCCTGAAAGCTTATGAACTCTGCAGGACTCTGCAATATCACTTGCAGCCAATTTGGTGAGATGAGTTTTGATTTTGCCACTTTTCGCACTGAGAGTTCCCCTCCCAACACACACTCCTCACACCACATTTATTAATTCAAACCCTGAAAAATGAATGATATTTGCCTCAGTCCCACCCACAGGGAACCACTGTTGAGCACAGGAACTGAAGAATAATGTTTGGAATTTTCTCCGGAGTTAATTGTTATGTACAGTTCCAGTATGTGTATTCAGTATGGAGAACTGGAGAGGGTAATGTAAGATATTAGTCTGAGCTGTTGACAAAAACAGAGATGAAGCTGCAGGTTCTAACACAGATTTACTGAGAAGCAAGACCCACAAAGATCAGTGAGCACATGGAAGCTGACAGTTACATTAAGAACAATCACTAACGTCACTGTATGAGTTACTGCTGGTTTGCACAGCTCTGCCTAATGCAATATCCACTCCTGACTAATGTTTGAGTACAAAAAGTTTTTAGTGGAACATAGGATGGGTCTTGTCTGTTGGGTGGTTGGCTAGTCTGT
Organism: Pogona vitticeps; assembly: GCF_051106095.1. NCBI lineage: Eukaryota > Metazoa > Chordata > Lepidosauria > Squamata > Agamidae > Pogona > Pogona vitticeps. The sequence goes on from NC_135785.1 coordinate 163,057,092, forward strand.
TTGTTTTTAGAATAATTTATTTATTGCTTCTCAACCACGACAGCCCTCAAATCAATAACTGCTTCTCTTATGTCTTCATAGTAGTACCCATGATGTAAAATATATTGTCATTTTTTCATCTTTGCATTCCTTAATCCACCTTTGGCAAGGCTCTCTTAAAACAACAACAAACCAACCACTTATTATAATTAATGAATAGGTTCAAGGTTATACAGTATTCCTTGACTGTCCTTTGTGTACCCCTGTTCATTTTTGCATCTCAAAGTTTCCCCATCAATATTATAACTCTTTCTACCCCACCTCACTTATATGAAGACTGAGCAGCCTATGAGGGTCAAAGAAAGCACCCACCACAGACAGAACAAGTGTAATCATTACAAAAAAGGGCAAACTACAGACATGTTAAAAAAAGGCTCTGTGTTGGGCTTCTGTTTAGCAGGGCTTTGAATTCCTTGACTGAAACGTGGAAAGGATCTAGCCACTTTTTAGGAGTCTGAAACATTCACTTTTACATCTCATGGGTATATTAAGTGTTATTATTCATGGAACAAATCATCCCCACACACAATTACTACTGTGATACATGGCACCGTTTGCCCTTGTTTCTTATGTTAGCAGTTTTGAATGACAGAAAGCTCCTGATTCCTGAACAGGTGAAGGTAGTGCTGTTGGATCCCTTTGGGCTTAGTTCAAAAGAGGGAGGCATAAAGCCTTGAGGCTGTGCTCTGATGTGTACATCAAAGTGACATGGGGACCAGACAAAACGAAAAGGAAAGAAATTTGCTGTCAAAAAATGCACTGCTTGTTTTGAACCTTGGCATCTTTGTTGTCACCTTCCCAGCAAGACTGAATCTTGACACATGGACCACAGTATGGCATATCTCTGCAGCAACCCAGGAGAGATTTTTACTTAGAGTCTAAAAGTAGAAAAAAAAATGAAGAGCTTTATAGGAATTTGGTGGGTAGGGGTGAGGGGAACACTGGCAGCTCTCTAAAGGTTGCTTCTTAACAGCTTGCAGTTTCCTCATGGCCCTCTGCTTCTTTCCAAGTCTTCAGTGCTCAGTTTAGTCTCTGTAGAAAGGTCAATGCTGCAGAAAATCAGGGTTGTTGTTTTTCAAGTGCAGATTTTCCAGCTGCACAAATGACCTCTAAGACTCCCCACACACACAACAGATGAAGAACCAAATACAAACTTTCAGACAGAGGGCTCACTTTAGTGTTTTCCAATATTTGCGGTCTCCGACCCATTAGCTTTAGTGCTTGTTACACTGTAGTCAATGGGGCATACAGAGTTTCAGTACTGATGAAGGTGAAGAATAGGAGGTTCTGGCTAAAAAGAATTGCTTTTAATACTGTTTGACCAGCTTGATTCACACATGGACTCTGAGCCCTTGCTTAACTTTGCACAAATTGTGTTGCATGATACTGGTACTGACTGTTATTTACATTCAGATTTGCATAGTTTTAATTCTAATTGTTTTTGTGTTTCTCCAACTGCACGTCTGTCAGTTCCAAGCTTCTCAGTTTTTTCCCAATTGCATTTTTATATCTGACTGCATGCAAAAAAGGAAAGAAAGACAGACAGAAAAAGAAAGAAAAATTTTGTATAAAATAACTACCTATGTCTGAGAAATAACTATTTGTTGAGACTTCATTATTCAGTACACAGAGGATATTATCTTTGAGGAGATAAGAGAATCCCATTTTTGAATTTATTTATTTATTTATTTATTTATTTATTTATTTATTTATTTATTTATTTATTTATTTATTTATTTATTCCCGCTTCTAACTATGGGCCTGTCCACACTGTGTCAGCTGTCCTGTGCTTTAAAGGTCCTCATCTGCAGTGCATTTATTTTAACTCTTGGTACCCATCAACAAAGGCAGAACAAAGAGCTATTTTGCATCTCAATGAATCGTCCCAAAAAGATTGCATGCCTGAGCTTTGTGCCAGAAAGATACAGGCCAGCTCTTAAAGGATGGATTGTTTTAAGTAGAAACAAGTAGGCAAGGTCTTTTTTCAATACCAAAAAATGCTATTAGCGATCTATATATGATAACTATATGCCAATGTGGACGAACTCTATGATATGGAGAGAATCTTGGTGTACAAACCACAACAATGATGAAACTTGTCACAGTGAGAGGGTATTCATCATCTTTTATTGTATTAATAAACAAATTGAATAGCTTGATTTATTGTGTATTCTTCTATTTACCATGTATTCTTCTTTTTACCATTACTGTATTGAGTACAGCTTTAAGGTTCAATTTTTTCATTGTTGATTATTTATTATGTTTGCAGCCAAGCCTGTAAGAAGCCTGGTTGTGTTTTTTCTCTCTCCCCCAGACAGAAGTTTGATTAAAATATGAGAAATCATGTGGGGAGAAGAATGACAATTCAAGGGAAGCCACAAACAGAAATGTCATGTTGATTTAAGCAACCGCATTATCTGTCAGGCCGAAAGCACTTAAAAACAATTACAACTTCAAATGAAAGTACAGTGGTGCCTCGCACAATGGGCGCCTCGTAGAGCGATGAATTCGCTCTACGAGGCCGGTTTTGCGATCGTAAATGCGATCGCAAAACGGTGCCTGCACAGGGCGAAAATCGCAGAGCGAAGGGCGGTAAGCGGTTCGCTTACCAACCTTTGCTTTGCGACCCACCGATCAGCTGTTCGGCGGCTACAAAATGGCCGCCAGAAGCCCCAAAATGGCTGCGCGCAGCGTTTTCGCACCCTCGTAAAGCGAGGGGAGGGCGCGAAAATGGCTGCCGGCCATCCTGAAGCATCGCTGAACGGTGAGTATTCGGCCCAATTGGAACACATTAAACCATGTTTAATGCATTCCAATGGGTTTTTACGTTCCGTTCAACGATGCTTTCACACAGCAAGGGTTAATCCGGAACGGATTAACCTCGCTGTGCGAGGCACCACTGTATATCTTTAATATAGCAGTGATCAAGAATGATATGATCACTCAAAAAGTGTGACCATTATTGACCAATACTGAATTTATGTGCTGTGTAACCAAGTATAAAGCTAGGCCATGGCAATTGGGGTTGTTCCTCAGGGCACGAAAAGTTACAGGGTGTTAAAATCAAGAGGTGAATCTACCGGTGAGTGTTGGAGGTGGGGAATGACAACATCACCCAGTCCTAGAATATTGTTCTTTTGACAGACCTCCATTCTCCTTTTGGAGAACCACATTCACTCCCTCTTTTCTCTTGGGAAGAGCTTGGCACCCATGCTCCTCAGGGTACAGCAGGTGGGAGTCAGTGCCACCTCTAGGTGTCAAAATGGCTAGTTAGGGCTTTGCATTAAGATAACCATTATTATAAGCAGTGATATACTATAGGGTCTAGGGAAGAGTTTACAAAAGGCTCCAATGAGTTTGGAAGAAGGTGAACTTCTAATGAAGTTATTTTTGGATCACAATGCAGCATTACGCTACAATGAATTAATCACTTTTCTGTATGCGGCAGCTAGACAAACAATGGCTCAGTCTTGCAAAGGAGCTATAGAACCCAGTAAAACACTTGGGAAATTAGTACTGATGGAAAAACTCACCACACACTCACAAATATAATACATTCTTAATTTTTTATTTATTTATATTTATTTATTTATTTGATTTTTACCCCGCCCCTCTAGACCATGTCTACTCGGGGCGGCTTACAAAATAAAACAGAACAGTATAAAAATATATAAAATCATAAAATTACAACTACAATTTCAATTTAAAACAATTAATTTGAAGAGAGGATTACCAAGATGGAATAGCAAAGCAAAGAAAAAAAGAGATGCTATTAAGTGGATGCTATTGGGAAAACATTCTCTCTTAAGAATATTGTGAGAAAGTAAGTGAAGCGAAACCGTGGGGGCGAATAATCCCATCCATTTATAATGGGTTGGATCTAGCCCAGTGGTTCCCAACCTTGGGTAACCCAGGTGTTCTTGAACTGTGACTCCCAGTGGTGGTGAAGACTTCTGGGAATTGCAATGCAAGAACACCTGAACCACCGGTATGCCTCAAGTGCTTCCTGAGGGTAGGATATCCACTACTTGTAACTCCCTGCAATGTCTCAGCATGCTAGAGGATGCTCAGTGTGCTGAAGTGGACAGAGTGACACACAAGGACTGAGGAGACCTGGGTTCGCGACCTCACCCAGCCTTGGAAATTCACTAGATGGGTGGAATTGGTAAAATCACTCCTTAAATACCTCACTTACATTCAAAGCACTATTAGGGTCACTATAAATCAATTCTGACTTGTCAACACATAAAACACACAAACCCAGCAAGCTGTCATCTTATATCCCAGAACCTTGGAAACGATGCTTTGTCATCCACTAAAGAGGAATATTGGAGGCTCCCATCTGGGAAATGAACACAACAAAAGCACTTGCACACATGGACATTCACACACAAAACTCAATGACGAACACCTTTTTTCCTGTGTTATCTCTGTAATGGTGTCACTTCCTGTGGATCAGAAACCACAGGGCATAGGGATGGGATATAGATTTGGAGTGCTTATTTGGGTTATCATTGCAAGCTGTGGAGGACATTCAGCTACAGAACACAATGTTCTAAATGAATTTTCTGTCAAATAAATTTATTTTTCTGAGATTTCTATATCATGCATGAGCTTAGACTGGTTTTATAGCACAAAAGCATGCCAATTCCCTAAGACTTCAGCTAGCCCTCAGAGACCCAGCAACTCTGCCAGGAAGTCACCCAGCTTAATGGTGAAGAATAGACCACCATTCCCTACAGTATCTGAAACAGGCTTTGAGGCCTAGAGATATGAAACCTACTCCAAGCTTTGAACCTAGGTTTCCGTGTTCTCTTCATGATGGTTTGGAATTGGTTTGGGAGGGGAAAAATAAAAGTTGGCAACAATAACACTTTCCCTCTCCTTCCCTATAAGTTACATTTCAGAGCCGCTCAGAGTGGTCGCATAGACCAGATGGGCAGGATACAAATAAATAAATAAATAAATAAATAAATAAATAAATGAATGAATGAATGAATGAATGAATGAATTCATGTGTACTTCTTTTCTTCAGCTTTCCTTCTACACAAATTAAGGCTTAACATCTCTTGATGAGGGAAACTCCACAAAAGTACCGGAAACCCTGCTGACATTTGCAAGGATTCTGATGCAGAGAACTCTTCATTTTTGTGAATCTGTTACTATGGTAACATATTGTTCCTTTTTTTTTTAATATGCCAAGCTAGCCTACCTTTTGATGATGCCCATCGTCACAATAGCTACACAAAATGGAAAATGTGGTGGTTACTTTGTGGAGATATTTGCATTTGATTCAAATCTTATTATGTTCTCCACTCCCACCAATGGAAATACATGCATTTCATAACTTGTTTGCTTGTTAACAGAACAAACACTTCCACTCAGATGTAAAGCTCAACTGAATTCACTCCCAAGTAAGCATGCCTCTTCAGTTGAGACAGGCTTTTAAATGTGGTGTCCTGTAGAGCCTAAAAGAGCAAAGTTCTTTGTTCTCCAATCCCTCCCACTACAAGCGAATGTGTGTTCACAGTGGTGAAAGGGAGGCACCTCCCAGAATCATAAATTTTCATGTACACAGGAAAATGTGCTGCGTTGTAGTGGCACAAACTGTATGCACAAATAATGCTACGCTATGCTGTTATGGCCCCTCTGTTTGTTTATTATTGTTATTATTGTTATTGTTTATTGTTGTTATTGTTATTGTTATTGTTGTTATCATTATTATTATTATTATTATTATTATTATTATTATTATTATTATTATTATTATTATGGTTATGGTTATGGTTATGGTTATGGTTATGGTTATGGTTATGGTTATGGTTATGGTTATGGTTATGGTTATTTTGGTGAAAGGCCATGATAACCAATAGCACCATCAGGGACTGTGATCATTATCAAAGCCACAGAAAATTTAACCCTTTCCCCCCCAATGCATTACTGCAGAACATCTTTTATCTGAAGCTGTTATTGGCTTTGGGTTGTGCAGGATTATTCCCGGAAACTTACAGACAGTGACTTCAGAATATTCAAACAGGTGGCCATGTTGTTCTGTGTCAGCATGTTGACAATAAAAACAAACAAACAAATAAAACACAAAACAGGGGTGATAAAAGAAAGGAAAAAAGAAGAGGGAAGCAAAGAAGAAAATGTTGAAGGACGTCAAAGATTAATAGGTTTGTCTCGTTGTGAGCACTCGTGAACTAAAATCTACATCATGCTTCCTTGGGTCTAAGGAACTGGATTTTGACCTTCAACATTCATACTGAAACAAAACTGTCAGTCTTTAAGGCAGTACAACATTTTGCTCTTCTTGTTCTTCCTCACTCCGTTGCTGCACTTTATTTGTTTACCTGTTTCAGAATAAGCTCTGTTTAAACCAATAGGACTAATATCCCAGGGTACATGTGTAAAAGGGGACTGTAAAATGACCAAATTATAGTGGGATTGCATAGGTCTTTCACATGGGATTGGCAGGCCTCCCCCTGGCCATCACCATCATGGGAAGCTGTGTAGAAACCCAGTAAATATATTCTTAACTAAGCTCTTGAAAGAAAGAGAGATCAGTCATCCTCCCGCCACTTTTAAAGCTTTGATACGATTCACAGAGTGCCATATAAATCATTATTGCCTGAAATCCATTTCTTTTTAAGCTTTCTTTATCACTTTTAATAAACCAATTCATTGCAGCTGCCATCTTCTGTCTTCTTTTAAGAGGTAGACTGATAAGGAAGGAAAATGGGGTGGGGAGGGGAATCGCCAGAGGGAGGTCAAAGAGTTCCTTTTCAACACAGACTCATTAGAGGAGGTGAAGGCAGTGAGGGTGGCATTGATCACCATAGCCTGCACACTCTTAAAGGTTAATGATTAGGGTAATTAGGTGACCTATAGGAACCAGATAACATTCAGTTGAGATCAGTGACAAGTGGCAGGAGTTATTTAAAAGAGAGCTGAAACAGACTCGTGAATGCTGCCAGCTTCTGTACAAATTGCTCTCCCCAGAGCTTCCTAAAAAGGCTCATTGATAAAAAGTTGGCATCACTTGTTGCAGTAAATTTTATTAGGTCCATTTCACCTGTCGGTCTTGTCTTCTGTGCTTCTTTTTACCTTGCATGCTTTCTTTCTACCTCCTTACGAGGGAACAAGATGTGTAGGGCCAGTGGGGCTGTGGTGTAGCTCCACAGTGGGGCACATGTTTGTCTACCAAAACTTTCTACACTTGACATTTCCAAGTAGGGCCGAGAGAAAGTTGCTGTCTGAAACCCTGGGAAACCAGTCCATGGAGACATGAGGAATCACTGCAGTGGTGTGTGTGTGTGTGTGTGTGAGAGAGCGAAAGTGTGTGTGTATTGTAGGCTTTAATATCAGAATGCCTTTAGTTTATAAGTAAAAGGAAAGTTGATTAAATGTGAGGCTTCTAGCGACAGTTGTGACTTGATCTGAGGTCAAAATCCACTCATTTTTATTTTTGGCACTTCATGAGATGTGTAAGCTCTCTTCCAATGTCAAATTTTATATGAATCATATTTCATTTCCTGTCAAAGTTTTCTTTGCTCTTCAGTTTGTACATCTATATATATATATATATTAATTGGGAATACCATAGTATGGATGATCTTGGTCCACAGTGACACATCTTTAGATACATCAGTATCTAGTTCCTTCATAGCTGCCCTTCCTGGGTCTCGATCTTTTTATGATTTCTTGCCTGCAATCTCCATTTGGATTGAAGAGTGACATTAAAGTTACCTAATTTCTTTGTGGTCGTTATTTTTACCTTCTTAACGTTCAGCATCAAAATCTGCTTTTGCACTTTCATCTTTAACTTTTTCCTCAGCAGCCCACTGCAGCTTTGTGGATATCTTAAATTGTTGATGTTTCTCCCACTAATTTTCACTGCACCTTCTTCTGAACCTAATCCAGTGTTCATATGATATATTCTGCATAAATACTGAACACTTTGAGAGTTCTTTTTTTTTTGGGGGGGAAACACCCTCACCTGATGCCTTTGCCTACTGGAAACCAATCTCTCTCTCCATATTCTGTTTTTAACAGTAGCCTCCTGTCTAGATTACAGATTACACATCATAATGAAATACTATGGCACACTCATTTCTTTAAAACAAATCTATAGATTTTCATGAACCACATGGTCAAAGAAAAACTGATTTGTTTGAAATTCTTTGTTTTATTCCAGTAGTCAAAGTATATTTGCAGTATGGTTTCTAGCTCCCTTTGTTTTCCAGTTCCAATGAAAAACCCAACACATTTTTTTTAAAAAAATAAAATTATTTAAACCTTGTTAAATGCCAACAGTAGAGATTTTAAGAGCCCCGGCTCCCTGGATCTGCCAAGTTCTGAATTAGAATGTGTAAAAGATAAAAAAAAAAAAAAGAGGATTTAAATACTAAATTAATACTAAACACAAAACATCCTCCTTACAATAATGCAATCAGTCTTATCCACAAAGTGAGTATCATACTCAATTCAGTGGTCTGATTTATCACATCACTGATTTTTAACTCAACATTTTCTATTATAGTCTTCAGTGAGATAAATTAACTCACGTTATTGAATGGAGTCCATTGGTGCAAAAAAAAAAAAATTCAGCATAAGAGGCAAAAAGGTGAAAAACAAACGAACAAACAACACCTATAGTTCTGGCTCCAAGAATTAATCAATAATGGCTGGTAAGATATTCTCCTCCGATAGAATTTTACAAAAACACCATTTTAATGCATAGACTTGGTATATGATGCCAATGAGCACTAAATACATAAACCTTGTACATCATGCCAGTGCCCTCTGTGCCTCTAAAGAGATTGTCGGTGCCATCTTAGCCCCCAAATAGCATCTCTGTAACATTTTAGCCCTCTAACAGCCTCTGTCTGCCATCTTTGCCTCCAAAATAGCCTCTCAGTGCTGTGTCTGCCACTGCCAGCTTTGCTGGGCCAGGGTCCTTAATGATGTAGGTGGCCGGAGTAAAGGCTGTGCGTGCTGCCAGTTCTCAAATGGTGCGAGTCTCACATCATAGTCCTGTCACATGACCTTGGTGCACATAAGACTTCAAAGACCCAGTGAGTAGTGGGGAATGCAGACTGAGCAGCACCATCATGGGAGGCCAAAGAATAAAATTAAAATCCCCCCCTTTTTTTTTTTCATGTGGGCCTCTACACACCATGGGCCCTGGGCAGATGCCCACTTTTCCAGTTGCCCTGGTTTTTAGAGTTAAATATTGTCTTCTAATGATGTGAGCTTCCTTGGGTCCTTTTTAAGGAGAAAGGAGGGCCAAAAATATTAAAATAGAGATGAACAACAAGAATTAGTGGTGAACAGCATTTATGATAAGCGGTTTGTTTTTTTCTGGGCTGAGACCAGTGAATTGGGGAAAGGACTCCCCATTGAGAGTTGCCTAAGTTGTACAATTAAACCAGTGACTTTAGGAGTTGAGGCTGGCAAGGGGCCACCTCAACCTCTTAAAATACAGACAAGCAGGCGGAAGGGAAATTATGTACTGGTTCAGGGCGTGATGAGGCCCTCTCGGCTAGTTCAGCATCGGAAGGGGGGTGTTTCCATTGCCTCAGCCCATTCCCGCACTATTGAGTTTGTTGCAGATCCCTCTGCTAATATTTAGAACAGTGAGTCCTACTTATTATCCAGTACTTTTGTCTCCCTTATTCTCCCGGGTGCAGGAACTGGCAGTTGTACAAATGTTCTCTGGGTAACAACTTGGCAATTTCATGAATCACTCACATGAAAACTGCTGACCTCTGAGTGGAAAAAGTATATATACACATCCACATCCACACCCTCCTCCAGAATAGCAACCAGCTCCTTATTTCTACTGCTTTCCCTGCTGGGAAAATCTGCCCTGTTTCATTACTCCTCTCTGATGTTCAGTTTTAAAGATATGCTGACTATCTCAGAATAAACAGAAACTCCTTAATTCCACATTGAGTTAAGCAGATTATTTTCCCACACAATATCTGCTGTCACAGGAGGAAAAATTGCTCAGTTTTTCTGTCTGTTCAGATTTTTTATTTCAATGTACTAAATCTGGCAGGGTTTTCCTTTCTCTCTTTTTCTTTTTTAACAGCTGCTCCAGGTTACCCCATCTTCAAGTACTGCAAGCAATAAAGCTTTTGTCTGTCTTCAAATGCCATCAGTCATTTTGCTGGTAAAGCAAAGGTGCCTAACGAATCTTTCTCATTTGATGTAGGAATAAATATCTGTTTTCTGGGTTTAAATACCACTTGGGGAAGAAGAAGAAAAAAAACAAGCATGTTTTTTGTTACTTCAGGCCAGACGTATTGAGGCATGTGCTGTACTGTAAGATATTTGCAGGAAATAGATTTATACAGTGGGAAGTGAAGTAAAAAAAGAATCTGCTTCAGGCTGGTTCTTGGGCCTTTTGGAGGACATTTTAATTCTATCATGATCATCTCAGTGTAACTTATATTTTAACATTAGACTGCCTCATAAAGTAGCAGTAGAGATTAAATGCTTATTCTTAATTGGAAAGAGAACAGCCTGAAGGCACAGAAGTGTGTCTGTTTTCCCCTCCTTTTTAACAAGTCAATTAATAATCAGAACAAACATTTAATGAACAGTTGAAAAAATATTGGCAGTTTAGTTAGAAATCAATCTGCGCTCAAGTAAAACAAGACCAAACTGGACACGGCATGAAATGACTCATGGCTGCCATTGACTCATGTATGATTCCCACACTACTCACTGATATTTAGTAGAGCCAGATGCACGGGAAGACATCATCACATTGAATATTTCTCCATGTTTTTTGTGGTGAGGCAGCCAAGGAAGTGTGGCATGGAGACAGGACAAACTAAATCAGGTGGATCAGTACTTTCCACTTCCTTGTGTGGAGCAGCCCGTGAGGTGTAGCAAGGGGCAAAAACATCACAGTGAAACAGATGAAATAACCTCAGCATTCTTCTGTCTTTGCATGGGGCAGCTTGAAAATTATTATTCAAAAACCTGTTTCAGAAGTGTTAAAAGTATTCAAAGCGTTATGAATTCTCCTGTTCCTCGTTACGGGAGGACATTTCTACACTGAAATTACAGTGACTCAGCATGCTTAATTCCCAGTGGAATTTGTACATCATGGGCAATGCGTAAACGCTTAATTTCTATCGCCATCATAATCATAATCTAATCTTGTTTTAAACAGGTACAGCTCAATGACATGTAGGTGTAATTTATACATTAAGAATGTGCTGTACAAGACAACTGTGCATGTTTGCAATAAATTCTGTTCAGGTAACATCTGCTAGGAAGAGCTTCCTTTATCTCATCTGATATTGGTGGCTTCCTCCTCCATTTATCAGATCCAGGTGCTTAGAACCAGCTCCCATGCAAATTCAGAAATGTATGAACAAGGACATAGAGTGGCTCTGTAAATTAGTTTAACTTTTTGGAAGATTGTTTGTGGGTCTAGGTCAATATGTTAGTAGACAATCCAACAGACCTGAGTTTTTTTTGCATTAGAAGAATGAATAGACACAAAATTAGATAAGGATGTGGCAAAACAAAATGTGGTCTTATCTTTTCTAGTGAGACAATAGTCTCGCTTAAACTAGATTTCAGCCTGATTGCATGTGAGACTAATGCACTGTGGAACATTCTTCCCAGTTCAACAATAATATGCAGCTAGCAAATACTGAGAAAACAGTGTAGTGGATAGAATGATGGACGAGGACTCATTAGACCCAGGTCCAAATATCTGTTGGCCATGGAAACTCACTGGGGAACTGATAAAACCATTCCTTAAATGTCGGACTTATCAGGAAAGCCCTAATAAGGTGACTGTAAGTTGGCTTTATCTTGAGGGCACACAACAGCATACAGTGGTGCCTTGCTTAACCATGTTAATTCATTCCAGCGACATCGCTGTAGAGCAAAAATGTCGTAAAGCAAAAATTAAATACCGATTGAAATGCATTAAAACCCGGTTAATGCATTCCAATGGGCTAAAAACTCACCATCAAGCAAAGATCCTCCATACGGCAGCCATTTTCGATGCCTGTATAGTGAGGAATCCATCCCTAAGCACAGCGGGGAGCCATTTTGAGCACCCGATGGCCATTTTGAAAACCCGACGATCAGCTGTTTTGATCGTCGTAATGCGAAGAATCGGTTCCCAAAGCAGGGAACCGATCTTCGCAAAGCGAAAAAAAACCATTCGGACCATCACAATTGTGATTGCAAAAACATTGTCGTGAAGCGGATTTGTCATAATGCGAGGTAATAGTTAAGCGGGGCATGACTGTATATCATTTAAAATATTTCATTGTGTTTACAGTATTTTTTTTCTTTACGTCTGTCCTTTGAACAATACCAAAGAACTTCACCTCTTGATAGTTCATTCTTTTTATCCTCATTTACTAAGAGTTGACTGTAAATTTTATCTGAAATGGTTATTTGAATACTTTCCACAAGTGAATGGAGAAAATGATTTCCAACGATTCCCTGATTCCAAAATGTTGTTTGTTTGTATAACTGAGAGATTCATACATGCAATTAAAGATATGCACTACACACTACCAAATATTTATAAAGCAAGGTATAAGTGATATTTGTAGGATTTGTCACAAATTGAAAGAAGTAGTTCATTATATCACAGTTGTATGCCCTAAACTAGCATCAATGGATTATATATGCAGGCATAAGCAATTGCAAATATAATCTTTCAACAACTGGCTAAATATTCTGGATTACTCACATCTTTTTCTCCATATTATAAATTCCAGCCACCTCCAGTCTTAGAAAATGGAACCATAATAGTATCCTGAGACAAGAAAGTTATCACGGATAACATAGTTAACTTAATAAGCTAGATATTAAAAAACAAAGAAAAGCAAACCTTACAGAAGCTGGAGTTTCATCAAAAAGTGACTGCAAAGTACAGAAAAATACAGCAGTTGCAAAGTACCAAACATTAAGGCAAAAAGTGTAAAGAATATGGAAGCAAGGAATTCACTCCCACAGAGGACCAGATTGGTCCCATCTTTACTGTCCTTCCTCAGTCTCTATCTTCAGGCAGGCTTTCCCTTAGTGACGGGCTGGCTGAGTAAGGTTTTTAAAATGGATGGTTGTACCTTACTGCTTTGAATGTGTTTTGGTGTTGTTTATTTTTGCCGTTTTTTAGTATGGTATTTAATCCTTTTTAGTATTTTTATACTTACCGTTGTTGGCTTTAAATACTATATTTTAAAGGACCTTGGCTCCTTTTTAAGGAAAAAAAATATTTTAAATAAATAAATGTGGTCTCCTCCAGACTCCATGCCCCCGCCAAACACTACGTATATTATACTCCAAAGGCCATTGTTTTCCATTTCCTTATGGCTTTTTAAAGCTGTCTTCCTTTTGCAGCTCGAAACTGCTAGAATGTTCCACAGCTACAAAGAGCCAAGAGGACACTACATCATGGCATAACCATTTATTTCAGTGATGTTGTATTTTAAGAAATGGTTGCACCATCACTACATGGAGACAACCACCTTTATTTCTCTATAAAAACACTATGACAAATAGTATGTCACCATGCGCTGTCTCTCTCCAGGGCATTTCCCATTTCAGCTCACAGAAGTCTAAGCTGACAAAATAAACAGCTGTTTGCTCTCCTTGCTAGTATCTACCCCATAGTGCACACACTATACAGACAGTTTACAATATGTTAAAAAATGTATAAATACAATACAATACAATACAATACAATACAATACAATACAATACAATACAATACAATACAATACAATACAGTACATACATACATACATACATACATACATACATACATACATACATACATACATACATACATACATACATACATACATACATACATACATACATAAAACCCTGCCCCTAGCTAATACCTATTGTCAACAAATTTTTTAAAATTGGAACACCCCAGGTAGTTAATGAAAGGTACGTAGCTCTGAATAATACCGTTTTTACTGATTTCTTAGAAATGGAGGAGGAGGGTACTGGATGAGCCTCTGTTGGAAGTTTATTCCAAAGGGATGGGCCAAGAACAAAAAAGCACAGTTATGTGTGTCAACTCTTTTGGCCTCCTTCAATGTCATTATTTTTAACATCATAGACTGTGAAGAACAGTTGATACAGGTAGCTATTCTGTGGGAGAGACATTCCAACAAATATTGAAGTCCTAAACCGTTAAGGGCTTTATGTGTCATGACCAGCACCTTGAATTGGGCATAAAAATTAACAGGGAGCTAATGAAGTCATGCCAAGACTGGGGATATGTACAGTATTCATATCTGCTGGCACCTGTTATCAGTCTGGCAGTGACTGTTTGTTTTTTGTTTTTTTTTACCTGCAGAATGTCAAGAGCAGCACATAGAGTGCATTACAGTAGTCTATTTTAGAGATTACCAACTCATGAACCACTGTTTTTAGGCATTTCTTCTCCAGATAGGGGCACAGCTAAACAACCAACTGAAATTTGAATTGGTTCAGTGTGTACTTTTGTGAATTAAAATTTAATTCCCCAAACACAGAATTCTGATGTATGAAAGTTCACACTGAAACCATTTATAAGGTGCTACAACATTTGGCCCATTGATCCCCTCCACGCTTTCCCATCCCCCCTTTGATTTTGTCAAGGCGTTGAAACGGATTAACACATCACTTTGGAAACTTTCCATACATTTCCAAGTAATGCATGGTGATTCCCTTAAAAAAAAAATCAAACCTGCCTGGGCACCTTGAAATGAAATGGCACTGTCATAGAAAGGGTCTCATGTTGAATTGCTGTGTGGACTGAATTGAATCTAATCTGTGTATTCCACAGGAGATCGAAGTGTTCTGGACCACATTTCTTGATCCTCCACATTTCCATCTTATATAACATCAAACGTTTGCAAACCAGACCCCAGGGGATTGGCAACATCTATTTAAACAAGTTTGCAGGCAACATTCTCATAAATCACACGATCTGCCTGTTGGAAGGAGGATGGTTGGAGCCGGCATGTGTGAGAACCCCCATTGGTAGCTGTGCAAATCAGGCTTATGAACTTCTCTACATATGGTCCATGTTTACACCAAGGGCAGGACGTCTTTTTCAGCCTGAGAGCCTTATTCAGTTTCAGAGATTTCTTGGAGTGAATTTCTCACTTGATGTCTGGGGCCAAACCAACAAGCGCGGACCAAAAAAATGCCCACATGTTAGTTGAACACCTTTGCTGCTAATAGCTAAGCCTTTAGGAGAGGCATTTCAAACCTTCAGAACATGGAAAAAGCCTGCAAGAGCTAGGAAGCTACCAAATAATGAAGAAGAAAACTGATGTGGTCTTTGTACAAAGTTTGAAAGCAGGGGTGGATGATACCTTCATTAAACTAAATGATGGTGTCATGAGGAAGGGCACATTTCTGTCTTAGGAAACTCAGAGGGCTGGACTAGGACCCTGAAAGGACCAAGTCAACTCCAGGGCCTGAGGTTCTTCACTCTGGTTTAAACACATTATTATTGTACTGAACGGACAGGGGACAAACTTCTTTGGCACAGGTAACTCAAGACATTTTGCTATCTGAAGCAGACTTCAAATGTTGCCCCCAACTTTTAAGGTGAGAATGCTTTAAAAACTCTTGCTGTGATGTTCAGAAGCCAGCTCCTGCTTTTACCTATGCTTACTCCCTTATGGGAACTGCAGGGCATAGCCAGCCCTGATCACTGGACTAACACATCCCATGCCTAGTAAGAAAAGCAAGGATCTTCTCCATGTGGTGTTTTACTCCAGACATCTTATCTGCGTGTTTCCCCCCATGCAATCTTGACTTTTGTTATTGATTCTTGCAAGAGCTATTTTGAACTGTTCCAAACTGGGAAGCTGAAAGACATACCAAAGGCATCACAATTCAAAGCCACAATTTGCATATGCGATGACAAGAGTGAAAGGCTTTCTGGTGATCAATAAAACTATTTTTATTACTATTCACAAACTGAAAATGCCAGACCTTGGCTGAGCTAAGTAGCATGCAGGAAAAATGGTCTCTAGGTATGAAGGTGACCTGCTGTAAAGAGGAGTTTCAGTTCCCTAACTCCCTCTGCAATAAGAAAATACGAATATGATTGAGAAAAACATTAGATAAACAGAGGGGAAAGGAAAAGCTTGGGAAATATGGGTTTTTTAAAAGAAATCTTGGGTCAGCAGGGACAGTAGATGAGTATTCTGGAGCTGGTTATCTCTTTTGCTTGCCCTGGATTCACTTATAATTCTGCAGAAGAAAAACTTTCAGTCCTGGTGTGTCCCACATATAAGGTGAATAAATGTTTTCTAGAGTGTCTTCCAAACAGTGAATTTCTTAATAGTTCTGTATATCATTGGTTGCCATATGCTAGGCATGTGGGAGGGTCTGCTGAAATGTTTTGCCCATTGATTCATAACATGATAACAAATTGGGGCATTTTAAAAAATAAAAAAGCAGAGGCCCTTCTACTCTGTTCATCTGAAGATGCACGTTCAATACGTGAAAGCTAATGAAAAAAGCCTAGTTAATCTTAGAGGTATCACATGACTTCTGGTTCCTCCGTTGCTACAGCAAAATAGCATGGCTACCTGCTGGATTAATTCCTCCAAACTAATCCTGTACACATTAGCTCTTACTACTGGATTGAACCTGCTGTCCAAAATAAACATTTTTTGCATGGCTTGAGACTTACTGTCAAATGTCAGCAAGCCATCTTCAGTTGGATACATACACAGAAGCTAGCTGATGCTGAAAATTCAGGAAGGTCATACTGTACAGTGGTCTTCAAACTTAGGAAAGACTGCCCATGTGCTGCAGGCTTGTTTTGTGTTGCTCCAGAAGGTAGGGCTGGAACCAAAGTGTATAAATTGCAGAAAAGCAGATTACGGCTAAGTAAATAGCAGGAAAATGGTGAAACCTCCCTAAGAGGAAGACCTGGTCAGCAACAAAATACATTGTCTTTAGGGGTGCTGGCTAGGGATGTGTTTTTCAGTCTGCCAGCTGTACCTTTTATTCAGGTGAGCAGAATCTTGGTGTCCTGCAGCTGAAACTCACCCCCCGAAAAAGAATTATGGGATGTGGCATCCCAAAAATCTGAAAAATCCGAAATGCACAATCTTAGTTATGGCTTCTGATTTGCTGAGGATATTTCAGCAGAGATGGGGCTGATTCCTGCATTGAAGAACCTGCAGGAAACAAAAGCTTAGTCTTGATAATTGTCAAGATACCTTTCTTGATCCAGCTCTCTTGTCAAACTAGCTCAGTATAGTCTCCAAAAGTGGTGACAGCAGTGGTTCTCCAGGGCTCCAGGTGAAAACCTGTTCTACCCCCAACCCTACCTTGAAGATTCTAAGGACTGAAAGTGCAACCTTTTCCATGCAAAGCATCTGCTCCTCCACTGAGCCACTGCCCTTCCTCCACTTTAGAGTTTCTTGTTTGAGTATGTACTTGAGATAAATCTGCAGTACCACTACATCTATTTGACTGGTGGTTTTATAGACTAGTAGCAACCACATAAGTGCTAAAGGCACATTTTCCTCCTTGTCCCCTTTTTCTAAGAATTTTGTGCAGGAGGTCTTGGATTTCATCAGTTGCCTCCAGCCGTTCATACATTCCTGTATATGCATGTACTGAAACCATGACCGCTCCCTGGGATGGGCGAGAAGATGGTGGAAACCAACAGTAAATGTCTCTTTATTAATTAACACATTCCCATTATTTAAATTTTTAAAAAGCTTACGTAAATGCTTTTAGTCTTTGAAAACTGACCCAAGAGGCAACCCTCAGACAAAACATTTTTCTTGAAGAAAAAAAATATCATCATAAAAGTGTGTCCATATAGGAACATCACAGCTGCCAAGTAGAGCTAGCAAACAAGAAAGTAGAGGCTTTAAAACTAAGCAGCAGGGAGCAAAAGGGATGACTTGACTGTCTCTCAGGAGGGAAAACATTTCCATGGAATTGACAGTCTCACAGAAAGCGTCCATTTCACACTTCACAAGGCCAGAGACTCTTGTTTGGAGTACATCTTGCTTTGCAAATATTCGTGAAGCATCTCAAACATCTCGAGGTGAATTTCAGAGGGATAAAACATGCAGAACACCATGTCTGCATCTTTGAAAAATACAAAGGTGTGGTGCTGAAAAATACACACAAGCGTGCATTAAGCAGAGGGTGTACGAAAATGCATACATTAGAGAATGGATGTAAAAAATTTCTGTCCAAGTGAAAAACACACCTTGAGGTCTCACAACCTGATACAAAGAATGGCATGAGAATACAGGTGGAATCTGATGAAAGACATTTAAAATGAGATAGTCTCATCTTCAGTGATTTCTGGGAAGACAAAGAAGGTTCTTAATCTTCTGTATTACTTTTATTACTAGTTTATTTTCACTTGAATTTAAAGGAGATCCAGCTTGTGAACGCCACTACTAAGAAGTCACTATCTTTGGTAGCCTTCTTCTTTAGCTTGAATTGTGTAGGACACAGAGCAGATCCCAGAAATTATGTAATTCATTAGGACTTTATTTATTTTTATTTTAATTTTTAATAGATTTCTACCCCACCCATCTAGACCAAAGGTCTACTCTGGACAGCAGGAAGTTTCGTAGAGGAATATGTGATCTGTTATACATTTTGTGCCACTTTGTATCTATGGCTAGGACAACACCTGGACTTTTAGTTTAATTTAGAAATCCACTAAAGCCAAAAACACTACAGGATTTATTTCAGTGGAAGCTTTTAAGGATTCAGACTCAGTTCCTCAGACAACGAGACTGCAATCCACAAAAGCTCACCCTGACTTAAATCTCTTGGTCTTCATCGTGCCATAACATTTTGTTTTTGTTTTTATTTTATTTTTATACATGCTGAAATAGATTATGACAGCTAGCTCTTTAAAACTGGGGACTCCAAAAATATATCACATAGGAGTTTAAGTCTACTTGAAATTCTTACCACTATATGGTGGATTAGTTATAGGTTCTGAAAACTTGCTGCATGGAAATTGCAGTAAGGTAAAGATAAAGGTTCCCCTTGACAATTTGTCCAGTCGTGTCTGACTCTAAAGGGTGGTGCTCATCCCCATTTCCAAGCCATAGAGCCAGTGTTTGTCCATAGACAGCTTCCGTGATCACGTGGCCAATGCGGCTAGACATGGAACACCATTACCTTCCCACCGCAGTGGTATCTATTTATCTACTTGCATTTACATGCTTTTGAACTGCTAGGTTAGCAGGAGGGAAATTGCAGTATACATGTCTAATTGGGAGGTCCATTGGAAGTGGATGAATGCCAGTGTAAAAAATGTTAGAAATTGCTGAAAGGTGTTTTCAGCCATTTTTTAAAAACCAGTTCTCCAGAACAAGCTTTGAGAGGACTGTCCAGGCCCTCAAGTATGTACAGATCTTGGCAATGATAGTAGAGTAACAATGAGGGATGTGAGGTGAAACCTGAATGACTTAACTCAATGGATAGTCTTAGGCAAATGCTCTTCTGATATGGAAATTGTCACTATCTACGGTATATATCAATTTTAAAGAGGAAGCAAGACTGACCTTACACACAGGGCTGTTATAAATGTTATACAGATAGTATTAGTATACAGTAGTACTTTGAATACCAGGGGAAAGGCAGTTCTAGATACTATAGTGTTGGCTGCTGCTGTTCTTTCTTTCAGTCTTTGCTACTCAAAATTGAGTAAGAAATCTCATTTATTAGACTCTTAATAAAATGTTTGGCATAAGGCTTATTTAGAAAGTACTAGGGTATTAGAAGACAGCTGCACAGCAGAAACAAAGTATATTTAAGACCATGACTAGAATGCTTTTTTTTGAATGCTTAGGAAAAAAATTATCCTCTTAATCAAAGTTATTAAGATAAATACCTATAGTTACTTGAAGCAAAAAGAAACATACATCAAAATAATGCCTCCATAAAAGCCAAATGTTATTTTCATACTAGTGTATTTGAGACTCTCATTGGAATCTTTTCCTGTTCACTGATGGAGTGACTGCTGTTGCTACTAAATTGGGGACAGAAACAAGTAGGGAAGTGAAAAACTGTCAGTCTAATTAGAGTGTAAATCTTGGCGTGTTTGGTTCTCGTGTAGTAAATGAGACAATGCAAGAATTTTTCTTCTCACCTCAAAAATTTGCAAGAGGTTTTTGACATTTAATTTTTGTTGGTCTTAGACCTTTTGCACATTTTCAGACTGATCTTTGCATATTTTTATAAATCAGTAAAATTTAAATTTATTAATTTTTTGCTTTGTCACACAGAATAGTAAAAACAATTATACTGCATGGTTGTCTCCTTGCAGTCAGTCAAACCAGCATGTTATGCACTCTCTCTCTAAGTGATAACATCACTAAGCGAAAATAAAAAGCCCATAGAAATGCATTAAAACGTGATTAATGCATTCCTATGGGCTTAAAACTCACCTTTAAGTGAAGTTCCTCCATAGCGCCACCATTTTCGGTGCCTCTAAAGCGAGGAATTTGTGCCTGAAAACAGTGGGTGGCTATTTTGTTTACCCGGAGGCCATTTTGAAACCGCCAATCAGCTGGCCGAAAATGGGGGCTTTGCGATGATCGCTTCCCTGTGATCATCACAAAGCGACATTTCCCCATAGGAACCATCGCAAAGCGATCGCTTTTGTGATTACAAAAACAGCGTCGCTAAGCGATTTCGTCGCTATACAGAGCGATCGCTTTGCGAGCCACCACTGTATGTTAATTGTTCATGCATATTCATGTTGCTGAGAGGCAGAGCCAAGAGAGATCTTATAAGAGGTGGAGCTGGAGTGTCAGTAAAGGAGAGTATGAGTAGTGTGAGGGAGTGGAGAAGGAGATAGAGTGTGGAGTTTGGGGAAATCTGAGCAGTGATTAGTTAGGAGTGTATTATCAAAGAGAAGATTGTTGTTAATAATAACTTTACCTATAGAAGATAGTCATGAATCAGTATCAATTTCTGTAATCAGTAAACAAAAGTTATACAGTGGTGCCCTGCTTGACAACGATAATCTGTTCACTCGCTGTAGAGTGAAATTGTCGCCAAGCGAAAGTAAAAAAACCCATTAGAACACATTAAAAACTGGTGAATGCGTTCTAATAGGGGAAATACCTCATTGTCCAGCGAAGATCCTCCATAGGGCGGCCATTTTCTGGTGCCTGTAAAGCGAGGAATCCATCCTAAACACAGTGGGGAGGCATTCTGCACAGCAGGGAGCCATTTTGCGACCCACCAATCATCTGTTTTAAAACCATCGTTAAGTAAAAAAAACCCTTTGAATCATTGTTTTGCGATCACAATAAACTCATCGTAAAGCGGATTTGTTGTCAAGCAGGGTAATCGTCAAGCGGGGCACCACTGTATTTAAAAGACTTTGAGTGTGGACCTGAATCTTTATCTTCCAGAAGTAATGTTGATTTAGTGATCACCTGGTGGCAGTAGTGTAAAAGAGGGGATTGTTTGCCTTCGTGTGCTCTGAGTCTTGATGGTCAAGCAAGGGGGCATGAGGGGCGAACTTTTGATTTTTAGTATTTCTGGCCTTTTGCAGATTTGTGATTTGGCGTTGTACTAGTTAGGGTCAGTTCATCCTTCACTGTATGATGTCTACCACTTTCAAGAGCAAAGTCAGTTCATTTACCCTAACCAAAGTTTTTGAGAAAAAAAGTATTTATTGTAAAAGATTTTCTACTTCCACCTGGTGTTTGGGGCTGGAGATCAGAAGAAAAAAATGAGGAAACCATAAGAGTAACAATACACATTCCAAAACTCATTCATTACTAGAAAAAATGGCCTGCAGCAGCAATTTCCAGGTGTCATATGACACAAATACGATTGCAAGTCCTATAAAACAACTTTACTGTAGATATGACGAGTATGGGAAGTTCTTATGATTCAACTCTGCAAACCTTCTAAAATGATGTATATATGCAGTTAAAAAGAGTTTGTTGGTTGCAGTAGATAAACTAAATGCAAAATAAAGAAAACATTAACGTGGCATATATCTAAGTGGAGAATTCTAATGCAATGCCAAGAATCCAGTGCCCTGCATCTATTGCAGCTACAATGCTAAAGGAACGCATTTGCCCCACATGTTCATTGCTCAGTGAGGAGTATTTCTTCATCTTCAGATCCAACAGTAAATGAAGCGTGAAGGCTGTGGGATCCAAAGGGAATTGCCTGGACAAAAAAGGAAGCCAAAGAAATAATAGCCATGATAAAAGAACAAGAAAGCAATAGTTGCTCTAGTCTCCCTCTTCCACATATATTCCCTCCCCAAGATTCTCATGACTTTATTTATTGACAATGAAAACATGATCCCATTTAGTCACTGACTTACCAAGTGTTCAATAGCTTCGAGTTTGGTCATTTTCTTGTAATATTGTCACATGTTGCCTTATAGCATTGGTCACAAAAGACTGTATATTCTTTAGTCTTAGAATCAATCACAGCTGGTGGTTGAACTGAAACAGAAGAGAGGGAAGCTTAAGTGTTACAGGATGTTTCCTAGGAAGTAGAACCTTGATCATGCCTCAGTTTCCAGGGAAGAAAGACAGACATTTTAATTGTGGTTCTTCATATCAAATAGTGACTGGGAGCATTATGCCTCTAAACTTTTAATAATATGGTTCTGTATTTGCCAAAAGAGCTCTCTCTCTCTCTCTCTCTCTCTCTCTCTCTCTCTCTCTCTCTCTCTGTGTGTGTGTGTGTGTGTGTGTGTGCTTTTTCAATACATGCCTTTTAATTGATATGCTTTCCAAAGTCTTGAAATGTACAGTGTTCCAAATGCTAACTGCATCTGATCTCTTCCCATTTCAATGTTGTGAGAATTGGGGAAATCCAGTCCACAAAATCTGACGGAAGGCAGTTCCTTCAGCAGTCATATGGGGATAGTTTTCTCCACATCCATTGCCCAGAGTGAAGGCAAGTGTCAGAAGACTTGCAGAGCACGGCCTTCATAAGGCCATTTCACCATTTCCCCCTCTGTTTTCTGTGCCTACTGACATCCAACTCACCCATTCCCTTTGTATGAATTCAGCTAGTTCTCCCCTGAGGTTCAATGGGAATTATCTAGATCAGTGGTTCCAAACCTTGAGTACCCAGATGTTCTTGAACTACAATTCCCAGAAATCCTGGCCAGCACAGCTAGTCGTGAAGACTTCTGAGAGTTTTAGTCCAAGAACATATGGGGTACCAAGGTTGGGAACCACTGCTCTAGATGACTGTAAATCCCACTGACCCCCTTGCAGGACCATGAGATTTCCTTCTTTCATGCTTACTTATCAGCACCCTCTCATATAAGGTTCCATAAATGAGTTCTGAAAAGTTCTTGCACACAACTAGGCTTATTAAAATTGGATCAGGTTGAAATACATTACAATTTTTAATGAAATAGAACTAGTCAATGTTTCTGGATAGGCAACTTATTCATCCCTGCAATGCCTCCTCCATTTACCCTCACCTTCAATCTTTCCATGGACGTTTCAGTCAGTGTGGCAAGATGGCTTGGTACACAGAGTTACACAGCAGGGATTGCTTATAACTCCACACGCCAACCGTACCTGTGGTCTTCCAGGCTCCCTCTTGCATTCCTGAGACAGCAACTTTCCTTGCTCCTACCCCAGTTCTCACCAGGGTACTTGTAATGGCTTTGAGGATTCCCTCACCTCTCTCTCTTGGCACAATCTCTTCCACCTTTCTAAGAGGGTTTTGGTTGGGTTTACAGGATTTAGATGCCTTCCCCCTTCCCCCTGGGGAACTTGTAGCCGCATTAGTACTCTGGTCCAAAGGTTTTCTTTGAAGAGGTACTCCCAATTCCTGGTAGATTCAGGCTCTTATGGGTTCTCAATATCCAGGTGGTAAGCTTCTGGTAATCCTCCCAGTTGTCTTCCTCTTCTAATACCTCACCCCCTGTCTGTACAGGAGCCTCTATTTGGCCCCTGTTCTCCATACCAGACACCACTACTCTTCATGTCACCTCTAAAATTTCTTTTATACAGTGGGGTCTTGACTTGAGAACTTAATCCGTATTGGAAGGCGGTTCTCAAGTCAAAAAGTCTGTAGGTCAAGTCTCCATTGACCTACAGTGCATTGAAAACCGATTAATCCCGTAACAGGCCGTTTTTGTTCCATTTTGGTTTTTTTCTGGTCTGTAAGTCAATTCTCAGGCTGCAAGTCGAACCTAAATTTTGCGGCCAGAGAAGTCTGTAACTCAAAAAGTCTGTAAGTCAAGCCATCTGTAAGTCAAGGGTCCACTGTATCTCTTCAATTCCAAGGGTGTCCTGGAGGTGGAGTTCCCTCCCGTGGGTCTGAGTTCTCTTCCTGATCCTGCATTTTCACTTGTCTTTGTTTCCTACCAGTTCTCTGGTTCCCTGCATACATCCTCTTTTATCATTTCCTCCTCAGGGTCCACTGGAAAGCTTGAGGAGATACATTCAGAAGGTCTTGGGGAGAGGAATGATAGTCCACCAACAGGATTCCATGGGCCTCTGTCCCCCCCGCATCACAGTGCCCCCACAATTGAACCTTGAAATCACCACCTTAAACAAACAAAACACACTCTTCACTGTTTAAGTTTGCTTGGCTTAGCTTCCTTGTTTGCTGTTTTTTTCCCCATTTTGTCAGACCTGGCAACGAGTGTGGGTTGGAAAGGTCGTTTGGTGCCTAGCTCATGATGGTGTACACACAGAGGCACCTTCTTGGTCAATAGATGACATCCTTTTCAGACCTTTTGAGCTGATTTTCTGGGAGAGGTGAGAATGGAGGATTCTTGAGGGACCTATAAGCTTTTCCCTTGCAGACACTTTCCAGTGCACTTGGGAAAGCCAGCATCACCTTATCCTGTTAACAATCTGGCATAAAGACAACCACAAGCTTGACTCAAAACACTTTCTAAACAATTGCTTGCAAGCCAGGATAAAGTTGCCCTCTTTTGGATTTACTGCTCAATCTATGCCACTTGTTTTCATCTGTGTAGAAGCTTGTGCTCCTGCAATTCAGTTTCCCTTCTTGGATTCTTATGGCATTTCCCTTGAATTGGCTAACAAAGATGTGATCTTGTTCAACTTCATTTACTGTCTTGCATCTCATTTTGGAGATGTGATGGCAATAGATTCCTCACTTCCCTGTTTCAGACAATGCTGTTTATCTTACCTCCGTCTGCATCTTTTAAAGAGACTTTTAAAAGTTTCTCTTTGAAGTGTTGAGTTTAATTGTGTGCCTAGTCAAATGGCAATTATATGCAGCTACCTGATTAAATGCTCCAAGTGTTCGCTCACATAATGATTAGAAGTGTCTTGCGATGATAGCTATATCATGTCAGGTTTAGAATGTATGATTATCACCTGCTGATTGTAAAAGCGCAAGTCTGTAATGGGATTAATTTTAATGGCAGCAGTTATTATAAGCTAAGTGTGATCGTATATTGCAGCTACTATTTTGTTGTGTCAGGTCCTGATTTAGATGGATAGTATTTTCAGCCTTTGGTTCACCCTGACAACAGGGAGGGGGAAAAAAAGAACATAATGGGAAATATGTAGAGCATTTAAAAATTAAAAACCAAACCAGCATATCTTCAAATGCAGATTAAGCAAATAAAAACAAGTGAGTTTGGAGGCAGTGCAGCTGAAGGGAAGAAATTGTTTCAAAAAATCACTCACCACATATTATATTACAACAAAGTTGTAAAGAGGAAATAACACAGCTGAATACAGACAGCAGAAATAAATCTTATTACAACCAACCATAATCCAAAAATATGTTAACGCTGCAAGAAAAAGTTAAACTCATAGTTCTTTTTTCCTCTCCAACCTGGCTAAATGCATTTATAAATTCAAGCTGTTATAAAAATTGCATTTCTAGGGTGTGATATTAAATATTATCTAGTTCAGCATGTCCTGAAAAAAAATGTGGATTTGACCAAACATGTCCTTTGCCCTTTGTTTAAAAGTAATCTTTTTAAAGTTGATCCTGGGATGTTTACAAGCTTTTAACATTATTATTTGATGTAATGTGCTGATTGGTCTAAGACTGCTGTCTCCTAGGCTCTACTAGGCTTCCACAGTTGTTCATATAAACCCAACAGAACAGTGGTGTTGCAGCTTCTCATAATCTTGCAGTTTGATATTCAGGAGGTCCTGCTAACGGTTTTAACCTTCCATAATGGTGGTTTGTTTGTTTTTAAGAACACCTCTGGGGTTTTGATCTAGATTTAGAAACATAAAACTAGGCTAGCTAAAGAAGAGTTCTCTGACTCTGCTCTTCTTTGACAGCCCCTCCACTGCTTTGAATATGTCACATAGTGGATTGCTGGATTTTATTGAATGGGTATGAATTGTGATGCAAGGGATGGAGGGGGGAGGAATCTCCCAAAAATGAGCAGAAGCACCTTCCATGGGCAGATGCCTTTGATCAATAGAAGGAAGATCATGACATCCAACCTTTTATGGTTAGAGATCCTTTTCAGCCTCTTCTGCTAATATTCCACATCTATACATGTTGCTAGGGCAATGGTTGTCAAATGAGGTTCTACTATTTGTTGGACTACAAGTCCAAGAAGCCTTAGCCAAAATAGCCAGTGATCAAGGTTTCTAGGAGTTGTAGTTATAGAAACCTTGATCACTGGCTATTTTGGCTAAGACTTTTTGGAGTTGTAGTTGAGGATCCACTGGGGGTCCCAGTTTTAGGAGCAAGTAAAGGCTTGTTCTGTTCTGCTGTCAGTTCACATGTTATACTCCTTAAGTCAATGAGACTTTCATATTCTCTCTAAAAGTTGCGGCAGTGCTTCCTACACTGGGATAGGACTCTGTACAGCCACTCCCTACACAGATTAAGTTGGGTGAGAATTTCACTGAGGTTGTTTAATGAGCACTTCCAAAGAGCAACAGTGTGTGTTCATCAATTTGATAAAATGATATAGCCAGGCTGATAACCCTCAGCCTGGTTATAGCAAACCTCTACATGGAACATTTCGAAAAACAGGCCCTGGCTTCAGCACCCTTCAACCCACAGTCTGGTTCTGATATGTGGATGACACCTTTGCAATTTGGAACCACAGTGAAGAAAAACTGGAATAATTTCTAAACTATCTCAACAGCATCCACCCAAATATACAATTCACCACAGAAAAAGAAATAGAGGGCCAACTCCCTTTCTTAGATGCCATGGTCATACGCAAAACTGACCTCCTATTGGGACACAAGCTCTACAGAAAACCCACCCACACAGACCGGTACCTACACAAAAACTCCAACCACCACCCACAACCATCATGACATCCAACCTTTTATGGGCAAAAAGAGGCATAGTAAAAACACTGGTAGACTGTGGAAATCGGAAGTGTGAAGCTCAATTTCTCAGCACCGAACTCAACCATCTGAATTGGGCCCTAAAGACAAATGACTATTCCAAGAATGAAATAACAAGAGCCATCAAACCATGAAAACAACACCAAACTGAAAAGGAAAAACAACCACCCACAAGTAAAGTATTTCTGCCATATATCAAAGGGAGTACGGACCACATGGGGAAACTTTTGAAAAAACACAACCAACAAAGAGTATTCAGGCCCACCACAAAAATACAACAAATGTTAAGGTCAACAAAGGACAAAAGGGACCCCCTCACCACTGCAGGAGTATACCGGATAACTTGCAGTTACGTCCAGGTATATATTGGAACCACAAAATGAAGCATTCAAACCTGAATCAAAGAAAATGAGAGACACTGCAGACTAAAACAACCGGAAAAATTGGCAGTAGTTGAACATGCCCTAAAACAAGCTGGACATTTAATTCTATTTCAAAATACTGAAGTATTGGACAACACCAGCAGTCATTATGTTAAACTGCACAGGGGAGCCATTGAAATCCACAAACATAAGGTGGAGCTTTGTCACGGTGCTGCCAGCAGCTTCCAGGAACAGCTCCCGGGAAAAGCTGGAACCGCCTGGTCTGGGGTCCCTCTAGAAATGGGGATCGAAGGGGAGACCATGAGATGTCTCACTGAAGCAGTTGGTGAGCACCAGAAGGAAGATTGGGCAGCAACCTGGTATTTCTTGCCTCTGAAAATTCACCTGAGCACAGATCGGATGCGGGAGCCATTTTGGCAGAGAGCTGTGAGCAACTCCACCCCCACCCTGCGAGGAGAGAAGAACAAGCAATACGGCATTGAAAATATATAATAACAAAGTAAGTTGAAGCCTTTGATTTATGAACAACCCCATTAAGCTGAAAAAGAAATTAGAGTGAAAATACTTGGCCGAAAGAAGATAAGGAGCAGCAAGTTTTGCTTACCAGCCTGTCTCTTCAAAAATGAAACTGATTCTTAAACAGCAGGCTGATTCAAGGTCGAAAGAGAGACAGTGAGACGGAAAAATCTTTTCTTTCTGGAAAAAATCCGAGAGTGAAATACCACTGGACAGGCTTTAAGAGACAGAAATTTTGTGAATGCTGTTTAGCCTGGACCTTTCTCCCTAGACTGTGTGGGACTCTGATAACAGGATCTTGCTGGGTTTTTGGAGAAGGAGGAATAAGCTTTTGGAAGAAAGAAACTGGACTCTGAATCATCAGCAAGATGACGCAACCAACTAGACTGAGGAGCTAGAAAAACCAGGACTGGAGGTTTTTTTTCTTTTATTGAATCTTTGGATTAAATGGAAAGAACATTAGGAAGATTATAAGGATATCTACTGGAGAGACTGATTCCCTGTGTCTGCTGTTTAGTCTGGATTTTTTTTTTTTTTTGGGCTGGACTGTGTGGGACTCTCATAATATTGCCACGGGTGTAATTTAAATTGTTGGGGTAAAAGTTGATTTATATACTATAATATCTGTGTAAGGATGGGAGGAAGAACCTAGGAGCGGTTTATGATTGTGGGTTGGGTTTGTTGATAAAATAGTGGAAATTTCGGAAAGATATTTGAGGGTTGGCCACTATGGTCAAGGATATAGTATTATTTATACAGACCCTGCTCATTGGAAAGATTGAAATGGCCTCCAAAAAATTAAAATATCATATGTTGGGGACTTTGTCTGCCCAATCTCAAAATCTGGGAATAGGGGCACAAAAATCAGATAATGAATGGCAGGTTACCATGCAAAAGATAATAACAACAGGATTTCAGCAAGTAAATGAGTGTCACAGCCAGATAGAAGAGCTGATGAAAGAGAAGTTATCTGGTGTTAAACAACAGTTAAATGAAATTGTACTAACTCCAGAACTACCTTTATTGAGTAAGATACTAGGTAACATAGATGGGTTAAAGAGTTACCCAGTGAGCTATTTAGCAATTACAGTCTGAAAATATGTTAAAATTGGATTACTGTCCTGGATCCATCCTTCTCTTCCAAAAACTGGAAGAAAGCAGAGCTATGGAAACAAGAGGAGCGTACTGAGAAAATATGGGAAGTGACAGAAAGGGATACTCTTTCAGGCATGCTGAATGACTGTCCAAATCAAAAGGAAATTGAACAATGGGATGTATTTTACAAATGGTCTTGGTTTCCTCACAGTGTTGAGGTAACTTAGATTTAAACTAAAATATAACTGTAGGTGGATAGCTGGAGGGTAATCAAATAGTTAAAAAAAGCAGAAAGTTAATTTGTTATAGAAATATGAATAGTTTAGATGATTGTATACTCTGAATTCTCCTATCCTCTAATCTTTTCCCTTTTCCCCCACTTCCTTTTACCTTTTGTATTCCCTACCGTAGTTAAAAAATTTAAATATATAAAAAACCCAAAATCCATAAACATCAGCAGAGCTTCAACAAAAAAGAAGAAAGTTTTACATTCAGCAAAGCCTGGTTCCCAGCACTGAAAAATATAGCCTGCAAAAGGTCAATGAACTCTACCCAGCTATAAGGACCAGTGATCACTGCACACAAAAGACCAGCTAACAACACCCATTAATCACAGTGACAGATCATCTCTCCTCCTTATCATAACAATACACCCACAACAAAAACACTCTGATCACCATAATCACCCAATCTCCTGAAAAGGACAAAAGCTGATCCCATAGCTATAAATACTCAACTACCCAACAAACTGCAACAGAGCACAGACAGAGTTCTGACCCCTGTCCTCTGAAGATGCTGGCCACAGAGACTGGTGAAATGTTAGGAAGAAAAACCCTAAGAACATGGCCAAACAGCCCCAAAAACCCTCAACAACCATCGGATCCCGGCTGTAAAAGCCTTTGAGAATGCATTGATAAAAAGAACATGAGGTTTGCAAAATTCTGGGTGAAAACTGCTGCCAAATATCCCCAGCAGCAAATTAAAGTTTGGGTTACTGAGGAATAGCAGAGGAGAACTCATTAAATATATACTCAGAATGAAGACAAGATCATGATCCAGACCAGGAGGATGTCTCCCCCTGAAATTTTAGGATGAGAAACTCTCCTCCAGCCCCAAGAATCTCCTAGCCAGTGAGACTGTGCCAGCTGGAGGATACTGGGAGTTCTAGTCCAAAACGTTCAGTTCTCCAACCTCTGCACACACATCCAGGTATGTTGCTATACTTGATGACTGCAGGGTTCATGACTGGCAGCTGACAGCGTGAAAGACCACACTGGAAAATGTTGAAGCAATTGATCAGAGATGGAAGGTACTTTGTTACATCAGTCAGGCTTGGCGGCAGCACCAGACAAACAGTAGTGCCAAGGGGCCTTGAAAGGCCAGGAAAGCACTCATGACTACTTTGGTCAGGAATTCTGTAGCCTCAAGGTTTGTTGTCTGCCTAGAATATCAAACCTGCAGCTGTCAAACATGATACTGCTGTATAAAATACAGTGGTTATAAAATACAGTGGTGCCTCACAAGACGATTTTAATTCGTTCCACTGCATTGAAATCTATTTAATGCGTTTCAATGGGGGGGGGGAATCACTGTCTTGCGAAAATTGTCCAATCGTCTTGTAAAACACAGTTCCCCATACCATATTGGGGAAAAGCAATCCCCTCACCTGCACTGCTTTTGGAAATGCAGTGGGTCTCAGATGGCCAACTCCCTCTTTCTCTCTCTAGCAAAGAAAGAGGGTGAAAGGAGTCAAAGCAGCCCCCTGGTTCCTGATAATGGTGACTCCTTTTGCCGTGATCCTTTACCACTGGGAAGAAAAAGAGGAAGAAAGCAATACAAGACATCCCCAGGACTTGCTGCCTTTGCAATAGGTCCTGATGAGGAGGAAAAGAGATGAAAAGGAGTCTACAAAAACCAGGGAAATCATAAGTGCAATCCCCAATTAACACAAATTATGCAGTTGAGTTCCCCAAATTTGGAGAAATCATACAGATCAGCCTCCCCCTGGGAAAACCACTTTTATGACATGGTATTTCCCCTGCAAGGTATGAGTTAGAATGGCCCTTTCACTTCCTACCCCATTCTGTCCCCTAACCCCCCAAGTCATGGTGACCCCCTGGCTGCACCTCCCACTCAGTACAGGGCTGCACAGCCCCAGTCCTGCCAGAGGCCGAGAGAGCTCCTCAGTGTTTTTCCTCCCACAATCCTCTAGTGCACAGGTATTAGCATATGCTATACCTTATGCTAATACCTCATCCATTGCACTTTGGGTGTGCTGCTGATCCCTATGATTTCCCCAAATGTGGGGAACTCAACTCCATAATTTGTGTTAATGGGGGATTACATTTGTGATTTCCCTTTTTTTTTTTTTTTAACAATCTCTTTACCCTTTGGTTCCTGGCTGTTTTCACCATCCTCTATCATTTAAATTTGCAGTCATAGCCCCATTGGCAATGCTTTGCAAGATGGTTTTTTCTCCCATTGAAACACGTTAATTACATAAGACCTACTTTTTTATCCTTTTTTATTTTTCCAGGAGGCAGACCCTGGAAAGCCAGAAGCATACACTTTCTCCTCCACTTTTTTGGGATAAAAAAGTAGGTCTTAAGTAATTAATGTGTGTTCCAATGGGGGGAAACCATCTTGTGAAACATGGTACAGTGGACCCTTGACTTACAGACGGCTTGACTTACAGACTTTTTGAGTTACAGACTTCTCTGGCCGCAAAATTTAGGTTTGACTTGCAGCCTGAGAATTGACTTACAGACCAGAAAAAAACCAAAATGGAACAAAAACGGCCTGTTACGGGATTAATCGGTTTTCAATGCACTGTAGGTCAATGGAGACTTGACCTACAGACTTTTTGACTTGAGAACCGCCTTCCAATACGGATCAAGTTCTCAAGTCAAGACCCCACTGTAAAAAAAACAAACCCATCTTGTGAGGCAATGACCTAAACATGTTCCAGTGAAAATCGCCCATAGGAACAATCGTTTTGCAAAAAAGTCATTGTCTAGCAAATTCCTCATTTTGCAAGGTAATCGTCTAGCCTAGTGAGGCACCACTGTAGTCACTAAAATAATCACATTTAAGTTGATACTGAAAATGGCAGGATGTGATGGCAGCATTTTGCAATACTGGGTTTTCAGTTGTGTGTATGAAAAAAGATTAATTCTGTGACCAAAATATGGTTACTATCTATTCAGTTCAAGGCTGTGCAACAGGCATTAATGGTTCAGCAGTGCTACCTCTATCTAACATTAGTATTGGCTGCTGGCAGAGTAGCTTCACCCAATGCAGCACTGCTGGTCTAATCTCTGGGTTGGTCTGTGTCTGCACGTGCCATACCAAATGTCCTTTCAATACATCTGGTGTGGGGGCAGCTGTGAGCAATCCTTTAGTCTTAGGTTGAGATCCATGGCCTGAACTTTGTGTTGCAGGGGGAGAGGTTTGAGAGATGTTCCAGAGCAGGGAGCACTTTATTATTTCCCTGATTATCTGCCTGCTTCATTGCTAGCACTCAGTTCTGTTATGGACACAGTTACTGCTCTATGCTTACATTAAAAGCAGGGGATTTTTGCCCCCGAAGTGCTTACATGATGAATGAGAGCAGGTATGAAGATATGGTATCTAAACAACTCTCCACACTTCCTAAAACGATGGTCTTCTATCAAACCTGCCCAGAACTTGGAAAAGTGACTTTTTCAACTACTTCTGCCAGAAACCCAAGCCAGTGTTGCTGGCTGGGAGATTTTAGGAGTTATAGTCCAAAATAGCACCTTTCCAAGCTCTGAAGCTGTGTTGTGCAGCCACCTGTCCTACAAGATGGTGGGTGATAGTCTGTATCACCCACCCTTGTCATTTTGCAGGCCAAACAATCCCCCATTTGCTGCTGCCACTGACAAAGAATCATGAGGGCAGAAAAGAGGTGTCATCATATGACCAGAAAAGACAACAAAAAGCAAACAGGAGGAGACAGCTGACCCCCTTCCACAGTGGCCTGAGCCATCTAGAGTTGGAGCTATCACTGTGTCACAGAAAGCTGTAACCGTTTCCCCTAAATTTTAATAGTAACAGAAGTGGCAAAATCAGTGGCCACCGCTAATGTTTGGCACTATGAATGTAGGCATTCTGGTGAAGTTCTAGAGAATCACTGCAACCACATGAGTCCCAGACAATGCAGATCCTTGGTCTGTTTTACCAGATCTATCAATTCTCCCACTGATTTTTTACTCCAATACATGATCTTATTCATGTTCTTTCTGATACAATTTGCAACGACATATCATAATTCATTTCCTTCTGTTAGCATATGGCAACAGACTATATAATAATCATGTTGTTGTTATTGTTTCTTCTCAGCATTGCTGAGGTGGACCAAGGGTCAAGCCTAAACATTAGGAGCCAACTCTTAAAAATTTGCAGCTGACATATTGGCTGAAATCCAGTAGTAAGTTCCAACTGCAGAAGGCTCATGGGAATAGATCATACAATCCCACTTATTGTGAACAGAATTACTTCTTCCTAAATTAAGTGCATAATTATGAAGCCTCATTTATGCTCTCTTGTGGATTCACTTTTATTGGTCTAACACTTAAAAATGACCTAACAGCCAACCTTATGGGACTCGCTGCAATTTATGATTTATGAACAAAAAAAGGAATTGTTCAAATCACTGAGCCCAGCCCTTGGAACCTACTGAAAATAGTTATCCTGCATTTCTGGCCTAATATATCATGAAATAACCATATATGAAAGGAAATGGGCAACTCTTCAGACTGTAAGTGCTCCTTTCCTAGGAATGATTCCCACTCAAATCCAATGTCTATAGGATTATGCTTTAAAGACGGAGCTGTGCATCCTAGTTCTATGAGTTGGATCTGGACTTAGCTATTGTTAATGATAAAAGTTATGTTAGTCATGACACTTTCCCTTGGTCTCCTAGGGCTTTATCTAATTCTTAGCCCCACCTAAAGTATGAGTGAGTAAGACTTGTTATGTTAACATTCACATCAATCCCTCTGATTGAATGGCTCTTCTCTACTTGAAGTAGTAAATGGATTTGACTGTATAGCTTGCCTGAGGTGTAACTGTGTTTGGATCCACCCGTACAGCCATATAGCTGCAAAATAAGTCAATCTGATGGGAAAGGTCTTCAAAAACGAAGGATGAACAGTATGGCCCTAAGTCTATGTATCCGTAATAGGGAATAAGTCTCACTGCATACAGTGGAACTTACCCGTGTGTAAAAATGCTCAGAATTAGATAGTTAATCACTTTGGTTTTGTGAACTGTTTTTCTTGCCTTATTTTATACTGATTTTTTAAAAAATGTTTACCAGGCAAGAAGTTCCAAGTTTCTCCCAGTGTGTTGTGCAAGCACAGAGAAAACCCTATCCTGTATCCCCACCAAATGCACCTGTGAAAGTGGCAGGAATGTCGGTGCAGTGTTCACATGCAGAGAGCAAGGGGAGGAGAGAAGCTTTGTCCTTCCAGACATAGAAAACTGCAGCTTTCACAGGCCTTACCAGATCATGCTGGCTGAGGCTTCCAGGCATTTAAAGCTTAAATATTTAGAGGGCAAAATAGTATCAATGGTTTTCAATGGACTATCAAGTGACATGTCATGGTTCTTAATGTATTAAAGTTACATTGTAAGGAGTTATTAAAAAGTAGCGTGTACACATTACCATTACTGGCTATCACTACTGTTACTAAAAGCAACCACAGAGACTGGGGGAGTCTGACTTTTCTTATACATCTCAGTGCTGCAAAGGATTGCTTCTACAGTATAGTCTTTATTTTTGCTGCTACTATGTAGTCTCAGAGTTAACCAACTAAAAACATGGATGTATAGGCAGGCCTTCCCTTCCAGTTAATTCCTGTCCTCTTTCCTTTTTTTCCCCTCTTTATTTGATTTATTTTTATTTTTCCCATCTTATAGAATCATTTAATTAATTAATTGTTATAAATTTTTTAAGAACTTGTTATCCTTATGTTGTAAGCCGCCTAGAGTGGTCGAAATGACTAGATAGGCGGGGTATAAATAAATAAATAAATAAATAAATAAATAAATAAATAAATAAATAAATAAATAAATAAATAAATAATATTTTTTGCCAACATGTTGGAATTTCAGAGCCTTGGAGGGGAGGGGAGTGGCTTTAATCTGAATTTTATGCCACTCAAATTTTAATGCAGAAATTTTGCAATCTGCAAATCATTGCATAGAAATAAATTAAATGTTTACTTGGAATACAGGCAGCTGTAAATATTTTTTTTTTTAAAAAAAAACAATTTATTTGCAACCATGCTAGCTAATTGGCATGTTGCAAACTCCTATAACCCATTAAGATTCTGCCTCAAGACTTGAGGTTTTTCTTGTCTAATGAGAGTCCTGAATGCCCGGTTGCGTGTCCGAACATATTGACTTTGATATTAGGAGAAGCTGTTTGGACACATCCATCAGTGTTCTCTGATCACACTCTATTAAGACAGCCTTGCTGGTTTATCCCTTAGCAAGAATGAATATTAATGAACCTTGAGTCAATATTTTGAAGAAGATTAGAAGATAAAGTACAGGGCTTTTACTTCCAAGACAACATTCAGTTTTGACCTATAAGAAGACTTCATTAGTCTTAATGGGTAACATCAGAAAATGATAGGCACACATCATAGGGAAGGATTTGTACTTTTGGACATCCTTTGATAAATACTCATGTTTGTTCATTTTAATCCTTTGGAAATCTTACAAAAACCAGAATGTGAAGACTGAACTTTTAAAATGCCAGGCATATCTTTTGTTACTTGATGAATTGACTGATATGTTTTGCCCAATAAAAGGGGTGTGCCTTTATGAAAACTGTTAATTATAATGAGTTATGGATGATAGATACAAAGTGTGGGGGGTGGGTTTTTTTGCCTGCTGTGGGGAGCTACCTGTGGAATATCCACTTACTACATAGGATATTCTTGACTGGGAAGTAAGGTCAAGGCAAAATCATAATTGGAGAAAACTTTCAGGTCCAGTCAGGGGTTTGAAACAACAAAATGGGGTCCTAGTGGATTAGGATACCAGAAGACAATAGTCCTAGGCAGGTGTTATTTATTTATTTATTTATTTATTTATTTATTTGTTTGTTTGTTTGTTTGTTTGTTTATTTATTTATTTATTTATTTATTTATTTATTTATTTATTTATTTATTTATTTATTTATTTATTTATTTATTTATTTATTTATCTTATATGCTGCCCACTCTACCCAAAGGTCTCTGGGCAGCTTACAACAATTAAAATTCAATTAAGAGCCTCGTGGCGCAGTGGTTAAAACGCTGTATTGCAGGTAAAACTGTGCTCACAACCTGGGGTTCAAATCCCAGGTAGCTGGCTCAAGGTTGACTCAGCCTTCCATCCTTCCGAGGTCGGTAAAATGAGTACCCAGCTTGCTGGGGGGGCAATGTGTAGCCTGTATACTTAAAATTGTAAACCGCCCAGAGAGTGCTTGTAGCGCTATGGGGCGGTATATAAGTCCAATAAATAAATAAATAAATAAATAAATATAAATAAAATACAATAAATAATAATATAGTAAATGTATTTTTTATGATTATATATATTTTATTTGATATATTTTATGTTGTAAGCCACCCCGAGTAGACATGGTCTAGAGGGGCAGCATATAAATTTAATGAATAAATAAATAAATAAAATAAAAGATAAAATGATTAAAATAAAATATCTGCTATGCAAGTGATGATCGAGGCCATGCTCTGCTTCTGAAGTTGCAGAATCAGTAGCAGGAGCCCCTAGTCCTGGTATCAGTGCTTATGGTGAAAACATTTTTTTTTAAAAAAAAAAGCCTTTACAGATAAGTGTTAAAACACAGTTCTTCAGAGATGCTTTTCAGGATCACCTCTCTTCAAAAATAGTTTTTATGTTTATGTTATTTTTGGATCCCGCTGTTTGACTGCTGTCATCACTTGTGGTTCTTTTGTTATGATTGTTTTTAAGATTATTTATAGATGGGTGGAAGGTTGAGTGTTCTTGTGTTCTGTGTCTATGTTTGTAAACCACACAGAGTCGTGGCATGCCACTAGAAGGAGAGTATAAAAATCCAATAAATACTCAAATATATAAATAAATAAACTTTACAGAGGCTTCCACAAAACTGCAGTAAAACAAGGTGTAAGTCTTGATATCTATAGCCATAGATCTAAAGACTTTCTCCCTGTGAATGGACAGTGCTCCCTGCACTGTGGACAATGTCTTAGGGATGATTTACCTGGCATGTACAGCTCTAAATCTATTTTGATGTGATTCACTTCTTGTGGTTATGATTCCTGCAAGAGAATTAAGAGTGGTTCAGATATATTGTCCCTTCACCCTTCGGCCAGAGCAAGAGAATTGATTCATTGCTATCCTCTATCTAAGTTGCAGGCAAGTTTCCGATCTCATCCTCATAGTTAAGAGTAGCCAGATGAAATAGAGGAAAATATCTTTGTAATTTTGATAGTTGCTTAGACAAGGAAATTTCAGAAGGCGCAGTTTTTAATGTCAACTGATAATAATAATTGTGTGCTATCAAGTCAATTCTGACTTATAGTGACAATTCTGACAAACTCTTTTTAGGGTTTTCTAAGTAGAGGGCATTCAGAAGTGGTTTGCATTCCCTTCTTCTGGGGGCACCCTGGGATTGTGCAGCTTGCCCAAGGCTGCACAGGCTGGTTGTTCCAGAATGCACAGTGGGAAGAAAAGAATCAACCTCAGCTTTCACAACCACATGCCTAACTCACAGAGTTATTCAGCCAGCTACACCTGCTGAAATTTCCTTCTCCGCACAACTATTAAAGGTACAAGATCTCACTGATTTCTCATCTGGTCACCTTGCCCATATTAAAAGGCTTCTTTTGTCAGATGTATTCAACAGATAGCCCTGAGTCCAACACTCAAGCTCTATACTTTCTAGCCACTGATGTATTAGTGGTATTGATGCATTAGTGGTACACTGTACAGATGGGTGGAGGATTATCTTTAGGAGATGAGTGAATCAGTCAGGTTCATTTTCACCTAAACGTGAGCTCTGCACTTTTTAGAAAATAATGATTTTAATAAATTTTCTAAAAAGTGCAGAGCTAACGTTTAGGTGAAAATGGACCTGACTGATTCACTCATCTCCTAAAGAAGGGAAAGAATCGAGTTTCAGTTCATTATTTATCAGAATAATGTTCAGTTTGGGAGAGAGAATACGATTTGTCCATGCCTTGTGCACTCTTTCCTTTATTTTTTGCACAACAAATCTTTAGGAAAGGACATAAGTACGCTTGGAATCTAAGCCATCAAATAAGATTCGGATCATTTAGTAAATCTAAATAATCTAAATCTTAAATGACAATACTAGGTTGAAACCAAAGGTGTGGGGAGCTACTGGTAAGCAGACCTGTGGTACAAGCCTAAAAAGTAACTTTTTGTCTCACAACTCCCAGAATCACCCATTCAACCTTTGGGTGACAGTTTTCCTAATTACTGGCCACTATGACTGGAAACGTGTCTTCTAAACTTGGTGAGCTCATATTTAAGCAGAAATATGATGGGTAAAATAAATGCTGTAAGGAAGAAGATCAAATAGATGCTGGTATCCTGTGGTGTGCAGAGCACACAGTGCAGCCACTGTGTGCCTTGCACTAACAAAAAAGCCAGATTGAATTGGCTTATTGGTCAGTCCGCTGGCCTTCAACTGAGGAGCTGCAGCTTAATCAAACACAGAGTATTTCACCCTGCCACCCTCAGATTGGAACCCATTCTTAGGCAGTCTGAACAAATCCTCAGAAAGTTTTGAAGGTGGGTTTGTTCTATCCTGGATTGAATTGCTTTGCTCTGATGTTGTAGGTCACTTTAGGGGGTTCTTTAATCAATGTTCAGTCAATATTGCATGATTGAAAATAAACAAATGAAATAAACTTACAATAAGATGTGTGCGTCGTTTTGCAATGGGCAAAAATGGCATGTGTCTGAAAAGGTTGGAAGCCGTTGGCTGAATACTGACTTCTATCACTTAGGGTGCAACTACATTGACTTACAGTGGGGGAAATGCTGTGGGATTGTGACAGTTTGTTTTGCATTTAATTTCCTGTTGATCACATGACATAAAAGCGAATGTGCATCAGCCAGGATTCCCCTCTCTCTACAGTTTTTTTCCTCCACAGCAATGCCTTTTTGACAGTGGAATTCATTTGGATCAGTTCAGGCAATGCAGTTGCTTGAACCAAAAGATGTCTGCATGAGTAATAGTGGCTGGAGCAATGGCACAGCAACTGTGGGGGTAGATCTTTGCATATAATGAATTTTTAAAAAATGGTTCCAGTGTTGTTTGTTTGTTTGTTTGTTTGTTTATTTATTTATTTATTTATTTATTTATTTATTTATTTATTTATTTATTTATTTATTTATTTATTTATTTATTTATCCATTCGGCTTGTATGCTCTCCGGGCGCCTTCCAACATCAATTAACAATTCAGTTAAAACAAACACACTAAAAACCAATACAGTTGAAACAAAAACAAAAACAATCTACAAAAACAATCTACATCCATGACTATCAATTAAAATTAAAAATAAAACCTTCAATTAAAAATTTTCCAGAACAGGAAGTTTTTAACCTGGCGCCAAAATGTCAGTAATGTAGGCGCCAGTCAGATGTCATTTGGGAGGGTATTCCAAAGACCCAGGACAGCTGCCGAAAATGCCCTCCGTCTACAGGCCATCCCTCTCACCTCACTGAGGGACAGTTCTTTCATGTGGGCCTTCTGGCTAGATCTCAGTGGCCTGAATATGGTCTCTCATGGCTACTCCACTCACAAGTTGTGCAGCTCGATTCTGAACCAGCTGTAGTCGCCGGATCATCTTCAAAGGCAGCCCCACATAGAGCACACTGCAGTAATCTAAATGGGTTGTTACCAGTGTATATGTGACTGTCATGAGACACCCTCCAGACTGTGGGCCCTGCCCCTCAAGGGGAGTGTAACCCCGTTCAGGACAGGGAAATAGCCCTCCAACCTGTTCAACAAACCACCCATGGACAGCACTTCCATCTTGTCTGGATTAAGGTTCAATTTATTAACGCTCATCCAGTCCATTATCAGGTCCAGACACAATTTCAGCACAGAAACCGCCTCGACTGGATTGGTGGAAAAAGAGAGGTAGAGCTGAGTGTCATCAGCATATTGCTGACTCCTAGGCCCAAACCTCCTGATGACCTCTCCCAGAGGTTCCATGTAGATGTTGAACAGCATGGGGGACAATACTGAGCCCTGAGGAACCCCATGGCATAATTGCCATGGGGCAGAGCAA
The DNA here is from genome assembly GCF_051106095.1 of Pogona vitticeps. Classification (NCBI taxonomy): domain Eukaryota; kingdom Metazoa; phylum Chordata; class Lepidosauria; order Squamata; family Agamidae; genus Pogona; species Pogona vitticeps. The sequence goes on from NC_135785.1 coordinate 163,097,798, forward strand.
CTGTCCCCCTACATCACCTTCTGGACATGGTTAGTCAGGAAGGAGCAGATCCACCATAATGTGGTGGCCCAAACTCCCAGCCCAGCCAGCCTATCCAGAAGGACACCATAGTGTCAAAAGCCACTGAGAGGTCCAGGAGTATCAACAGAGTCACACTCTCTCTGTCTCTCTCCTGGCAAAGGTCATCGTACAGGGTGACCAAGGCAGTCTTCATGCTGAAACCCGGCCTGAAACCCAATTGAAATGGATCTAGAAAATCCGTTTCATCCAGCAGTGCCTGGAGTTGCCCGGCCAACAACAGCTCCAACATCTTGCTCAAATAAGGGAGATTCACTACCAGCTGATAGTTAGCCATTTGCCCTGGGTCCAGACTAGGCTTTTTAAGGAGTGGTTGAATCACCGCCTCTTTTAAGGCAGTAGGGACCACTCCCTCTCTCAAGGAGATGTTGACGGCCTCCTGGACCCAGGTGTGAACCCCCCTGGCAGATTTCCCAATTAGCCAGGATGGGCAAGGGTCGAGAGGAGTGGTGGTAAACCAGACAGATCCAAGCACCCTGTCCACATCCTTGGGTCTCAATAATGGAAATTCATCCATTAAAATTTGACTTAAGCCTAGCATACTGAACACATCCTCCGATTCTGCATCAGTGATGGAGTCCAGTTCACTGTGAATCTGAGTGATTTTTCCTTCAAAATGTAACACAAATTCCTCACAGTGAGCTGCCGAGTGGTCCTGTGTCCCTACCAACTCTCCCGGCCAGAGGAGATCACAGACCACCCGAAACAGTTCTGCTGGACGACATTCTGAGGAAGCAATGTGGATGACGAAATATTGTCATTTCACCAGCTGTATTGCCACGGAATAGGCACAATAATGGGTGCTAAGCCATGTTCAGTCAGATTCACAGTGTGATTCACACCTGCACTCTAGTCATCTCCCCACTTGCTTCATTGCCCGGAGCTCAGATGTATACTAAGGAGCTGTATGGGCTCTGCAGGTGGGGAGAGGATGCTTAGGCGTGATCCAAGTGCACATAGACATTAGAAAGGAAAAAAGGGGGGAGAATAGAGAATGGGAACAGGAAATTGCCATTCAGCCCTTTGCAGCTTATTAAGATACTTCTTCTGTAGCCCTACCTCCTGGAAATCAGGAGGGCTATAGGAGATCTACATTAACAAGCTGAAAATAAGGCTGCCTGCCAATTTCTTCCTCTCCCTGTGTGGCTGGTTAATGCAAATTTACCCAGAAAATCCCAGCATCTCAGGTGCAACTTCACAGTGGGCCAATTTGCATGTTTCTCTCTGTGTAGTCACACCCTTCCACCAGTAAATCTTCCTATAGCACAGTCATAATCATAGTTTCAGAATATTAGTTGTTGCACCCTATTTTGTTGTGCTGGTTCTGGACCAGTCAATCCAAAAATTATTGTTTATATAAAATGCTTTTTACTGTTTCCTCTTAATAACATGTGTTAAAAAGAATAATAGAGGCCTTCTGCTGGAGCAGATGTTTCTCTTCAGTTTTCTCTTCTGAAATGTTACTGTACCAAATCTAGGGCTAAGATGGGACAACTCTGAAATAGATATGTACTTCTTGCCATTTTATTTCGATTAAAAAACCTTATTTCTTATGTATAATGTTGAAATCAATTTCATACCATACTCCCGTAGTCTTCAGTCCCTCAAAATATTTAATATTTTCTTCTTCAGATCTATGCAGACAGGCTATCAGCACTTCAATCTTGAACGGCCTCTTTGAAGATCAATTCCATTCTTGGAAAGGTCACTTGAAGCTAAAACACTGATAAACTTACCTAAGAAATATTAAATGTTGTTGTGGGGGTTATTTTTTCCCCTTTATTTCCCAAACTGAAGAAGAAGTGGGAGGGAGTGTATTTGTATGTGTGCATGTGTATTTCATCCAAAGGTATACATTCTAGAATTCTGAATTACAGGCTGTCATTTCACACTGAATGCATTCAGCATCTACTGGCCTCTTTTCATTATTAAATAAATTAACAAATTAAATAACTTTAATTAACAAATTAATCACATGTATTTAATTTGTTAATTTAATTAATTAATTAAATTTGGGTTCTGGGAAAAATTAGGATCTTGATCAGTGGTGGGATTCAAATAAATTAACAACAGGTTCTATGTCCTAATGACAAATAAATAAATAAATAAATAAATAAATAAATAAATAAATAAATAAATTAAATAAATTAAATAAATTAAATAAATAAATAAATAAATAAATAAATAAATAAATAAATAAATAAATAAATAAATAAATAAATAAATAAATAAATGCCCAGGACAGTGGATCCGATGAGGGTTTCTTCCACAGTGGTCTCCCAGCGGTATGCCCAAACAGTGTATCTGTTTGGGCATACTGCTGCTGTTACCCTCACCGTGGGCATGTGCCAAACACATACACACAAATAAACACACACCACACAGTGGGTACTTATGACCAAGTTTGACAGAGAACTGACACATCTCTCCTTCCCTTTACCTCCTATTTCGCCCTATAGCTCACCAGCAAAAATTGCTTCCCTCCCCTTTCCTGCTCCTGAAATGACTGATAGCCCTGCTTGTTGTTACCTGGAGGCCGCCTTTGCGCACCTGTTGTGGAGTTATTCCCCCCCCCTTCCTTCTGGCTTGGAAGGTATGGTCTCTTTTCAATCTGTCGCCACTCCACCTCAACCCCACCACCTCAATCGGTCCTTCAGTTACTGACTCCTCTGAGGTCTCCTCCTCCTCCTTCTTTCCCCTCCACCCCGCACCCACCACTTCTCCTCGCCAGTCACTTTGAGGGGTGTTGGTGTTGGTGGCGGCGCTGGTGGTGATTATGGCTTCCCTCAGAGCCCTGGCAGGCTCCACCTCCCCACCTCACCCTCGGCGGCCACTTCCGAGAGAAGAGTTTTGATTCCCCTTATCTATTGATATGTTTATGTGCTTTCCTTTCTTGGACCTCGATATATGGCCTTCAAGAATAGTAAATCTTACTAGTGTTAAAATACTGATAGCTGTCTTCTTCCTTCTAACAGAGTGGGCCATATGTGTGCCATTTGTCTCCCAAAATTGTCAGTTTTGGGGCAGGAGGAAAAGTTCTTTGTTATTCTAAATGAGGCTTGGAGGTTTGATCTCTTTGTGGTGTGAGTGACTTTTCTATTGCATACCTTGCTTGTGTGGATCAGTGAGACCATCACCGGTTCATGCATTGGATATTCTCTGAGATTTAAAAAAACCTGTTTCTAGGCAGAGCAACAGTCTTATGTGGTACCTTTAACTTGAAAAAAAATCATAGTAAAACAAGGACGGTTGGGTGTTTGACTGAAGCGGTCTCACTCCAAAACTTTTTCCCTCTGTGTCCTGCCCTCATGCCTTGTCAATCACTCCCCCCTCAAGGAGTCATCCTCCCCCCCTTTCCCCAGTGATGCCTCTGCTCTTTCCAGGGCTCTATCTCTCTCACCCCCACCCCACCTCAGACGGCTCAGTGTGGCACGGGAAGGGAGGCAGCTAATTGTGCCCCCTTCCCCCCCTGCTCGTCGCTGGTCATCTGGCCCCTCCTTCTTCATTCTCAGGCCAGCAAACGGTTCTACGAACCAATAGTACATTTAGGAATCGGTTCTATAGAATAGGTGCGAACCTGCTGAATCCCACCTCTGATCTTGATATTGCCAAGCAAAGGCAGCATACTTTCTAGTATCCATTTGTTGAAATGGAAGTTTTAACTGCTGTTTAAATTAGCAAATGAATTAAACAATTCATTTGCACAAGCAAGCTTGAATGCTTAGCACTTCTTTGAAGCCTATGTGGAAGGAAATAAGTTAGGCACGAATGAGGGAGGCATAATTCTTTCAAAATCAGATTTAACATACCGTAACCTGGTGCTACATTAGTAACTAACATAAGAATATTTATATATTATTCAAACCAAGCAATATGTTATCATAACAAGACACAAGTCCATTTGTGAAGAAGCCCTTCCTAGACCCCCAGGTTCTTGACCATTACCACAGAGTTGCGAATTATCCTTTTTGAAGAGAAGGTCCATGAAATAGTTGTAGTGATAAAATTAACATACTTTGAGATGATCCCAGTTAATTAGATCTCTTGAGTCTGGATTCAGATTTTGTTTCAGGACTGACTCAGCCTTGGTCACTCTGGTAGAATAGATTAATACGGAGAGTGTTTGGGAGTGCAACCCTGTTGATCTGGCTTGATTTCTCAGCAGCTTTTGATACCCTTGATTGTGATACGGTTCTGCACTGGCTTAGTGATTGTTAGTTTGGAAAACTCTACTTCAGTAGTCCTGCTTCAACTGACAGGGAGAGGGGCATTGAGAAATTGTCTTTCAACCACAGGAAGTTGTGTTCTGGGATGCCTCAGAGTACCACTGTAGTGTTATTTAATTAGTATCCACAAGATGCTGTTGGGACTGCAGAGTTTACCACATGGCACAGAAGCCCATTCTGCCTATCGGCTGCCGATCAACTGATCAGAAGCTGATAGGCAGCCACCCCCCAACAGTCTACCCCTACACCCCCTTCCTTTACCTACCTTGGCCCCTACCCCACTCCCACTGACACCCCTTTACTTAATAGCTGCTGCCAAGCTATCCATCAGGCCTCCACAGACACGGCGTGTAAAAAGGGAGACCGGCTGCCCTTTGCAAGATGGCAGCTTAGGCTTCATTTAGGGTAGGGAAGATGCAGCTGCCATCTTTGCAAAGGTCAGCCTGGATTCCCTTAAGTTTTTTTAAAATAGAGAATAACAATTAAATAATAATAATAATTGACCTGGTAAATGATGGAATTCAGCTTCTGAACATTGGAATACTCTTATTGTTATGGTTGTTCTAGAAATAGATGATGGAAATAATGTTTTTGTTTGGGACGAAAAATGATAGCTGAGGTCCCAAGGAAACATTGATACAGTAAAGAAAAAGTTACAGCAATAGTACAGAGGTACAGGAAAGCAATCAAAATCAGAAACAAACTCTCCTAAGGCTACTGAGAATTAAACTGTCTGGCCCTTTTCAGAGTTTTCCAGGTAGAGAGTACTCAGAAGTGGTTTACAATTCCCTGCTTCTGGGGGTACACTGCAATTGTGCAGCTTGCCCAAGGCCACACAGGCTGGCTCTACTTCATAGGAGTCACAGTGGGGTATCAAAATCCCTATCTCTGGCTCTGCAGTCCATTACCTAAACCACTGAGCTATGCAGCCAGTAACATTCAAAATACCCAAAGTTTATATGTTAGGCTGTTGGGTCAGAGAAATTGGCATCGGTGGCTCACAGTCTTTTCATTCTGGGGGTCATTTTTATATCCAGCTCTTCTGAGCAACCCAGGACACAAAATATGACCATGGTCATATCATGTTTATCCCTTTAACTTCCTTCTAGACAAACAAATAAGGCCTAGATTTGTTTATTTAGATAATATATCAGAGAACAGGGTGGTCAGTGAATGGATTTGCTACTTTGAACCGTTGTTACGGGCAGCCAAATGTAATTTTGCTGCATGAGCTTACTTGTTTCTGTTCTGTACCAAAGTGGTTAGTGTGTTTGTGTGTGTGTGTGTGTGTGAGAGAGGGGGAGAGAGAGAGAGAGAGAGAGAGAGAGCAGAACCTTCCAACTGCAGTCCTGCAAGCCTCAGACGGCTTCTATTATTCATCTTGCATGGAGAAATTCTAAGCAGAGGTTGTGAGCGTTGCTAGCAAAAGAAGTATTCTATTGTTAATGCAACCCAAAGTCACCTTTTGCTTGTAATCTAACACATGGTGGAGTTGAACTGAGTTGCTAACCTCACACAGTTCTGAACAGGGAAATGGAAACATCCATTTGTTCAATCAATCATTAAAGTAGGATCCCAAATGGTAATCTATATCCTGGTTTCTAGGGAGCTGATTCAGGTTGTAAGGAAGAAAATATTGTGAAGCGAACGGCCAAAATAGTAGTTTTAAAGTGACTGGAGGCTGGGATGCAGGTGAGTTTTCCAGTAAAATGCATGTTTTTACTAGGATTTCAAGGGTTGCTCATTACACAAGGGCCTTTTTCTTTAGAGAGAAAAAATGAACATCCCCAGCATCTTCCTTATGTACATGCACCCCACACAGTATAGATGTTACTGTGCCAACAATAGCAAAATAAACAGTTCAAATAAAACACTGCAATGATCTGGTGGTGGTGGTGGGGACTCTCTACTGAATGAAGCAACACTACAAAAGATAGCCAGTAGACTGTTCACTAAATAAACATCTTGAACCTATAGTGAGTGAGTGATTTCATTCCATAACAGAATCATGGAAGTGTACAGTTGGAAGGGACCCTGAAGGTCACAGAGTCGAGCCCTCTGCCAAAGGAGGAAATCCACTATTAAAGTAATCCTAAGAGGTGGTCATCTAACCTCTGTTTCAAAACCCTCAATAAAGGACAGTTCACATTTTCTGTGGTAATCCATTATTGATTGATTGATTGATTGATTGATTGATTGATTGATTGATTGATTGATTGATTGATTGATTGCCGCATTACTGCTGGGATCTGTTTTCAATGGTTAACATGCAAAATAACAGCAAAGTCAGATAATAAAATAGAATAAATTGAAGCTCTACTGTTGAAGAGCTGTTACTGTCACGGGCATTTGAGAAAGTGAACTTTGATCCATGTAAATTTACACCGATATAAAAATATCAATCTTTCAAGTGTTAATAATAATTTATGTTTCTTTTCCTTTTCTTTCCTTCCTTCTTTTCTTTTGCCAGTGCCTTGACATAAGTTATTAATTTGGAATTTATTATCTGGAAATTGTTGTTAATGTGTAGGTGAAACCCATTTCAATCCATTGTTGGTGTAACATGCTGCCTGGAGAAGGTGTGGCTGCAAGGGATCTTTCTGGGTTGAACTTCCTGTCAGTTGCTAATAGCATTAACCAATAGTTCCCTCCTTGCCTCTGATTCAAAGAGAGCTCCTCCTCTGTGTTCTCTCTCTCTCTCTCTCTCTCTTTTGTCTGTTGGAGTCAATCAATCTGTTGAAAGCAGATGGCCTGTTCAGTTTGCTGTAGATCTGTTCCACTGTAAGTAAATGAAAGCTTTTTTACTTCAAATGTTTCACAGTAGATTACTGAGGGGGGGGGGGGGGAATCAATTACTTTGGGTCCTATCCTCTGGAGCTAAAAGCTTGCTCCATCTTCAGTATGACAGGCATTTAAGGATGGTTATCATATCACCTCTCAGTCTTCTGTCCTTCATGTTATTTTGAACATAGTTTCTCATTTTTACTCTTTCTTCAAGTATTTGTAATCTAATAGGTCAATTAGAAGGTAAATGGTTGTTTCAAAAAGAGGAAACAGTTTATACATATATCCAGGCACAATTTGGAAGTATGTACTCTTTATGCACTGCCTCCCTATGTACCTGATCTTCTCCCAGGTTGAGTTCAATGATAACCATAATATCCTGGGAGCTATCTACTCCTCTGACCCCCCCACCCAAAAAGTTAAATTTCCAATTCTTCTAAGAGGAGGAGGAAGACGAGGAAAGTTGTAGATGTTTGGGGCAGAAACTAGCAGTATACAGAGTTGCTTACAAACCCTGTGATGTCACCAAAACCCCTCCTCATCTGTTTGCCACTTTCTAAAATTACTAATTTTATTTTATTTTATTTAAAGGAAAGGGGATTAAACATAAGACTATGAATTCATTGCTCAGGTTGTTGAAATGAACATCTTGCCATGAAAACAATGCATAGCCAGATTCACTTTGTGGCTGAAGAATTCATTATGATGAGCTCTTCTATTCTATTGTTTCTGTTTTCACTTTGGATTTCCTGGCTCAGCTGTATTTGGAATCAAGTGCAACTTTCTGACCATGTTTATGGAGGGAGCGTTGAGAAAGTTGGCAAAACCATAACTAGCAATTTTGACCTCAAAGGGTGAGATGTGCAAAACATGCCCCCAAATTAATGTTGTAATGCATGGGAAGCAATTATAGCACTGATCATCTTGCCAGCAACCCCCTCCTCCAGGAGTACACTCTCAAAATGTGGTGCCCTTGGGCAAAGTCTGGTTGTCCCACCCTAGTTAGAGTCCCATTTTGTGGACAATAGCTCCTAGCTACCAGATTCCAGGAGTTTTGCCTGAATTCTCATAACTTCTCCAACCTTTGTTTGTGGAGGATACCCCACAACATAACACCAGCATAGCGATAAATAGGGTCTCAAAGAGAACAATAGGTTCCATTGTAATTTGAGTGGCTCTGAGCCATACACCAGGAGCAAGCAGGAAGGAATAAGATGGCCAGAAAATGGTACAGAAACAGAAGCTATGAAAATATATTGTAGCTTCTTGGTGGGTAACTGTCTCGTATGAGGAAACATTTCAAATTTGAAGGAAAAATGCATTGTTATGACACTGTTATGCTTAGTATTGTTGTTGATTGGCTGGCTAACAGTGACCATATGAATTAGTGACCTCCAGAAGGTTAAATCATCAATAATTTGAAAACAAATGGCTGTGCCTTTCTTTTTGGAATCAATCCTTCTCATGTTAAAGCCTTCTTGTTTTAACTGCTGCTTTCAGTTACGCTCAGAAAATACTACCCCTGTTTTCTCTTTGAGAAGCTCTTCTGCCTAATTCCAAACCGATCTCCAGCCTTGCCTCCTACAATGCTGAGGAACATCTAGAAATCTCATATATGTTCATGGATGAACACATGTGAGGAATGAAGACTCCAAGATCAGGTTTCAGTTAAGAAAAATCCCAGGAAAGAGAATGCACCAGAAACTATAACAATTCCTTCCCAGTTGGTGCAGACATTGTTGCTTGTAGGTGAGACAGACGAAGGTTCTAGGATAAAAGAAAACAATTTCTTCATCGTGGTCTTCTGTGAATGCACACAAAAGGGTTAACCCAGTGCTAGCGTCGGTCCTCTCGGAACATTCTCGAGCTTTAAGAGAAAAGTAACAAGTGTAAGGCTCCCTATACTGCGCATGCTCCGCCCACCCAAGCCTCAGTTCCATTTTTCCACCTAGCGGTTCGGAACCTCTCGCTTCGAGCTCTGTATTATTCACTTAAATGTTCATTTTTTCTTGGCTTTTGACTCGGACTGGACATTTATATATTGCTGAGCTCTCTTATCCCTAATGCGGACTGTATTTTGACTTTCGTCTCGGATTTTTCCCTCAACTTGGCTGCATCAATTTTTCCCGCCTTTTTTCCCCGCCAGCAATGGCTCCCTTTACCACAGCCTATGCCTTCTGGCCCTTTCAGCCATTGCAGTGGACTGCTCTAGGAAGATTTCCCATCAAGATCCTCACGATCGCTGCCTTTAAACAATTTCATTTATTTATGTTGGTTATATAGAAGATCAGTACCTGGAGAGACAAGTGTGACAACTAGACATGGGCACTTTGTATTAGTTAGGAATTAATACAAACTGTGGTACTGCAGGTGCCATGGTGGCCCAATCCCACTCCCCAGAACTGGCCAGGCCATTTACCAGGCTCTGTGTGGTGCTCAGCTCTGTCGTTGACATTGTTATGCCAATCCAGGAAAGATCCTGGCTAGCCCTTCCCTGCCTTCCTCCACAGCTGACCACCCATTGACTCAGCAGGGAGACTCCCCATCCTGCCTGCACACATAAGGGAAATGGATATGAAATGTCCATGTCTAATGAGGATCAATTTGTATTGCATGGCTCTTTAGATCCTAGCCTGCAATTCCATAATAATTCATTCTTAAATATTTAGGTGCTTGACTTGAAATACTTATCACTTTCTTACTTTCTCTACTATTTTACATGTAGTTCTATATCTTCATAAATGTCCAAGTTTGTATGATTAGTGGATTAAAATTTTGTTCACAGGCTCTCTTTCTCCATGGCTACTTAACGGTGTTTTATGGTTTTAATTATAAGGGGTAATAGTCATATGGGTGGTGATACAATTATTGTACGTAGAATTGAAGTACAAGAACTAATGTTCTTTTGGATTATTATATTATCAGTTAAACATATTTATCTGACATTATTTTTAAGAATCACTTTTAGTTGCCCTGAAACCTTTTTATTACAGTGCAGAACAAAAAGTAGAAGTTACATTTCATTGTTAACTGGCTGTTACATGACAAGTAAACAAGTTTAATTGTGTTATTCACCTCATTTACTTTAATGATTCAATAATAAATATAATAGAAACCTCAAGACCAGATGGCACTAAGAGGAAAAATGCCATGAACTATCTGGTTTTTCATTTGAATATCAGATAAAGATCCTAGCTTTCTGTTCTACGGTAGTAGATTTTCTTGCTAGCTGGCCAGTTGTTCCAGACAGAAGTTGCCATCTTATCTTGTCATGACTTGTGTATTAGATCTTACCACGACATGCTGATATTTATCAGCTATTTTCCTATTTTTACTTTCACCAAAGAGATCACTAATCTGAAGGCAGTTGAATCATTCACTCTATGTTATGGGATTTAGCAGTTTATGCTGTATCTCCACAACCCTGCCCCTTAAATCCAATGCCTCTTGAGTAGCATAGGGTGAAATCCAATAATGAGCTCCAACTGCAATAGATTCATTGAATCAATAGTAGCTACATTCATGTTGACTTTAAAAATCCCACTTGTTCAGTGGGCCAGCTTTGGTTGGAACTAGTCATTAGATTTAACCCATAGTTCTCAGGGCTGTGTGTGTGTTGTTCTTTTCTTTTGAAACTATTTCTAATAAACCTTTGTTGAAACTTTCCTCAGTTTTTTCTTTAACTGAGCATCTCCATGTTATTGTATTGTGACTGATTTTATAATGGTGTGCATCCAAACTGGAGCTCTCTAATTCAGTTTATTTTCAGGGCTGGATTGTTGCAAAGTTCTATTTTCAACATGGAAGTTGCCATATGGGCATACAGTCTTTTCCATTATTTGTATTTGTAGATGAACAAACCGGCTATTTGTAGACCTGTTTGTTGATCTGGACCTGCCACCAATTCTGTCATTTCAAATATCTGCAGGATGTGATTCCAGCACATCAGGGATTATGTGGGTCCCCAGATGTTCTTGGACTACACCTCCCAGAAATCCTGGCCAACCCAGATTCTGGGAGTTTTAGTGTAAGAATATCTGGAGAACCAAGGTTGGAAACAACTGATTCAGCCAGTCAGATTTTTCTATGCAGAGATGTCACCCCAGTTGCTCCCAGTATGAAGAGAAATACGTTCTTATTTGTTGCCTAGTTAATTAGGCCAATCTTCCCTGATTTATCATGCTAGGCTTCTAGTTTCATGGTTGACCCCAGAAAAAACTGAAATATTTTTCAAAATTTTATACAAATCATGCAATCTATTCAACGCCTAATTCTGAGCCCAGCCACATATCATGCCTTTGAGCAAGTCCAGAGCAAAGTCCAGCAGCATCTCATCTCAACTTCTGAATTCTTAGTAATTCCCCAAATCTCCAAACCCAGCCCTTGTATATGGTTGGTTTTTCTTTTTTCTTTTCTTTTCTTTTCTTTTCTTTTTGGCTACTGTTAGTTCTAGGGTGAAAAAAAGTAAGCTACCAAAGTAGTTACACCTTTAAAAGTAATCAGTTCTTCACATTAAATAAAGACATTGAGTTGCTTAACAAAATAAAACTATATCTGAATGCAATGAGCCATACTGGCCTTTATAACAAAATGTATCCTGGAGATGAGCAAGTTTATCATTATTGTAAGTGAATTACCTTCAATTACTCGAAAAGTATCAGCTGTCTTATATCAAACAATATAGCATCTCTGAGCAGCTGGATTGAAATTATTATTCACCGTGAATGAAAGGAGCCAGTTACAGGTCAGGAATTATTTCTGAACTAGAGATTTGAGATGAAACTGTAATTGGAAACTTTATGGATAGTGTTTATTTTCTTCAGTAAGGGTATTATTTTAAAGATGGTGAGAAGAAACCATTTTTGGCAAAACTAAAAGGGAACTAGCATGTCACAAAACATCCTGTAGAACTGTTCAATAATTAATACTCTTGGAACAAGATGATAGTGGCAATAAAAAGACTTGAGGCCGTTTCAGCTGGATGTTACACATAATGATTACACTTCAGAAGACGGAAATAAATGAGAGCTGCATGTTTTTCTTGGAATGGAGCACAGAGCTTCTATCTGGGTCGCACATTACCCATTCCTTAGTTGTTCCTCCAACTGAGCAGCTAAAATGCATTTTTATTGCCGAGGATGTGCAGAAATTGCTGAAAGCAACGATGAGAAACCTCTTCTGGTTGCTGCATCACCTGCACAGACTTTAGAAAACCGGAAAGCTTGTTCTCTTTGCCTAAGATTGCCAGTTGAGCCTGAGAGGAATTGCTTACAGGAAAATTGTCATTAGAAGGCCTTTAAGTAGTGGCGGGAGTACAGGTCTTCAAGCAACAGGGTAATCTTTGCTGCTGCAAATGTATAAAATTATACCATAACATGGGTGGCTCATGGATAGGGGGAGATTATTCCACTATTTGGAGTTGAGGTGTCCCAAAGCACATGAGCTGTCATTGTACTGCAAAAGACAGAATATGGAATCAATAAACATTACTTAACATGATGATACCATTCCTTCAGCCCTTTTCAAAATGGCTAATATGTTAGGTTTCAGTCCTCTTCTGTTATGTCCCAGAACGGCTTCCTTTAGAGTACCCACACATAGTCCCTGTCAGGGTTTCCCAATTTCTGACACTGCATTGGGCCTAGTTCACAGAGCTAGATCGATGCACATATCCCCAGTATGCACACAATCAATCAGGGTCCATGTTATAATGAAAAATGTGGCTGTAAAAGAAGACTTAGTTGGCATGAAAAGACAAATGACAGTGATGGAGAGGGCAGAACTAGGTACTTCCCTCTAATCCTGTTGATGATGCTGGATACAATGTTGTCTGAATAGTGGTAATATAGCTGACAGTTATGTCATGTAACGTGTACAGTCAACCCTCAATTTACAAACTTAATCTGTTCCGGAAGGAAGTTTGTAAATTGAAAAGTTCGTAAGTCAGATCAGCATTTCCCTTAGGAATGCACTGAAAACCAATTAATCCGTTCCGGCTGTTTTTGATTCTTAGGTCAAGGGGTGGTTTGTAACTCGAATCATTAGTTCCCATATGAACTAATGCAAAGCCGGTTAATCTGTTCCTACCACTAGGGGCAGAATTTTTTTATTTTATTATTTTAACCTAAGATGACTTAGGTTAAAAACAAGGAAAGAAAAGAGGGAGGGAAGGAGGGAACAGACACCTTTTCAGCAGAACACCTTGAAAAGCACCTTTTCAGCCAAGACAAGCACCTTTTGGGGAAAACCAAGCACCTTTCAGACAACAGATCACCTTGAAAAGCACCTTTTCAATCAAGACAAACCAATACAAGCAGCTTTTGGGGGGAAAGGAGGCAGCAAAGGAGGGAGGGAACACCTTTTAAAAATCCCAAAATCAAAAATGTAAAAAAAGCCAAAAAATAAAAATACAGTCTGTACAGCACTGTACCAGGCAATATCAGACAATACCAGGCAGTACCAGGCAGTCTGAAGACTGTCTCCAAATCCAATCTCAAAACGCTGGGAAGAGCGAGGAAGGAGACAGGCACCCTCTTCACTGGCCAAAGGTTAACTGAAAGTTCAAATTTAGCACTTTCCTCACCTCCCGTGTGGTTTTTTCGCTTCGTAACTCAAATCTAAGTTTGCAAGTCGAGTCAATATTTTTCTATCAGAGCGGTTTGTAAGTCGAAATGTTTGTAACTAGGGCCATTTGTAAGTCGAGCGTTGACTGTAGTCTGGCTCTTAGTAACAGCAAAAGTAGAAAGTGCTTCACTCAGCATAAAGCAAATGTACAGGCACTGGCTGTGGGATTTTGAGATGAAATATTTGAGTAGCATCAGCAAGTTCTAGATCTTACCACCTCTTTCCGCCTCTACCACCTGACCATTATTTGCAGGCACTGATTCCTGCCATAGAGCAGCTTCAGAAGCTGCTGATGACTACTAATAAGCATGGGGGCTCCATTGCCATCATACCCCCTCAAAGGACTTGCCATATTTTTCCATCTATAAGACCCTCCTTTTCCTAAAATCATTACCCCAAAAATTGGGGGGTGGGTCTTCTACACAGAAGCAAGCTGAGATGTCAAGGGAAACATTTACCTTTACCTTAAGCTACGTGGTGGCACTGCGGGTTAAACCGCAGAAGCATCTGTGCTGCAACGTCAGAAGACCAGCAGTCATAAGATCAAATCCATGTGAGGGAGTGAGCTCCCGTCGCTTGTCCCAGCTCCTGCCAACCTAGCAGTTTGAAAGCACATAAAAATGTGAGTAGATGAATAGGTACCACCTCAGTGGGAAGGTAACAGTGTTCCGTGTCTAGTCCCACTGGCCACGTGACCATGGAAACTGTCTTCAGACAAAAAAAAAAATCTATGCTAGCTCTATGGCTTGGAAATGGGGATGTGCACTGCACCCTAGAGTCGGTCACGACTGGACTAAATGTCAAGGGGAACTTTACCTTAAGCTGAGAAGAGAACAAAACAGCACATACCTTGGCTCTGTAAACAGACTCCCTTGAGCCATGAGGCTCAGCTTCCTACAGTCAGGATACTTAGCTTCTTCCAATTAGGAGCCTTATGGAACTGATGTCAGCTGACCCTGATCAAACCAATTGGAACACACCTTCTTGGAGGTAGAGCTTGTAGGCTCAAGATTCAATAGAGACAAAATGTCCAACATTCTGAGCTCAGAGGTTGAATCCTCAAAGATAAGTTTTCTTAATTTTGGGGTTAGAAAATTGTGTGTGTGTGTGTGTGTGTTATAAATGGAAAAATACGGCACATACTAAATGAGGGAGAAGAGAGATACTGCAATTGCAATGGAAAGACATTCTGCTTAGTCATGTCCTGTAATGTGGCATGAAAAGGTTCCAGGGGAGGACATATATAACATTTCAGTAACCCTGTTTGAGTAACCAACTGCTTTTTCAGTCCTTTGTCTAATGAGCATAATATGCCTCTGCAGACTTGAGAACTGCTTTCATGAAGGTTCAACTACTCAGTCATATTCACCAACTAAGAATAGGCAAACCTATGTTTTCAAACAGAAAACCCACTTTTAAAAACCAATTGTTATGCCTTTCCCTGCATTTTATGGTGCATTACCTCACTTTAAGACAATTTATGTATTGCATTTCATGCTATAAAGTGATGCAACACATCACATAATAATGCTGAAACTGTAAATCAGTGTTATTTCCTAGTCTCCAAACAGATGTTCTTTCCTTCTTGATGTTAGGATTAATTTCTTTGACTATGATTGGGAGACATGGATCTAAATTATTTTGTTATCGGAAGAAGCTGTGCATATGTGTAGACACACACATCCAAGCTCGGAAAAGTTACTTTTTGAACTACACCTCCCATGACCATTTACCATCCTGACTTTGGATTCAGAGGATTACAGTCCTGAAAAAGTAACTATTCTGAGGTCTGGCATACATACAACTGTTTGCGCATGCACAGGCATGTGCATGAAAAAGGAGAATGAAAGGCTAGTTTTCATCAATGGCAGTAAATCAAAATGAATATATAAGTCTTTGTTAACATTGTTTGGCATCCACCGAGCTGAATTTATAACTAATGAAGACAAACCCATGAGTATGTTTGATAGATTTTAAATAACGATCTTGTGCTACATCATTAGGTGGAGGTTGGATATCGTTATATATGATTTAAACATTTGTCCAATATGACCTGAGCAATCAGGTTTTACCAAGGATTTTTCTTTCCTGAGTCATGTATCCTGGAGTTAAATTTGCATGCAGTTTTATTTATTTTGGGATTTGTTTTGGAGCCTTGACAGTTGTCACCTGGAAAGAAAGAAAAACTGACAGTAAGCAATCCTTTCATGTCTGTTCCCGCCGCCCCCCCCTTCTTTCATTTCCCTGCTTGTAGGTTAAATGTTTGCTTTCACGGCCCAGAAATGTTTCTTTGCCTTCAAACTGGCATCACTGTTGACTTTCACTTCATTGTTGTCATACACAGGAGGTGGATGCAGCCAATGGTACCAATAGACAGCCAAGAGTTTTTCTTGCCAAGCTGCTAATCAACTCAGTTCAACAGCTGATATTAGTTAGGGAACTAGTGGATTAGAACAGTGTATTTGCAAAATGTCAGAGGTGTTTGCTTTGTGATGGCACGAGCTACAAATGAGAGCAGTGGAACATCAATTTGTGTCCAGAGGGAGAAGAAGCAGATAGTTCAGTCAACAATTTGCATTAGAAGCAAATGGCCTAATATAATAAAATCAACATGGCCAGAATATATCTGAAAAGATAAAAGGTCAGCTTTTCCAGTACTACTGACAGAGTAGCCCTAGATATGTTTGCTCAGAAGTCAGTCCAACTGAATTCAGTGGTATTTATTCTTAGATAAAGGGATTGAAGAGGGCAGCCTAAAATTTTCACTCTCTGGATGACGTTTTTGACCATCAGTCATCCTGTCAGGTGATTTCACATTTTCAGCCAAGTGATGGGTTCTTCTTGGACCTCAATTCCCAGAATCCCCAGCTATTGTGATCCAGAAGCCCATTCATAATGAAATGGTGGTACAAATGCACAACACCTTTCGATTTTGTAAGGCAAGCTTTCCATCTGGAAGCACTCCTTATATAAGCTTACTTGGGAAGTAAGCAAAGCTACATTTTGTAAAAAGGCCAGGAGACAATCAGGGTGGAATGTCCTTTATGAGCCAGGATCTTGCTGAAAGAAGGCCAAGCATTGGTGTTCCTCTGCTGGTGGGACTCCTCCATGATCCTCACCTTGCTTTAGCTCAAGTGGAGATTGGCCCATTCAAAGCAAAGGTAGCAAAAGCCAGAAAGCAAGTGGATTTTGGAAGACTGAATTAAACCACAGACTGCCTAAGAAACTGACAGCCAAATAGTTACATAGCATTATAATCATATAGCAATTGGGAGAAGAACTTCAGAGTTAAATAGGAAGCTGCCATCTGAAATGTAATCTGAAATTCTCTGCTTGATTAATAAGCAGCAGCCATTCACTGTGCTTCCAGCTGTCACGTAAGGCCAGGCATTGTGTTGATCAATTATCTGGAACAAACGGCCCAAGGGAGGCCATGTATCCTCAGTTATTCCTAGCCCTTCCCTTCCCTGCTGTTATTATATTCACTGGCAGCAGAAGATAGTAGCTGTCTTTGGACTGTTTATATCCATGCTTTACTGGAGCCACAACTTTTATTTACATACCATGCACTTGATGCAGTGCTGACAGAGCATTGCGAGGAGGAGGACCTTTGAAAGGCTTTGAGGTACTATAAGGTCACCAGGTCCCAGGGTGATGGCTGAAATGTCAAGTGATTGCTGTGCTTTTCTGGGTCTTGTGCCAGGGTGGCAAATCTCAGGGTAAAGGGCGCTTGGAGGAAAGGGGGAGTTTAATTTTTATGTATAAGGTGGTTTCAAAACCAGGGTACGCATCCCAGCTGGACCCAGAACTCACGTTCATATGTGGGTTGTGCCTCCACAGTAGTGGTCTTCCCAGATAGCTAGGAGAAAGGAGAGCAGGAAGAGAACTGGGAGATACATTCACTCAGATGCATTTTGTCATTTGGAACAAGTTAGGGTGTGGCACACTTGTGGACTTCCTAGCAGTACAAGCCCTGGCAGAACGGGTACAGAGCAATGGTGGTGCAGGACTGTCTATGGACTGTGGTGAGCCTTCCACCATACCTAGCAGCAGCACAGGGACTGGAAATATTCCCCATACAGTCGTGCCCCGCTTTACGATTGCTCCGCATTACGACGAATCCGCTTCACGGCATTTTTGCGATTGCAAACAATGGTCTAAATAGGGTTTTTTTCTCTTTGTGATGATCAGTTCCCTGCTTCAGGAACCGATTCTTCGCAAAATGATGTTTTTTTTAACAGCTGATCAGCGGTTTCAAAATGGCCGCCGGGTAATTAAAATGGCTCCCCGCTGTGTTTAGGGATGGATTCCTCGCTATACAGGCACTGAAAATGGCTGCTGTATGGAGGATCTTCGCTGGACGGTGAGTTTTTAGCCCACTGGAATGCATTGAAAGGTTTTCAATGCGTTTCAATGGGCTTTTTATTTTCGCTTTACAATGTTTTCGCTTAACAGCAATTTTCCTGGAATGAATTATCACCGTTAAGCAAGGCACTACTGTATGTCATGTATATTATGAGTGTATGGGAAATGTTATCCTTAGCCCGAATGAAGGCAATCATTGCAGTGTCTGGGTGCCTTTTGAGCCTACTTGGCTGCCAAACATGGAATTTTATTTTACAATCAGTTGTTCAAGAAACGTTTTTGTCTCTTCTCAGCCCTTGCCTCCTTTGTCTCTGTGACCAGACAATGCCACAGCCTTCTGATATCAAAAAACCTTGGAAGCAAAACCTTTCACATGATGTAAAAACGTATTACTACTTATTACCACTACATAATTGAGTGTTGCATAAAACGACTTCTGAGAATTTCCCACAAATAAACTTCCAACATCCACACAAACTCTTGTAATCTTCCAAGGGGGGGGGGATGTTACTTTGGAATTTTTTCATTCTTATCTGCAAACCAAAATATTCAAAGATGTACATCTCTACATGATACACATAGTACATTGTGTTTAGAGGTATGCACTATCTTCTGTTTAATGTGGGGACACTAACTGAATCAGTTTGTTTTTTTTCCAGGATGCCCACAAGGAAGAATCAAATAGTCACTGATTACACACATGGATAGGGAAGAGCAAAACCCCACACAAACCTCTGATGTTCAATCTTTCAAGGAGGGAAAGGAAGGGGGAGAAAAAGGATGGAAAGTGTAAAGACGGGGTTGGAAGGTGATTTTCACCTTTCTTTCCCAACAGAGTTTTTGTTTGTTTTTTGTTGAGTTTTCTTTTAATAAGTCTACTAGTTGTACAGATTGACAAGAGAATAGGAGCTAAGAAAGACAGAAAGCAAAGTAAAATTCTAAGTAGTATGAAAGAAGAACAGACTCTCTGCATTACCATTTTAAGAAAAAACCCAAAGACAACAATGCCCATTGCCCTTTTAATGTTCCTCACTCCCTTCCCTGTGGCCACTTTAGGAAGCTCCTCTTCTTCCTCCTGAGATCAGCCCTTTCCCCTGGCAGCAAGGAAAAAGAAGAGGAAAAAATAAAACAGCACCCAGCTCTATAGCCTGCCACTGCAATGGCCAAATGAGCTCCTGTCCTGTCTACACCTCATAGAAAAAGTTCATAAAAAACATCAGTGTTTAATGCCGTTTCCTACATTCAAAAAAGCACTGCTGGTATCATTGATTCGGAGGCCTCTTCACAACCCTAGTGAAAGATGGCATGATAGGAAGACATTATGGTTTTGCGACAGAAATGGTTCTGGGCAAGATGCCCTTAATTCTGCAGCAAGTGTAGCCAGACCAGACACAGAATTCTGCTACAAATGTGATCAAATATGGGTTCCATTGAAATCAGGGATAAAATAGGAATCAAATGGTTTGCAGCTCTTGCTTTTCCTGGAAAAGCAAAGCCCAAAGAGTTCATACTCTTTGAGGTGGGAAATGTGTTGGGTATTGAGCTATCTCATGAAATATTGCTGGCTACACTGGATCGTCAAACATCACAGTGTTCCAGATGTGCATTCACTATATAAGCCCTGACCAAATCCCTTATAAACATGATTTTTTTAAATTTACATTCTGCTGAACAATATAACAATTCCATAAGGCAGAATAAAAAAAATGCTGCATTTTGCCCCATATTATGAATGCTAGGGATACCTAATGCACCATTTGTTACTAAGTGCACTTTGACACCCGATCAAGCCTGTTTGTCTCAGAGTGTTCTAAAATATACTTGTATAAACATTGTGTAATGCATGAAGAATGGTCGTTCTACATAGGCTTGAAACTTAAATGTGTGTTTTATTCATTGGATGAGAAATGTTGTATTCTCCCAAGAGAACATGACTGTATAATTTATTGTGTTTACATGAGGATGACTCTACAGCTATGAATGTCAAGGTTCAATAGAGAAAGACTGGGCAAAGAGGGGAGAAACCTCAGTTGAGATCTCAGATGTTCAATTTAAGTCAGCCTTAGAAAAAAGGAAGAAGAAGAAGGGGGATGAAGCTTTGGGCATTACATAATTCTAGCAGGATCTCATTCAAATAAAAACTGTCTCACAGCTAGGGAGCCATTCACAACACTGAGGAATAAGGTTCTGCTATGGGGTGCCTTACACATTACAAAACCGTAAAAATTACTTCCTTTCTCTTGTGCACCCTTCTGATTTATAACAGCCAAAACTGTGCTGGGATTTATAGGGATCCGGAAGGGTCTCATATATGTAAAAGGAAATAGGGCACCATCCAGTGTGCATGCTTCATGCTTTTATCGTTCATTTGTTCAGTTCCTTTTATAGCACCCTCAATCTACACTGAAGAGCAATACAAGTTAAAGGCAGGGCTCTGAACTTCGTGGAAGAAGAGATGGCAAAGAAAGTCAAGGGAGTGGAAGGCTGGTACCAGGCTAAGTCACTTTCATTTCTTAGGCTTAGTGTCAAAATAAATTTGCAAATTTAGCAATTGTGTGATTTTAAAAGTGGACACACTACCACCCCACACACAATCTCTAGTGGATTGTGCATTGTGTCCAGCACATGAGGACTGATAGACAGTCATGTGGTTGTAGCTGGGAAATAATTTGCTTTTGTGATGAGTTACTTTTAGAATAAGTTCTGTTCTGAAGTAATGAGCTGAAGCAAAGTTTGCATGTGCGCGCCCGTGCTATTGTAATGGCCATGGCTATAATTTACTACTTTTTCAGTGGAGGGTGTGCCTCTGATTCAATTGGCGAGGGGTGGGGGAGAACAGGGAAAGAGGAGGATGAAGAGTCACCTGGGTGGCTCATAGAGATGGGCACGAACCATCCAACAAATGGTTCATTTCAGGTTGGTTTTCAACCAAACAGGTGTCTGGCACTTCCCAGCCCCACCTCCCCCTGCAGGTGCCCACTCAGAGGCAGCACCTGAAGGAGGTGGGGCAAGGAAATTTACAAAAACAAAATGAAACAAACCAAATCAGCACTTTAAATGGAGAACAAGAAACAACAGCAAATAATCATATGTCAGTTGAAATATATGATACCATTAGGAGAACCAGAAAAAAAACCACAAGCACAATTTTGACTATAAAACATTACTGTGCTTAAGTGCTTTCCCTTCCAAAACTTTATTGGAAGCCCTGCTCATATTTGGTCCTACCTGTTGGCCACTCTGTCATCCATTTCTCAGTGGCAAAACAGAAGCAAAGCAAATTGTGTGCTTTAAGTACAGAGGCACAACCATTCCATTGTCAGCATCTGACAAAGGCATCCTTCTAAAAAGCCATAGCCAATCAGATTAGAGCAGGGGTGGGCAAAAGTACCCTTGCAAGTACTATTGGACTGCCACCATAGTCAATGTGAACAAATGATGGAAGGATGTTTATGGGAAGGTGAACTCTGCCCATGCTAACTAGTGATAATAACAAGCTGGAGGAACCAATGGTCTCATCTGGTCTAGGGCAGCCTTCATCTAGATTCTTTCCTGGATGCAACATTTAGAGCAATGGATTGAAAGTCCATAATACTTTGTAACCAAAATCCATTTCACATGCAGTCATTCCTCTCTCACATCCCTTCCACCTTTTCTTACCTCTTGGACACTTCTGAAAGTTTTCTTCTTCTCTCTGTTTTTGCCAAGTCATCAACACAGTAATTACTGTATATTACCCACCTGGCGGGTATAAATAATTAAAATGTAAGAAATAAAGGGACACGAGAGCTCCATAGAGCAGTGTTCCCCAACCTTGGGCCTCCAGATGTTTATAGACTACAACTCCCAGAAGGCTTCACCATCACTTCTGCTGGCTAGGATTTCTGGGAGTTGAAATCCAACAACATCCAGAGGCCCAAGGTTGGGGACCACTGCCATAGAGCTTTTATGACAGAGGAGCACCATGGAAAGTTCAGACAGAAGTTTGTATAATTGGCTTCAGTCATCATTACCTCAGTGCACGCAAGACAGACTCAAAATTTTTGCTCAGCCTCAGCATTATATCCAGTGCATTTTTAAAAAGAGCATATATATTCATGGCAAATGAAACTTTGAGAGAAAGGCTGTAAAAGGTACAAAATACCAACATGGGAATTGTTACAGCCAGTTGTTGCCTTCACATCAAGCGATATGTATTTCTAAAGAAACTGTTGTTCTTTTAGTCTGGAAATACAGGCAAGAGAAAAGCCTATAAAATGGCGGTCATGGCTCTTATATAACCAGGATGTGATGTTCAGCTTGGGAGTATGAGTCTCATGAACTTTGTCAGTTTCATAAAATGAGTCGCATGCCTGACCATATGGATATGGTTATGTTAATTCCAGAATGGAAGCACCATAATCCTCATGTCTATATCATTGTCCTTGGCAAACTGGAAAATATGAATCGTTTCACAGTTGGATGGGTGTTTGCCTGTATTAATGGCATCTTGAGGTAATCATGGCTCCTATTACAGTCCCTGAACTGCTAATGTCATATAAATCTACTTAGCCTTCTGTCCCCCACCTCACCCCAAAATGCTCCTAAAATACAACAAATGAATAATATGGTCCTAACTTTGTTTTCATGTTTAGAAAAGATGATAGGATATAATTTTATCTTGTTAGTGCTTTTGATTGGCTAGACATGGGCTCACTGTAGAGGTGCTTCCCATGGAGATCTGTGAACAGCATAGGTACCCAGACATGTACAATATTGAGCTCACATTTATCTGATTCTGAAAGACCTTTTCTGATTGTCATTTGCTTTCTAAGCCCAACTCAAGAAAGTGGATTTAACTTTTAAGTCCCACATCCTACATACTTGGAGACTATCTGTCTAAGGCACCATTACGTATAAGAAAGTGTCATGATCCCAAGTGGCCC
Source organism: Pogona vitticeps (assembly GCF_051106095.1). Taxonomy (NCBI): domain Eukaryota; kingdom Metazoa; phylum Chordata; class Lepidosauria; order Squamata; family Agamidae; genus Pogona; species Pogona vitticeps. The sequence continues at coordinate 163,120,800 of NC_135785.1, forward strand.
CTGATTGTTTCACCAAACTAAGAGCTCACGCTATGTGTCTTTCTGTTGCCACCAGTTGATTACATCAACATTGTTTAATATTAATAATAGACGTCCAGGCAATGTGTCATTTTGAAAAGAACCAAATAGAAATTGTTTATTGTTACAGATGATGCTAGTTCAAGCAGTGTTGTTAACTCTTAAACAAACGTCCTCCTTCATCCACTTTCAACCATACCTACCTACCTACCTACCTCTGACTCTCCACTCCCCCTCCTCCTGCTGAGTCTCTCATGTCTCATGACTCCGCCTCTCCAGCAATCCCATTGGTCTATGCAGATATGACATTAATATTAATGACCTGGGCAGACACCACATTAAGGTTCTCTTTAGAATGCCATCACCTGAAGAAGCCAGTTTGATGAGCTGTCTCCTGTATTATTCCAGGACACAAGTCACCTCAAAGTTGCAATCTGTTCCCAATCACATTGCTTTTAGGAAGCTGACAAAACACATTTGTTTAAACTGGCTTTTAAATTTTTATTGTGGTTACTTTAATGATTTTGATTATTGTGATGGCTTTAATGGCTTTATTATTTACTTTATTCTTAAGTTATATTAAACAATAACTGTTAGAGGCCTTGACCAAAATGTAGAACCTAAAATAATAATGAATACATAATTGGAAACTATACATTGTGGGGAGAAAAAAAATCTCATGTTTAGTTGTCATTATCTAGAGAATCTGAAAGGAAGAGGCAATACCTTCAAAACATACACTAAAACATCCAGTGAATCAGTGGTGGCCTGGCAGATTAATATTTATATCCTACTTTTACCAAAGCTCTGCCTCCGTTAGAACTCACACAGTGCAGCTTATAAATGGATTAACAACAGCAGTAAAATAAATATAATCTTTGTTCTATATATTTAGTTGAATCTTTAATATATATATTTTGTTATTCACAGCCAACAATTAATTGAGTTGCATTCACTCACTTAAACCCATGCAAGAAAGGCAATTCACATCTCTTACCTTTATTGGATTTGTCTGGGAAATTAATTCATTAGAAGATGTGTATAGGTACAAAGCAAGGAATCTGGCAAATGAATTACCTATTAACTTTCGTTCAATACTACTTCATCAGTTGCTTAGTGTGTGAGAACCAAAGTTCTCCTCCAACCACCCAAAGTTGTAATTAGATGTCAACATATTTTTAAAAACTTATTTATTACTCAACTTTTTCCTTGCCACCAAGAGACTGAATACCTCTCTTTTGTCCAAAAGCTTGCCATTTCAGTTGGAAAATTCCACTAAAATTAGATTGCTAATTAAAATGCTTTAAAAGGGGTAATACTTACAGTCCTTTCTTGTAGCTCAAAAACAGTTACTTAAGTGCCCTCCAATCAGCTTTAATGAGGTCCTCATGAGCATCTTCCAATATTGTTAAAACATTAAAATTATAGCACTTTAACTAGCAGTACTCCCACAGGTTGATTTGATGTTTCATTTAACTGTTATTTAGCATAGAATTTAAACTGTGCTAGAGACACTGGGTTTTCAAGAATCTGTGAGTTTTTGATTTCCACTTTGTAAAGTTAGAAAACACCTGCTGTCATTGTTTCGGAAACATATTTTTGTGTACACAGACTATACTACCCACATGTGGTTTTCACTTCAGATGAAACTGATCATCAATCAATTAATTGACCTATATTTTCATTACTTAAGTGAACTGAGATTTCCTTAAATAAACTCTTGAGTTCTAGAAACTGGCAGACAAGCAATTGTACCATTTTCTCTCAATTTACTTCAACCTTGTAAGACAGAATGGGAATACTGACTTCCGTCTTACATGAACTGTTTTTCAAATAATATACCAGAAACCCTGAATTGTTTCAAATGTAGAGTACATATTCCAGGTTTCTTTACAGCTAATGGATAATCAATCTATGTTCAGTTATTTTCCCATACATTTTATTTTATTTTATGCCACCTTTTTCCCAAGGTGGCTTACAATATAGTTAAAAGCAATAGCATTTAAATACACCAAGTTACAAACATTAACTAGAATTACACTCATGATAGCATTGAAATATAATTAAAATTAGAGCACTTTCAAACATTTAAACTAAATTACTAATTACATTTAAAAGACACACAAAGAGAGAGAATGGGCACGTCAGGACATCCTGTTCTTAGAAGGCTGTTTATGTGTGTGGTGTTGGTGCTGCTCCCTTGTTGGGCACCACAACAGAAAAAGCTCTCTTGTTAGTATCCTGAGATTACTTGGAGAAGAACTTTCTCTGATCAGCAAGCATGTCTTTACAGTGACTGTAGTGGATAGGCCACTACAGGAGAAATGCCCCTGCAGGTATTTGGATCTTAATCTGTAAAAAACTTTAAAGATAAGGACAAAAACCATTGAATTTGACTCAAAAGAAAACAGTGCCTCTCTTTCAGTTTATGCTGATTCCACTGACTGTTTCCAGTTCTGGCCCCTCCTCTCACTGAAGCTTCCAGGTTGTCTTCAAGGGCAACCCCATATATAACATACAAAACAGTGGGGTGAGGCAAAGGCAGAATGTGTGTTTAGTCGTTTAGTCATGTCCGACTCTTCGTGACCCCATGGACCAGAGCACGCCAGGCCCTCCTATCTTCCACTGCCTCCCGGAGTTGTGTCAATTTCATGTTGGTTGCTTCGCAGACACTGTCCAGTGTCGTCCCCTTCTCCTCTTGCCATCACACCTTCCTAACATCAAGGTTTTTTCCAAGGACTCTTTTCTTCTCATGAGATGGCCAAAGTACTGGAGCCTCAGCTTCAGGATCTGTCCTTCCAGTGAGCACTCAGGGTTGATTTCCTTCAGAATGGATAGGTTTGTTCTCCTTGCAGTCCAGGGGACTCTCAAGAGCCTCCCCCAGCACCACAATTCAAAGGCATCAATTCTTCGGCGGTCTGCTTTCTTTATGGTCCAGCTCTCACTTCCATACATCACGACAGGAAAAACCATAGCTTTGACTATTCGGACTTTTGTTGGCAATGTGATGTCTCTGCTTTTCAAGATGCTGTCAAGATTTGTCATTGCCTTCCTCCCAAGAAGAAGGCATCTTTTAATTTCGGGCAGAACAGATTTATCCAAATGAGAATTTACACTAATAGTCTTTTGGGGTGGGGAGAGAAGACAGATAGTTTTAAATAAGTGTTCAGAGAGGTAGCCATTATTAGTCTGTTCCATCAAAACCAAACCAAAACTGAAGTAAAAGTACTGTGTCACTTTTAAAATTAACAGAGTTATTCCAGTGTGCATTAATGTGGATTACAGTCCTCGCTGTCTGAAGAAATTATCCAAAAAACAACCAAAGGGGGAGGGAACCTCACAATGAAATACATGTGTTTATGGGTGCCATGATACTTTCCTTATGGTTTTTATTTGGTTGGGTTTTGCTTCATTTAAAATTAGCTATTTCTTTTTTTTATAAAGGCACTGCAATAGGACAATACAGTAATTTACTAGCAAAAGGGCCTAAGTAGAGATCAGGATGTCTTAGTACAATATATATATTAGGAACCTGTGTTTCCTGTATAAAATATGGGTATAAATAGTTAACTTACAGGTATAAAATAGTTGTTTCACTTGGTAGATGTTGACTTTTGTCCAAAACACAAAGTTTCCTGTGATAGCCCAGTCCGAATGGCATATAGTTCATCATCCTGATCAGAACCTGCTAATGCAGGAATTTATGTATAAATATAGAAGAAATGTATTTGCACTCCTTGTGTCTAACAAAGTAGATTTTGTGGTTGTTGTGGGTTTTTCGGGCTCTTTGGCTGTGTTTTGAAGGTTGTTCTTCCTAACGTTTCGCCAGTCTCTGTGGCCAGCATCTTCAGAGGACAGAGGAAGAACAACCTTCAGAACATGGCCAAAGAGCCCGAAAAACCCACAACAACCATTAGATCCCGGCCGTGAAAGCCTTCACGAATACATTGAAGTACATTTCAATCCATTAAAGCTTACATTGAAAGAAATGTATGAGTCTTTAAAGTTAGTCTTTCTTTTTTCTTCTATTTTTCTGTCTCTCCACCCTCTTTAATTTTCCTAACAGAAATAACTTTCTGTCAGCTGTGGAGGTAAGAGAGCTTTCCTCTCTCTGTCTCAACTATTCGGGGTGGGTTCCCCTGGCCCAGGATCAATGGCTGATCAGGGCTTCTCACAACCCTCCTATTAATAATTAAAATGCTGAGGAGGCAGTCCTCAAGAATGGCAGCCTTGCACAAGCACAACAGGAAGATCCTCAAGGGAGATTCTTTCTCCATATTCTCTGAACTCCTCTAGTAAGAGGCAAGCCTAAGGGAGGCATCTTCACCTCAACCCAGGCTATGTCCACCAACATGTGATATCTTAATATCTGCACTCTCATTGGCTTCAGTATTGGGTCAAGTTGAAAGAAAATCATACCAGCCACATGTTGAATCTGAGCTAGATTTATTAAAAAAAAAAAAAGTTGATATGCTCCTTGGAAATCAGGAACCAATTATTTTCCACAGTAGTGTGTGTCTCATCTGTATGCAGGGCACTGGTTCTTTAGCCAGCCTGCTTTCCCTGTCCCCCCTGGGGCCGGCTGTATGGGTAGAAACCAAAAGCCTCTGTCCCCAGAGATTAGGACAGAGTTCCTTGGGGAAACTACTATCCCCAGAATTCCTAGCAAGCAAGTAACTTTTCCAAGTTTTTTTCCACTCCACACATAGCAGCAAAGCCAGGGTTAGGGAAAAATTGCCTGTGCACTGCAAGCAGTCCTTTCTTTCACTTCATCTTATACCAAAATCAGCTTGATAGAAATACTGGGATTTCAGCTAATTTTGTCCTGCAGAAAAACGCCTCCCTCCCCCCGAATGCGGTTTTCAATCCAAGCACTTCAGTTTAATTCATTTTGGGGGTTCAATGTTTGCTGCTTAACAAAGCTGACAAAAGCTCCATTGACTTTAAATAAGGTCTCCTATGGATCACCAATTTGACAAACGGGTCTTTAAAATGCCTGTTTCCTTGCCAGCCAGCTTTTCTCCAGTCTTCCTACAGGCTTGATTCTGAGGCAAAGCAAGGCAAGCAGTTGACCAACTGCATTGACAGAAGAAGCAGCCCAGTTAATACAAAAAGCACACACTGAGGTAATAGAACCTTAAGGGAAGGTGGTTTTAATAAAGAATTCTCTTTATACTGGAGGCATTACTTGAGATTTATATCCTGTAGACCATGATGACAACTCAATAATGATTGCTCCAGACCTCTATATTAATAAGATTTAATATTGCAACGTTTCCAGAAATGTGGTTTTTGAAATATTATGAGTCAGAAAATGCTCTTCTGAAGCCGAGCTTCATCAACAGATTTTATGGGCTGAATTCAAAGAATTATAGAGCATGCTTTAAAAAAAGAGAAGAGGAAACCCCTACCTGAGCAAATTAGTTAACTAGCCATTATTTATTGCAGAAAGCAAGTTAGAATGGAAGACAACCTTTCCTTTCCTTTCCTTTTTTTCTTTTCCTTTCTTTCTTGTCTCCTTTTTGAAGTTCACATGTTTGGAACAGAGTCAAGGCTGGTCATTTCCAGATATACTGTACTATAGTGGCCTGTGTGGTTTCACAAATGAGTAGCAAAGTATGTTTAAAAACAGTGGAAATCGGGCAAAACTGCCGTTTTGAAATCCTAGGTCTTTGATATTAGTAGGGGTTTTGCCACAGACTTCAGCAGAGGTGAGATTTAAAACAAAACAAAACCTTCACAGAAATAGAATGTCACTCATGAGTGAAAATGGAATGTTTAGCCATTGTAACAAAATTAACAATCCACTAAGAGTTTGGTCTTAATAGTGTCATTTTTAAAATATAGTTAAAACACATGTCATATATATATGGGGTTTTTGTGTGCTTTCTTAAATATTCAGTTCTTGCATAGATTTTTCTATCTTACCCTGTTAATACATTAACCAACCAGAATATGTAGTGACATAAAATTAAAATAAAATGTTCAGAGTTAAGTGAAAGGAAAGGAAGAATGGAAAAGAATCAAAGTGGGCAGAACTGAGTGGGGCAGTACCTTTCCCCTTTCTTCTTCTTTTAGCATATCATGCTAAAAACCAAGCCCTAATATCCTGTGCTTAGTGTAGGACACCCATCTCAGAAAAAGATATCATCGCTAGTTCTTTTAAAGGGATTTTTGGCTGAAATAACATTAGATGGGAGCAAGAACTTCCTTAACAGTTCCATGTTCTACCCCTCAATTTACCTCATGCAGTAATACTCAGAAGAACATAAATCTAACAGACCCACCAAGATGAACATAATCCATCAGCATGAATGGTGTTCTACTAGGGACTTGTATTATTTCCTGAAACCACCAGTTCATATCCCCTTTCTCCTTTCTGCTGCCATCTACTTTGAGGTCTTAGCAGCTGTGATGTTCAAAGGTCCCCCAGAATGGATGGTTGCCATCCTTTTCTCCCATGATTCTTTCCATGGTGATGTATAGATACATTCTGCCATCACATAGCATTGTTCTGAAGCTAAAGACTGTGATGCCAATGCATCCAGGTCTCACTGGGAAATAGTAAATGTTGTGGGGGGGAATGTCAGATACAGGCATGAACACTACAGAATCAGAACACAAGTTTTGTAGTGTCTTATACAGTGGTGCCTCACTAGACGATGATAATCGGTTCCACTGAAATTGCTGTTTAGAGAAATCATTGTCTAGCGAAAAGCATTTCCCCATTGGAATGCATTGAAACCTGTTTAATGTGTTCCAATGGGGAAGAATCTTTGTCGTCTAGCAAAGATCGGCCATAGGAAAGCCGCTTTGTGAAATGCTGATCAGCTGTTTAAATCGCTGTCTTGCGAAGCTTAGGTCCCGAAAACACCTGTTTTGCAAGCGCGGAGGGAGCTGTCAAAATCGTCATCTAGCGAAAATCAGTTTGCGAAGCAGTGACCAAACATTGTCCAGCGAAATTCCCCCATAGGAATCACTGTTTTGCGAATCGCTATAGCGATCACAAAAAGTTAATGTCTAGCAAAAAACAAAAAGTCATGCGGGGTAACTGTCTAAAGAGGCACCACTGTACTCTCAATTGCATAAATGGCCCAAACAGTGGACAGTGTGAATGTGATCATGAATTGGGGGTGGGATTTTGATTCATCTGAGACCTGAGATTTTTATGTCACAGAAATGGTAACCAAAACAAAGGGATCAGCATGTGCTCCCTGACAGGAAAGACTGAAGATGTTAGGGCTTTTCCTGCTTAGAAAAAGGTGTCGAGTGGGAGGTGAAATAAAGGCTTATAAATATTAGAGCAATATAAAAGGAGGGTGTAGGGAGAACATGGGTATCTGATGAGAAACTAAATGGGGGAGAAAGTAAAAATGACAGGCTGTGACGGCTTAGCTCTTAAACCCCTGGAATTGAATTCCTGCGCTGAATGTCACATGACAATTTTTCTGACCCAGTGGGTTCTTCATATTTAATAGTGGCATGGCAGACAAGGACACCGTAATCTCCCTACTGCAAGCAGCATGCAGTTAATGTCAATGGCTGTGAATTTTAATCAGTTTCTTTCTGTTAGAAACTTAGCCAATTTTCTCAACTTTCTACACAGAAATAACTTAATGTGGTTGTTTTTAAATGAATGTGGGGGAGGGGGGAATGAAATGGATAGATTTTTCAGTCCCTATTTATGGATTTTATGGATTTCTCTGGATACTTAAAAAAACACATTCCTGTAAAGGCACATTTTTCCCGAAAGAAGGAATCAGAAAAAGTTATTAAAAATTAAGGATTTATTTACTCTTTGTTTGGTTAAAACATGGAGAATAGATCAGAAAGACCATATAATTGGTGCATTCAGCTGTATATGTGCCTTAAATTTCTCCACACAAGGCTTCCACATGTCTCCAATAAAAATCAGTCCCATTTGATTTATCTGCAGCAGAGTTTTCTGGTATACAGATTTACATAGCCTAAATTATGGAAAGAAAAAAAATTGAAATCCTCGGCATCAGCGAACTAAGATGGATGGGAATGGGCAAATTCAGTTCAGACGATTATAATATCTACTATTGTGGGCAAGAATCCCGTAGAAGAAATGGAGTAGCCCTCATAGTCAACAAAAGAGTGGGAAAAGCTGTACTAGGATACAATCTCAAAAATGATAGAATGATTTCAATAAGAATCCAAGGCAGACCTTTCAAATCACAGTAATCCAAGTTTATGCACCAACCACTGATGCTGAAGAGGCTGAAATTCATCAATTCTTTGAAGACTTACAACACCTTCTAGGAATGACACCAAAGAAAGATGTTCTTCTCATTATAGGGGATTGGAATGCTAAAGTAGGGAGTTAAGAGATAAAAGGAAAAAACAGGTACGTTTGGGCTTGGAGTTCAAAACAAAGCAAGGCAAAGGCTAATAGAGGTTGGCAAGAGTACAAGCTGGTCACCACAAACACTCTTTTCCAACAACACAAGAGACAACTCTACATGGGCATCACCAGACGGGCAATACCGAAATCAGGTTGATTATGTTATCTACAGCCAAAGATGGAGAACTCTATACAGTCAGCAAAAACAAGACCTGGAGCTCATTGTGGCTCGGGTCATCAGCTTCTCATAGCAAAATTCAAGCTTAAACTGAAGATAGGAAAAACCACTGGGCTAGTCAGGTATAATCTAAACCAAATACCTTATGAATACACAGTGGAAGTGAAGAACAGATTTAAGGAACTAAATTTGGTGGACAGAGTGCCTGAAAAACTATAGATAGAGGTTTGTAACACTGTACAGGAGGCAGCAACCAAAACCATCCCAAAGAAAAGGAAATGCAAGAAAGCAAAGTGGTTCTCCAACAAGGCCTTACAAATAGCAGAGAAGAGAAGGGAAATAAAATGCAAGGGAGATAGGGAAAGTTACAGAAAATGGAATGCAGACTTCTAAAGGATAGCAAGGAGAGACAAGAGGGCCTTCTTAAACGAACAGTGCAAAGAAATAGAGGAACATAATAGAAAGGAAAAACCAGAAATCTGTTCAGGAAAATTGGAGATATGAAAGGAACATTTTGTGCAAAGATGGACATGATAAAGGACAAAAATGGTAGGGACCTCACAGAAGCAGAACACATCAAGAAGAGGTGGCAAGAATATACAGAGGAATTATACCAGAAATATCTGGATGTCCCAGACAACCTTGAGCCAGACATCCTGGAGAGTGAAGTCAAGTGGGCCTTAGAATGCATGGTTAACAACAAGGCCAGTAGAGGTGATGGCATTCCAGTTGAACTATTTAAAATCTTAGATGACACTAAGGTTATACTCAATATGCTAGCAAGTTTGGAAAACTCAGAAGTTGCCAGAGGACTGGAAAGGAGCAGTGTACATCCCAATCCCAAAGAAGGGCAGTGCTAAGGAATGCTCCAACTACCGTACAATTGCACTCATTTCACATGCTAGCAAGGTTATGCTCAAAATCCTACAAGGTAGGCTTCAGCAGTATGTGGACCGAGAACTCCCGGAGGTACAAGCTGGATTTTGAAGGGGCAGAGGAACTCGAGTCCAAATTGCTAACTTGCGCTGGATTATGGAGAAAGCCAGAGAGTTCTAGAAAAAAAATCTATTTCTGCTTCATTGACTACGCAAAAGCCTTTGTGTTGACCACAACAAACTATGACAGGTTCTTAAAGAAATGGGAGTGCCTGACCACCTTATCGCCAGAGAAATCTATATGTGGGACAGGAAGCAACAGTTAGAACTGGATATGGAACAACAGATTGGTTCAAAATTGTGAAAGGAGTACGACAAGGCTGTATATGGTCCCCCTGCTTTTTTAACTTATATGCAAAATACATGATGTGAAAGGCTGGACTGGAGGAATCCCAAACCGGAATTAAGATTACCAGAAGAAATATCAAGAACCTCTGATATGCAGATGATACCACTCTGATGGCAGAAAGTGAGGAGGAATTAAGAAACCTCTTAATGAGGGTGAAAGAGAAGAGCAGAAAAAATGGTCTGAAGCTCAACATAAAAAAAACCCCTAAGATTATGCCCACTGGTCCCATCACCTCCTGGCAAATAGAAGGGGAAGATATGGAGGCAGTGACAGATTTTACTTTCTTCGGCTCCATGATCACTGCAGATGGTGACAGCAGCCATGAAATTAAAAGAGTCCTGCTTCTTGGGTGGAAAGCGATGACAAACCTAGACGGCATCTTAAAAAGCAGAGACATCACCTTGCTGACAAAGGTCCGCATAGTCAAAGCTAGGATTTTTCCAGTAGCGATGTATGGAAGTGAGAGCTGGACCATAAAGAAGGCTGACCGCCGACGAATTGATGCTTTTGAATTGTGGTGCTGGAGGAGACTCTTGAGAGTCCCCTGGACTGCAAGGAGAACAAACCTATCCATTCTGAAGGAAATCAACCCTGAGTGGTCACTGGAAGGACAGATCCTGAAACTGAGGCTCCAATACTTTGGCCATCTCATGAGAAGACTCCCTGGAAAAGACCCTGATGTTGTCATCAGAGCTACCAACAAGAATTTGACCAAACTCCGGGAGGCAGTGGAAGACAGGAGGGCCTGGCGTGCTCTGGTCCATGAGGTCACAAAGAGTTGGACACAACTTAACAACTAAACAACAAAGAATTTGAAATTTGCAGGAAAACACTGTCACAGAAACAAATGACAACAGCCTTTGAATGGAAACAGATTTCAACAGATAGCCTTTCCTTTCAAAACCCCACAGGTTTATTTACTTTAGGTTCTAATGTCAATCAGGACTAAATAAGCCTCTCTTAATTGGCTTAAAATTCCTTCTTAACTCTTGGTCAGCAGCGTGAAGAGGAAATAAGTTCAATTTTCTAGGTGAGTAGAGGGAACAGACATGTTGCTTTTCTTCCTCTACTGCAAAACAAAACTCAGTATATAATGTTACAGAATCCTCACTGTCTCCACTTAAAAGTGGAGTTCTTTGGGTTTCCACCACTTTTTTCCTGGCACTTATCCCTTGCAAATCATTTCCCACATTTCCTCTACAGTGGTGCCTCGCTTTACGATTGCCCCGCATTACGACCAAACCGCATTATGACAATCTTTTTGCGTCTGAATAGTTTTTTTAATGGGGTTTCAATGCGTTTCAATGGACTTTTTATTTTCTCATTACGACATTTTCGTTCTACAGCGATTTTGCTGGAACAAATTAACATCGTAATGCGAGGCACCACTGTATTTTGTTTTGCTTGTGTGTGGAAGGGGGAGAGAGAGAGGAGGGTGTTTGTTTTTTAACATTGTGCTGATGTGAAGTGCAAGACAATGAAGAGAGCAAGACCATCAAAAGGTTCCAACTAGATCAGGCCTACCTAGTGCAGCTTTCTGCCCCAACACTAGCCAGCCACTTGCCTATGGGAAGCTTGCTATCAGGACATGAGGACCTTCAGAGTTCTATTTCCCAGTAACTGGTATGCAGAAGCATCTTTCCAATTGGTAACAGAGACAATAGCTGATAGACACTGATAATTATAGTTTCAACAAATTTGTTGATTCCTTTTTTAAAGCCATTCAAGTTGGCAACCGTTGCTCCATTTTATGGCAGCAAATTCCACAGGAGAACTGTGCACTCTGTGGGGAAGAACTTCTTTTTCTCTCTTAGGAATCACCCACTGTTCCATTTCATTAAATGGCTCCAGGTTCAAAGATTAGGAAACACAAAGAAAAACATATTCATAACCACTTTACCCACATCATGCAGAACTGTAGATATTTGTATTATTTCTCCCCACACACACTTTTTACTGAGTTGAGGAGACCCTGCTGAAGATGAACAATTGGCATTCTTCACAGTTCAGCCTCTCTCACACACCTCTTAGAAATTTACAGAAATATCACAGAAACAATCAAAAGACAGGTTTTCTTTGAAGAGTAAAAGAAACCAAAACAAAACCCAGGCTTTCTTTGAAGAAAGTAATGGACTGATGGTCCTCCGGACAGGGACATCTTGCCATGTGTCTCCAGGGAATTAGCATACATTTTTAAAGTATCTCAGTGCTTTCGGTAAATATTCTTTCAGGACTGAGATCAGGGTCCTGACACAATTCTTCAAAGGGGAAATCAGCTCTAGGTCTGGGACAATCTGGACTTTTGATGACAGTAGTCAGGAGACTATTAAGAGAACCTTATAACCCATCTTGTCACTATACAATTGTCTGGTAATTAAGAACAAAGATGTTATGTGTCATCAAGTCACTTCTGATGTGTTGTTAGTATACTGTATGGGTTAGACCTCAAAAATGCCCTTTTATTAACAGCTCTGTTCAGATCTTACAAAAATCAACATGTTAAGTCATTTCCTCTTCCTACTGTCCCTCCGTCTTAGCAATATTGTACTTTCCATTAAGTTCTGCTCAGGCTTTCCAAAGTAATGACTGAGGCTTCCATTATTGAGACAATCTACCTCATACAGTGGTGCCTCACTTAACGACGATAATACATTCCAGGAAAATTGCCATTAAGCGAAAACATCATAAAGCAAAATAAAAAAACAATTGAAATGCATTGAAAACGGGTCAGTGCATTCCAATGGGGTAAAAACTCACTGTCCAGAGAAGATCCTCCATACGGCAGCCATTTTCGCTGCCTGTATAGCAAGGAATCCATCCCTAAACACAGTGGGGAGCCATTTTAATTACCCGGCTGCCATTTTTAAACTGCCAATCAGCTGTTAGAAAAATGTCATTTTGCGAAGAATTGGTTCCCAAACCAGGGAACCAATCATCGCAAAGCGAAATTCCCCCATTTAGACCATCGTTTTGCGATCGCAATTGCGATCGCAAAAAGATCATCGTAAAGCAGATTCATCATAATGCGAGGCAATCGTAAAGTGAGGCACCACTGTATTAGGTCTTCCTGTTTTCCTACTGTCAAGATGTTTTGCTTACCATTCACTCTTGCTGAAAAACAGCCATGACAATAGCTTGGTGTTTGGGTGATGAGTGGTTAAGTGGAAAGGGGGAATCAGCTTCTGGGATTTCCCCTTGCTTGTTATCACTATGTAAAGCCTGGCATCCTTTTTCTTGTTGGCAATGCAGTCATGATATTGTGCAGCAAATTTGGGCCATTTCATGTCATTTGAATCATGGATACAGAACCATACAATTCCACATTCATAAAGCCGAGGAGACTTTAACACTAGAGTTGGTGTTGATCACAATTCTTGGCCCACTTGTCTAGGACATTATGGCATTGGGAAGATGGACGAAAATGGCCAACGCCTGCTGGAGTTTTGCTGTTACTATGGTTGTTGTGTCAGCAACATGTTCTTTAATACGGAGCTTCAACACAGAGTTTCCTGGAGACAACCAAGATCCATAAGCTCAATTTGATCCTCAGTAGACACTCTAGCCTTCCTAGTATTACAATCACACACAGTTGTCAGAGTGCTGATTACTAATCACTCCCTGGTGTGTACTAGAGTAAAACTGTGAACAAAGAGATTGTATCACACGAAAAAGTAAGGAAGACCACATATTGACATCAGCAAGAATTGCTATCAAAGAAAAGTGGAGGAATTTGCCCAAGCGCTTGGGGAAACCCTTCCAGGCCCGGCTGATGTCAATGCACCTGAATTCTGGGAACATTTCAAGAACACTGTTTATAACACCGCCTTGTCCACATTTGGCAAAAAGACCAAAAAGACGTCAGACTGGTTCAAAGTCCATTTGGAGGACTTTAAGCCAGCCATCGAGGATAAGAGGAGAGCTCTAGCAGCATACAAAGCCTGTCCTAGTGAGTACAACTTGCAAGCTTTTCGAGCTGCTCGTAGCTCTAAGCACAGCAGATGGAACACTGGGTGCAACACTACTCTGAACTATATTCCAGAAATAATGCAGTAACTGAAGAGACATTAAATAACATCGAGTGCCTGCCTGTCTTGGAAGGGTTGGACAGCGAACCAACTTTAGCAGAAATAAAAGCGGCCTTGGATTCCCTAGCTTCCGGCAAGGCACCTGGGAAGGATAACATCCCTGCTGAAGTGCTGAAGTGCTGTAAAGAGATCATCACCATTGAGCTGTATGAAATATTTTGTCTTTGCTGGAGGGAAAGTGGAATACCACAGGACATGAAGGATGCAAACATCATCACATTGTATAAGAACAAAGGAGACAGGGGCGACTGCAATAACTACCATGGTATCTCTCTTCTCAACATTGTAGGGAAGCTGCTTGCCTGTGTTGTGCTGAAGAGACTTCAGGTGCTTGCAGACAGAGTCTATCCAGAATCACAGTGTGGATTTCGAGCAAATGGATCCACCACTGACACGGTATTCCCCCTCCGACAGCTGCAGGAGAAATGCAGGGAACAACAACAGCCACTCTTAGTGGCCTTCATAGACCTTACAAAAGCATTTGATTTGGTTAGCAGGGGTGGGCTTTTTAAAATACTTCCCAAGATTGGATGTCCACCTCGACTCCTTAACATCACCAGGTCCTTTCATGAGGAAATGAAAGGCACTGTAGTTTTTGATAGCTCAGCATCAGATCTCTTTGACATCTGAAGCAGAGTAAAACAGGACTGTGTCCTACTGCTGACCCTGTTTGGGATCTTTTTTGCTGCCATGCTGAAGCACACCTTTGGAACTGCAACAGAAAGTGTCTATCTCCAGACTAAATCAGATAGAAAGCTTTTCAATCTCTCTAGATTGAGAGCGAAGACCAAAGTCCAGCTGAAATGCATGTGGGACTTCCTCTTTGCCGATGATGAAACCCATTCTGCTGAGGAGCTCCAACAACTCATGAATCATTTTAGCAAGGCCTGCCAAGATTTTGGATTAACAATCAGCCTGAAGAAAACACAAGTCATGGGCCAGGGCGTGGACTCATCTCCCTCTATTACCATCTCCACACAAGAATTGGAGGTTGTTCATGACTTTGGGTACCTTGGCTCAATGATCTCTGACACTCTCTCCCTAGATGTTGAGCTTGATAAATGATTTGGCAAAACAGCTACCACGTTCTCTAGACTCACAAAGAGAGTATTGCTTAATAAGAAGCTGACAGCATATACCAAGTTCCAGGTCTATAGAGCCTGTGTCCCGAGCACACTCCTGTACTGCAGTGAGTCCTGGACCCTTTATGCATGGCAGGAGAGGAATCTGAACACATTCCATATGTGTTTTCTCTGATTCATTTTTGGTATCACCTGGCAGGATATAGTTTCAAATAGAGTAGTCCTGGAATGAGTATACATTACTGAAACAGTGACATCTATGTTGGCTTGGGCATGTCGTGAGAATGGCTGATGGTCGGATTCCAAAAGATCCCCCGAATGGAGAATTAGTGCAGGGAAATTACCCCAGAGGGAGGCCACAGCTGCGATACAAGGATATCTGCAAGCGGGATCTGAAGGCCTTAGGAATGGACCTCAACAAATGGGAAACCTTGACATCTGAGTGTTCAGTCTGGAGGCAGGCAGTGCATCATGGCCTCTCCTATTTTGAAGAGCCACTTGTTCATCAGGCGAAGGCAAAGAGGCAGTCCTGAAACCAACCAAATCAGGGAGCTGGACAGGGGAGAGATTGTATTTGTCTTCAGTATGGAAGGGATTGTCACTCTCGAATTGGCCTTCTCAGCCACACTAGATGCTCTTCCAAGTCCTCTATTCAAAGCACATTACCATAATCTCTCAAATCTGAAGGATGGCTAATCCTAAACCAGAGGGGTTTTTGAAGAAGTGAAGTCACTCCTATAACCTGCCCTGATACTGGATGTTGCTGAAGGAGATTCCATTCCTTGGAGGAAATATTTGCCTTGCAGACAGTAACAGCTATTACGGTTTGGGTGTGTGTGGTATCCCCAAAATAAAGGGTTAATTTGTCCCTTTCCCAACCCATGAGACACCCACCACTGCAGGTGTTTTATGGTGGGATCATCTCAAGAGTCTAATGGTGTCATTCATGGAATGTTAGATTTAGCTTCACATTCAGCCATGAATCTACATCTTGTAGCACAAATTGCTACACAGTGAGGCTACCCCCAGCACTAGGCAAGGGAAGACAGCTTTCTGAAATGGCTGATCTTTGGTATAATGAAAGGGCAGTAAATTGGTAGTTGTTTATATCTTATTGTATTTCGTACTGAATGGGATGAAGGATTTGTGGGGTTTTCTGCGCCCTTTGCCAAAACAACATGACTGTCCTTCTGTACGATGGGCCTTGCAGCTAATATGTGAGATGGGAAAATGTCTCGAGCTGGCCTTTCCTCAGAGGGTAGTTGTGAGCATAAAACAGAAAAGAAACTTAGGTATGCCACCTTGAACTTCTTAGAGGACATCTCTCCCACTTCTCCAAGTGTTTTAATTAAGTGTGAACAGACCCAGTGCAGCAATTAAACACCCTTAAGCTTTTTTTAAAAAACCTGACAAAACTAAATGTTTGGGGGCTATTTATGAGCACACCTTGATTCAGGAGCAGTACAGGAGGGACAGCCGCAGGGTAAGCAAATAATAAGCAAAGAAGGAACTTTAGTATTGGTGAACATCAATAAGCTGCAGAATCCAGCCACAATCTGTGATGTGTGTTTCAGGGGAAAGGGAAGTATATATAAGATAGTTCCTATTTTCATCTGTGGCACATCGAAGGGCAAGCAAAGCACTCTATGCTAATAGCATTTTGATTATCTCAGAGGCTTACATTTGGATTCCAAGTGCACTCTAATTTTATGAACTGCATTACAAGTCCTTGTGGTCAATTAGCGAGTGAAATTACTAAATGATTGAACTGAAGTGAGATCCATGTTTTGTAAAAGTTTTAGACATCAGTCTCTCAAAGCATAACTTCCTTTTGATCCCTTACAAAACATGGCCGAGTTCCATAGATGAAATACCAAAGACTGAGAAAAGGGAAGGTTTTTTTCTGTTCCATAGCAGAGTATTGTGAAGTCATAGGCCATGTGACTCCAGGAGGACTCAGAGGAAGATGAAGAACGTTATAGCAGTGTGATCCAATAGTCAAGTGGAGTTTGGCCAGCCCTGTGATGCATTTGAAGTGAAGTAATCTAGAAAAGGATGGGTGTTAGTCATGGATGGCCACCCATTACACTTCCCACTGACTATGGCTGTTGAATTTCCTCTCAGCACACAGCTTCAACATTAAAGGAGTTCCTGTTAAGCATGCCTCTTCAGCTTGGCATCCCAAAACTGCTCAGTCTGCCCAAGCCTATGGCTGGCCCTGATCTACACTTTATAAGAAAAAACCAGTCCTCAACATAAAATGCGATTTTCACACAGAATGTCCTTGTGTCAGGCTTAGAAACGAGGATATTCCTCTGGTGAAGATCTTGATCTGTTGCTTATTGCTCTGACCTGAAAAAAAAAACATAGACAAAACAAAACAAAACCCCAAAAAACAAATGGAAGAAAAATTTTGCTGGAAAACAGATTGATTATTCTGAAATAACTAATGCAAATTATTTTTCCAAACTGTATTTTTAAATGGAGTTTCATTTTGAGGGCAGTTTTTTCTGCACCACCACCACCACTCCTTAAACATTTTAAACACTTTTTAGAGAAAACATTTCAAATATTAACATTTGGCTCAACTGCAATATTTCTAGTTAAAGATCCAGTATCAGATGCTCTGATAGAGACCCTCAAATCCAAGAGTGTGACTCGCAGAACAAATAGGTGGATGAATAAGCCAGCATGCTAACAATAACCATCTTTCTGTGTTCCCAATATGCCTGTCAAATGGTACAGCTTTGAGAAGACCCAGTTTGGAACTACAGAATCTAACAGCTATAATGGCCAGTGATAGTTGTAGCATGAAAAAGTAATGTTGCTGACCTCTGGTTCAAAAGCATGGGATACCAATGTTAGACATTCTTATATCTGCTGCTTTCACACTAGCCTTCTGAGAAGTGCATTATTACTGGTGCAGTTGTGAACCATGATGAACATAGAAGGAAATGTTTTGATTAGAGATATGCATGACTTAAGTCATGTCCCTTCATATGAAGGCTTTTCTGTGATACCAGACGTGGTGTGCGTTCCCTCCCCCCCCCCCCCCGCACTCTGGCTGACTGGCCCACTCATACATTGTTGTGCACTGCTAGGGTCCTCCTTCTGCAGCAGCTGCCCTGTCTGGGAAGGAGCTTGGGTTGCCCTTCCCCACCTCCTCCAGCAGCCAACCTCTCAGGCGAGTAGGTGAGATTGGGATTCTCCTTGCACAGCTGTTGAGTGGTCGGCTGCTGGAGGAGCCAGGGAAGGGCAGACTGAGCTCCTGCCCTCACTGGACTGCCACCGCAGAAGGAGGACCCCAGTGGAATGTGACAACGTGTGGATGGGCCAGTTGGCCAGCATGGAGGTGGGGAAGGCCTTTGTACTTAAGTCATGCCTATCTCTATTTTTGATACTCCCTTATGTAGCATGGGACAGTAGCTAATAAGTACCCATTATAGTATCAGCAGTCTTGTGTGTAAACATACATCTTTTTTAAAACATTTTTTTTACATTCTAAGCATCTTTTCAGAGCACTGTTTTAGTCTTCCTTGTAAGGCAGCTAGGAAAGATTTTCCTCCTTATATTTGTTCACACATCTACAGTGTTCCTCAGAGCATGGATATGCACTTTCACAAGTTTCTCTCCCGGTGTTCACAGAAATCAAAGCCAGCTGCACAAATGTTTAGGGAAAAGGTGAAAAAAAATGTGGAAGGTGGGTGGGAAGGGGCAAGGAGAGAATCTTGAATGAAATAAGATCAAATACTGTTTCAACATTCCGAAGCATGTTTGGGAATAACTTTTTTCCATTAGTTCCCCAGCCCAAACAATTACTGAAAAGGTGTGGTTATTGTTTCAGTATATTGTGGGCTAGAGCAAATGTCTGGTTTATATATCTGCATCTCACACAAGGAATTTTTCTCTGTGTGAGTGACATATATCTTCCAGAAAGGCAAGTCATGGTAGTTAGTCACACTTTAAAAAATCAATTTTATTAATATCATATTTAAAGCTGTTAACATTTACCCCTGTTGACTTCCATTGTTTTTCTTGCATTTGATCTTTATTTTTAAAATATGCTTTTCATTAACATGGAGCACAGTCGTGTGTGTGTGGAGCGGCTTCTCCTCCTGCCTTCTTTTCCTTGAAATGTGACTTCACATACTACTTGGCTGAGTCTGAGATCAGACTGCTGCTTTTAAGGAGTTTGCAACAGAATCAAAGGGGTTCTGGGGAATATGTGTGTGTGTGTGTGTGAGAGAGAGAGAGAGGGAGGGAGGGAGGGAGAGAGGGAGGGAGAATGCTACCCCTTGGAATCACCCCTAAATGGATGGGTGGGTGGAACATACACTCATACTATGTCTTCACATAACTGAAAGAGACTACTCTTCTCTTCTTGATTGACTCTACCTATCCCTAGTCTTGGAATAAAGTCTCACAAGACAACCGTGTCACCATAATGGCACAAGTGCCTTGTAAGGCTGCTCATCTATTTGGGAAGGTCTTCTTCTGCCTCCCCTCAGGTGGCTTCAAGAAAGCTTTGCTGCTATGCACAGTCAACTGGACAGTCTGGCAAAGATTTTTTCATTCTAGGTGAAAGAAGTGGATGATCTTGGCTTGATGCAAGTAGTAACAATACTAAGCAGAAGCATTAAAAGAAGAACAAGAATCACAATTGGAGTAGTTGGCATTCAGCCTTTTCTTATCGATATGTACTGTATGTTATAATTAGGGGGGCAGGGAATGCTGAGTCAGGGAAAGGGAAGGCCATCGAAAGACCCAACCAACCTGCCTTCAACCACATTTTTATGAACTTCAGATACAACAGACCAAAACAACGACTTAACAGAAATCAGGTGCTTACATTCAAATCAATTTGTGGACCCCGGAAATGAATCCTAAAGCCTTTAGATAACAGTAACTCAACAGATCTAGCTACATCTGTGCTGAGTTAACTAATCAGCCAGATTATGTAGACCTTGATCTGCTATGCCATTTACCTGAATTCCTCAATGTACCCTGAGGAAGAAGCAATATGAATAGGCTCCTGAACAAATTGTGTGTGTATGATGGAACCTGTTAGGGGTGCTATATAAAATGACCACTGCTGGTAAAGCCCCAGGGGAAAGATGAAATTCAGCATTCTGAGAACCAAGAACAGAAGATATCAAGTGCCTGTGAAGTTAGGCAAGTAAATGGCCATTATCCGCATTCTCCTCAATTATGGGCCTAGTGCATGTCACATGCTGAAACTAAAAACCTTGATATTTTACATCCCAGAGATGGGAAGAGTCCAAGCCAGCCCTTCTATAGAATATTTCATGAGAACGCCTCAAAATCCCCAGAAGTAGATGATATGTTGGAATATAAGTAATGCTCAAAAAGGTTGAGAGCAGGAAGAAAAGAGGATTGCCAAATACAAGCTGGATTGATACGCTTAAGGAAGCCACAGGCTTGAGTTTGCAGCAGGTGGGCAGCACTGTTGAGGACAGGACATTTTGGGGGTATCTCATTTGTAGGATCAACATAAATCAGAGGTGAGTTGACAGCCGATAACAACAACCAAGTAATGTTGGAGCCCTACTGTATGATCTTGTTCTGACAGAGCAAATCAACATTCTATAACTGGGCTTCAGATCAGCACCAAATTTGGCACAGATGTAGCAATTTGTTCTTGATCTGTACCAAATTTTGGGACATTTAGGCAAAGAGCTTTAAGGTTATGTTTTTTAAAAAAATATAAAACTGTTTAACCTCTCATGCAGAAATAAGTGACCCCCCCCAAACTACCCAGATTTAAAATATGTTAAATAAACTGAAAATACCAATCTTGCTTTTCTTGAAAGAGAATTGTTGGCGTCACCCACTTTTTTTTCATTTCGAAAGAATCCATGCTGCTGGGGCTGAAATACTGACCTTTTAAAAAGTTGTGTCGAAAAGTAAAAAATACTGTAGCCACTTTATTATAAGTCTGAGCCTGTGTGGTACAGACAAGCCAGCAGGAGTTTCATGAATTGAAACAATTTTGAGTTAGGAGGAGGGAGATATTTCAGTAAACAGACTCTCATGATTTCTGAGACCAAACATTATCCTCAAGTTTTCAAAAGGGAAATCAGCTCTCTGAGGCAATTGGAACTTTTGACTCTATCAGGAAGAAATTAGCTGACATTTAGCTAACTTTTAAACTCTTTCCTGGCCAAACAGGTTTCTCAGAATCATGCTTGCAAGGGGATTTGGTGTCTGATTGTAAAAATAGAGTCACAAAAAGAATATATATATTCTCCACTCTGTCTCCTTGACAGGAGGCTGGACTAGATGACTGATAGGGTCCCTTCCAGCTCTGCAGTTCTATGATGATAATGATGATTAAAACTGAGTAAATATAGTTTTTGTTTTGTGACTCGGAAAGGTGTAAGACAGGCACTTGTCATCTTGGCTCTCAGAATGCTGAATCTCATCTTTCCTCTGGGGCTTTACCGGCAATGGCCATTTTATATAGCACCCCTAACAGGTTCCATCATACACACACAACTTGTTCAGGAGCCCATTCCTATTGCTGCTGCCTCAAGGTATGCTGAGGAATCCAGGTAAATGTCCTAGCAGATCAAAGTCTTCACAATCTGGCTCCCACACATGTTAGGTTGAGTCCTTTGGGCAAGTTGCTGATTAGTTAACCCAACATGTATGTAGCTAGATTTGTTGGGTTTAGGTAAAGGTAAAGGTTCCCCTTGACAATTTCTGTCCAGTCGTGTTCGACTCTAGGGGGCGGTGCTCATCCCCGTTTCCAAGCCATAGAGCCAGCATTTTGTCTGAAGACAATCTTCCGTGGTCACATGGCCAGTGCGACTTAGACACGGAACGCTGTTACCTTCCCACCGAGGTGGTCCCTATTTATCTACTCGCATTTGCATGCTTTCGAACCGCTAGGTTGGCAGGAGCTGGGACAAGCGACGGGCGCTCACTCTGTTGCGTGGATTCAATCTTACGACTGCTTGGTCTTCTGACCCTGCAGCACAGGCTTCTGCAGTTTAGCCTGCAGTGCCACCACGTCCCACTTGTTGGGTTTAGGTTTTCTAAAAACTTTAGGATTCATTTCTGGGGTCCACAAACCTATATGAATGTAATTTCTGTTAAGATACTATTTTTGTTTCCTGTATCCATAAAAATGTGGTTGCATAAAAATGTGGTTGCAGGCAGGTGCATTTTGAGCCCTTTCACTGCCTGCACTTTCCCTGCATTTTCCGATGGCCATTGTCGCTAAGAAGACACATACACGCCACATTCGTCTTTCCTTGAAGGTGCTTCCACTAATGATGGAAGACCTTAAGAACTGACTCCTCTATGTGATTTGCATTGCAGGACATATCAGGTGCCATGCAAAGGGAACTGGGGTTTGTATAAGTCTGCTTTAGGAATGGTACCCATATATTTATTCATTACTGAATGGTGAGAACCAGAGGAAGCAGCAGCAGGAGCCTCCTACTGCCTCATTTCCCCAATAAAAGGCCACATACTGCTCCGCTAAAACCCTTCAATTTGTAGTTAACACTGTTTGAAAAATACATGGATTAATGGTAATTCCCCCAATTTGTCATTATTATTTTTTTTCCTTCAAAAGGAATTCTTTCGTGTTACTGCAGAATTTTACACCCCTGGAACATTGCTGTGAAAGAAACATTCTCGCTGGTTGAGGACTAAATGGTGGCTTAGGTTTTTTTCCTGTCAGGATATTCTTTATATATTCCTTATTAAAAGCATTTATAGATCATCTTCTATAAAACGATACAATAATAGCCAATTAAAAGAAAAGAAATGTCTTAGAAACAAACTAGAGAGCAAAATAAAAACCCATTTTTAAAATCCACACAGCACAGAGCAATCTGTATAATTCCCCTCAAGTAAAATACTGTAGATATACAGCCAATGTACTGTAATTTATTTTGGAAGCAGTGTTTGGAAAGTTGTGAACAGAGTAATATGCTGAAGATATCCATGTCTGATCAATGGGTGGGGTTGCTGCTCCAGGTCCAGAGAATCATCCTGTTAAGTTCTGCATGGTGTCAGCCTCTCATTAAATACATTCATCTTAAAAACAACTTTATAAACTCTTCTTGAAATATAGACCCACAGCTGGGATGTTGCTGGTGTTTCACCAAATATTAAAGGTGGGCTCATATAGGAGGAGATGGTCTTTCAGATACACTGGCCCTAAGCCATTTAGGGCTTTCTCGGTAAGAACCAGCACCTTGACCTGGGGTCAAGAAACATGCTAGAAGCCTATGTCATTCATTAAAAACATGGGCAAAGTGGTTTCATGCTGTTGAGACCCAACCCCAAGATTCCTGGTGACCTTTAAGTAAATGTTTCAAAGCACAGGAGATAAAATAGATCTGGAAGATCACCATAGAGCAATGGCCACAGGGTCTAAGAGTTGGTCCTTCCAGCAAGTTTTGGTGGAGAGCCAGATGTTTGTCAAATAAGATCAAAACCATTGCAGAACAATTTGCCTAAGCGGTCTTAGCCCGATACCCCAACAGTATATTACGGTGAAGAGTATCAAATTCTTCTGAGGGATTCAGGAGAATTTTTTTAAAAAATGCCTTTGTTTCAACCTCTCTAATTGGCCAGCATCTTCAGGTAAGGACATAAATCCTTCCTTGTCTCATTTTTACATTGCAACATTTTTCTTACAGCTGGCAAGCAAGGTGGCAAATGTCCTGCTACTCTCAGTAGGGATCTTTTTTTAAAAAAATACACAAAAATCTTCATGCTGCATAACTGCGCAAGCTGCCCAAAATTAAATTGACTGGTATGTTAATTAAGAACCTGAAGCATGAAATAGATTACTTGCAGATTTCTTCACAATTATTCAGTCCTTCTGTGTCAGCAGGCTGTCTCAGCAAAAATAAAATAAAAAAATATATATGTATGCTTTGTTTCTTAAGCAGAAAGCACAAAAGATATTTTGCATGAATGATAGGGACTTTTAAATAAAAGAGAGCTGTTTGTCTTACTCCAGATGTTATCAAATTTTAGTTTCCCATCAGATCGAACCATATCCACTAGTGAGGAGGAATGGAATGAAAAACTGCTCATCAGCATTCGGAAAACCACTGGTTCCATTTTTGAGAACTAGATTACTATATTTGTAGAAGTGTGGTAGACAGTAAAGTGCTGATTGGCACATTACTCCAAGACGTGAGCATGAAGATAACAATTTACAAATACTGAATTCCTCAAACATTCATAGTATCATGTGATTTGGGGTGTCAATAGAGGCCACATAGCAAATTTAAAGGAATTTTGCATAGTGAGTATTTTCTATATACCAAATATGGACCACTTTGGAAACTAGATAATATTGACATGATGCAGTTTGGGTAGAAAGTAAACAGAAGCTTTTCAGGTCTAGATAGAAACTTGCAGAGGTCAAATGTTTCATAGCTGCGTATCATTTTCTATATCTCTGTTGTATCTTTCTGTCACAAAAACTCCATTAAAAACCTCTAGTATTTAATTCTGTGGTGCTTTTTGATGGTTCAATGTATTACAAGTAGAGATGGGCAGGAACTGCCAGTCCATCAGTTTGTGCTGCTTCATTTATTGCCTAAACAGGTGTTTGTCACTTCAGATCCCTCCATCCTCTGGCAGCCACCCACTCAGGGGCAGCACCCAGAGGAGGCAGGGCAGGGAACCCAGACTGGTGCCTCCAAATGGGTGCTGGCCCGAGGAGGCAGGGCTTTAAAGTGCTGAACACCTTTTCGGACAATAAACAAAGTGGCCATCTCTAATTATAAGATCTATTTTTAATCTATTTTAAAGTTATCTTTCTGCACTACAGTTGTGCACCATTACACCTATCCTGCTTATTTTCACTCCTTCAAGAAGTATAACATCTATGCAGAAATAAATTCCTTTCTATCCTCTTCTGTGTTTTTTACTGAGTACTGTAATCAGTTACAGTTTCCTCAGCGACCTTAGATTTTAAATATATTTGGTTCAGATTAGACATTGCGTCCCCTTTTCTCCATGTGCAGATTCCTTATACAAATTGTTTTTGAACATTCTGTGGTGCTTCCACAGCCACTCTGTTTTAAATACATGTTTGTTTAGAGTTATTTCAAAAACTGGCATGCTGCTCTTTAATATGTTAATCTGAGAAGACATTCCAAGTACAGTACTTGGAATTCAGTGCACTCCATTAAAAACACTATTAAAACATTAAACTAGATGAAAGACCAATTGCATCTTAAAATAATATTTCCACATTGTTTAGTGGCAATCATGATAGAGAGGTTCCATATTTCAAGACTGAAGGCTGAAGCCATCCATCACCATCCAGCAGGAAAATAGCAGACTGTCTAGAAGAAGCAGTTGCTTATAAGCTTAGTCAAAATGTATGTGTGTGCAGTTTCATTGAGATTCTCTAACGTTTTAAGCGGAGGGTGACAAATCCTGAGGATCAGTCATGGAAGAGGTTGTCTCACAGTGCAGCTGCACAGTAAACAAGCTCATTGGTGTCAAAGTTATCATAAAATGAAAATAAAACTGGGGTTTTCTGGCCATGACAAAAGAGACCAGCACTGGCTTTAAACACTTTGATAACTGGGCTCAAGTATAGGGTGGACTATTATTTTTACACCACATAGTTAGGGATGAAAGAAAGGAAATTTTCTATACGTACTGGAATGTGTTGCCTAACATAACTGCTTCAGTTTGTCTATGGTAAGGTTTGTCCTTGTGCTGGTATTTCCCACAGAGCATCCTGCTGTGTTTGTATGCTAATAGACATCCAAAAAATTATTAGGCCCTCTGAAACACAGAAGGGTTCTTCTGAGCAAGGAGCTTCTATCTGCAATGCACACTGAGGAACAGATGGAAGGGACTCTTTGGAAGTAAAACAGAAAATGGTCATTATTTCATGCGCAATAACCCATTGGCCATCCTAAGTGCATGCATATTGTATCCGTTGAGCAATCTGGTGACCAGATAGGATCGCGGAGTTCCGTCTGTGTGTTTGTGCTATAAGGATTTAAAATGCATCATCACATAATACAACCTTCTCCGCTTGTAATTGGTACATACACATTTATGCATTATTCAGAGGATGTTAATACATTTGCTAGGCAACATGTAAGTGTTTGTGTCAAGCGTAAACTCCTCAAGATACCAGAAACAAGCCTGGGCCAAATTCTTCTTCCCTGAGGTACAGCAATTGCAGAAATGGCCACAGTTCATTTCACATGGATTTCAAAAGCAATAAGACCCTGAGAGAAGGGTGTGGAAAGGCACTGCACAAGTTTACAAAACACACACATTATCGTGTCATTGTGGGCTATGAGTTAATCTGCTTTTCTGGAAAACTGGAGTCAAATTGCTAGCAAAATACATGGTACATTTGAAGGGGGGCTGAATTAAGCATCTCTCAACCACCATTGCCACTTACAAAGCAAGAACTGAACCAACATTAAGCAGGAAGAAAGAGAAAACTCAAGGTCAGATTAACTGTGGAGACATAGTTATATTTCTTCCTCTTCTAACATGTTACCCTCCTGCACACTAATTCGGTCAAAGAAATCCATCATGCAAATAAAGCCATGCATATCCTCTAACAACCAGTCATGAAGCAAAGGCAAGCTGAGTTGTCAATTCAAGCACCCTCATGGTAGAATAAACAGACTATCTTTTATCTCCTATGTGAGTTCTGATGTTAATGGCATGTTAACTGTAATGTCTTAGGGCAAATGGTGTTGGAGGGAGAGAATGCTTGACTTTATTGTCTGTTGTGCTTTTAACATTGTGATGCCCCTATCTTCCTCAGTACCTTGACACCAAAAATTCAGTTCTTAAAAAAAAAAAAAACCTCCAGCTTATGAATGTAGGATATTGTGCTTCTGTATCAATGATTCAGAACACCAGGAAATGCTTGCTACACAAGATTGGGCATACAAAAAAAAAGACGCCAACTTTTACATAGCAAAGGGCAGCCTGATTGTTGACAACATCAATGGCAGCAGTCAGCATGGTATAAAGGATATCATCTTGTGCTCACTATGATCCAAACTAGTTGAAAACGAGTCATGGCTAGAGATAGGGATGAATATAAAATGTATCACTATTTTTGACGAATATAGCTGATTCGTCATATATTTTTCGATCCCTATTCATCAAATTTTAAATCCCAACGAATATGACGACAAATATTTTCATAGTTTTATTCATCAATACGTCAATATTGATCTATATTTGTTGCTCTTTTGAGGGCCTCTCTATGCCATCTCTGAGCTTGCTGGTGCCAATCAGAAGCTCTGGTCCATCAGGAGATCCTGGATTGGCATGTCAGGCAGCCAATAGCGCTGCTGAAAGGGCTGGGTGTGTGTGTAACTTTTACAGAGGCTTTATAAGCTTTTCCCCTACAGCCATTTCCCACTTCTGTTGTGATTCTCTCCAGAGTGGGAACAGTTGCTGTGGGCTGGTGCTTGTGTGCTACTTGCTTGCTAGCTGTGGCTGTGCTTTTTTCACTTCTGTGGCAGCAAAGCAGGCACTTCTTTTTCTTGTTCATGTTATTTCATTAGTAGAACTTTACTGGGAAATTGGGGAGGGATTTCTTTAGCGGATTTCAGTTAGTTTAGACTATTTTTTGGAGTCTTGTGTTCACAGTGGGGGGGATTTTGTGTGTGACTGTGAAATCCCTTTCCCAAAACATCTAATTCCTGTGGTTGTGTGTATGTCTTACTCTGAGACTTAGTTGGTAGGGCTTTAAGTTTTAAAAACTTAGTTACTTTTGGAGGCTTGGGTTAACTTGTGTCTCTTCAGGCACAGTGGGTGGGATGGAATTTGGTGTGTGACTCTGTGGGCCAAACGCCTTAGTGCCTGATGGGGCCAAAGTCTACTTTGCTGCCATGTGCCTCAGCGCCTGATGCGGCCAAAAAGTCTGCTTCATTGCCAACTGCCTCAGTGCCCAATGGGACCAAAGTCTACTTTGCTGTCATGCACCTCAGTGCCCGATGGGGCCAAACTCTTCCTCAATGACAAATACCTCATTGCCTCCTGGGGGCAAACTCTGCGTCACTGCTGTGGGGAAATCCCCAGGGAACCCTGCTTGGAAGCCAGCCAAGCAGCAGTTGCATGAAAACCAGGGAGAGATCTCTGATAAATGAAGACAGACTACAGTCTTTAGTTATGATGCATGTCACCGGTGAAGAAGATGTCTGCCTGTAAACTGTCTCCAAAATGTCTACCAAAATGTCTCTAAAATGTCTCTAAAATGTCTACCTTCTTCTCCGGAGGCATGTCTTTTTTTATTAAGTACCATTATTTACATAAAGAGAAGATTTAGCCAAAGAGGGTTGAGAAACTTATCTTTTCTACACATTCCACACATGCGCAGAGAGAATCATAGAACAATGCATCTTTATACTACAATAACTTGATTATGCTAAACACCAGTGATGTATCCCTTAATAGCCACAAGATGGAACGTTAGACTAAAACTTCCCACACACTGCCAAATGTGATGTTGCTGAAGACAAACTCTACCTCAGTGCCTCATGCCTCTGTGTGCCTGCCAGCGACAAATCAAACTCCCTCAAGGCCATCTGCTTCTGTGCCATGTAGTAAACTATCCTGAGGGGATCCAGTTTGTGGGTGAATAACTCACATGTCCAATATCCAGTCTTCACCAAACTTGGCAGGCATATTAGGGAAAGAAATAAAAAGCTTTGGTGCAA
Organism: Pogona vitticeps; assembly: GCF_051106095.1. NCBI lineage: Eukaryota > Metazoa > Chordata > Lepidosauria > Squamata > Agamidae > Pogona > Pogona vitticeps. The sequence goes on from NC_135785.1 coordinate 163,149,530, forward strand.
TTTAGGATTCTCTAAGTACCTAGGCGGAACTTTACTGGGAGTATCATCCTTGTGACTATATAACTCAGGGGTCCATTGCCCAAAGTTCACCAAAATTACTGAATTTGTATAAAACCGTCTTAGAAAGTTTCCCTGAACATTTAGTGTCTCTAGCTGCTTGGGGAGCAATTTTGTAGCAATTTAAAGTGAAAATGAATTGACAAATTGATTCATCGATTCATCGATGAATATTTGTAAATTCATATTTCTTGATTTGTTAACCTTGATGAATCACAAATCACAATGAATACCCATTTTTTGATTCATCCCTATCTCTAGCATGACATGCTTTGTTATTGGGTTAAAACTGATTAACTGATTTTTTAAAAAAGTCTAATTCCCGTGTTTGGTGTCTCTTTGTGAATGGTCGTGAGCACAAGAGGATATCCTGTAGACCAGTGGTCCCCAACTTTTTTAATGCCAGGGACCAGTTTTGTTGAAGACCAATTTTCCAAGGACTGGGGGGGGACGTCAAGGGGCCACAGAAACAAAATAAGTAAATGGGGTGGGAGTGAGGATTGACAGGGAAAAGCTCCCCACCCACCCTCACCACCCCAAACAACAACAACACCCCCTTAACAGTTAAAGAACAAGCTTAATGCAACAAGGAAAAATTTAAATTTAGTCAATCAGCTGTTGAGTGCTCCGATCGGCCGCAGGCAAAAGGGAGCCATACAGGCAAAATCAGGCAGCAAAAGAGGCTGCTGTGGAGGGACCCGGCCTTCTTAAAGGCTCCGTCCGTCCACCCCCAAAAAGCTGTGTCACCTGTGATGCTTGCATCTGTGTGGGCAGGCAAACCCTCCCCAAAATGGTGACACCATGCCATTTCAGAGAGGTCATTGGTTGATGTTTTACTGGATTATCATTGATGTTTTATTCCATATTTATGTTATGGTACTGTAAACTGCCCAGAGTAGTGGCCTGGCCACTAGATGGGCAGGGTAAACAAACAAACAAACAAACAAACAAACAAACAAACAAACAAGTCTCCAGCTAAGATATGATTTGATAAATTAAGCCCTCACACAACCAATTGCCTTGAAAAAATTATATTCCAGTGCTCTGAAGTGGGTAGTCTGAGTTAATGGAACTAGAGATTACGATGAGGAACTAAGCAACCTGAATAGAGATATGGTCTTCGTTGCTATTTTCTTTTTGGCTGACAAATAAATAAAGCAGAATATAGGTTGCAGACCAATGCCTGTTTATCTAGGAGTAAGCCTTATTAGATTCAGTAGGGGTTATTTCTGAGTGGACAGATAAAGAATTGTGCTGTTGGTTTAAGAGACAGATGTCAGCAAAGCAGTGGTTCCAACTTTAAGGAGAGAATTATATACCGTGTTTGATCTTAATAAATAAAACCAACTGCATATACTGTACATTTTGGTGCTAATATGTGATCAATAGCATTATTTCCTGAGATTTAACACATTAATAATAATAAAAGAGGGCTCTTCCAGATCCTACTTTCTTGATGTTGGTTAGAGAGAAAATACTAATTTTAGTAGAATAAATTGGGGCTGTTGACTTTGAAACTGGCAAAAACAGTATGTACAGGTTAGTTTAGACATGATATTTCCTTCCTTCCTTCCTTCCTTCCTTCCTTCCTTCCTTCCTTCCTTCCTTCCTTCCTTCCTTCCTTCCTTCCTTCCTTCCTTCCTTCCTTCCTTCCTTCCTTCCTTCCTTCCTTCCTTCCTTCCTTCCTTTGCCTTGTCTTCTTTTCTTTCTTCTCATCAGTCTCCTTTAAATAAGACTCATGGGTCGAGGAGCAAAGTGGAGAAATGTCCTGATCAGGTTGAGTGGCTTAATAAAGCACATGCCAACGATAAATCCAGGTTTAGCCTCTGGCTTTGAAACACGATGAATTCATTACCTTTATTTGTCCAGCTCCTCTTAAGCTGTTGTGACAACAAATTAGGCCTGGATTCAAATGAAAGGAAATCACAGAATAATTGGCCTTCACACATCAGTCCCCTGCTCTTTCCCTCAGAATGATTGGCCTCGGCCTGCAATTTGCAACCTGATCTGGAATTCCTTGTTCCAGCTCTTGTTTCTCCATCCATCTATTAGTAGTAGTGGTTACTGCAGGAGGGCTGAGTCTAACCCCTGGCTCTCGCAGCTTCACGGTTTAATTTCTGAGCTGTGAAAATTGCAATGTTTTTGGTAGAGCTTGGGGTGGGGGTGAGGGGCTTTACAGTCCTTTTGGAAAGAACTCCAGTCTTTTCTTCAGGGACTCAGGAAACTGCTAAGAATCCATTTAAGGTTAGAAGAGTGTGGTCTAATTGGGGACTGCCATAATCTTTCACAATTGCCTTAGCAGGTCTTGCTTCTCTTAAGAGAGCCTGAATCCAGAATGAAACCTGGGCAGGTCATCCAGTCATCCCTCTCTTCCAGAAGGCACTGTGCAAAGCATTGATTTTCCAAGCCAAACTCAGCTGTATTTTTACAAATTTGAAAGGGTAATTCAGGAAAATCAGGATACAGGTTTGAACATGTAAAAATAAGCATAAGTTGAATACTAAGTCTAGCCCTCGCTGGGCTGACGATCTAGCCTGCACTCTGCTTCTTGAAATAGCAAGAGTGAGTCCACAGGATTGTATATTCCTACAGAGGACATGGAAATGTTTTTCATTTGCGCTTCGCTTTTTTGAGTACAACTCCCAGGATTAGCCAGCTATCTAGCTGAGAGATTCGAGGAGTCATCGTGCAAGAAGATAACTCTTTCAAGTTCTGTCTGGAAACAGTGGAAAAGTAGGTCTCTTTCTCATACTTTAGATTGCAGCCTGCTGACCTTGTCTCACTTCTTGCACTGTGAGACCATTTGCTCTCTTGCAACAGACCATTTGGCTGTGAAGTCAGAGCTCAGTGGCTTAGGTTGGGAGTTCAGTTCCCCACTGTGTCTCCTTGACAGGGGCTGGACTTGGAGATCCAGAGGGCCCCTTCCAGTTCTGCAGTTCTAAGATTATGTAAGATTAAAACTGAAGGAGATTTAAAACAGACACTTGCCATCTGGGGGAAGAGTCCTTTTGCTTTCCACACAACCCACACTTTGTTCTGAGTCTGAGTCTGCTCTGCTACTAGACAGAATGAGGACACTATCTCAAGCTGCGCATCTGACACAGCAGCTACATATTTAATTTATTGTCAGTCTATCCAACAGGAAAGTGCTCACAGAAGTTTCTGTCTCAGTCACTAAACTAATCTGATGAGATATAGGTATTATCCTGCCTGACTTGGGGGCCGTGGTGCAGTAGATCCAGGATTCCATAAGTCAAACTCCCAGGACCTTTTGATTAGCAGAGAGGATGGCATCACCTCCCATCTTCCCCAGGAGTATCCATTCCATTTGAATTTAGCTATAGATGTCACTATAGCTAGAAAAGAAATGAATTTTCTCAGAATCAGCAACATTATATGGTCAAAAGCTGTACATATTGTAATGCAAAGTATTTGAGAGTGGTTTGGCTTTGAATGGGTAATTGAGAACCATTAGCACTACAAAAGACCTGCTCCCCATGTGTTGATATGAGCCAACCCAACTGCCTGCACTTTTAGACTCTCCAGAGGGAAGGATGGGCATGAGGACTGCCATGATGACCGCCTGCACTTCCAAATTTACTGTTGTACTATTATTTTTGAGTCACCATTTGCTGTTTTGTGCTAGAATCAAACCACATCTTACTTTAAAGACATGCTAGAATGCAAAATTAACTTCACAAGACTTGCTTCAGATTGGAACCCTGAAGCATGGCTGCTGAAGGGGCTTCAATATTTTGCACCTCACTGCAGTTCCAATCCAGATTTGCTACCCCAGATCATTCTATCGCTGAAGAATAATCAACTGAAAAGATAAGCAAAATATCTGAGGCTGGTCCTCTCGGCACTTTACACATTTTTTTAAAATTACATATGTAGATTGTGTCCATACATAACACCAAGTAGACACGTGTAGTATTTCACATGTTTTAGCTGTTGCTTTTAATCTTTGGTTTAGTTTTAGCTTTAGGATGCATTGAGGTATCACAATAAGCCTGACTTTCAAAGCATTCTGGCTTCTTGCAAGCAAGCCAACATACTGACACACATGCTGAGTTGCTCCTGCTTGTTTCTTCCTTCAAGCAAATGGGAGCAACTAAAGAAACCAAGGATGTTACTTCTCTGCTTTGCTTAGTGTAACATGAAAATGAGGACCTCAGGCTTTTTTTTTTCCTTTTTTGCATTTAGATCATCTTTATTGTTCAATCGTTAGATATTCTTACACTTTATGTTTACAGTTTAAATGTACATTGTATATCTATGTTTTTAAAATCTTCTGTTGGAAAATAAAAAAGATTAAAAAAACAAAAAAGATAATGAGGACCTCAGTTCTTCCCCACCATCACCAAAAAACTAAATATCATCATTAAAAAAAAAAAATGAATGGACGATACATTGCTTGTTTAGCTGCTCTTTCTCACAGGAACAGCGTGACTGGCTAATGTGCAAAAGCGCACTGTGCTATGTGGTGACAAGTCACACTGACTTATACCAACCTTAACAGGGCCTTCAAGGTAATTGAGATACTTACAGAGGGGCTTTACCATTACGACCTCCCAGTAGATCTTTCCTTATATTATAAAAACATCCAGCTGAAACCAAATCTTTTAAAAACATAGATCTATGCCTTCCGCTTCAAGAACAGAGCAGCAGAGAGGAAGCTCTGAGCTAGCTGAGAAATCAAGATTTATGAAACATTTCTCTACACCAAACTATTCTAGCATCATTCTGGATCAAATCCTGACCTACAAAAACAATATCTAAACACCGAACGCAGAGTTGGCACCAGAAATGGCATATTTAGGAAACTGGCTGGGTTAGACTGGGGTGCACACTCACAAATAGTAAGAAAAACAGCTTTATCCCTGTGCTATTCCACAGCAGAATTTGCTGCTGTTGTATGCACATGCCAAACAATGTAGCTCTTAATGAATAATGCAGTATTATGACTAGTACTAAAGATGGGCACGAACCATTGGTTTGGTGGCTTGATATGGTTTGTCTCCTGGCCAAACAGCTGATCCATTGTTTTGTGCCCTGCCCCCTCCAGCAGGCACCCACTCAGAGGCAGTCCCCAGAGGAGGCGGGGTGGGTGCTGCTACTGAGTGGGCGGGGCACCAAACTATGGATCAGCTATTCCCCTGGGAATTGAATCACATTGAACCACCAAGCCAGTGATTTGAGGTCATGTCTATTGGTTGCCTGAAACCTATCTCCATTGTAAAAGTCTGCTATTTTGCTGGCATTGCCCCTCCTGAAGTACGCTGAGAGGTCCTAGCAAATAATGAATAAAATAAGGTCATACAGCACCAAGCCCATCCACTTCATGGACACTTACCCCCTAGATGGTGGCTAAAATTAAGAAAAAGTTTTCTGCACATCTCTCAGCCTCTAAATATTAAATCAGAAAAGGCTAGGCTAAACCTTTGGAGAACAGAAACAACACACCTTGCTAAATGGATGAATGATGAAGAAGACAAGAAATTCTAGTTGGGTCATCTGTAAGTCATTTAATAGACTTGGATGTGAAATACGAAGATCAAAGAATAATCAAGCAAAATGGAGCTACTTGGATACAAATCTTCTGTGATTGTGGTGAAACCCAATCAATGCAGTATTTATGTGCATGCAATTTATACCCCACCACGTACTGTATATAAAAGAAGATCTAGCAAATGGTTGAGATAATGCCATTGAGGTAGCCCCCTTCTGATCAAAAATAGTCTAATTATCTTAACATTTTAATTTGTTTAAAATTTTACTATATTTCACATATAAATTGTGCAATGTCCTAATATGAATAAAGAAAGAAACAATTTCCCAGTTATTTTCCATGGCTGAGCATGGAGCATCCACTACACCACACTGGATATAAGCACACTGTTGGTGAACAATCACTAAGGATTGTAATTGCTGACATATTGCGCGAAGTGGAGCATATTTTAAATGGATATTTTAGTTTCATACTCTTTTTTTAAAAAAAGCTACATAGGAAGGGTTTGTTGCTTTGTGCCATTAAGTTCAAGCCAACCTTTAGTCCATAACACTATCCTCTAACCCAGTGGTTCTTAACCTTGGGTTACTCAGGTGTTTTTGAACTGCAACTCCCAGAAACCCCAGCCAGCACGGCTGGTGGTGAAGGCTTCTGGGAGTTGCAGTCCAAAAACACCTGAGTAACCCAAGGTCAAGAACCACTGCTCTATACCACACTGGATGGTCACAAGGGTTTACACAGGGCTAAACGTGTAAAACAGATACATAAGTAAATACAATGTAAAATGGACAGGTGAAAAAGAGGACAAGCCTTTTGTAACTTAAATAATTGGATGAAGGAGGCAACTTAATTTCATTTCAAGAACAGCAACTCACTTTCTTTTTTGGTTTTAAAAAGTTACTGATTACCATCCAGAATGAAAGCCACTGTGGTATCGTGGATAGAGTGTTGGACTAGGACTTAGGAGATCTTGGTTCATATCCTCATTTGGCCATGGAAACCCATTGAGGAGGAGTGGTGCTGGCAAAATTACTCCTTACATATGAAGCGCTGATTCTCCTCCCTTGGCAGGTACCCTCTCAGAGGCAGTGCCCTGGCTTTCCTGGCCCTGCTTCCTCTGGGAGTTGCCAGTGGGCACCTGCTAAAGGAGGTGGACTTCAGAACCACTAAACCCCTGTTGGACCAACAGACAAACCAGTGGTTCCTGCCCCTCTACCCACATGTGAAAGTCCACTAGGGTTACCATAAATTGGAACCAACTTGACAGCATGTAACATATACATGATCCATGATTGAACTCATGTGTGACGCATTATGCTGCTCAATAAACCTCTATTTGACTGCCTTCTCTTGAGGGTCTAAACAGGACCATTGACTGGAATATGTCTAACACTGGGCAGATCACAGTACTGTTATGTGGTATTTGCCTCTGTGATCCACGAGCCTCTTGGAGATAAGGAGGTTTTTGTTTTCAATAAGATGAATTAACAAATTGATTCTCCCCTGTCTCTCTAGGACACCCTTCCCCACTCTGCCGCATCATGACACAAAACAGTATGGCTCAGAAGACAAATGGATACTGGAAGAAGGTGGTAGTATTGGATTTTTAGTGAAGTTTGATAAGTGAACAAAAGACTAGTAATAAATTGTGTTTGCCTCACGTTTTCAGATAACTGAATTATTTCTAAATGTACCGATGGAGTGCTTTGTGTGTGACTAGTTTTTTAAAGACCTTCTCTAGGGAGATGATTTATCATCTGCTGCTCTTTCTGCCACTAAAATTTTATTAATCCACTCCATATTGGCAAGCATATTGACACACCAGAGGTCAAGCTTCTCTCAAAATGAGACCATAAAAACTGGCCGTCCCCTCTTCTTTACTGACTGTAACACCTCCCTGCATCCATGCAATGCAGAGGTTTCTGTGGGGGAGGCCGGGCAATTCTGGAAGCATAATTCTGGAAACTTAGATAAGTCGTGCAGTTTGTGGGGCACTTGTATGTTTGATTATAAGAACAGAGCTCAGCAAAAGTAATTTTTTGGACGGCAACTGCCTGATCTAGCCCACCAGCCTTGGACCAGCATTTCTACTTCATAGTGATATTTCTACTTTACATACTGCTTTGTTCAAAGTGTTCAGATTCTAAAACAATGAGCAACATATGATTGCTGCGTAGCTAGCTATTTCAACAAAAACAGAGTGACTTCTGTTTATTCTCTTTCTGTATATATTTATTTTCAGCAAGTTCCAGAAAATATAAGGCACAGTGCATTTGGGGTAATTTTTTATTCGGACTGCCCCATTTTTAGAAATGCCTTGTAGAATGCTGCAGCCGCTGGAGAGCCCACGGGCTTCAAACAGCGAGGCTGGCTCTTTGCCCTCCACCACGGATAACGTGAGACTGTTTAATCTCACATGGCCTGCAAGTAGGAGGGAGGAAAGCCAGATTATTTAAGGGGCTTCCCCCCCCTTGGACCTCCCTCTTCTTTTTCGGGCATTGCCAGAGAGGGAAGACTTTGCGCGATCTGTGCTCTTTGCTGCGTCATCAAGAGGAGCAGGTTCCTAAAGGGAGGGTAGCATCTGCTCCCTCCAGGGTGCTGTTGTTTATTCGATATTTAAAAAAATATTTATTGGATTGCTGTACTGAGTTTGTGGTCTGGTGAGTTGCGAGGGAAGACGGGTGCGGTGGCGGTGGTGGTGGTGGTACAGCTCCTACCAGCTGCCTGCCAGCGCGAATGGGGGTTCTTAAAAAAAAGTTTGGCCTGGCTCAAAGAAAAGCTCAAACTGTCGGCGCAACAAAGAATTGGCCAAGCAACTTCTGGACCCGGCGCGTGTCGTTGATATCCAAGGCAGGAGTTTCAGCATGCATGCATTTAGGGTGGGCACAGCCTCCACTGTTCAAGCGTAGGCCTAACCCAAGAAAGATCAAGCGTGCAGGCCGGTGGTTGTATTTCAATTATCACAGATATTAGGGATAATACCTAACGTGTAGGCAAGGGCCGAGTCAGGTTAAGTCTCCTCAGGTCCCATTGTGTTGCCAGACAGAGGCATACTGTGAATATCGGCTGGGGACAAATATATAGGGCAGAGCGTTATGCAATGGCATCCCGACAGGGATCGGTCTCGAGACAACTCATATAAATTGGAGACTACTGCTCGGCATTCGGCACAGCCAGCTTTGCAGGGCAGAGGCCTTTGGCCATTTTTCAATGGATATGTTGGGTACACTGTGGAGGCAAGGTTTGCCAGGCATCCTGGAAGAAGCACCAAATTTAAACATTACATGTGACCTGGATGTTGAAGTCCACACACACGGCCATGCGTATCCTGTGGTTCAAAATCATACCTCATTCGGTGAGGAGAGATGGTAGGTATTTTCCTCAACGTTAACAAGGCACACAGGGGTGTTAACCACAAGGGCTGCAGTGTGGTCTGCAGCGGCCTGGATCGGTGAGGCATCACCAGAGGATCCAACTGGATAGGCTTGAAAACTTCCCCATGGGGGAGCGATTTGGGCCTGGGGGACCATGCACACATCACATGGAAAGAAATACAAAGCACACAGGAGAACCTGTTAAAGAGGATGATGGCCTTTGGCCATTTTCCACCAGTTGTTCTGGTAGTATATCCTGGCGGCAATGATTTGCCCATAGCTTCCTGGTAAGGCATTGACCCGGGACCTTATTTGTGACCTTAAATGGGTTTAATGCCAGGTATCATGTTATGCCAATTGAGTGGTTCACGAGCATTCCTTGGTTGGCCTGGTGAGGCACCAGGAATACCCTGGATGTTAACGCAGCCCAGCAGGGCATTAACCGAGTGGTTTGCAGAGATGTCTGCAACAGCCTTGGATTGGTAAGGCATCACCAAAGGATCCTAATGGAGAGGCCTGTAATTTTCAGGTAAGTTGGTGTCCATCTTTCTGATTTAGGTTGGATGTCTTCTTAGAAGACATCTGAGGGGGCCTGCTTGTTGAGTCAAGCAACTCTGTGGTGGGCATGGGACATAGCATGGCTAGCCCCTATGCTGTGGCAGGTAGTGTGGAAAAAACAGGTATTTTGGGTGTGTCCCACTATAATTTCAGGTAAGCCAACAGCGCATCCTACCTCCTGGCACTGCAGATCATACAGTTACAGTGCCTGAGGCGGGAAGATGTGCTGGGCCACTTCCAGACCAACAGTCATTTTATTTATTTATTTATTTATTTATTTATTTATTTATTTATTTATTTATTTATTTATTTATTTATTTATTTATTTATTTAATTTATATGCCGCCCACTCTACCCGGAGGTCATCAACTAAAGATGGCTTGAGGTCTGGGGGTATTTATTAGCAGCCAGCTGGGTTCCTGCTGTCTTTAAGAACACTGGAACCTGGGGCCGGGGACTCAACCATTTGTTGATCAAGGGGTATTTGGATACCCCTGCCATTTACTTTTTCTGCACTACAGCAGGCCCCTTCCTTTTGCCAAAGGATGGCAAATTTGAATCTGAATTTATATTTAAAAAGTGTGGCCCGTATTTAACCCATATCACTGTCTCACATCTTTATTCCGGGGTTGAGAGGGCAATGTTGATTTTCTCTGCCAGCACAACAACATCACTGGACTGTCCTGCAGTGATAATGGGGCAGTGGCCATTCAATCTCACAATGAAATCTCAGAAAGACCAGAACTGAGTTTGAAAGGAGGTTGTAAAATGCTACTGTTAGTCATCTGAAAATCTGAAATTCAAAGTGCTCTCCCATCCAAATACTAACTGGACCTGACCATGCTTAGCTTCCACAGGCAGACAGGTCCTGAGCCTTGTTCAGGCATTCAAAAAGGGTTAATGTGAAAGCATGAGCAGAGAGAGTTCTAGTCCTACCTCCCCTCAATGTCTGCTTGGAAAGAGGAAAGATGCTACATAGGGAGGCTCTCCACTGAACTGTGGGATTTAGAAAAATTAGGGCTCCCAAGCAAGTGTAGCAAATGGTTGTTGTGGTCATGGAGAGAGCTTTGCTGCTCTAATTCATTGGAGAGAATTTAAGAGCACCCTTGAACAGATAAAGAAAAGACCACAGAGATTTCTTTACAAAATTGTCACAGGGATGATCCTTAATGGCCCAGTATTAAAAGTTTATTTCTGTGGAGGGGTGGGGAAACACCATAATCCACTTTATATTACAGCAATTAACTCTGTGGTGCACCATTGTGTAGAGCAGTTTAATTAAAAAAGAAAAAGAAAAAGAAATGCAAAACTACACAATCTATCAGGAACAACCTAATTGGGACTAATCTATAAAGTAAATTGCCCCCAAAGTTTGGAAAGTTGCAGCCATTTGCATATTTAGATGGCATGGAAAAATATTCACACAATAGAAAGAAGGAAAAACTTAATTAAAAGTGAAACATTTCAATGAGCTTGACAGCCACCCACTAAAACTAATAAAAATATGCCCAAGGCAACATTTTATATTTATTTTGTATGTTTAACCAGCATCTCTTCTATTATCTTTGATTTGTGACAAAACAATCTTTCAATGTTACAATCTACTGCCTGATTCTCTCCTTGATCATATTCCTCTCTGAAGAACAGCTTGGGAATTTACTCTTTAAAAAAAAGTCAATTATACTGAAAAAGTGCTGCCTCTGATTGGGTGCCCATCGGAGGAGGTGGGGCTGGGAAATGGAAAAGCTGAACATCTATTCATTCGAAGGAAGAACCAGCGGTCTGCACCCATCTCTAGTACTATCATATCTCCCCTCAACCTTCTTTTCTCAAGGCTAAACATGCTGAGTTCTTTCAGTCTTTCCTCACAGAGTTTGGTTTCCAATCCTCTGATTATCCTCCACCTTGTTGGCATCCTTCTGAAAGTGCATGTATAGAACTGGACACCATACTCAAGATGAAGCTTAACCAGTGCTGAATAGAAGGGGAACCAGTATGTCACAGCATTTGGAATGTGTATTTCTGTTAATCCAGCCTAAAAGAGCATTGGCCTTTTTTGCAGCCACATTGCACTGTTGGCTTATACAGTATTCAGCTTCTGATCTGTAACAATGCCAAGATCCTTCTTGCTCTTAGTATTACTAAGCATTCCCATCTTGTAACTGTGAATGTGTTTTTCCCTAGATGTAGAACTTTGCACTTATCCCTGATACATTTCAGTTTGTTATTTTCAGCCAAGTGCTCAAATCTGTCAAGATCTTTTTGATAGGGCCACTGGAGGTTTGAGGTGATAGATGGTTGGGAGGTAAAAGGATAGCTTTGAGGTAGGGAGGCTGCTCTATGTTTGGTGGAAGGGGAAGTAGACAGGCTGCCTGGTATGGTATGGTATGGTATGGGATGGGATGGTATGGAATGGGATGGGATGGGATGGGATGTGCTGCTGGAGGCCTGAGGTGAGATAGACAGTTGGCACTGAGGTAGAAGGGTAGCTCTGTGGTAGAAGGGTAGCTCTGTGGTCAGTGGGGGTAGGAGCAAAATTGAAACGGCTGCTGTGTGGCTTCCTTTATATTTATATATATATAATTTATAAGAAGCAACTTCTTGAGAGCACTTGGAGCTCCTTGGTTAGATTCCTTACCTGACAATCAATGTTTTTTTCCATCTTTGACAAGGAAATCCAATTGACAAGAGCAGGCTGTTTGGCCAGGGAGATGACTTGCCCCAAAACAAACCCACAGACCAACAAATGGTGAAGGAGTTCATTGGTTTGGTACATTGTAGTTTGTCACAATTTCCGAACTGGCAAGGAACCAAATCGACAAACTGGCTTGGTTTATTGTTTTTTTAAGGTTCATTTTTTTTTGGTTCAGCTTCATCTCTAGTCTTAGGCTTTACTGATAATTTTTCCCTGATCCTTTGTATTAGTTCTGATTTCCCTTTCCTCATCCAGTGCATCTTTCCCTTTTTTTCCAGTTGTAAAATCCCCGAATGCCACAGTGAGCATTAGGTCTTGTGAAGGCCCCCAAGGATGACCTATTCCATTCTGTGCTTGCTATAGGATGTCCAAATATGTAGCTCTGATTTGGTCCTATTTTTGCACATTTCTCTGGAGACAGTGTATACCCTTAGTACAAAGGTGGACATGAACAATAGGGATTGTGTTTTAGCTTTAATTCTATTGGGTTGGATTCGGACTGAAGCTGCACTCCGGGTCAGTTCTATGTATAGTAGCAGACCTGTTGAAATGAAAAAGGCAGTTGGGAATAAAAATCCTTTTCTTTTTCCATACAGTTGCCCTAAATAGAAATAACACTATATTGAGTCCTGTCCTGGTCACCCGTAGGTTCCACAGAAATTAATGTTTCATTGATTTGAATGGGACAAGAATAAGAATAAATTAAGCTGGTTCCAATCCACTATCATTAGTACGTTTTTTTAAAAACAGGGTTCTTCAGGCAGTCTGATGCCTTGAGCCAGCAGTTACTCCAGCATGAAAGGATGATCACTAATTTCTTGCCATCTATTTTTATATAAGTAGTACATTTCCTTGACAGTTCAATCTGCAAGAAGCGATGTTGTTTTAACAAGAATTCAAGGAACTACCACCCAGTGTCTAAGGCAGGTACTTAGAATTAAAAGACTCTGAGCCCAGGAGGTGCTTTTGAATACCAATATTCAAGGCTGCTTCAGTGCAAAAGTCTGTGCAAAGTTTCTTCAGCTCAGTAATTAAAAGTTAGGGAAATTATTTTGTTATTGCCTGAGTTAAACAGCTGGAGGTCAGATCTGCCTTGCTGATCGACTAGAAATCAGCTGAGGGATGTTCAGAGTTTTCTTACCCTGACTTCACTATCAGGAGAGCAGGGAATGCATAGAGACAAGGATGAGTAAAAGGAGGTGGCCCCCCAAATTCAGCACCCTAAGTCCCCTCTCTGTTGTTGCTTTCTTCACATAACAAGTGACACATTGGTAGAGGAGAGACTCCTGATAGTGTGCAGGCTGTCCATGCAAGCAAGAACCCTGATTTCCCAAGATTCATGGTCATCTTAACAGAGGTCAGGAAGAATAACTGTTAGAGTTTATTGAAATCTCGCATGCTGCCTTTTAGCTTGTTTGGCTGGGAGTAGCTGTATATGTGTCCAGCATTAACCAATAGCTATCCCCTGTATCAGAATTCAGCAAAAGCCCCACCTCTGTGCTGAGAGATCTTTTAATGTCCATTAATGATAGTTGCCCTTCATGGATTGCTGCCTTGTCATGGCGAAGAGGCTTGAGTAATTCAGAGAAGCTATGAGCTATGCCGTGCAGGGACACCCAAGACGGACAGGTCATAGTGGAGAGTTCTGACTAAACGTGATTCACCTGGACCGGGTAGGTGGGGCTTGTCAGCCTTGGAAGGCAGACCATCTAGGAGAAGGAAAACTCCGATTTCAAACCTCCACTGCCTTGTGACTATATCCACTGATGGAAAAGGCTTCAGGAGTTAACCTCGAGGCAAAATCCGGAGCTGGAGTCCCGAAGGCAGCATGTGTCGTTCTGCCAACTCCTGTGACATTGCTGGAACCAGTTGTATTGGCTCTTGCCTTTCCATTGGACCATTTCAGCAATGTGGAAAGGGGGGATCTGCTTGGGTAACAGCCTATCCTCCATATTATTTTACCCAGGCTTCGTGCTCTGGAGAGGACACTCATACAGAGCGCGTTACCATGGTCTTTTGAGACTGAGGGATGCCTAAAAATGGTACTTGGTAGAAAATGTCTGTTAAAGTATACTGAAGAAAAGTTGTTAAAAAGCAGTAATATTGTTGTATAGTTTGTTATTGATATTTACACAATTGTAAATAAATGGAACATTTTTATTCTGTGTACCACTAATATCTCAGAGTGGTTCATTGTAAGTGCCAGTTAATGAGAAGAAGGGTGGACTATCTGAGAAGTACTAGCTATTTTACTTTGTGAATCCCTGCACTTTCACTGTGCAGGAAGGTTAACCATACAAATTTCAAAATGCTGCATTAACAACAACAATCAAATTGAGGTCTCCCTACCACCTGCCCTTCCTTCGCAATAATGCTAGTTATTTAAGACCCCATTGAACAAATCTTGGATTTCAACTTGTTTTCCCTACCATTAGTGTACGAGACATCCCTCCCACTATTTGTCTGCCCATCATCAACTTTTTGTTCTGTCTGCTTTATGGAGAGAAATAATACTTCAAAAACAAGTGTTGTACATTTCATTATCTTTGTTTTTCTGATGGTATTTGGGTTGTCACCCCATTTACCTCCCATCTAAGTTAACATGGCATGATAAATTCCTAACTAAGGTCAAATTGGTAGGTTTTAAAATGATCACGTCAAAAGTTTGCTTTTGCTTGCTTTTCTTTTTCTTGAGAACCTTTTGCATGCAAATTGGAATTCTTTAATCTCCAGCAGTTATTACCTTCCTTTAAAGATATATTCTGTAATGAGTTTAATTAAACAAAGACAGCAAAGGAATTGAAAAGATTAGGATTATCTCTTTAATGGATGCATTATTTCTAATGAGATTTACACAACAATTTGTCTTATTTTTATCAAGTCAGTATGTTATTCCTCTGTTAGCCCTCCTGGAGTGAGACACATCTATGTCGCTAGAGAGAGAGAAAAACCCACCCATTTTCCACAAAGAAATAAATGACCATAAGAAAAATGTTTGGTTTGAAAAAAAGGCTCATCAGTTTTCAATAAAGCTGGAGTCGGTCTATCTAGAGAAAACTCTTCTTCTTCTTCCTCTTCCTCTTCTTCTTCTTTAAATTAAAAGCTTTGGTATTACAATGGAAGGACCCATTTGCAAACTTTTAATCTCAGGAGTGACCAAGGGCTAAATCCAATGTACTTCTTACTTAAGAGGAGATCCATTGCAGTAAATAGAACTTGTTACCACAAAAATAAGATCTAACCTGAAAATAAGCCCTAGTATGATTTTTTCAGGATGCTCGTAATATAAGCCCTACCCCAAAAATAAGCCCCAGTTGAGTGAAACTCTGGCCTCCACCATTGTGCAGCAATCAGAAGAAGATGACATGACTATATCTGAATAAATGTAGATTGTTGTACATGAAAAAAAATCCCCTGAAAATAAGCCCTAATGTGTTTTTTGGAGCAAAAATTAATATAAGACCCTGTCTTATTTTTGGGGAAACAAGGTACTTACAACTAAATGAATTCATATTGATTTCAGTGGGGCTGCTGTAGGTAGGAGTAACATTGGATTTAGCCTAAAGGTTTGTCAATTAAATTGAATACTTTTTGTAAAGAAAATCCTGAATCAGAAAACATCACTACCAAAGAAGAGATCACATTTATGAACTGGAGAAATAAAACCTACTTTGATCTAGTCTAATCTGAAAATACTGCTGAATTCCAAGCTCACTTCTAAAGAAAAGACTGTATTTATGTATTAAGGAAATAATATCCAACAGTTAATATGGACTTCTAAAGTGTAAACATTTCACAGCTTGGAAGTTGTTGTTGTTTAGTCATTAAGTTGTTTCCAACTCTTCGTGACCCCATCAACCAGAGCACGCCAGGCCCTTCTGTCTTCCACTGCCTCCCAGAGTTTGGTCAAATTCATGTTGGTAGCCTTGATGACACTGTCCAACCATCTCGTCCTCTGTTGTCCCCTTCTTCTCTTGCCCTCATACTTTCCCAACATCAGGGTGTTTTCCAGGGAGTCTTCTCTTCTCATGAGATGGCCAAAGTACTGGAGCCTCAGTTTCAGGATCTGTCCTTCCAGTGAGCACTCAGGGTTGATTTCCTTCAAAATGGATAGGTTTGTTCTCCTTGCAGTTCAGGGGACTCTCAAGAGTTTCCTCCAGCATCACAATTCAAAAGCATCAATTCTTCAGCAGTCAGCCCTCTTTATGGTCCAGCTCTCACTTCCATACATCGCTACTGGAAGAAACCATAGCTTTGACTATCCACACCTTTGTCGGCAAGGTGATGTCTCTGCTTTTTAAGATGCTGTCTAGGTTTGTTATTGCTTTTCTCCCAAGAAGCAGGCCTCTTTTAATTTCGTGGCTGCTGTCACCATCTGCAGAGATCATGGAGCCCAAGAAAGTAAAATCTGCCACTGCCTCCATATCTTCCCCTTCTATTTGCCAGGAGGTGATGGGACCAGTGGCCATGATCTTAGTTTTTTTAATGTTGAGCTTCAGACCATTTTTTTGCACTCTCTTCTTTTACTCTCATTAAGAGGTTCCTTAATTCCTCCTCACTTTCTGCCATCAGAGTGGTATTATCTGCATATTGGAGGTTCTTGATATGATATTTCTTCGGGCAATCTTAATTCCGGCTTGGGATTCATCCAGTCCGGCCTTTTGCATGATGTATTCTGCATATAAGTTAAATAAGCAGGGTAACTATATACAACCTTGTCGTACTCCTTTCCCAATTTTGAACCAATCAGTTTTTCCATATTCAGTTCTAACTATTGCTTCCTGTCCCACATATAGATTTCTCAGGAGATAGGTAAGGGGGTCAGGCACTCCCATTTCTTTAAGAACTTGCCATAGTTTTTTGTGGTTGACACAGTCAAAGGCTTTTGCATAGTCAATGAATCAGAAGTAGATGTTTTTCTGGAACTTGGAAGCACCTAGTTACAAATAGCTAGGTAGGTGCAATTAATTATTTTTTTCAGATAGGAGAAGGGAAAACTAACTTAACAATATAACTTAACAAGGGGTAACTTTCTTTGTAATACAATTCTTAAATATTTGCTAGTTTTTATGGCCACGTAGCTTTCCTAAATGATGGAGAAGGATTATCATGTGAAGAAGTGACTGGTACTGTATCCTTGTGTTGCTCCCTTCTATCCTGTAATTGCTGTTGAGAAGAGAGAGAGGTGGATGGGAAGAAAATATATTTTGGATCACAAACCGGTAGCTGTAGGATTCAAACTGTTGGGCTTTTTCTAAGCAACAGCAAGCAACTGTTTTAGTTGCTTTTAAAAAATATTAAAGGATTATATTTTAGCATTCATAATAGTTGCTGTAACTAGCATTTCGAAGTTATAACAGTGACGATTTTTTTAAAAAATCCACGGAATATTCATGTTAGATTGTTCCAGAAAAATGACCGGTTTATGGTACCTTAAACACTAGTAAGTTCTATTTGGCATAAGCTTTCATGGAATAGGCTGCAATGCTCGTTAGTTTGTTAGACTTCAAGGTGGTACAAGACTCAGGGCTTGTCTACATAGACTCAACTGAAGCATGAAACATAAAAGTACCAAATATTTAAGAATGCATTTTGTGTGATCATCACATACAAATGGCATACACACTTCAAGTAATCCTATTTAGTCCAGCTCCTTCCACTGCCAGTTTGCCATATTGGGAAGTAATCTGAGAAGAGTGCCACATCAGGATATTCACAAATTAAACACTGTGATAAAGCATCACTGATGTGCTGCATCCCTTATAACCATCTTTTTAAAATTAGAAATATTCATCCCAGAAGTGGAAAGAGACAGGAATGGGCACCAAGGGACATTTTTTCCATTAATGGTCCATTTGAGAACCAGCTTACAGCCACGTC
This sequence comes from Pogona vitticeps, assembly GCF_051106095.1. NCBI lineage: Eukaryota > Metazoa > Chordata > Lepidosauria > Squamata > Agamidae > Pogona > Pogona vitticeps. Next base: position 163,167,606 of record NC_135785.1, read on the forward strand.
CACAGAGGCACAGAATATGTGTTTAATTTTTCAATATCCTGAAGTGGCTCTCATCTTAGAGCGCTTTACAATATTGGCAAATTGGCAACAAAAGGAAAACTGATAGCTCCAAAGCTCACTTTGATTCATTTCCAGCAATTACATATCCTGGAAATGAATGAAAATAGATTGATTTTACCCACACTGAAAAGGTAAAGGCCTCTGATAAGAGCCCAGAAGGGTGTGAGTAGGAACACTCTGGTTTCCTGTTGAAATTGTATTGTGTGATCAACAGGAAAAGGAGCAAACCGACCTGTTCCTGTGGCAAACCAAATGGTGGGCTAAATAACCATCTGGTCAGTATTGGCTTTACTTTCTAAAAGCAACTTTCTGTCCGATAATAAGATTACATGAGATTGAAAAAGGAATAAGCTTACACACTGTCCTCTACTTTTGTAGAACTTGCAGATGTTTATAGCTGCTGACAGAATGTAGGCCCTAATTCTCAAGGACATTTCTGCACATAGTGAGGGGGGTCATAAACTTTGCTCCCTCAAATCATTGGGCAAATTTATCAGTTTTACTTTCTACAATATTTGTGTGTGTGCACATACATGTGTATGTATGTATGTATGTACGTACACACACACACACACACACACACACACACACTCACACACACACACACAAAATCACAAGTTTTTTCCATCCCATTTGTGAAGAAAGCTAAGAATTGTCATGAGGAAAATTCAACACAGAGAGTTCTTCCCAGTTTGAAGAGGATCATGTTCTTCTCTGCTATGCCACTGGTAAAAATGAGGAAATGGACAGGGAATACAATGGGGCGGCAGCTAAGAATTCCGACCACACAAATGGCTGAATACATAAGAAATCAGAATTAAATGTTCAAAACAGAAGCACCCAAAGACCTCTATCTGGAAGAATCAGTTTTGTTTTCTCTCATATTCTATTTTGAATTTGCGTGTGTGTGTGTGTGTGAAAACTCTTTCCATTCTGCTCATGAAGAAATTTGCAAATTTAGAATAAGCTCTTAATTTTAAAATGAACGATCTTCCCACCCATTCTTGCTCCTACCAACTATGCTACAATGCACACCTCATCTTATTTCTGCTTGGTTATCAGCTCTTAAATATCAGCCTCAAAGCTTAACACCAAAATCCAATTGTTAATCCCAATTAGAGCAGCCCTATTAAATCAATAGCAACTTGGTAAGTCAACACGTATGAAAATTCCATTGATTCAGTGGGTCTATTTTAGTTGGACCTGACAATTGGATTTAGGCCGATGTATTTAAATGTTCAGTCTTCTCCTCCTTGAAGTCATAAAGAGAAAAATCAATTGAGTCATTATCACTATTCTTTTCATGAAGGACAAGGGGAAAAGCGAGGTTTTCACCTCTAGCTTTAAATTAAAGAATTAATCGGTGTGTTCTTCATTCTCTTTTGTCTGCTAAAAGGAACTTGTTTTTGAAAAGAGATTTCATCAAGTTCTCAGAGTCTAGTAGTAAGTGAATGTAGTTTTACATCTGAGATCTGACAGTTTCTAGAATCCCCTGGACAGTTTCTAGAATTCCCTCCCAGTTCTCATATACAGTATTAAGATTCTTTGCTAGTTATGTTATACCCCCTCCCTTTTAGAAGGAAGGATATTCTGTGCATGAAATTTCTGTTTTCTTTAGCAACATCACCCACACTGTTAATGACAGCGTCATCATAAACATTTCCCTTATCAAGTCACATTTTAGGATATATTTTTTCTCCCACCACTTGCCATAAGCCCAAATCCAATATGATCTGGTATATTTAACCTCTGAAGATGGCAGCCACAGAGACTGGCGAAACATTAGGAAGAACAACCTTCAGAACACGGCCAAAGAGCCCGAAAAACCTACGACGATTAGATTCCAGCCGTGAAAGCCTTCGCGAATACATTCCCTGTATTCTCTATGTGCCCTCTTTATGTCAAACTTTACAGCAATCCGTGGCTGCTGGCAAAGACCTTCCCCTTGTAGACAAGGTATGGAAACTTCTATCTGTCATGTTTGCAGAGCCGAAATGTTAGACAAAGAAAACAGCCAAATGGTGTAGCACTAACATTAGCAATAGATGCTACTGCTTTTTCAGCTCTGAAAATATCCAAGCAGCAGTTACGATGTACTATGGCAGCAGAAAAAATTAAGGAGAACACAACATAACTAATTTTGAATCGGTTTCATACCCTAAAAACCCCAATGCATCATTACACTCAACAAATGTGTTTATAATTTTTTTAAGCCAAACCTGAATTCCTCCATTAGGATAGTGGACCTGATGCTTCAAATATTCTATCAATATGGTGATTATCATTTTGGGCATCACTGCTGGAGGTACTACTGAATAACATGTTCTATTTTAATTATCTAACAAAATGATAACATATCTACTAGGAGTTTTCGTACTGAGACATTCCAACACACATAACTCCTTTCTTTTTCTGTTTAATACATTTATTGCACAGACATAATGTAAGAAGTTACTCGTCTGTATTCAATCAAGGGACTTAAGCGGTCAGTGTGATGGTGTGAGTTTATTTGTTGTTGTTCAGTCATTAAGTCGTGTCTGATTCTTCATGACCCCATGGACCAGAGCATGCCAAGCCCTCCTGTTTTCCACTGTCTCCCGGAGTTTGGTCAAATTCATGTTGGTAGCTTCGATGACACTGTCCTCTATTGTCCCCTTCTCACACATCCCCAACATCAGGGTCTTTTCCAGGGAGTTTTCTCTTCTCATAAGATGGCCAAAGTATTGGAGCCTCAAGCTTCAGGATCTGTCCTTCCAGTGAGCACTCAGGGTTGATTTCTTGCAAAATGGATAGGTTTGTTCTCCTTGCAGTTCAGGGGACTCTCAAGAGCCTCCTCCAGCACCATCATTCAAAAGCGTCAATTCTTTGGTGGTCAGCCTTCTTTATGGTCCAGCTCTCACTTCCATACATCACTATTAGAAAAACCATAGCTTTTACTATGCGGACCTTTATTGGCAAGGTGATGTCTCTGCTTTTTAAAATGCTGCCTCAGTTTGTCATCAGTTTCCTCCCAAGAAGCAGGTATCGTTTAATTTTGTGGCTATTGTCACCACCTGCAGTGATCATAGAGCCCAAGAAAGTTTATTACCAGATGCCAAAAAAAAGCAGTGAAGTGGATCAACAAATGTCCCAAACTGAATTTTTGCAAAGTAACTTTCCCTACTATCCCAATGATTCCATCGCTTAAGTTGATTTATGACTAAACCAAATCAAGTTTATAACTAAATGTGTGAGGGTTCCTTGTGTAAAGGTCAAGTCAGGTTTATGACTAAAAACATTCATTAAGATTGAACATAGGGAGAACGTGATAGTGAGGGATGTGTATTATTAATTTGTATCTGATTCTTCCTTCCCTGCCTCCAACTGCATAATTGGTCTAAACTCTGACACTTCTCTAAAAAGAGAAAGTGAAAGAAATGCAAAAGTTAAAGCTAATTGTAATATACAAATAGAAACTATTTTGTAGGTATTTTCACATAATGGGCACATAGTCAGCGTTAACATACTGACCAGTGCCCTCCTCTCGAGCTGAGGCTCTTCTGTGCACACAGAAAATCCCAGGTATGTGTCCAGAAACATGGATCCACGTGTGCAACTAGATCCATGATGGCACAGGTCTATGAGACCAGATATTCTGAAACAGCAGGGTTCCTGAACATGTGGAACAATGGCATCATGCATAAGAGAGTGTCAAGCTTCCCTGTGGTGTTTATGGGATGACCACCTGTTGATTGTATGCTAAGCCCACCATCATATTCTCTTTTCCCCTGAGGAACATGTCAGTGAGTCTTGGACCTGGGCCTGGCATCCAAAAGAGTCAAGTGGGTGGAAAGCAATATTGGGGAAGAGGCAGTGACTGCACTGCTAAATGACATTAAATCCTCAACAGCAAAGGAATCATCATCACTTTAAGTATCCTCCTAGACTTTCCTGACTGGTAGCTGCCAATTTGCCCATCCTTCTCTGCCAATTGGGCATTCTCATCCAATGAATCTTGATCTCTGGGGCACAATTCCATGCCTCTGATTCCATCCTCATCTTGACTACGTTTATAACTTTTTGCCTGGTTATTTGTTTCGAACATTTACAAACATTTGCCTGCCTTTTATTTCACCTGCTGCAGTTTTCAAGCTATAGCTGCTGACTCTCCATTTATTACTGTATTACATTTCTACCTCTCTGCAGCCTCTCTTGCATTATTTTTCATATTCTGTTTTGTATTTGTGCCTTAAGTCACTTGGTTTTATTTACTGATATGGTGATTTCTTTCCTCAGCCTTCTGGTGCTTTGTAAACAGGGCAGTTTGCAACATAAAACACAATAAAAATGCAGTAGCACAATACTAAAAATGCAATAATAAACATATGGTAGAGGTGGAAACAACAGGGGTTTAGTGGGGAGAAAGTAAAGCTAAAGTAACTAGTTACTTCCAACTAATTACTACCAAATAGTTACTTGTAATTCAATTTCTTCTTGCAATAAGTATGGTATAACTGAGTTTCCTTACAATATAATCTGGCATGAGATAACTTCACTCCTTTTGTGATCTATTGATATTGTGTTAGTTACTCTTACAGTTACAGATTTTGTCTTGAAGGTGTGCTTTGTACATGGTGGTTTCTTTTAAAAATTAAAATTAACTAACTAGTTATCTCTGAATGATGAGACAGCAAGGAATTACAGTGGTGCCTCGCATAGTGAGGTTAATCCGTTCCGGATTAACCTTCGCTATGCTGAAGCATCGTTGAACAGGACAGAAAAGCCCATTGGAACGCATTAAACATGGTTTAATGCGTTCCAAATGGGCCAAATACTCACCGTTCAACGAAGCTTCGTAATGGCCGGCAGCCATTTTCGCGCCCTTGCCTCGCTTAACGAGGGCGCGAAAACGCTGCGTGCGGCCATTTTGGGCCATTTCCGGGCTTCCGGCGGCCATTTTGGCCGCCGAACAGCTGATTGTCGGGCTTCGTTTTGCGAAGATCGGTAAGCGAAACGCTTACCGGTCTTCGCAAAGCGAATTGAGCCCTATTCAAAAGACGTTAAGCGATCGCATTAGCGATCCGAAAAAACGGATCGCTATGTGATTTCGTTGTTATGCGGTGTGCTCGTTAAGCGAGGCACCACTGTACTTTAAAATTGTAATAATGGTGGGAACTAAGGCTGCAGTCACAATGACAATAAGAATTGCATTTAAGTGGCATTTAAATTGATTTAGATTTTATCATTTGCACAGTGCAAAGGTGAAATTGATTTATATGGGCTACAAAGTGAGGGAGTTTTCAGCTGGCCAGCAGGGGCTTTTAAAAATACCTCACTTCTAAAATCGATTCGATTCAAAGTGTTTTTGTGAAAATGATTCGATTTCAGCAATGTAGATGCCAAGACCAGTTTAAACCAGCAGAAATAAATTAATTTCAGTTTAGGGCACGTGAATGCGGCTACCGGTTTAAATGCCATGTGATTTGAACCTGGTTTTTAAAAAGTTTGAACAAAAATCAATTTAAATTGCTACTGAGACTGCCTCACTGCCTTTTCATGAATCTTACAGCTCTAACTAATTACTCTTAAAAGTAACTTTCCAGCTCTGACCAGGTGTTATGGCAAGTCTTCCTTCAGGGTCAGAGTTCTCCTATGCATTTGATTAACTTACAAATGTTCAGCAAACAGAGAATTACAAACAAAAACATTAACCTTCTTCCTCATCAAAGGTTATAATTACATCCTCAAATTAGGCATTTCCCCCCCCCCCAATTCTGTTTTTGAATGTAAAGGATAGCAAGTTAAAAACTAGCAGTGGGCCCTTATCATAAAGGGTATAAAACAAGCTGCCCTATTACATTTAGAACAGAAACTATGGACAGTTCATTGCGTGAATTTCAAGCTCTTGGCTGGTACAGTAAGAAGAATAGAAAGAAAAAGAAGTTCTGATTTTATGGAGAACAGAATAGAGATAATGAAGTCAGAACGTATACTATTAGAAAGGCTTTTTCAGCCTAAAAGAAACAGGGAATAAATTTAGATGTCAACAGTAGCCACTTACAGCAGTTATTTACTGTTGTTCTGCCAGAACTTAGGATAGTTTATATCTCATACTAATGGTTTACAGTCTAAGAGATATGATTCAAAGTGAAACAGGACTGGGGGATTGGGAAAGAACGATAAGGATGTATAGGTACCATTTTTTTCACATGAGATGCCCATGTGGAAGGGTCCACTGTATCAGGGAAGGAACCAAAATACCTTGTTATCACAACCAAGCCAATAGGTTAAAGCTCACTGGTTAATCTCTTTCTCAGATGTTCCGTTTGGAATCACCATCTGCTAGAAGCAAAACTGTATTATAACTGGTTAAATGTGCTTGTGAGAGTGCATAAACATCACGTTTTGAGTGAACAGTTAGATCCACAAGAGATTATTTGAGCATTCTGCTGGCTGCTGCATTTCTGAAAACCTGCACCCTGTGCCAGCTTTAAAACATTTTAGCTGCACACGGGGAAACACACAGATGCTCTCAGACTGAATCTCTCAGAAGCCTTCACCACTAGCTGTGCTGACCAGGATTTCTGGGAGTTGTAGTCCAAGAACATCTGGAGACCCAAGCTTGGGAACTACTAAGGATACAGAAGGCTGTACAAGCTGCTCATTCTATCGGCTACTGGATCTTTGCTGTTTATCATGTAAAAACCCATACAAATTAATTCATTCCATTAATACTGCTACAAAGCTTGAAGAGCTTCATAATTATGATTTAAATGTCAAAGCCACAGCAGAACTGCAGTGGAGTATCTTAGAACTGCTACAGACCTTTGGCTGTTTACTAGAGCTGCTTCTGAAATTGTCATCTAAATTTCTCCCTGGATTTTGTAGCTTGAAATTATGGCACCTTATTTATAAAGGAGAAAGAAAGTGCATTACATATTTGTTTTTCCTTTTCAAAATTATGCATCCAATTTTTGGTCTGTGAGCTTGTTTGCAAAAGTGCCTATCATTGGAAAGAAACTAAAGAGCAGATTCTTTTTCATTCATTTCTTCTCCTTCTTTTATGAATTGTGTACAAATAAATCTGCAAAACTCAACGTTTTGGCCACTGCACAGAAATACGTATTATGCAATGGGGAAAATGTGGACAAAATGCACGCTTTAAGAAAAATGTGTCAAAACATCCACATATTAGGAACATTATGTACAAAAATTGGGTAATATGTAACAATATGTCACAACGTAATCTGAAGCAAGGATGAGAAGAAAATGCAAAAATCAGGAAAAGGCCTCATGGTCATGGAAACTACAAATATCACACGTCCTTATATTTGTAAGAAAATGCAAGTGATTTTTTTTCAAAAAATGGAACATAACTAAGGAGATATTTCCATTCTCATTTCCTAAGATAAACCTATATACCACAAATTATCTATCATTTATTTTTTTAAAAATTAGGCATTGTTTACAAAACATGGTACCTCAACAGATAAGATGTACAAGCAAAATGCAAACATTGTTTAGGTCTGAAACCACTGACTACTATTTGACTACCATTCACAAAGTGTCACCATGCAAGGGAAAATCTCCAAAGCTGACTCCTTTTTTTTCATCAGCTAACCACTTGTCACCCAAACTCAAACTAATTCTCAGGGTTGTTTTTCAGCAAGTGTGAAAAGTAGTGAGCACAAGAAGATATCTTGTAGACCATCTTGACTGCTGCCACTGGTGTTGTCAACATTCAAGCTGTCCTTGGCTATGTAAAGCTTGGCATCCTTTTCCTGGTGGCAACATGGACACAATACGTATTGTGCAGCAATATTGCCCCATTTCCTGGCATTTTTAAAGAGGAATTTAAATGTATACACCCTATACACAAATTCCAACAGAACTTCGCTCATGTAGAGCTACCCAGAGTTAGAGGATCCCAGAAGATGAGGATATGATCTGTACTATGGTTGCTAGGAGAACAGAAGCAAGAACAGCTGGAATGTGCCTGCATTCCAGCTGTGCTAAAATATTTTGAAGGGCTGTGTTGAACTTAATGAAATGGTGAAACAAAGATGTGAGTAAGTGCAATACATACCATGGAGGAACATACACACCCTTTAACCTGTCAGGTAAAGTAATGTCGCCATGCCCACTCTACAGAATGCAGATAAGAAAGCTATGTTCCAGACTTGTTTCAGAAAAGCCTGGTTTCAGAAATATTTACTGAAAGCAGGGCTGGGACAAAAACAACTGTTCTTTGCTTTTATAATGCAGATATACTTTGAATATGCCTTACAAAATTATTTGCCATTTCCCTGAAGATACGTGGCAAAATGTTCCTTTCTGAAAAACAGTTATTTCCATTACCTTATTTAAAACAAGCTTTATTATTATTATTATTATTATTATTATTATTATTATTATTATTATTATTATTATTATTATTATTATTATTAGTAGTAGTAGTAGTAGTAGTAGTAGTAGTAGTAGTAGTAGTAGTAGTAGTAGTAGTAGTAGTAGTAGTAGTAGTAGTAGTAGTAGTAGTATATTGTGACATTTTTATTATGTGTGTAAGCTGCCCCAAGTAGACTTTGTCTGGGGGGGCAGGGTAAAAATCTCATAAAAGTAAAAGTAAAAAGTAAAGTTATGATGATGATGATGATGATGATGATGATGATGATGATGATGATGATGATGATGATGATGATGATGATGATGATGATGATGTCCCATTTCCTGGCATTTTATCATCATTGCCTTGCAGCCTTTCTCCCATGAAATTCCCATTCTACTTTGGAATGCTCATGCTGGTAAGCTGGTTCCACACACGCTCAGTTTATAAGAAAGCCACTGCTTTTCCTTTTTGAAATACATTTTTTTTAGGATTGATAGTTCAGCCCTCGCAGCCTAGATTTTATCCGAATAAAAAAAGGGGATGGGGCTAATTATTCTCTTTCAAAATAAAGAAGATTGATATTTTCAATTTATTTGATCTATTTTAAATCTGGGGACATTTACAGGGGAGTAAAATTGTTTCACCTTTAAAATATCATGATGTTTCTTCAAACTTCTCCATTTTGGTACAGTGCAAGAGCAAGCTGTCATCTATTATTGTGCCAAATTTGGTGTTGATCAAAAGTCCACTTTCAAAGTTACACTTTTTTATTTGGGCTGCTCCTTTTTTTAGAATTGCCTTACAGAATGCTGATTTCCTCCATTGCACAACAGCATCACTGCACTCTCATACTGTGATAATTCGTGGAGCTTTTATTTGTGTTGACTGATTTGTTCAATTCAGTTCAACTTCGACTGAGACTAAAAGTTGAATTTGGTCCAGTACATTTTCCTCCCCCTTGACAAAGAGTGATATTTTCCTTCCCTTTGACAAAGAGAGTAGACACAGTCTAGATGGGCGGGATACAAGTTTAATAAGTAAGTAAGTAAGTAAGTAAGTAAGTAAGTAAGTAAGTAAGTAAGTAAGTAAGTAAGTAAGTAAGTAAGTAAATAAATAAATAAATAAATAATAAATAAATAAATAAATAAATAAATAAATAAATAAATAAATAAATAAATAAATAAATAAATAAATAAATAAATATTCTTTTTGTGCTATTTGAACAGCATTTACTTCCAAAAGGGACATTTAGATGGTAATTAGATACACAGTCTCCCAGGACTAAGGCCTGTTGAAATCAAAGGAACTTAACTTCTGCGTAGATATTACAGGATCACTATGGTCTTTGAATTGTCCTACTCAAGTAGTATGTTATCCAAATTCTTATCAAGCTTGTTCAAAGGAAGCCTGTAGAATGGAAAGAAGGCATGGAAACATTCACCTTGTATTGATTAGAGAAAGGAGATGGAGAAAAGATATTTTCTGGGATGAAGGTGCTGAATTTTCAGCCATAGGAAAATGTGGTGTGAAGATCATTAGCACATTATGGAAAAGAAAACAATGTCCACTCTAGGTTTTTGATGTTGTTTGTTAGTTTGTTCTGTTTCGCTTTACATGCAGAGTAAAAATATAGCTCTTATCCATAGTCCAAAGAAGAACAATTTAGGAAGAATTCTAACTAACATACTCAGTGGGAGGGACGTGTTTGTTCCCGAGTCAGAAAATCTTGAAATCTAATTGCTAGTCTATCAAGCATATAAACAGAGAGACATACACATACACACACATTACTCATATGTAGGAATACTACAGATAGACGGATGGAGAGAGAGAGAAAGATTGAGAGGGAGGAAAAATGCATATTTCTACTGAAATGACAAGGACTGTTTTTGTTTCTTAAAAAAAAATCACATGGTTATTGTCATCACAAGAATTAGCACCACTTCTATCACCGTCACCATCATCATTCTCAATTTTATAGAGGTATCTTCCTGAAAAATATACTGCATATTCAGAAATCCAAGGTTTAAAAGAAAATTCATTTCACTGAAACAACTTGCTTTCACTCCTATCTTGTGCAGCAGGTGTCTTCTGCAGAGGAATTTAATCTATGCTTCGGGGAAAAGCAATCAAATGGTAGCTTTTACTATGCATTTCATAACAACTCCAGATGTTGTGAAAGTTTCCCCATGGCCATTCCCAGATAATAATTAGTGCACAGCTGCTAAACTCAGCTTATGGCTTGAAAGATATAGAATACTCAAGATGTAAAATAGTTGATGGGATACATTCTAGATTGTATGTGTGTTTGTAAGACTGACTTTTCTTTGTGATTGTCTTGTTCATCTTTACAGGATGACTCATATTCTTGCTGTTTTCCACTGAGCCAGGCACAGAAGATTTATTTGAGAAGCATTGATTGTCTAATCCTTTTAAGCAGCTATGATATGTGTTAATGGGGGCATTTTTCTGCTTATAATACAGTATCGTTCTTCCAGAAATCCAGTTAACCTGACACCGCAGCCCACTCATATTTGAAGCAGGCTTTTACCCACCTTAGTGATTACATCCAGGTTATTCATTGCACAGTTTAAGATGAGAAGACTATAATAGTATACAAAAACATCTAAGCAAAGTAGATCATTTGGGATTTCCATAATTGTTCATTATGACGTGAATAGAGGGTTTAGACATGTGTGGCTGACAGCAGCCTAATCAAGGAACAAATATATTTTGTTGAGAAATAGGTTACACCAGTTTGTTCAAAGCATTCCATTGTGAAATTCAAGGCAATTTATGTGAGGTATCAAAATGATCTTGCATTCTGGTACTGATCAGATGCAGAGATGCTTCACCTCAGCTTTATCGTATGATGTCAGAATAGCAAATGGCTTGACTCCATTAGGTCTCTAAAGAATATTTGTTAAATTCTTCATTCTCATATCTGTTGTTGTTGTTTAGTTAATAAGTTGTGTCCAAGTCTTTGTGACCCCATGTACCAGAGCACGCCAAGCCCTCCTGTCTTCCACTGCCTCCCAGAGTTTGGTCAAATTCATGATGGTCGCTTCGATGACACTGTCCAGCCATCTTGTCCTCTGTCGTCCCTTCTCCTCTTGCCTTCATACTTTCCCAACATCAGGGTCTTTTCCAAGGAGTCTTCTCTTCTCATGAGAGGGCCAAAGTATTGAAGCCTCAGCTTCAGAATCTGTCCTTCCAGTGAGCACTCAGGGTTGATTTCCTTCAGAATTGATAGGTTTGATCTCCTTGCAGACCAGGGGACTTTCAAGAGTCTCCTCCAGCACCACAGTTCAAAAGCATAAATTATTTGGTGGTCAGCCTTCTTTATCTCTGTATTCTGCTTCAACTCAATCAGACATCTTGAAGATAAATTTTCAACCCTGGAAAATGTCTTGCCTCTAAGTGACAGCAAGACATGAAAATGACTTTTTCCTTCTAAATCTTCTTAATTTGTGCAAACATGCTCTGTGAAAAATGAATGTTTTTTCTTTTTAAGAAGCAAACAACATGCACACCTAGAGAGTCTGCAACAACCAGATGGTTGTTTAAAATGATGTAGAGAACCTGTTCAGTCCTTAAAAGTCCATGCCACAAATCATCAACAATCATCATTTGCGTTATGTGCCTTGAAGGATTATTTCCATAACGTTGCTTAGTTTCTAAACACAACAAAGTGTTCTCACTCTCCTATCTTGTAAAGAGCACCGCAAAATACTTTGCCTTTTTGCAGGGTGAAGAGATTTTACAGTTTAATTTTTATTTTATGGTTATTCATCTTCATGTGTGAAAATGACGTGTATTTAAATCCTTCATCCTGATCCACTCAAGTTGATCATATCATGCAATGTGCAATGTTGTTTATGACCTATAAAGCTCTTAATGATTTAGAAACTCAGTACCTGCCACAATATCCCCTCCAGAAATCAGCTATCCATTCCACTCACTCCTCTCATTTTGTTTTGTTAAAAGTGGCCACACAGAGGGAAGTCAGAAAAGGCTAATACAAGAAATTGTGCCTTTTCCATTGTGGCTCTTAGTCTCTGTAACAGGACGCCAACATATGCCATACTCTTTCCCTCTTTATCTTGGTAAAGACTTAAATATTAAAGCTGCCTTTAGTAATTGAGTGTCCTGGATTCAATCTTTTTTTTTTTTTACTAATTCTAGATTTATAGTGTTATTTATATTAATTATTTAATTACTGTCTGTGTATCACTGTATTTTTTTTTTACTTTTTAATGGAAAGATTTGAGATTTTATGTTTTAATCTTGTAAACCATTCAGAGCAATGCTTGCACTAATGTAGAGGTTTATAAAGAGAATGAATGAATGAATGAATGAATGAATGAATGAATGAATGAATGAATGAATGAATGGCACACATAGCAACCTTATATTACAGTAGAACCCTCTTATTCATGGGATCAGTATCCACTGATTCATTTATCCACTGTTTGAAAATATTAAAAATAATAAAAGAAAAATCCGGATATATATTTCTAACAATGAACTGGACAGGAGACCATGCTATGTAAAGTGCTTGGTAGAGAAATCTATTTCTATGCTTTCATTACCAGAATGGCCACTAGAAGGATCCAGAGACCATGCTATGCATAGCACATACTATTATAGTAGTTGTAAGAGCCACCTTATACCTCACAAAGGGGCCGTTACGTCACACTCAATCACTCTTTGTTTCCACTGCCACCAACCATTCCCTCAAATAAAGCTTCAGGCCAAAGTATGATTTCAAAATAAAAACTTACAAAAGGAATGGTAAATCACTTGAGAATAAATAATAAAGCAATCACTATAATAATATAACAATCACACACACACTCTCACAGACCCTCACTATATAGCACAATTCTTATCTCACAGTATCTCCAAGCCCTATCTCCCTATCTCAACCCTCTCTCAAAGCCCTATCTGGCCCTATCTCTAAGCCCTATCTGAATCTCTCACACCATTCACTCCCCTTATATATATCACAGCTCCACCCCTTCTGTCCCACCCTCCGTCACACCATTGGTAGATGACACACAGCTTCAGCAGTGACGGGCAGGTGATGTCATAGCTGTCTGTAACAGTAGTGTTTCCTATAATTTGTGTTTTTCAGCATCTGGAGGAGGGCTTTAAACCAATCCACCATGGATACAGGGGTCCTACTGTAAATAATTGTCATAAACCTGATTTCAGTTGAAGAAGATTTGACACACTTGCCTCAGTCAGATATCCCTAGATTGCCCTCAGGGTGGATTCAGTTTGTACTCCCCCCCTCCAAAAAGCATACGTTGACCATTTCTATTCTATGCACATATCATTTAAACACACTTTGGTCAATGGAGGAAATAAATGCAAGCAACATGTACAATGTAAAACAGCTCCACGAATATTGACACAGTGTTTTTTTAAAAAAAACAAGAACATGGCAGATTTATAGAGAAAGAAATTCCCAGTGGGAAATGGGGAGGGCTATCTTTCAATGCACACTTTATACACACACACACATCCCTAATCATATTGTGTGCACTTTATAGCTCTCATTACGACTCTCCTTTCTGAACTCATGCTTTACAATGCCCTGAGTCAGCATATATGCTCTGATTGGCTATCTTTGCATGTGCCTGTTTTCTGTTCAGTAAAGACATGCAAGCTTTTAACTCACATAGCTGGAAAGAAACACTGAATAAAGGATGGATATTAATCTACGTGACTATTTCTTCAAATATAATTGGTTGTTACTGATATTGATCTATTTGCATAAGGAATTCTTATCCTACTCAAAAGATTCTCTGGATAGATAAGATTAAAAATAAAATAATACAATGTGACACTGAAGACTGTAACAGTAAAGTGAAAAGAAACTTAATATCACAAGAAGTGATTAATGCATTTTTTTCTCAGAATATACTACATTTCCTTTAAGTGGCACATATGGGAATAGATGGAAATCTGTAAACTCGTCTCACTGGGTTTTAATAATTATATCTTTCTCTCCACAATTAGTTTATTGTTTCCAAATGAAAAAAATCCAGTAAGCAAGATATAAAGTGACTGATTTAATCAATCTTTATATCGGGCATCATACTTACAAAACTATTGCAAGACAATATTGAGATATTCAAGTAACTGATAACACTATTCTGGAATATTAAAACACAATGTAAAAGTTATGAATGAGAACATTTCCAGGGAATAACTAAACTGTCAGGGCTATTAACATCCTTATCACACGATGAGCAATGGAACGTAAATGTAGGAGTAAAATATTTCTGTTAACAAGATGCTCTAAGATTAACTCACATTAGAGGGTGAAACTCATTAACATATACCATTGTGTGCAGATTTTATGGGACTACTATTCATCCGAACAGCCCCCAAATCCCACAATGGCCATAATATGTATGCTATGCTATGTGGCACTGAATGCAAAAATCTAAGTTTTTTTTTTAAAAATGAACATTGCATTCATACAGAATTAGTACAAGGCATCATTTTCAAGTCTGTTTAGGCACTTACTGGCCAATTAACAATGATTTAGTTTATTGTAAGAGGAGCCATTAAACAGGGTGGGGCTGCATTTTCAGCTAGTAAATGAACAGGGTGACAGAAAGGAGTTGGAGAACAGAGTTGTATGGCCCTGGCTGCCTTGTCTGTGCTCTGCTGTCCCCAGGAACAGTTGGGGGAGAGGGGTGAAGATCTGATAGCAGCTAAGGGAAGAGGAGGGTTGTTGTAAGAGACACCTCCCCTTGCTTCTTAGCACCATAATAGGCTAAAGTTACAGGAAGCCAGATTTAGGCTGAACATCAGGGGGGAAAATCTTCTGTTAGAGCAGTGGTTCTTAACCTTTGTTACTCGGATGTTTTTGAACTGCAACTCCCAGAAACCCCAGCCAGCACAGTTGGTGGTGAAGGCTTCTGGGAGTTGCAGTCCAAAACTCCTGAGTAACCCAAGGTTAAGAACCAGTGTGTTAGAGCAGTATGACAATGGAACCAATTACCTTGGGAGGTGGTCCACGCTCCAACACTGGAGGTGTTCAAGAGAAAACTGTACAATCATCTGTCCGATCTGGTTTGTTTTGGATTCCCACATTGAGCAGAGGGTTAGATTCAATGGTCTTATCGGTCCCTTCCAACTCAATTATTTTATGACTCTATGACATACAAAATTCTCCATTCGAGCCTGACTTTATCAAATCTGCATGAGTTATGGAAAAAAAGAGCAAAGCCAGGGAGAAGTTTGTTATCTTAAAAGTGTATAATCTGAGAACATTAAGACTGATCATATAGCTTGTATATAGCACAAACCCATGCATGTTTACTCCAAAATAAGAGTGAATGGCCAGAATCCTACTAGTATTTGTTTAAGGCTTGCATAAGTTGTCACAGCTACTTTTGCCTAACCAATAGGATGCCAGGTGCAGGCCATCAAATAGCTTCAATTAGCAATTTGTTACACAAATGCAGTGCAAACACAAAGAATATTTTGCTCACTGCTTTCTGCTGGGTTTGTTTCCTACCATATGGGTTTAAAACTGCAGCCATAATTATTTATTTTATGTGTCAGATGCTATTTTTGAGTCAAGGGAACCAAATGATATCAATGTGTCTGCTCCTTTGTAGGATGGAAAGTTATTAGGGATGAGAATTTTGGATTTTCTGGATTGCACATGCCATGGTTAGGCCTAGTTCCACTCAAGGTCTCTGTCCCTGCCCAGGTACTAGCTGGGAGCTTTCTTTTGGAGCAGGAAGCTTGGGCAGAGATAGGCTAAGCTAAATCTCAAAACTTTCCAATTCAAGCCTTTCTCTTCACATTCAGGTGTTTTAATGTGTCTATAAGTTAGGCAGAACCAGTGGTGGTATTCAGCAGGTTCGCACCAGTTCTACAGAACCGGTAGCTAATGTATTATTGATTCTGCAGAACCGTTTGTTGGCCTGCTGAATCCCACCACTGGGCAGAACTCCCAGAATGGAGAATCATGGAATATGTAGCCATGAGAATTCAGAATTCCCATCCCTAGACGTTCTGCTGCAGTTGGTTAGGGATGCTAGTTCTACAACTGGAATAAGGCAAAATTAGGATAGAAACAGAAAGATTTATCTGATCTTTGTACAAGTGAAAAGTGTTTATAAAATGTTAACCAATTTAATTTAGAAGAATGGTATAGAGAATTATGGGAAGTGGCAATTCATGGTATAGAAGAGAATAATGGGATGTGGTAATTAATGATAAATTGGCGTGTGATATGAAAATAAGAAGAGGCCTATGAAAAAATATTGATTTTAAGAAAATATGGGGTGTATCCTTGGTATATGTATTTTGGAGAGGGAAGGGGAGAAACAATGACGTTTTGGAGAGAAAAAATGGACTGAATGAATTAAATATATATATTGTTAATACCAGCCCTGAGAGTGAAGGTGGCACTGTTGTTTTATGTGTATGTAATTGTATTTTAGGTTTATTGGATGTTTGTTTAATAAAATAAAATTAAAAAATAAAATAAAAAGGGGGTGATTTGATCTTTCAAAAAGAAGCAGCCAGTTCTGGTGTGAAATTAGCAGACAAAGTTTCAGTATCATTTTTTTAAAAAAAGTCTCTTATCAGTTGAGAACTATCCAAGTGGCCGTGAGCAAATGAGAGCACCTGCTTCTAGCTGAGACAGCCTTCACAAAACAATAGCTTGTAACATCAACAAAATGAAAGAGGCATTAAAAGTGGAGAACATGTGGACACACACACACACATTGCTGATTTCTGCCCTTATTCACAGTCCAAATATTTGTCATTTGCTCCTCCCTCTTGCTTCTGCAGCATGTTAATGAAGCTATAGTACTCTAGGCAAACCCAAAGCTGAGCACTGAGTTTTTAAAAAATCCATGCTACAAACGGAAATACACATTTTGTTGTTGTGAAGCTGGATATCCTATTCTGCTCTTCTGTTGTGATTTCACTCTGCCTTGTTCTAGTCCTCAAGTACTCTTGAACAAGCAGGATTTTTACAATTCAACCCAGAAGTAAACCATAAGCATAAGAAAAAGCATAGGTGGTGATGGCACCATGATCCTATAGCCTTACTTGCATGTTGACTATGGGCAGGATGTAAAAACATATTATTAACAAAACTGCTTCCATCAGCAGAATGAAGGGGGGAATGATTTTCCTCCCACCTCTGATCTCCTGTGCACTTTCTCACTGTGGTTAGAGCATTTCTACCCAGGCACCTTATGGGCAAGAAAACAAACATGCCACAGGTGTTACAAGTGCAACAGATCCTGCTGTAAATATGGAACAGATAAAGTCTCCGTATACATCATCTGCTGCATACTGAGTTGTCCAACTCAGCGTGCAACTGATAATGCCTATAAGAGATTTCTTAACTTGAGGGACTTCCATTTCAAAAGTTATACCTTTTGCATAACAACACAACACAATTAAAGCCAGTAAGTCAACTCACATGAATTTCAGCTGTGAATCATCACAATTTAGCCAACGTAGTAATTTGTGGTCATAGACCACTTGCATGACTTGACAAGTGACTACAAATGCCTATGTTTACTTCTTAACTTGCAACAATTAGACACAGAGATTTATACTGATGGACCTACACTCATGTAAGTCTGCAGTTGGATTTTGGCTCTAATGAAACAAATTCGGGATGGGCAAAGGCCAGCCTTCCAGATTTTGTTGGATTACACCTCTCATCATTGGCAATTCTGTTTTGAATGAATACGAGTTATGTTCCAGAAACATCTGGAGGCTAAGTTTTGTCCACCTCTTCATATTTATCCACTACATTATAGAGATAATCAACCAGCCTAAGGTTTATATTTTAAAAATGATTAATCACATGTCTATGAGATTATGTATGAGCAGACAGTCTCACTAATAGGAGCATTCCATAGGTGGGGGAATAGGGGCTACAATTTAATCCTAATGTATAGATCATTATAACTACAACAGATCTCATTCCATTGGAAATTCTTCTTTCTAGATAAGAGTTATGAAAACTTAGCCTCAGCAAAGATAGCATCAACAGTTAAAGACTGAGATATCCCATGCTGATTTTGCTGTAAGAACTTCAAATATCATTGCATATCTTATAATTATAGAGAAGAGAGCAATTTCTTTCTTTTTTTAGGGGTTGGGAAGAAAACAAAGATTAATTTTTAAACATTACTGGGAAAAATAAAATAATCAACCCTAATGAATTCAGGAGGGGAAAAACCTTGCCACTCAAGTAATCAGCATTTGGTTCAGCATCAAGCTAGCAAGTAAACAAAAAGGAAGAAGTTTAGGGGACTTTTAAATGTTTTGAATTTACACCATGAACACTTAATTCAATTACAGGGACTCAGGAAAGGAAACGCATGCTTCAGCAAATTTAGAAGGATTTTAATGCTGTTATTGTCTGCCGTGGGGTTCTGAATGGCTTAGGGCATTCGTAATGGGATCCGGGAGCTTTGCATCTCTAGGTCACAATGTCAGATTTGGCCTAGGTCACTTCTAACCAAAAGGTATGGCTATTACTAGCATAAACTAATTATTTTACTGTTTTATGTCAATAGAGTTGTCCATGTGAAATGAATAGGAGGTTTCTACCCATGCCCTCATGTTGTAGTTGGCCATGTCAGGCTACCATCCATTTCAGCAAAGCAATCAAGTTGAAAGAGGCAAAGGGAATGAGTTCTCTTCCAACCTCTGGTTCAGATCTGCGACATGGAGCTAAAGCTAAAATGGCAGAGCTGAAATGCTGTTTTGCACAACCACACCTCAACATCACCGCAAAGGCTGCAAAGTTCTTGAACAGCAGCAATAAATCATCAGCAACAACTACTACAAGAATATCAAGAACACTGTGGCCACATAGTTGAGTAAATCTCAACTAAAGTAGATCCAGTGAACAAATTGGACTTTGGTTAGTCAATATTTATGTTAAGTCTCAGGCCATCAATGAGTCTACACAGGTTGGGACTGCCAATTGGATTTGGCCTCTTAGGTTCAGGTGATGAAAATTATCTGGCGGTTGGGAAAACGTATCCTAAGGACCCAAAAAGCTCAAAGAACAGAAAGAAATCCCTGCCTCATTCTGATTCTTTTTCTGTCACACATACAGCACCTTGTGAATTTGCAAGAAAGATTTCATTCTTAGTACAGGTCTTTCCTACAGAAGATTGGATATCATCATAATTCTCATCTGTTAATGCAGGAACTCTGATAATGTTGGGTTACATTCAAACCAGTCTCCCAGTTTTCCAACCAATAGCTTTTCTTCCTCTTGCACTTTTTCACCCATTGTTCTCACCTTGAAAGATTGATGGTAACAATCCACAGTATTCTATCTTCCTGCACTTTATATGTTTTTTGATTCCTTGGTCTTCACTTATTCTCCTTGGTACTTCTTCATTGGTCACCCTGCTAATCTAAGAAATTCTTAGCACCCTGTGATAAATTCATGCATAAAATACTCTGTGTGTGTGTGTGTGTGTGTGTGTGTGTGTGTGTGTGTGTGTGTGTGTGTGTGTGTGTGTGTGTGTGTGTGTGTGTGTGTGTGTGTTAGCCTGTATTAAAAAGTCCACAATTGAAAACACATAGCAGTTTATTGTTGTGTACAGCTACACCTTATATTCTGATTTCTGTTACATGGCTATAACCCCATTGTTCGTTTAGCCAAATTCCAAGGTATTTATATTTGCCAAGCTACTCCACACTTCCATTTTGGGTGTTTCACTGCACCTGTTGGGCTGCTTACATTCTTCTGATTACTATGAACCTCGGTTACTTAATAATCACCTTTAGATCATATTCACTGGTTACCTCATTTTTAGACTGTGTTCATTACTTTATTTAGTAAACTTTGCAGATCAATAAAATTGTCATTTAGTAATATGATTTTGTCTGCATACCAGATCTTCTTGATGACCTCCATGACAAATGATACCATCATTTGAATCAGCCAAAGCTTTTATAAATATATGCTTAGACTATAAATTAAAACACAGGGACAAGAATGTAACTGTTCATTGTGCTTTTTGTATCTTTTGACACCTGATCTTTAATGGCAAGATTTTGTTGCCAGTACAGACTGGCAGATCTGAGTATCTCTTCAATAAAGACCTTTATTTCTCAACAACTCCATTGGCTTGCCATGTTAGGCTTCCATTAAAAGCGTTCTTGTAATCCAGAAAGAAAGCATATATATTCATATTAATGGCATGGCAACATTCCTCAAGCAGATGAATCCCAAATTGCGCTTCTAAATCATTGATAGTTTGTGCATAGTTTTGCATTCATAGTTTGTGCTTTCTGCCCTTTCTTGGCACTTTTTGTCCATTCATGTACGAAAACCTTAAGCAAATGGCTCACTTAAGCCTATCAAATTCTGGCATTTTCTTTTTGGGTAACATGATAAAAATCTATCTCAGCCAAATATCAGGGGAAATTCAGGTTCTATGTATTTGATAGCAAAGATTCTATAAAACATCTAAGTGAGCAACTTCTATTAGCTTTCATTCTTCTGTGAAAACAAGAAGTCTGGAAGCTTTGTCATATTTTGTTGGATTTCTGTATTTCTGTTACAATAGTGAAACCTCATGAAATACATTCTCTTGGTCTGTCACCTTCAAAATTATCTTTAATTTACTCACTCCATGCCATAATTTTACCTATTACATAAATTACCACAAAATTGTTCTGAGTTTTGTATCTGTATACATTGTTTGGAATGCTATTTTTCTTTGGCACCCCATATTTTGTTTTAGACATTCTTGTGTGATTCTTGTGTGTGTGTGTGTGTGTGTGTGTGTGTGTGTGTGTGTGTTTGTGTGTGTTTGTGTGTGTGTGTGTGTGTGTGTGTGTTTCAATGTACATTTCTACTTCTGATGTTACTAATATGTCTGTCTTTTTAGAGGAAGTAGCATTTATATTTGAATTGAGTATATAGTGTTCTTGATGCTTTCTTGTGTTGCCTTCTTTACAACAGCATATACAGTTGCATGACTTAGTTATTTAATTAATATGATTTTTTTTTTTACTTTTAATGTTTTCTTTAGTTTGAGGCAAACTATACAAATAAAAGGATTGTGGTCTTAATTTACTTCAGCTCCAGGGTAAATTTGCACAGGATATATCCCATTTGGTTCATTACAGTCTTGTTGTCAGTACAATCTTGAAGGTATTTTTGCAGATATGGTCTGGTTCGTGTTAATTTGAATGTATTGTTGATGACTAGACATCCTACGTGATAAAACTGTGTCATTTGTTCTCCACATTAATTTTGTCTTCCTAATTAGTAGTTTTCAACAAATCCTTGCAGGCTGCTTTCCCCATCTTAGCCCTTAAATCTCCAATTCTGGAGATTATTGTTATAAATAAATAAACTAAGCATCCTTATATCCTCTAGTCCTCATTCCTGCATTCACATGTCTTGGCAAAAATGGGTTTGTAGAGTGCACATTAGTCAAGCTGATGTTCTTTCCCATCCTCACATAACCTAATCACACATCATCATATACTTCCTTTCAAACACACTAGAGAAGTCACCTCGGAAATGGAGTAAGGCAAGTGTGAAACCCAGACCAGACCCCCCATAGTTATTAACCAAATGCAGCCAGAAGAGGCAGGATTCATCTTAGGTCCACTCTAAGAACCCAAAAATCAAGCAGACCATACAACTAGTTCCCAGAAAAGGGATTGATCAAGAGTAGAGTTGTTCAAATGAGTTCATGGATCAATCAACCTAAAGCAACAGGCTTTACTTCCTGACACCATATTATCTATAACTGCTCTTGTTATGTTTGTTGAATTGATCTTGTTGGTCACTTGGTATGGGTCAGTCTTGAGGTAAGTGTAGACTTCTGAGTATTATTTTGCTGTGGAATTTAAAATGTATTCAATTACCACAAACAAAATTATGATAATATTTGTTCTTAAAGTACATCATGATTTTGTGAGCAAATTCAAAAGAATCAGGAGGAATAATTAACTTTCCTTCTCAAGTGTGCTTAGGCTGTGAAGGGATTATTATTCTGACTGGGAAAAATTGGCGACATGACAGCATACCATCAATATTTACATGAGTGTCTGAGAAAAAAAAATATGAGTCAAGCATAGCTAGTCAACATATCCAACTAAAAGCTCCACATGTTTCATTGAAACAGCAAGAGTTGTCGTGTTAAGCTGAACAAAGAAGGAAGAAGGAAGATTCTAGGAGTTTGAAAGAAGCAATGGGTATGAACGGGATGTGTTCAAATGGAACATTTCCATAAAAAGTGCTACTCATTGCAGTTAACGATTAAACATCCAAGGGAGGGAAACAGCCTAAACAGGAAATGAAAAGCAAACAGTGAACCGAAACTGACATATTTCATAGAAAGGGTAATAAACATATGGAATAATTTGACGGAAAGGTCAAAAAAGCAAATACTGAATGAGAGCCAAGTGAAGTACTCATTTTTAAGTCTGTACACCAAGAAAAGGAAAAATTCAGTTGTGAATTGAAATGTGGCCTTTATAGGTTTGGGTTGTTTTTTATTTATTTATTTATTTATTTATTTATTTATTTATTTATTTATTTATTTATTTATTTATTTATTTATTTTAGCATTCTCATCATTTAATGGGATTTGCCAGAAGCTCCCAATGTACTGCAAATCAGTACATTCATATTATTTTTCTTTTGCACTTTTATGGATGATCTCATGTTTTAAATTATGAACTTGCTTTACTCATGAGTTAGCTCTTAATGCCCCAAATATGACCTTTTTCAATGTTTATTCTGCTTTTAGTTGCCACAAGCACTGTTTTTCATAGGAAAGGGGGTTCAACAAATAAGCAAATCAACACCAACACTAGAAATATGTAAACTATTTTGAATATTTGTTTTGGTTGTACGATATCAACAAGATAGCAAAAATTTGACCTTCCGTATTCCTGAAACTGAGGATGTGATCAGATGGAAATAGGGGCTCATGTTGAGTCACAATGAAAAGGGCCTCTTTTCTGGATATGTTTTCCTTTAAAGAGACCCTCTAGTGTGCAAACACAGTACAGTCCCCATTTACTCCAGCCCAGCTTCACAAAAATGTAGCCCTGCCATCGGACCAAAAAGGTCCGGTTTGGGCATGGAGTGGGTTTTCAATTCCCTGTATATCATCTGGTTGCCAGAAAATAATTCAAATTGGGCCATGCCACCAGTGGTCCAAATGATGAGCTCTGTTGCCAACTAATCACATTCTGATTTCAGAATTCCCCTCAGATGTCATTCCTGGTGCATTGTGGTAAAAAAAATCAGATGAGCTTGGAAAAGTTACTACAGTGGTGCCTCACTAGACGATGATAATCTGTTCCACTCAAATTGCTGTTTAGAGAAATCATTGTCTAGCGAAAAGCATTTCCCTGATGGAATGCATTGAAACCTGTTTAATGCATTCCAATGGGGAAGAATCGTCGTTGTCTAGCGAAGAACGGCCATAGGAAAGCTGCTTTGTGAAGCACCGATCAGCTGTTTGAATCACTGTTTTGCGAAGCTTAGGTCCCGAAAACACCTGTTTGGTGAGCAGAGGGAGCTGTCAAAATCGTCGTCTAGTGGTACAGCTATATGTTCAGCGGTTGCAGTCTTTCCTAATATTTTCACAGACAGATATTTAGTCATGCTGTAATAGAGCTTTTGTATCCCGTTTGGCACCAGTTGAGTCAAGTGATGATCAATGGCTTGATGTGGGGAAAACAGTAGGCTGAGCTTTGAGTGACAGCTGAATGCTCCAGTAAAGGCCAAGATCTCCTCTAGACACTCCACCCATTGAGTCACTGAGGAGCATTTAGCCCAAGGCAATGGCAAGCTCAGATACTGTATATCCCATTACAGCAGCTCTGCAGACATTTCTTGCACTATAGGAGAACAGAAAGACTTGTGTAACCTTTTTGCCTTCTGGGATATTCTTTTTCTTTGATCTCCTACTCAGCTTGGTTTACTAAACTTTACTGAAACTGATGGTTGTTGTGGGTTTTTCGGGCTCTTTGGCCGTGTTCTGAAGGTTGTTCTTCCTGACGTTTCACCAGTCTCTGTGGCCGGCATCTTCGGAGGACGAGTAGGAACTCTGTCCATGCTCTGTTGCTGTTTAGCTGTTTAGCTTTAGTGCTCATATGATTGTGGAAGGATGACTTATATGTATCTTTGAGTGAATAGGTCACCCACCCACCCCTTAGCTATTCGTATTTTTTTTAAAATAGAGATCTAGAAATGCACAGGTATGTCATGAACCTTGGGATCAGTGTCTCCTAAAGGGTAGTGAATGGTTTGGACCCCATTTGTATGGCCTTTATTTTGATACAAATTGAATGGCTGGGGCTTCAGGACACCCCTGGTGTTAAAATTATTGATTGCAGTATTTTGAACTCAACGGAGCTTGTTTGTGGATAGCGATTTTAAGTAGTATACTACACCTTTAGCTGGGCCAGAACCTTAGTTGCATGAAAGCTCCAGCATTTGAGAGGCCCATCAGGATACTCTTGCTTAGATTACCATACAATGGCTGAAATCCAATAGTAATTAGCAACTAAACTAGACCCATTGAATCAATGGAATTTACATGTGTGCTGACTTATCAAATCCCCACTGATTCAATGGTCCTCCTCCAGCTGCAACTTATTACTGGATTTCAGCCAATAACATTTATATAATAATCTTGTAACATAATAATACTTTTAACTTGACATTTTCTTTTCTTTTATCTTTGTCTTAAATCTGGCTTGCTTACAGCTACCGTTCACATGATAAAAGATACATATAATAGCTGGAACGTTTCTCATGAAAGCAAATGTGTATATATTCCAACTACATAGTCTCAAATAGAGCATTCTTGATGCCTGGCTCTCTGTTCTGTTGGAAAACAAAGGAGTCTTCAGTAGCAGGTAAGGGTTTTCTTTTCTCTCAGATACTAACAAGATAAATTAGCTTTCCTCCTCTGCAAAAAAATAAAAATTAAATGGTGGTTTATTACCCAGATGATGTGCCAGAAATGTCTGTGGGGGACAACAGATTTCTATCTATGGCTCAAAGAATCATATGGAATATCAAAATGAAAATATACTAACATTAATTTCAATAATGCTTCAATTAAAAGTGCCCACACATCTCACAATGCTGGAAGAGATTTTTGGAACACCTTCTTTCTAACTCCTCCAAACCAAATGCCTTTGTAAATGCTGTAAGGGGGAAAAAAGAAATGTGCCACCTTTCTTAATTTATCAGTACTACTTTGCCTTTATTGTATTTTGCCTGTTTTAAAATTATTTTAACTACACTTACACCTATTACACATAGAACTCAAATCATCACAGAAAGAGCATATATTTTCTTATATGTATCAATTCTTTGGTAATAATATTGAATTTTCTTTTCTGCCATCCAGAGGACTCTATGATTAAATTGGTATGAATCATGACAAACAAGTCCAAAATATGTCACTTTCTGTTTTTTAATATAGTGAGTTTTGTTTGCTTGCTGGGTTTACTTTTACCAGGGGCAGAATTGATGCGGTAAGTTAGGAAGCTTTCCATTTTGTGTTAATTCATAAGAGCAACAAACCAGCAGAGAAGATCCTTTCTAAAGCACTTCCTCAACATTTTTGGAAGTGTTTTTGTGAAATACAGCTGTTTTTTTTTTTGAAGTGAATTAGCAGTGGATCTCTGCTGATGGAGAAGACAGGGCTTATCAAAACCAGCACTGTGTAAGAATGGTTCCTACTAGTGTAGACATAAGGTGACTATCCAGTCAGCCATGAGTTGCCTGAAGGGTGCTGGCTGTGGCACTGTCAAGGGGAACCTTTACCTTTACCTTACCTGCAGGGATGGGGACTCGAGTCATAGGACTTGCTGTCAAGTTGGACTAAGTTGCACCAGTGCCTTGACTCAGACTTGGCTCAGAGTTTGTTGTTTTTCAATGACTTGGACTCAATTCATGACTTGGAACCCATGTACCCTCTCCCTTTTCTGGGGTGTGTGTGTTTTTAATAGGGACTCGGACTTGGCACCAAGAACCAGGACTCAGACTTGGGACTTGGACCAAAAGTTTTGCCAACATCCCTGGTTACCTGTGGCAATTCTTACAACCCCTCCCCCCCCAAAAAACCCCATAGGGTTTCCTATCGTAGTTTATTACTGTACATAGAACACTATCCTGGAAGAGCTAAAGTTTATGTCTCCTTCTGTATAAATTGTGCAATTAAAAGGGCAGACTTTTGTTCAGCTACTCCAGAAGAAAGCACCCAGCTTATTTCTCAGCCACTGGCAGCTCCTTCTTTGTTTCAGATATTGTCAAAGAGCAATTACATAGCCTCGCAGAGGCGGAACGTATTTGTTAGAGATCCCAAACACAGATGCTCTCTCTTCTGCAAATAAACATCCCCATGGACAGTTACCGAAAGTGCCTCCATCACAGGGAAAGAAAACTTAATTGTTCCCGATCTATTTGTCTGATGTGTGATGAATATAAAAGGAAAAGGGTAATAGTTGAATGTGTGCTGTAGCTGAAACCCATCATTGTGCAGAGTTTACACATTGTGCCTTTATGTTTGAAATAGGAAAGTCCTGAGCTGTCAGATGACACAGATCAGAACTGGTTGTAGGTACAGAGTCCAGCTCATCACAGCAGGATGGGTGGGAGACAATATAAAACAAGGGTGCATGTTTGACTGATTTCCTTAATTCCAAAATAATATATAGATCTTATTGGTGAGAACAGCTGGATCCTGGAAGCCAGAATGCTGCAAGCTTGGGGTCTTTGGCAAATTCAGCATTCTATCCAGCTCATATTGACAGGGTGGATGTTGATCATCCTCTATAGATTTTTTTTTTTTTTTGCGCAAAATAAAACTCTACATCCCATTGTCAGTCTTCCCAGCTTGTTTGGAGTTAGGAGGGCTTTGCATCATCCAGATCTAAGGCCTCCATGACTAGCTCCTGCCTCCTCTCCCACCTCTATGATGTTGGAGCTCTACTGTCAGAAAGGCAAGTGGCATAGCTTAACCCACAGACATAGAAGATATGAGACTGGCTTTCCTTTTCGGAACTTGAACCCTCCGTCCAGTGTTAGAGGAGAAGAACCAGTCTTTCCAAAGTTTCAAGGAATGTCAAACTGTACGAAAAGAGTAACAGGAGGCCCATGATTGTATCCCACATAGAACAAAAGATAAACTATCTCAGGGAGTTGTCCATAGAAGAGAAGCTAGTATGTACAGAAGTCATTGAAAATATACTTAAGCATTTGGTACCTTGTTAACTGGACAAGTCAGTGAGTTAGGCATCTGACTGCAGAGCCAGAGGTTGGGAGTTTGATTCTCCACTGTGCTTCTGTGGAGAGGAGCCAGCATGTGTAACCTTGGGAAGGCTGCACAGCCCCAGATCACCCCAAGAAGAAGGTAATGGTAAAGGACCTCTAAGTACTCCATATCTAGAAAGACCTGGGAAGGATCACCATAAGTCAAAATCAACTTGACAATGCACAATAATTCATATTTGGTTCCTAGGACTATTGATAGTCATTCTACAGCTTTGAAGCAACATGAAATCTAAAATCAATGTTGAGTAATGTCTTCATTGGACCATCAAAATATCACCCAAACAGCACATTTTCAAGGCCTCTTCATCATGTTGAGCTTCACAGAGCTTGGGTGGAAACAAATGTCCAAAAATCATCCCGGTTAGATTTTGAGGCCACAAAATGTGTAGTTAAACTAAGGTTCAGAGATGGAAGCTAGAAACCTGCAGAAGTACTAGAGGTTTAATGTTATCATGCCTACACACCACAGAGTTGGTTATGTGCCATCAGTTGGAGCCAAATTATAAGGATGCTAATAGCATTTTCATGTTAAGTGAGATTTTTAAGGAGTGACTTTACCAGTTCCACACTCCCAGTGAGTTTCCATGGCCAACTGGGGATTTGAACCCTGGTGTCCAGGGTCTTAGTTCATCACTCCATCCACACTGGGTATCTAAACTCCATAGAGCATAGAGTCAATTGTCCCTTTTTGTTGCAGCTACATCGTTACAGTTGCAGAGCAGGCAGCAAGGCTCCTGAGACAGAATCACAACCCCTGGGATTGGGGGTATATGTGTTCCTTCCCCCCCCCAAGTGAGGAGGTGGGTCTGGGTCAGATTTGAAAGATGGACAAGGCAGCCACATCTTCAGTAGTATCTGGGACAGGCCAAGAAATGCAGTTTATTTTGCAGTGATTGAAAAAAGAAAAAGCTGCAGACACCCAAATTGCCTCTTCTGCATTGTGTAGATATACATATAGGGCTGGGTCCTCTTTTGAAACCAAATTACTAGATTTGCAGATTTCTGCTGGGCAGAAATTATGGCCTCTGTCTCACCCTCACTAATATTTCAGAGAGATTCAAAGATCTCAGAGTTTCCATAATTTGAAGAATGTAGAGAGCTTCAGCTATGCATCATTTTTCTTTCAGGGGGACTACATAGAGAAATTTTTCAAACTCAGCTAAAGCATCTGTATAAGTATAATGATAAATTCTGTGAAGATGAGTATGCATTAACTGTTGTTTTCAAAGTTCCCTTGCATAAATTGAAGCTTCATTTGAAGGGTCAGGCAGAGCCTATAAGATTTCCAGATCTGTAGCATATGTGAGTCCATAAGTGCTGCGAAAAACATTTTGAGAGTGTCTATTTCTATGCAAATACTACTGTTTATATGCTAATGAAAAACTTAGGTGAATTTCTTTTTAAAGCACCTACTAAAATGCAACATGATGGCTCATGTCTTGTATCTTTTCTAGGAATCCTTTTTGTTAATTTTTGCTTGGAACAAGATGACAAACTTAGTTAAAGTGGAATTGATGAATTGCTTCAGATTTTTCCCCCCTTTCTTCCAGTGAATGTGATGGCTAATCTTTCAGCCAGGAAACCTATAATTAAGATTTACATTTTCAAAGATGAAGCCCAGTCATAAACAAAACATTTAACATTTTAATTCTATAAAAATAGCATGACAATAACCCAAGTCCATGGCTCCTTAAAATTGCTTCTCTCCTGCCATGAACATTAATCGTACCTGTTTATCAGTAGTGTTCATAAACTTATTCAGTTTTTTTTTTTAAAAAAAACAACCTCTGTTTATGAATGTGGGGTATTGTGTTTCTGTATCCATGATTAAAAAAGCCAGGAAACGGCCCAGTATTGCTGCACAATATCGTGCGCACATTGCCATCAGGAAAAAGTATGCCAAGCTTAACATAGCAAAGGGCAGTCTGAATACTGGTAACACCAATGGCAGCAGTCAAGATGGTCTATAGGTTAACCACTTGAGCTTACTATCATTCACAAGGTGACAGGACACAAGAGAAAATCCCAGAAGCTGACTCTTTTTTTCATTACTTCACTGCTTCTCACCCAAGCTCAAAGCAATTGCCAGGGCTTTTTTTCAAAAAAAGTGTGTTGAAAAACATGGGCTGTGTGGATGTTGTTGGCTAGGCATAGCTGGGGCATTTTTGTCTTGTTCTTGCAATGCCTGTGCCAACCAATTCATAACCTGAAACCTAGCCACCAACTTTATGTTGTACTACTAAACCACTGCCATAAAAGCAACCCTAAATGCCTCAGGTCTAAGCTATCTAAACGAACATTTATAAGCTGGCCCAGGTATTAAGATTATCAGGAGAGGGCCCTTTCTCGATTGGTTGTTACCGATGCATATCTTATTGCCTTTATGACAGCTTTGTTGGCAATTTGGGATGCTGGAGCTGGGTCCAGGGCAGTATAAGGGTGGAAAGTAGAAGGCAGCTTGCCCTAATTGCTAAGGGAATCTCTTTAAGGGAACTCAGGCAGGGGCATGGTCTGGCCTAGTTTGGGGGCCATTGGCCTAGCCCTACTCACAGATAGCAAGGAGACATAGAGTGGTGTACACCCATGTGGCCTCCAGATGAGTGCCACTGCTGGTCAGTGGTGGGCCTCAAGGGGTAACTAGGTCTCTCAATGCAATGGATCCAATTCCCCAATCCTGAGCCAGGAACTCCTGCTGTAACCAATAAAGTTGTGGCCTTTTTCCTCCAAAGAAATGAATGTTGTAATTTTGTAATGTGGGTTTTGGGTGGCTTGGGCCTGCTCAGCACTAGGCCAAACACCAGGAACCTCTGATGTTTCCACAGGATCCAAATTTAGCTGTCAAACAGTGCTTAATTTGTAGAAGGTAGCCATAAGGGCCATTCAAATGTTTTGAAACAATCTTTCTTGGATAATTACAATGTGTTATATGTGAATCTACCTTTGAGAATGATCTCGAAAATTCAGTAAATCTAAGACTAGTCAATGTGATTGTTGTCTGGGACTGGCTAGTGTGATAGTTTTCTGCTGGTACTTAGCCATAGGAAGTCACTGTGACAACCCCAGACCTACTGGAGTATGCCACACTTTAAATATGCTGCCACTAACCATTCCCTATAAGAAGTCACACAGACCAGGAATGGATTTTACTAAAAAAAGAACAAGGTTTATTTAAATAACAAACAGGGTAAATAAAAAGATCAGGTAAATAGGATAATGTAACGTGGCATAGTCCCAACCATATACATATAACAGTTTGGTTCACACAGAACACTTTAAAGTAAAGCACAGACCCTGAACCTATCAGTTCTGGCTACCTATAAAGAAACCTGAACCTATCAGGTATGTACTAACTGACACACAGTTGTACTCAGTCTGACACACAGACTCCAACTCCTCACTCTCCACACAAGCTCCAAATATATATACAGTACAGCTCCTCCCCCTGATGTCCCGCCTTCCACTCCCCATAGGATGGAACTTTCCCTCCAAACCCATGACAGACAGGTACCATCAGTGCTGTATGTGACAATCTTTCTTGGATAATTACAATGTGTTATATGTGAATCTACCTTTGAGAATGATCTCGAAAATTCAGTAAATCTAAGACTAGCCAACGAGGCCTTAGAAATAGCAGAGAGGAGAAGGGAAGCAAAATGCAAGGGAGATAGGGAAAGTTGCAGAAACTTGAATTCAGACTTCCAAAGAATAGCAAGGAGAGACAAGAGGGCCTTCTTAAATGAACAATGCAAAGAAATAGAGGAAGATAACAGAAAAGGAAAGACCAGAGATCTGTTCAGGAAAATTGGAGATATTAGAGGAACATTTTGCGCAAAGATGAACATGATAAAAGACAAAAATGGGAGGGACCTAACAGAAGCAGAAGACGTCAAGAAGAGGTGGCAAGAATACACAGAGGAATTATATCAGAAAGATTTGGATATCCCGGACAACCCAGACAATGTAGTTGCTGACCTTGAGCCAGACATCCTGGAGAGCGAAGTCAAGTGGGCCTTTGAAAGCTTGGTAACAACAAGGCCAGTGGAGGTGATGGCATTCCAGTTGAACTATTTAAAATCTTGAAAGATGATGCTGTTAAGGTGCTACATTCAATATGCCAGCAAGTTTGGAAAACTCAACAGTGGCCAGAGGATTGGAAAAGATCAGTCTACATCCCAATCCCAAAGAAAGGCAGTGCCAAAGAATGCTCCAACTACCGTACAATTGCACTCATTTCGCACGCTAGCAAGGTTATGCTCAAAATCCTACAAGGTAGGCTTCAGCAGTATGTGGACCGAGAACTCCCAGAAGTACAAGCTGGATTCCGAAGAGGCAGAGGAACTCGAGACCAAATTGCTAACTTGCGCTGGATTATGGAGAAAGCCAGAGAGTTCCAGAAAAATATCTACTTCTGTTTCATCGACTATGCAAAAGCCTTTGACTGTGTGGACCACAACAGACTATGGCAAGTTCTTAAAGAAATGGGAGTGCCTGACCACCTTATCTATCTACTGAGAAACCTATACGTGGGACAGGAAGCAACAGTTAGAACTGGCTATGGAACAACTGATTGGTTCAAAATTGGGAAAGGAGTACGACAGGGCTGTATATTGTCCCCCAGCTTATTCAACTTATATGCAGAATACATCATGCGGAAGGCTGGACTGGAGGAATCCCAAGCCGGAATTAAGATTGCTGGAAGAAATATCAACAACCTCCGATATGCAGATGATACCACTCTGATGGCAGAAAGTGAGGAGGAATTAAAGAACCTTGTAATGAGAGTGAAAGAGGAGAGTGCAAAAAACGGTCTGAAACTCAACATCAAAAAAACTAAGATCATGGCCAGTGGTCCCATCACCTCCTGGGAAATAGAAGGGGAAGATATGGAGGCAGTGTCAAATTTTATCTTCCTGGGCTCCATGATCACTGCAGATGGAGACAGCAGCCCTGAAATTAAAAGGCGCCTTCTTCTTGGGAGGAAAGCGATGACAAATCTGGACAGCATCTTGAAAAGCAGATACATCACCTTGCCAACAAAAGTCCGAATAGTCAAAGCTATGGTTTTTCCTGTCGTGATGTATGGAAGTGAGAGCTGGACCATAAAGAAAGCAGACCGCCGAAGAATTGATGCCTTTGAATTGTGGTGCTGGAGGAGGCTCTTGAGAATCCCCTGGACTGCAAGGAGAACAAACCTATCAGTTCTAAAGGAAATCAACCCTGAATGCTCACTTGAAGGACAGATTCTGAAGCTGAGGCTCCAGTACTTTGGCCATCTCATGAGAAGAAAAGAGTCCTTGGAAAAAACCTTGATGTTAGGAAGGTGTGATGGCAAGAGGAGAAGGGGACGACCGAGGATGAGATGGCTGGACAGTGTCTGCGAAGCAACCAACATGAACCTGACACAACTCCGGGAGGCAGTAGAAGACAGGAGGGCCTGGCGTGCTCTGGTCCATGGGGTCACGAAGAGTCGGACACGACTAAACGACTAAACACACACACAAGACTAGTCAATGTGATTGTTGTCTGGGACTGGCTAGTGTGATAGTTTTCTGCTGGTACTTAGCCATAGGAAGTCACCTTATACTGAATTAGATGACTCATCCATTTAGCCCAGTACTGGCAACTGTGATTGGCAGTGGCTTTCCAGGGTTTCAAGCAGGATGTATTCCCCTACTTCTCCCTAGAGATCCTTAGTGTTCCCTGCCTTAAGCATCCAAAATCAGTCAAGGTCAGGAGGGCTCAAGTTGACAAATATAGGCCATCTGCTACCAGTTTGTTTCTGAGTTCACTTTTAAGTGGTTAAAATCACTTACCCCATGGAGTGTGTCCTTCACTATAGTGCTCTTCTGATCCTAGATTCATTTTCTGAGGCCCTTCTCCAGATGTCCTAATTAAAACAGACAAGGTGTGTTGTTTTTCAGTGGGTGCATTCCACCTGTCAAACTCCAGGAAAGCTCACCTGGTACCTGTTAATGGTCTTTCTGTCAGCAGCAGAAGACTTTCATATTCTTTCAGACATTCAAATACAGTAACTTGTTTTCAAAACTTGAAATCTTGCCAATCATTTTATCTTGCAACTGATTTCCTTTTGATTTGTATTTAGTTTGTTCCCTGATTTTGCCCTTATTTAGTTGTGTGCTATTTTTAAATTCCTGTTCCATTGTTTGTATTTTGTATTTTTAATGCATCATGCACTACATATCATGTTGAGTGATCTAAAATAGTCAGTCAATCAAGCAATGAACCAACCCAAGAGCCTTGCCATTGGGAAAGACAGCCATGCTGCTCATATAGTGAACAAGGTAAACACAAACTTTGGCACCATTTATTAACTATGAACATAACCCAAACGTATTCACATCTACTGAGAAGTTCCATGGTGTGCAGTTGGACATACTTCTAAGAACATGTGAACAGACTTGCAACTTTATTACTGAGACTGAGCAAATGTTGGACAGTGTCTCTCTTTCCCACCAATCCATTCATGCCTTACCTTACTAACATTCTGGCTTTTGAGATACTATGGAAACCTGTGCTGGTGTCTGTTGAATAAGCTGTTGGCTTCAGCAGCAGCACATTAATGCAAATCTAATGTACCTGCTGGTATGATTAGCTGAATCAAATGATGACATTTAACTAACACCTAAATAATCTTAATTAGGATTCTCAGCTCATCTTAGCACTTGGAACTCTACAGA
The DNA here is from genome assembly GCF_051106095.1 of Pogona vitticeps. NCBI lineage: Eukaryota > Metazoa > Chordata > Lepidosauria > Squamata > Agamidae > Pogona > Pogona vitticeps. The sequence goes on from NC_135785.1 coordinate 163,202,086, forward strand.
TGGATAGTCTTAATTATCAGCCTTTTGATTAGGATAACAGCTCTAATCAAGATGATGTATGCCTGATAGACAGCGTATCAGTAAATTAATGACAGTTGTTCAAGGGAAACATAAGCAGAAAAACAAGAAACCTGTACAAAAAGCCCAAGCACTGTCTTCTGTTTGAACCATGGTGGAAAGACAAAATCTAAGGTACAACTATTAAATTTTATAGGAAGCACCAAGATTTTGTAGTTGAATACTCTCCTTCTAAGTATGAGTATATTAGCTTCACTTTCTTTCCGATAGTCTCAAAATGTAAATAATGCAGAGCTTTGGTGGCATAAAAAGTTATGTGTATTCACATAACCCCATGAGCCTCCTATTATGGTCTTTCTGTCAGCAGTAACTGAGATAGCTTTATCCTGCAGTATTGCTTATATGCAACAATGCCATTGTGGTTGTAGATTATATGGTTACACCAATATAATACGCTATGTCTACATACAAAGCAGACTGTTCCCAAAAGTGGGGTGGGAGATTTTTTCAAGCCAAAAGTTATGGCTTGTGTTCTCAACCTGCATTTAGCAACTCACTTTTAAGAAACAGGCCGGGTAGGTGGGGCTCGTCAGCCTTGGGAGGCAGCCCATCTAAGAGAAGGAAAACTCTGATTTCAAACCTTCACTGCTTTGTGGCTATATCCACTGATGGAAAAAGCTTCGGGAGTTAACCTCGAGGCAAAATCCGGAGCCGGAGTTCTGGAGCCAGTGTCGTTCTGGCAACTCCTGTGATGTCGCTGGAACCAGTTGTATTGGTTCTTGCCTTTCCATTGGACTATTTCAGCAACATGGAGAGGGGGGATTTGCTGCTTGAGTAACAGCCGCTCCTCCATATTATTTTACCCAGGCTTCATGCTCTGGAGAGGACACTCTCGAAGTCCTCCATACAGAGCATGTTACCATAGTCTTTCGAGACTGAAGGATGCCATTGTTTAAGAAACAGACATGGACCTCTGCAAAGACTTTTGGGGCCTTCATTTTTTCCCTATGCTACATTTGTGCACAGTCTGATGGGATACTAGTATAGGTCAAATGCTAGTGCTTTTTTAAAAAAAAAAGTGGTCTAAGAAAAGTATCAACTGCTCTTGTATTGTGTAAGGGCCACATGGCTTTATTTTTTAATTTTTTTAAATGGACTATGGAGGATACTCTAAATAGCAGCCCAGAGCACCATCTAGAAGATGACATGGACACTTAAAATTGGCTAAGCAGGACTGCAAACTGAAGAAAACATCTGCTTCTCACTACTAGGTGATACTATTAATTTCACTTCAATTGGTTTCATCTAGTGGATAGACTAATTTTTCCCCCAGTTCCATGATGGGAGTTTGCTACATTTCTGTGTAACCTTTTCCCCCCAGTCAAGCAGAAACCTTGAGTTTCAAAAAAAGACTAGTACAGGTCAAAAGCTAGAAAATTTTAAATTATTTTTAGGTGTCTAATAAAGGTATCACTTGCCCTTGCTTTTGTACAAATTGCATGGCCTTTTGTAGGGGAGAAATAACATGGAAATATCTCATCAACAACCACCATATGGTGACAGGAGCAGCCATATAACAAACTGCATAGGGAATTTTTTAAATTGAATAAAATAATCAATATCCCCATGCCTGGTGGGCTGTATGTCAATGTCCTAGAGAAATATTTACTATCAACAGTAATTGCACATTGGAGGAACTCAAAGTACCTGTGCTAATATTTGAAAAGATACGTGATTGGTTACTGGGCTCCCTACAAAAATAGATCATTACACTCCTCTCCAAATGAGAGACAAGAAATTAAAACAACAAGAGGGAGGAGTAGATTAAGTGTCCAAGCATTGTTTTAAAAATAGCTTCTTCTAAAGAGATTTAAGGATATAACCAACATGTGTTTCCAGTCTACAAATCTGTTGCAAAAGATCTCAAGTGAATTATGCCTGAGAGTACTCCGGAATAATATATTTAATATAGTTTAAACTTTATCAACATATTCATGTGTATTTCTTCCTCTTCTTCTTCTTTCTCCTCCTCGTCTAAATTTTCCATCTACTGCCTTACTGTTTCAGAGATTTCAGCTGGAGAATTCAACTCAGGTTCTACAAATTAAGCTCAGGTTCTGAAGAAAATGTAATGCCAAACAAACTGGAACGACCTTAAGTTGTGCACCTCAGCTTTTGCATGCCTTGGGCTTGTCTTGGTTCTATTTGCTCTCAAAAGAGATGTCTCCTGCCGCTGTGCAAAACAAGGCACCCTTTTGGAGAGATTCAGGTGTGCATCTTTGTGCGATTATCTACAAAAATGTTATGCTTAATTTAAATATGGCCATCTGTTCTGTATCGTTGTTTGATATTCAGGAGCATGTATTTTAGTAAATATTTTGAATATAATTAAGGTACAGGTAGTGGTGATGAAATTGTCAGTGACAATGTGGTTCATTAGGCTTGCAACGTCTAGTGTTTTGACGCTGTATGTGAAACTGGAGTGTCCTCTCCAGGTCACGGAGCCTGGATAAAAGAATAAGGAGGATAGGCTGTTACCCAAGCAGCAAATCCCCCCTTTCCACATTGCTGGAATAGTCCAATGGAAAGGCAAGAGCCAATACAACTGGTTCCAGTGACATCACAGGAGTTGGCAGAATGACACGAACTGCCTCCAGGACTCCGGCTCTGGATTTTTGCCTGAAGGTTAACTCCTGAAGCCTTTTCCATCAGTGGATACAGCCACAAGGCAGTGGAGGTTTGAAATCAGAGTTTTCCTTCTCCTAAATAGGCTGCCTCCAAAGGCTGACAAGTCCCACCTACCCAGCAGAATTTCATGGAAGTTCATAAAACTCAAAGAACAGGTTGCAGTGTAGGTATGCCCTGAGATAACAAAGCGTTAGCTGTAGAGCCCCCAGTTTTGATGCAAACATATTATTTTGTTTCAGTTCTAGTGGCTAGCCTACTGCTTCCATTATTGTAGCAGCAAATATTGATAATTTACTGCATGTTCTGAACTTAGTAGACAGTAGATACTGGCTTACTGGGGGGAGGGATTACATCTTGAGGTTTAGTTCCCGATCTTTGGTGTGGTACAGTATTCTGTGAATGACTCAGTCTGAAGAAAGCTTAGAATGTAGCTCACCAACTGTTGCTGCTAGACTGCGCCTGAAATTGAGCTGCACCTCAGGGTCAAATTAGAGGTTAACGGGAATGCCTATTTCTTCTGATATATCCAAATTTCTTCTGACAATGGGAGCTCAGCAGATATATGTGCCTCAGTCAAATTAAGCTCATGTTTACTTTCCAGTCATAAACCATAAAACAAAAAATGCATCATGCCAGAAGCATGGGGAGATACACTATTTGTCATATTTTACCCTTTTGGGGGCACCTCTGCAAAATTATCCTAAACATATAATCTAGTTTAACCACTGCCTCCACCATTACAGAATGGAGAAGCTTGTCTTATTAAAGAGACTTGCCCATTTCATCACTCACTTATTTGTAGAGCACCAAGGAACTCATGGGTTCGTCAGATCTTCTGGGGCTGGTGTCCTCAGAATAGGAAGGCAGCAACGCAACCCCCTTCATGACAGGGAAACGACTGCACCTCTGTACACCAAAGCTTCAGGAATAGTGTGGACCATCGTGACTGGCTCCAAAGGCAATTCCCTCTTCCCCTCATATTCTTCCTCCAAGTCCATGGCCTTGATTCCTGAATAAAGGGAGTCAGGCTCTTGGATCATGACAAGTCAGGGCTTAGAGACTGAGCAGACCATATTTCAAAAATGGTTATCCCAAGGTAGAAAGGAGATGGGGGAAAACATGGCACTCCCCATATGGCCTTTGGCATAGGTTTCTATGAGAGACCAAATTCCAGCAAGAAAGGTGCTGTAATTACTACTCACCGTAAAAAAAAAAAGAGAGAAAGGCCACATTATGTTGACAACTCCATTTGTGCACATGTGGGCATTGCTACCTTCTCAGTACCTTTGATTTGTTTTGTTTCTAGCTGCTGATATTTAAACCAATTCCAGGCAGAGAGGACTAGCAATAGGTCAGGTGAGGTAGCCACCCCTGGCTGCAGGTCACTGATATCAAGGAAGGACAGTGACGTGTTAGTCATTTACTTTACTGCTGCTGCACTTTTCCAGCCAGAGATGTGGAGAGAGATCTTCTTTCTCAGATTTCAAATGAACTTGGCTGGTTTTTAGGAAGAAGGAACTATGCCTTGACTGGGTGACGGGGTCATTTGCTCTTCCGCTTCAGACAGCAAAACATCTTCGGTCAACCCTGTTCAGGTGGGCAAACTTGATTATCTCTCCTCACAGCATCTTCTAGCTTTTTCCCACGGACACTGGCAATGCCAAATAAATATATAAATGATAAAATGAATTTGAGAGTGAGACAGACTGAGCTAGGCTGCCTGATCAGGTTTCCAGCTGTAACTGAAGTAACAGCTGCTGCTAAAATTAGAGATATGACCTTGTGTTAAGTCCGAATCCTGAAAGAAAACAAACAGAAATTGCACTGAAATTTGGTTTGAGGCACGATGGGGAAACTGAGGAGAAGAAAAAAAGAAAAATCATCAGCTGAGTATAAAATCAAACTCGAATCCTAGGTCATAATATCAGACACATGCCTTCTTTGAAAAAATGGTACCCCCCCATAAAAAAACAGTCCAGCAGATATTACATATGCAACCCTTAATTAAGAATATTTAAAATGCTAAATCCTGTGTAGATATTCATTTGACAAACCATAGAATCTTAGTATTTTAAATGAACTAATATTTAACAAACACATCCACATAGCTTGATTAAGTGCCCGTTTAATGCTTATTTGTGAGTAATTAGCCATTTCCCATTTACATCAACCAGATGAGGATACATGGCAACCTTAAAACATGCTTAGGAAAGTGGAGCACTGCTGTCCATAAACAAGATTGTTCCATGCAAGCATTTTTAGAGTTATTTCTTGACTTTTAAAAATAGGATTACAGTGGGAAAGAGAATATCTATACCTTTTCATAGTGGTGATACATTGCATTTCAACATATTTCACACTTGGAAGGATGTAGAGATTAAAAATGTTGCCACTGATGAAACCTGAACTTTCTCTGGTAATGAAACCGGACTTTCGGCCTGCACTGTAACTCGTTTTCAGTATGAATGCTTTCAGATTTCACCCGAGAAAGTAAAACACACCTACATACAATGCCTGTCCTTAAAAATCAATGACCTATCAAATCTTTTGAGGGTCTTTTGCTTTCATTAGAAAAAGAATTAGTGGCATTTTGGTTTTGAATGAAAATGTTCATTTCTGATGCCCTACTTACTAAGTTGTGAGTTCCAGTATGCCTACAGTTTTGTATAAATGAAATCCATGACTCGCTCAGTAGATGTAAGTTTTTTTGGTAAGATAAACTGTTTATGCTACTCATTCCATGAGGAAGACAACACGTGGACTTTGGGTCATATGCATATTCCAGGGGTCAAACAAAAACCTCCCACAAAAAACATTCTTCTTCTTTAAGGTGTGGGTCAGTTTTGTGATGTTTTGGGGCAGGATGGAGTACCTCACAAAAGAGCAGGGTTATTTTTAAGGCCACTAGAGGGCATAAAGAGTTGTGTCTTTTTCAGTAATCACCCATTTTTTAAATTTTTAATTATATATATGGAATCCACACATTCCCATCCCTGGACCTATATATATATATATAGGTCCAGGGATGGGAATGTGTGGATTCCAGATCTCTGGAAATTGCCTATTCTTAGCATAGAACTCAAAAAATGCCTGTTGAAATATATCTAAAAATGGTCTCAAAAGCCCTTTAAAAGTAGCATTTGCAAGTAATTAGAAAGTATTCCTTACTAGCCCACCAAGGTCACATCGTTCTATGTATTCTGGTGTGGTTGACACTGATCATAGATACTTTCTTGTTAGCTCCTCAAAGTAAGTAGTTACAGGTCATTATTTTCAAGTTCTGGGATGTCTGCCGCAGCCAAACAGACTTTGAGTTTCCTTTACTTCCATGGAGGCCAGCTGCTATAGGCTGATCTTGGATTAAACAGCCCTTACGCTTAACTGAAGCATTTCAACCACTGAAACAAATTACATTTGTGACAATACCAACACTCCAGTGAAAGACGGATAGTGCAGAATTATGGAACAACACCCGGATAACTGTGTAAAGAAGATCCCATATGAAGTAACAAACATGCTAGTTGGTTCTTCATTAAAAGACTGCATTTGCAAGCAACTTCAGTGCATTTTACCTGTTAATTAGTGCACACCTAATGGTTTTGAGGACACTTAACATTAAAAGGCAATTAGACAGAAAGGATAGGTGTGTATGTATGTACACAGCATACTGAGCTAATAACAATATTGCAACGTTGAAGCCCTTTGAAACAATTTGGTTAAAGCAGCAGATCATTCTTTAAAGGAAGGCGCATTACATTCCTGAATTTTATTATTGATACAGCAAGTAGTAGAGAATATATAATGGTGGCAAGATAGCAGTCATATTGCCATAGAAACTGGCTGGATAGCTCAGTGGTTGAGGTCTCTGGGTTCAGAGCCAGAGGATGGGAGTTTGATTCCCCACTATGCCTCCTGTGAGTAGAGCCAGCATGTATGACCTTGGGCAAGCTGCCCAGCCCCAGGATGCCCCCAGAACAAAGGAAATGACAGACCAATTCTCTGTGTTCTCTTCTTCATCTTCATTCATCTTCATCTTCATCTTCATCTTCATCATCATCATCATCATCATCATCATCATCATCATCATCATCTTCTTCTTCTTCTTCTTCTTCTTCTTCTTCTTCTTCTTCTTCTCCTCCTCCTCCTCCTCCTCCTCCTCCTCCTCCTCCTCCTCCTCCTCCTTCTTCTCCTTCTCCTTCTCCTTCAACAATACCAGACACAGGCAAACAAAATTATAAAAACATTGACTGGGTATTATATAACAGATATCAGTTTTAACCAAAAACCTAAGTACTTAAGAACTTAATCCGTATTGGAAGGTGGTTCTCAAGTTGAAAAGTTCTTATGTTGAATCTGGATTTCCCATAAGAATGCATTGAAAACCATTTAATTTGTATCTGCTCTTTTCCGTCCATAGAAACTACAGTGGAACCTCTACTTAAGAACTTAATCGGTTTTGGAATGGTGTTCTTAAGTTGAAACGTTCTTAAGTTGAAGCAAAATTTCCCATAGGAATGGACTGAAAACCAATTAATCCGTTCTGGCTGTTTTTTTGTTATGTAGAGGTGCGTTCGTACATTGAAGCATTAGTTCCCATAGGAACTAATGCAAAGCTGGTTAATACGTACTCTACCACTAGGGGGAGAATTTTTTTTAACCTAAGATGACCTAAGGTTAAAAAAAGAGCAGGAAAGTTTTTCCTGTTCTTATCTTGGATTTCTGTACTCAAGTAGAAGCAAAATTTAGCAAATGGAGCTGTTCTTAAGTTGGATTGTTCTTAAGTAGGGACGTTCTTAAGTAGAGACCCCACTGTATTGGTTGTTGTTATTGCTGCTGCTGTTGTCGTCATCAATATTGTCATTATTATTACTATAGGATTGTCATGTTTCTCAGAAAGAGAGAAAGAAATATTCCTCTGTTGCCTTTCTGTACCTTTTCTAATATTACACAAGGTATTCAGTGTTACAAAGTTCCTTCCTCACATATCTTATGCACTCCAATGTGATTGTATAAAATGAAACAAACTCAGAAGCACGTTATTGAACACTTCTCCAAACAAGAGGATTATTTCCTTTAATTACTGGATAACTACAAGCAATTTTCTATCCACCTACCTTATGCAGACCACCATCGCACTGAACTACTTAAAAATATCCCTGTACTACATGTACTAAAGTGGTGTATGGTTTAGTAAAATACTAAAATCCTTATAAGTTTCAATGCAACAGTAAAGCATTTGTTTACACAATTTAATGTAATTCAATTAAATCAATCAACCTTTGCTACACTGCAATATTAATTAGTAGTTAGCTCAATATCTAGATGCACAGCTTTATTTCATAAATTAGCACTACTGATGCATGGGAATGCACTGATAAAATGTTGCAAAAAGTGGCAATCGGTAGGCGATAATGTGCATCGCTGTATTAAGATTCTTTCCACACAGGGTTTCAGAATATACAGGCAGAGTTGTGAACATTGAGAAAAAGGCCCATGCCAAAAGCCAGACCTAAGGTGTTTGTACGTTTGTGCTGTGATTCTCTTTTGTGCAGTGTTTCATCCAGATGCAGAACCTTATGTGCTCCTAAGCACAACCACCACACAAAAGAAATCTGGGTCATATAATCGCATTCCAAGTAATTCCTTCCTTCCTTCCTTTCAACCTAGACTTTTTCTTTGTCTTAAAGGGGAAGGATGGATCGTTCTAAGTGGAAACACATGTGGATGACATTGATTCAATCCAAATTGTGCTAACAATGATCCATATATAAATTCATGTGCAAGTGTGCTCTGTCATTCACTATCGTGATCTTCCTTCCTTCCTTCCTTCCTTCCTTCCTTCCTTCCTTCCTTCCTTCCTTCCTTCCTTCCTTCCTTCCTTCCTTCCTTCCTTCCTTCCTTCCTTCCTTCCTTCCTTCCTTCCTTCCTAGAAGACAACATTCCTGTCAACCGTTTTTATGTTTCTGTAAAATCTGCTACTTAATGTGTTTACAGAGTAATGGAGATCATCTAAAGAGCTTGGGTGTATTGAAGGTATTTGACTGCCAATTCTCCTTTTTCGCTCCATTGTGATATCTTTTATACTTTAGCTGAAGTGTTTATTGAAGTGTGAAAGGTAAACTCCTTGATATATTGTTTCTATTGATTTTATTGTGTATAACATCACATTTAGGTTGGTAAAACTGCCTTTTATCCTACTAGCTACCATATGTAACTGGAACAATAAATCCTAGAAATTGTATATTAAAATAGTCGATGAAACATTTGTAATATATCCTCATTTATATCCATAAAAAGCTGCTCTGAAAGCAGAACTGATGCTTGCCAAGGAGTTCATGAGACGATGTTCATATGTGCTATTGATTCCCCTACTCTCCGTATCATTTAAAAGTGGCATCAAATCCTATAATATCTTTACATCTATTTCTTTCAGCTTGTTTTCTATGTGTCAGGCAGGCGTTGAAAAGATTTTCAAGGTCAATGAACAATTTCCTGTGGGTACTGGGTAGGACAACTTGCTTGTTTGCTTGATGTATGAAAACAAAATGGGATTGTTTTATTGCTGGGCAGAGGCCTAAGCCCTGATGCACAATTCTTTCATGATTGTGCAAGACAATTATTTTGGGGTGGGGATATATGCCAATGTCTTAAAGTAAAGTTGTTTTTTCTTTTCCATAGTCAAACGGGGGGGGGGGGGAATAAACCTTATATATATAAAAGGACAACTTTTGAGTCCTCCAGTGCTCCTCTTCAGGCTGGGCATCACAGACTTTGTGCCAAGGGGTGGGATGTTGGGAAACAGAAAAGTCCAAAAATCATCTTTTCTAGATATTGATGTTTTGGGATCAGAAGTTAAAAGTTCCAAAATGAGGGTTGCAAGAAGGGGTTTTGCTGACTGGTACTCACCCTGGAGTCTCTTTGGGTTTAGTTAGAGATGAGAATGAATCAGGAAAAAATGGTGATTTGTCATGATGCATAATTTATCAAGGTTGACAAATCACAAATGTACAAATTTATTTCTAATGAATCAACAGATTTGTTGACCGTCCCACTCGGGCTTCATATGGCTCCCCAGGCCAATGGTATTGCACACTACCAGATGTAGTTTGTGCACCATGCACACGATGCTCTCAAAGCCCACATTCAATGCTGCCAACATGTTGAACCCAACATGTGTGACCATGTGGCCACATATGACCTCACCATCCAGAGCCCACTGCTGCAGAATGCAGGAACTCATGGGCAGCATTCCTCCCAGTTGCCTGAGCCTCCATGTGCTGCCCCTGCAGAAGAACAGACCTGTAGCTTAGTGGCAGAACAAGGGCCTCCCTCTGCAGTCCTGTCGCCGATGCCCTGCCACTCCTCAGGTCCTCCAGCTGCCACCAGTGGGCTGTGAGTGAAAGGTAGGCTTGGTGACCTCCACTCCACAGGTCCGCCGTGAACTGCACCTTCTGCCCCTGTGCCTGTGAAAGCTGGTCATGGACCATCTCCCACACGGAGTCATAGAGTGAGGGCAGAACTCTAGAACTGAGAGTTTTCTGGGGGGGGGGGGATGTGCCAGCGGGTGAAAAACTTCAGCAACCAGCAAAAGACCTGGGCTTCCATGGTGGACAGTGGAAGTCAGAGCAGGGCAATTGTCTCAGCAACAAGACAAGTGGCTGCTTCCTGTGCCTTGCCCTTAGACTGCCGGCTGAGGGTCAGTGCAGACTCAACGGGTACAACTTCATGGACCATGGCCTGCCTCGTGCTCCCAGCAATCCCTTTGGCTGTCCTTTTGACTCCTTCTGACTCCCCACTTCTGCCCCATGGGCTGCTCTCTTCCTCCCCCCAGACAGTGGTGACCAATAACCTTCCCCCATCAGGAGCCTCAGGTGGTGCCTCTCCAGATGTTGGCAGAAGGTGGTGGAGGACAGATGTCTGAGGTCTGTCCCCCTGCGGACCACCACAAAGACAGACATTGCAGCGTACCAGCGGTGGGTCATTGTTGACTGCAGTGAAATGATCCCACAGGGACCCCCTGCCCTGTTTGGCACTACGATGACCCCACTGCTTGCCCCTGCCTGCCCAGTTCTTAATTCCTTCATTTGTTTACAATAGCATTCCATTTTTTCCCCACCAGGTGGCTTTAACACCATCCCCTGAGCTTTAATGGCTGGCTGGAAAGTTGACCTTTGATCTTTCTGACCCTACTCCAACCTTAGTTTGAAAGAGAAGACAGTATTAATGTTTGTTATCTATCTGGAAAACACATATTAATAGAAAAGAGAGAAAACACAGGTATACAATTAACTACAGTCATGTGAAAAAGAAAGCACACTCTCTTTGAATTCTATGGTTTTACATACGAAGACACAATAAAATGATCTTGTCCTTAGCAGAAAAATTAGGTAAATACAACTTCAGATCTATATAATCACATGACATATTTCAATGTGTCATGATTTATTTAACAAAAATAAAGTCAAAATGGAGAAGCCATATGTGAAAAACCAAGTACACCTTAGTACACCTTTCAGTGGCATAGGGGCAGAAAGTGCACGTCATGGCAGACCTGTGGAGTGGAGGTCACCACAGCTACCTCTCACTCATGTCTCACTGGTGGCAGCCAGGGTAGTGAAACGTTTCAAGCTAGAACCACCTTAAGCAGCAATAACTTGAAGTAATCAGTCTCTGTATGACTATCAGTCTCTCACATTGTTGTGGAGGAATTTTGGCCCACTCTTCTTTACAACCTGAGGTTCATTGAGATTTGTGGGCATTGTTTATGCACACCTCTCTTAAGGTCCCACCGCTGTATTTCAATTAGGTTGAGGTCTGGACTTTTTGACTAGGCCATCGCAACACCTTGATTCTTTTCTTTTTGAGCCATTCTGTTGTAGATTTGCTGGTGTGTTTGGGATCGTTGTCCTGTTGCATGACCCAATTTTGGCCAAGCTTTAGCTGTCAGACACATGACCTCACATATGACTCTAGGATACAGTAGGACACCCATATCAACAGGAGATCATTTCTAAGCCCCGCCCCCACAGTTAATGAAAAGTGTAGATTATAGCTAACGATGTGTTCAACCCAGGACTCCCCCCCCCACCATATCTGTAATTTTTATCTTGATGGGGCCTTGTGAGTAAGAATAGCTAACTTGAAATCTTTCCTCCTTCATCAAGGTGCTGAAGTTTCTCTCCCTCTCTTTCATACACACACTCATCCAATCTCAATGGCCCCACATGTTTCTCTTCTTTGAAAACAATTAAGTATCCATTTCTTTGTTCACTCAAGATTCTTGAAGAAAGGACTAGCTAGAAGGTAGGAATGGTGGGAGATGGAGAATCTGTCTCAGGAGGCAGTTTGGCTTAAGGCTTGCACTCTTCCTCCTGCCTCACCAACCAATCCAGCTCTGAGTTTTACAAGACAGATGCTGCTCTGGAGGGAAGCTGCCTCGAAATCAGGCAAAATGACAGTGGGTTGCCTTTAGTGGCTAGTGTGATAATGACTTCTTACATCCCTATCTGTAAGTGCAATATTTTCATTTAATATTTTTAGTATGTATTTTCAGCCTGTGGATAAATGAATCAGCAGTTATTGATCAAGTGGATATATGGGTCCTCCTGTACTTTGGTATACAGAGAAGTTCACGGACGACTCAATGACTGCAAGGCACTCAGGTCCTGTGGATGCAAAACTACCCCAAATTATTACCTCTCGACCACTGTGCTTGACAGTTAGTATGAGGTGTTTGTGCTGACACGCTGTGTTTGGTTTTTGCCAGATGTGGCACTGTCAATTATGGTCAACCATCTATCTCACTTTGGTCTCCTGCCCAAAGGACATTGTTCCAGAAGCCCTGTGGTTTGTCCAGATGCAACTTTGTAAACCTAAGCTGTTCTGTCATGTTCTTTTTAGAGAGAAGAGGCTTTCTCCTGACAACCCTTCCAAACAAACCATACTTGTTCAGGCTTTTTCTGATTGTACTTTCATGAACTTTAATATTTTACATGCTAACTGAGGCCTGTAGAGTCTGAGATATAACTCTTGGTGTTTTTTGGATTTGTTTTGTTTTGTTTTTGCAATTTCTCTAAGCATTGCACAATCTGACCTTGGGGTGAATTTGCTTGGACGTCTACTCCTGGGAAGACTGGCAATTGTCTTGAACGTTGTGTATATCTTTCACACTGTATTATGATGTACTTTATATCCCTTCCCATATTGACAGGCAGCAACAATTGCTTCTATACCATCATTGCTGATGTGTTTTCTCCTGGCCATTGTGTTAAAACACACCTGAATGCTGCAGACCAGCAAACTGCTAAAACTTCAGCTTTTATAGAGGTGGTCACACTTGCTGATGATCAAGTGTGGCCACCTCTATAAAATGACTCAAGGGCATTTGGTTAGCAGCACTTGGTTTCTACTTAGCCTCTTAATTCCTGTGGAAGCAATGACGGCGTACTTAGTTTTTCCATACATGGCTTCTCTATTTAGGCTTTATTTTGGTTAAATAAAGCATGACATGGTGTAATATGTAATGCGTTGTTATTGATCTCAGGTTGTATTTATCTAATTTTCAGACCTGCTAAGAATTAGATGTTTTTTATTATGTCCCGATAAGTAAAACCATAGAATTCAAAGAGGATGTGCTTTCTTTTTCACGTGACTGTGAAACAGAGATTGAAGGATGAGGAGTAATATCATAAATGATATTAATATCATAAATGAGATCTTTCTTTCTTTCTTTCTTTCTTTCTTTCTTTCTTTCTTTCTTTCTTTCTTTCTTTCTTTCTTTCTTTCTTTCTTTCTGGTAAAACTATACTCACTTAAATTTAAATGGCAATTTAATTGCCAGTAATCACTCCTTCCAGGAGAAATTCAATCAATGCAGGACTTATGTTCATGCAATTTATGCCCCACCATGAGTACAAAAGGAGATCTAGCAAATGGCCGAGATAACACCATTGAAGTAGTCCACTTGTGGTCAAAAGTAGTGTAATTACTTCAACATTTTAATTTGTCTTTAATTTTTATATATGTCCACAATTTTAAATTGGTATGAATTTATATGAATATAAATTGGCCATCTCATGAGAACAAAAGAGTCCTTGGAAAAAACCTTGATGTTAGGAAGGTGTGATGGCAAGAGGAGAAGGGGACGACCGAGGATGAGATGGCTGGACAGTGTCTGCGAAGCAACCAACATGAACCTGACACAACTCCGGGAGGCAGTAGAAGACAGAAGGGCCTGGCGTGCTCTGGTCCATGGGGTCACGAAGAGTCGGACACGACTAAATGACTAAACACACACACATGAATAAAGAAAGAAAGATGCCTTCCAACTTAAATTTAAGTTACTTTGCCAACTTATTACAGTTAATTTCTAGGCTTACTAACTATTCACTAAACTAGTTAACCCTTTTCTACTGACTTTACTTACCCATATCTAATGTCAGTGGCTACCAAAGTTTAGAAACATATAGCTATCAGATCATGGCAAGATTTAAAACAGAAATAGAACTCCCCAAAACTCAGTAGGAATATGTACGGTTTTGGAAGATGTACCCCCCACCGCCCCTTTAAAAAGCCCTGATGAAGAGGCCATTTGTTCGTTGTTGTTTTTGCAACTTCTTTTGGGATGGGGGAGGTATATTTTTAAAAGGTCAGAAGTTTCTCCACCGTTCTAAATGCTTTTTCATGCAGAGGAACCACAAAGGAACACAAGCAATTTTGGAGTTTGGAAGCAGTTAACATCAATAGAGTCAGGCCGGGGCAGGACAAGTTGATTATGTGCATTAGGTCTTTCTTCCTGGAGAAAGTGGAAGCTCCTTTGTGAAGCCTCCCAGTTCTCCGTTTATGAAGAGAAGAGTCAAGTGCCATTTCTCTTTGCTTGTGAAAAGGAAGAAATTATCTTGCCGAGCAACTTGTTATTATCTACCATCTGTATGCTCACTCCTCATAATTGCTTACATACGGCATCTCTGATAAGCCTTATTCCTGATAAACAGAAAATAAAATTAACTCTCCTACAAGATCAGTCACTGAACAGACAGAGAATAAATATAGTAGCTTTAATTTTTCTCTTTTCAGAAAGCTGACAAGACAGCTGTTGGAACCGTTCCTGTTTGGAATGAAATTCTAAGTTGTTATAGCCCTTTGAAGACTCAATAGGCTGCATGGTCAATGGGGAGAGAAGCTTCTACATGTCTGTTGTTTATATGAGATGAATAAACAATTAAAGGAATATGAGATAATTCAGAATTGTATATTCAGAGTGTGGGGAAGATATTTTCCATCGCTGAATTAAAAATCAACACCTGCGGTGCAAACTGGGTAGCAGTGCCTGTGAAATTTAGAATTAATTTTCTAATCCATATTTAAGTCTCTTGAGGTGGTGGGGCTATTATTTATAATCATGCATCAGGCACAAACCAGGTAAACTTTAACTGCAATAAGAGAGTTAAGTATTGCCCAGAAAACATGAAAGCTCCCCTTGCTTAGAGAGGCAATCACGGGTCTCACTGCCATCATGATGCTCCTCCCCATCCATCCCATCTCCTCCCACTGCCAATATCCCACCTCTTTCCAGGTCCTGACACAGGGAAATTCATGAGGCCACCTGGCAAGCACCTCCATCAGGGACCATAGAGATGGGGCGAGGAGAGGTCTTCACACGGTCCACTTCCATTTTCTGTTTGACACAGAACAATGAATGGCTCCTCTATAGTCTTCACAGCTCTTTGTTCCATCCCTTTTCCTATGGCACCCCTGGCTCGGTTCCCGGGCACCTCACGGAGCCACAGTGCATAGTTTGGGAACCCCAGTTCTCCTGCAACTTTATAGCAGGATTCACTTGCATTATGTATTGCTTCCACTCTCCAGTTCCTGAGACACCAGAGTTTTAGCCAATCCGAAGGCACTGAAGATTATGCCATACAACAGAAGCAGATTCTACGGCCAAGTAAAAGGAAACCACTTCTCTCCTTTTGAGATCTAACAATGAGTTGGACTTTGAGCAAGCAGATCTGGTTTTGAATCTCCGCTCAGCCTTTGAATGATCTCTAGGCCTAATGTAACTTAGGAGGTTATTAAAATGGAGTGATATAAAATAGAAAAACAGCTGGCTGGGTAGCACAGAGAAATTAGCTGTTACATAAATTGTAAACAAACACAGACATATACCACGTTTTCTTTCGTTGTTGTCACATATGAATACAAACATTTTTCTGCTGCGTGACTGAATGTTTCATGCATTGGATTTAGATAATATTCCTTAACATTTTACCAACAACTAATATATTTGGAAATGTGTCACAGATGGAAGCGTGTATCTGCATGGGTGGGTGTGTTTTCTAATCTGTTAAGAGTAAAAATAAACATATAAAAAAATATCCATACTTTACTTCAAAGTAAGCAGAGACAGGAGCAAGCCACAGGTGAATTTTGCCAGTTGGCTCGGAATTTTTATCATCCCTTCCAGCAAAAGTTGCAACCAGATGGAGCTTGCTGGCATGAGATGGAATGAGGTATTGAGGGCAATCTTACATAATCCACGTAGCTGGAACAAAGAGAGAGCTGAACCAGGAGAGCAAAGAGACAGAGAACAGGGAATCAGAGTAGAATTAAGGAAAAGAGCAACAAGGGCAGAAGAAGACCAGGGACCTCTAAGCAGCTGATTTACTTTGGCCCTATGTGGACATACGCAAAAAGGTAGAGACGCTATCCAAATCCACTTAATAGCTTCAATATTGAAAGTGTGTCCACAAGTTCAACATTTCCTTAAGCCTATAAATAGCTTTAGAATTCAAAATCACAACCAAATCTTCCTTATGGGTAAAGTATGAAATGCAATGATTTTAGAAGGCATCCTCTGACAAAGCCTAAATAAATAAATAAATTTGGGGCTTTGGAGAGTTGAAAAACCCTAAAAACCAATTTTGCACATCTCTGTTTTTCCATCCAAGGCAGAGCAGGGTTGAGGAGGGATTATAGCTTGCCGCAGAAGAGAAAGTCTTGTTTAATGGGAAAAGGGACAGCAGTCAACACAGCTCAGAGGGGACTCCTTAATTGCTCTGCTTGTAGGACTGCATTTGAAGATAATTTGGCCTTTATTCAAGGTGTTACATTTTAGGTACCCCTGCCACATTTTAGATATCCACTATCCTCAGATGGGTCATCCTCCTACAGATGGAGGGCGATGAGTCTGCAGAGCAAGAGTTCTGCCAACTCTAGATAATCTCCATGTGGATCAGGATTCCTATTTTCCAGCTAATATGGATAGTAGCAGGGATGGGGCTTGAGTTGCAGGACTTGTTCTCAAGTCAGATTGAAGTTGAACTGGTGACTCAACTTGAACTCAACTCAGGGTTGTTGTTGTTTTCAATGCCCAGATTCGACTCACAACTTGGAAATTTTTCTGAGAGGAAAACACTTTTTTTAAATAGGGACTCAGACATGGGACTTGAGAGTCGAGATTTGGTACCAAAGACTCTGACATAGACTTCAGAGACAGATCCAAAGAATTGCAAAATCCCTGGATAGTAGAGCTCTTCCTCGTCAGACTCATTGCCCTCCATGTGCTGATGGTGGAAAGAAGTAACAATGGAAAAAAATAAAGGTGGAGCAACCTCTTTTTCATACGGTGAGTGTAAAGGTTCCCCTTGACAATTTGTCCAGTTGTGTCTGACTCTAGGGGGCGGTGCTCATCTCCGTTTCCAAACCATTGAGCCAGTGTTTGTCCGAAGACAATCTTCCGTGGTCACATGGCCAGTGAGACTAGACACAGAATGCCATTACCTTCCCACCACAGTGGTACCTATTTATCTACTCGCATTTACATGCTTTTGAACTGCTAGGTTGGCGGAAGCTGGGACAAGCGATGGGGGCTCACTCCGACGCATAGGTTCGATCTTACGACTACAGGTCTTCTGACCTTGCACCACAGAGGCTTCTGTGGTTTAACCCACAGCACCACCACGTCCCATATGATGAGTGTACCAAAGTGTTAATGTTTGAAATCTAATAAAGTATGCGGACAGTTCTTGTTTGGTGGTAGACAGAAGATTATACTACAACAATCCTCTACTGCTAGCAAAGTATATTTTGAAGTTTCTCAGCTCATTTTAAAATGCAATTATGGTTTTTAAAGCCCTCAATTATTTGTGTCCAGGATATTTGAAGAAGGACTGCTGACACCTCTACACGCACCTTCCTGTGTTTTAGAATCATCTTCAGAGTCCACCAGAACCTGAACTCTCTGGAATTCACTCCTGAGGGATGTGTGTCTGGTTGCTTTTATGACGGTTTTAAAAACATCTGTTCTCAGTTATGTTTAATCGAAAATGTTATTTGATTATGGTGGACATGTTGAAAAATATATTTTGTTGAAACTGAGTCGATTTGAAAACATTTAATTTTTTTTGGTGATTTTTATAAACATGCTCGTTTGGCTGTGTAAACCAACCTGAAGAGATTATAATCCTGGAAAGTGGATAAGAAATTGATAAATAAGTAAATAAAACATATGAGATGTTTTTAAAAATGATTTACACATTTAGACTTGTATTGTTTCTTTTGTTTCATATACTATGTCTTTGGTAGGACAGGGAGGAGATAATTTTACACCACAGAGATTAATACACTGAATTGGCCAAAGGTTGCAGTGGGAGGCAATACTACTGATATTAAAGTGTAAATAATTCAACTGTTATCAAAGACTATATATATATAGTCTTGATATATAGAGAGACTATATACGCTGAGGGAATTTCCTTTTATATATATATAAAAGGAAATTCCCTCAGAGTAAAAAGACAGAAACATTAACCTTCCCAAAGCCCTGTTTCTCCCTTGTCTCTAAGCCTGATTCAGAGTTGTTACTCTTCTGAAACTGCACAAAAACACACAAAAGCTATAAGCAGTTAGCCAAAGCATGGCATCTATTCTAATCTTATTTATATTTTTTTTCCTTTTTCCTTTTTCTTTATCCCTTTTCCTTTCCTTTCCTTTCCTTTTCTTTTCTTTTCTTTTTTGGTTTTATTTTGCTTTGTGGAAACTAAGCACTCCATTTCACAGAGAAAAGGTGACTTCTCTATGTCAGATGACCCCAGAAAGGTTAAGAGCAGTTAACTGTGGAACATGAAGCCTGTCATTAATGCATGCGGAACTGCCTTGCCCCCACACTCCCTCAGCACTCGCCTTAATCTTGCCCTGAAGGACCAATTTTGCTGTATCAGGAGAGGTAATTGAAGCCTGTCCTTCTCTGGAGAGGAATTATTTAGTTACCAACAGGACACACTTTGAAATCCTCACTTCCAGAGAATAGGAAGTGCTCCCCTAAATGCTCTGACCAACCCAGACCTGACCTGGACTACTTTAGGGAGTGCATCCAAATTTGGCTTCTCAGAACTCTGTATGAGGGGAGGAGGAAGGCCAAAGTTCAGTTCCATCAAGGCAACCTTTCTCCCTTTCCCTTTAAAAAGACTCTGATTTGCTTTCGAAGCCCCTTTTGAAGTTTCCAATATGTCTAGTGCAAATCCTCAAGCTGACTCTTCTCATCATTTGTTCACAGACAATCTCCTCTCAAAATTGCTGACAGTACTTGTGTGTAGCACAAAGAATGTACATAGGTGCAAGCGTTCACCATGCAGATGAAAACTGAAGGGTGAGACAGTAATTCGCAGAAATCCAGCTACTGATTGCAGAATGTCAAATACAGCATACTGGACACCCACAGTTCTCATAATTTGTATAACTGGAGATTCAAACAACATTCTGCTGGGGACAGTCAGAAGATTATTCTTCCTGTTAAGAAAGCCCTTTATATATATATATAATGTAATCTAATCTAATATAATCTTATATAATATAATATAAAAGTGGTGTGTATGTATGTACTGCTGTAACTCATGGGCAGCCAATATTTTGCTGCCTGAGACAGAGGAACTGATGCCCTTGCTTTTCCAAATAAAATACTCAGCTTGTGAAAATACTTGAAAACTGAAAAATTCCACAAGTGTATTTTTTCCCCCGGCAATAAAAATACAATATCATTGAGTCAGATATTTAAAATTTGCTTTCTTCCGAAATTATAGATGGTGAGGTGACCTCATGGAAGAACTTTTAAAGGATGGTGTGCTCTCCCCTTTGCTGTTATTGTGTGCCATCACGTTGCCTCTGACTTATGGTGAACCTATGAATGAGTGACCTCCAAAAGGTCCTGCCATATTAATAGACCATCTCAGTTCTTGCAAACTCAAGGCCATGACCTTTGTTGATTCAATCCATCTCACATTTGGCCCTCCTCTTTTTATGGTGTCTTCAACATTTTTCCTAGCATTATTGTCATTCTTGATTTGATCTAGCACCTACTTACTTGTTTTTCTGGGAGTCTGGGGAATCCACAAAACTCTCCTCCAGCACTATATTTCAAACAAACTAATCTTTTTTTCTGCCACTTTTCTACAGTCTGGCTTTCACATGTATATATAGTAATCGGGTACACAATAATGTGGATTATCTTGGCCTTGGTCTCCAGTGACACAGCTTTATACCTGATGAATATTTTTCTAGTTTCTTCATAGTTGCCCTTCCAAGCCTCATGGCTGCATTTTCCATTTTGTGGCTGCATTTTCTATTTGGACTGAATCAAGGTATATAAAATCTTCAGCAATTTCTTCATTTTTAAGATTAAAATGATGTCATTCTTATATAATCATGATGGAGGAGGAAGATTTCTATGACATTTCACACTTTCTCTGCAACCTACATTTGAATCCATAAGCAAATTCAAATGTGTTTATGAGTAATCTGGCCTTTCTCATCTGATTAGTCAAAAACATGTTCAAACCCACCCAAAAGCTCAAACACAGGTTGCAGAAAAAAATATGACATGTCATAGAAATCCTCCCCCAGTCATGATTCTTGTCTTCTTAATGTTCAATTGAAAAACTGTTCTAGCACTTTCTTTCACCTTTATTAATAATTATTTCATGGATTTTGTTTGCTTGTTTCATTTCTATGCCACTTTTCTCCTGATGAAGTGATCCAGGTCACTGCTACTTTCAGC
Organism: Pogona vitticeps; assembly: GCF_051106095.1. Lineage (NCBI taxonomy): Eukaryota > Metazoa > Chordata > Lepidosauria > Squamata > Agamidae > Pogona > Pogona vitticeps. The sequence goes on from NC_135785.1 coordinate 163,222,844, forward strand.
CACCATAGTGCCATCTGAGTACAGTGGTACCTCACTAGACAACAGCCTCGCAAAACGACAAATCCACAGGTGATTCGCAAAACAGTGATTCCAATGGGCGATTTTCGCTGGATTATGATTTGGTCCGTGCTTCGTGGACCGGTTTTTTGCAAGATAACGATTTTTACAGCTGATCGGCAGTTATGCAAAATGGCTTCCCTACGTTTTCGGGACCGATGCTTCACAGGACAGCCATTTTAACAGCTGATCGGCGCTTCGCAAAATGCCTGCCCTATGGGCAATCTTCGCAAAATGATGATGATTTTTCCCCATTGGAACACATTAAATGAGTTTCAATGCATTCCAATGGGGAAACGGTTTACACAAGATGATGATTTCGCTAAACAATGATTTCAATGGGACGGATTATCGTCGTCATGTGGGGCACCACTGTATCTTAAATTGCTTATTTTCACTCTTCTTTCATTTAAATCTGATCCAGCTTTCTGTATGATTTGTTCTGAAAACAGATTGAATAGATTGAGAGCTAAAAGGCACCCCTGTCTGACACCTTTGCCTATAGGAAATCATTCTGTCTCCCCATAATCTGTCCAAACAGTACTTTCTTGCAAAGAATATAGGTTATACATCAAGACAATCAAATGCTGAGAGACAATCACTCTTCCTTGAATACAATTTTCCATCAAGAAGCACGTGTCAGTAATACGGGAGTGGCGATAATTTATGAAGGAATTAAATGTTGCAGGGGTTTGCACAAAATTAAAAAGCAAAGAAAAGAAGATTCTGAAATTGTTGATTTCATTTTGGCAGAAAGTGTTTCTGGACATTTATTACACTAATTAAACCAATAGTTTATGTCCACAGTTCAAAACATACAAAAGACTTTGCTTTGGGATTCATGAAGGAATATATTTCCCCACAGTTTTAGTTCTGTGAAGAGTTGGTGAGCCTGTGGCACTTAAAAGGTTTTTCATGCAATCTGAAGAATCCTATAAAGGAAATTACACAGTGGTACTTCCCTCAGCTCAAAATGAGACACACATGGAAGTAACAGTCATGATGTCTGGAATGACAAGCTTAACTGTCAGGCAGTAACTGAAGAGCAGTATAGGAAGACAAAGCAGTCTTCAGAACCAGTCACCCTGCAAGGAACTAATGGGTGGTGATTGTACTTTTTGACATTTGCTGCTCCTTCTTTTCCAGTCTAGGAGAGAAGAACACACTGTAGCATTCTTTGCTGTTCCCCCACCCTCAGGGTTTTCTTCATTCAAATCCACCCTTATGGAAATGTCAGATGTGATGGTTTGTTCTAGCATAATGTCTAGAAGGAGGAGGAGAAGGAGGAGGAGGAGGAGAACAACAACAACAACAACAACAACAACAACAATAAAAAACTCAACTCTCTGCTAATACATATTATTATTTAAATCTTCGTTGTGCTTTCATAGTTTAATATCTGGGAAATTTGGTGTGGTCAACTATGTGTTCAAAAGGTTCCTAAGTGGAATCCCTTTTAATGCTCACTTGAGCAATCCTTTTGTCCACACTGGAGCTATAAAGGGGAAGAAGGAATTGATCTAAGTGAAATTGCACCAGCATCAATCCATGTATCATTCGACAGCATATCTCAGTGTGGGCAGGTTTTGTAATTCACTGTCATGTCCTTCCTTCCTTCCTTCCTTCCTTCCTTCCTTCCTTCCTTCCTTCCTTCCTTCCTTCCTTCCTTCCTTCCTTCCTTCCTTCCTTCCTTCCTTCCTTCCTTCCTTCCTTCCTTCCTTCCTTCCTTCCTTCCTTCCATAAATATTCTTAGACTAAATGTCCTAATTTAGGGTTTCCTAGGAAAGCTTGCCCCTTCTTCCCACAAGCCATAAGCCAGACATTTTTACCATTTCCATGCTGAACTCTTTGCAATGAGTAATCTTCTAATTCAGTTCTTTAAAACATCTCTGATTTATGAATGTGGGATATTGTGCTATTGTACCCACAATTCAAAGAGCCAGGAAATGGTCCAATATTGCTGCACAGTATCACGCCTGCATTGCAGCAGGATAAAAGATGCCGAACTACATAGCAAATAGAAATAGTGTGTGTGTGGGAGATGAAAATGGGGTAAAGAAAGGGCTCAAGCTGTAGGGGTGTGTGACGTTTATTACCAGCATTTACTGTTCAGTCTTGAGTATAGGCAAAGCTCACTACTTCTATCTTTTGTTCCCTTTACCCCATGGGCTGCCATGGACTCTACTCTTTGCCCAACTCCCACCTTTCCCCAAATGAATCCATCCAAAGTTGCCTGGCTGTCAATCACCATTGTATTCTCTGATCCTTTGGATTTATAACCTCCAAGACACCCAGGCAAAATCTGGCACTTCAGAGAGCCCCCCAATTCACTTCAGGCTTTACTTTAGGTTGGTTTTGAAATGGACAAATAATCCCCACATCACTTTCTTTTCTGAATACACACCAAAACTGAAGTATTTCCAAGGAAACATTTTTCCCAAGGGAGAGTATTCTCCCCCCCTGCAGAATTTTCTATTCTCCACAAATTCTAAATAAGAATTTGCAAAAATCGCATGTCTCCAAAGAGTCAGATTCCAGATCATTTGGCAATGCAGGGTTTTTTTCTTCACGTTCTATGTTATTCTCTTCTGCTAAGTGGCCAGGAGAAAACTGTTCTCACAATACAAGGGAGGAGGTTTGGAAGCGATATTTCTGGGAATGTGTGTAGGGTGTTAAGCCCTACAAATACTACAGGCATATATTTTCCATTCACTTTCACACTGTCAGCTATTTTCCTCAACAATATTATGTCCAATTAGGGATGCCAACTGGCTAGAAAAAAACAAGACTTGAAAAATAAAACCTTCCCTAGCCGGCTTCTGCTTCTATCACAGAAATTAACTAGTAAAGCAGTTCACGATGTACAGCTATAATTAGGAACCCAATTTGTTCATGTTCGCTATGCCTGAAGTTGGGTGAATAGTGCTGTGCTCACTAGCCCATCATGCTAGCCACACTTCAGTAGCAGCTACATATATACACAGGAGTAAAAGAGCACTAACAGCCTGGATCTTTTTCATGTTTTCCTAGTCAAGGTAGGATAGTAATGGAAATCAGCCCAAGATATTAGGATGCCAGAGAGAGAGAGAGCAGCAGCAGCAGACTGCAGGCTCTTCTACACCATTTCCCCCACTCAAGTTGCCCAATGCCAAGCACAGTATTTTGGGAAGTGAGGCAGAAAAGTGCACAAGCATCTCTCTCCATCCCTGGCAGGAAAAATGAAATGTAACACAACACGAGCGGCCAATAATCTGCTAGTCATTAACAATTAGTATCTGCTGCCTGGGGCTGCCACCTCCCTCTGTCCAACTGTAAGGCTGACCCTGCTTACAACTATTTCTCATGAAAAGCGAATGTGTGGCCACCAGGTGAGTGATGGGCAACAGCTATGTGCCATCCCCTTGTAACACAACTGACAGATGTGAGCAAAGGTTGCAGGTAGTGAACAAAGGGGTATGATAGGGTTTGTCCCTGCCCTCTTCACTTGCTAATTGTTGGTACGCAAATTAACAATAACATTTTGTATATCTTTATTTGTGTGTGTGTGTGTGTGTGTGTTGTTTCATTTCCTTCAGGCCTGGGATTGTGTTGTGTGAAGCAGGAGCAAGTTTGTAGCAGTTGATGGATTTTCCCCCTATCCTGCGGTTCACTGCATTCATATACAAGGGCATGAATGTCCAGTTTCAAAAATGTTTCCTCTTGTGAGTTGATTACATTCTCACAGATGCCCAAGGTAACACTGTTGTGGAAAAAGAGCTTTCAGGACTTACTTGATCCTTTGCCCTGCGAGTTGTGAATTTAAGGTTTCAGAGCTAGAATTATGCATGCGGCTTCAAAGTGGGCCAGTGTGGATACTGCAACTGATGTTCCAAAACTGTGTGGCAGATTCCAAAGCTTTGCAAACCAGATGTGTTCTCCTTAATACACATTGGTAGGGTACTAGAAAAGGTTTGTGTCTTTTTCATTGAAAAATCAAATTGAAATTGGTCCATTTTTTATTTCCTTATCTCCTTCTAGCTAAGCTAGAATGGTGTCGTAGTTAGCCTTCTATATGCTAGAATTGTTGGAATTTGGGGTGGGTGGATTTCTGGGTTAGAGTCCTTGTTTATCTATCCAGCACTGGCCAATCATTCCTTACAGCTTTTGAGGCTCAAGGAGAGTACTGAGTCTCTGCTGGGTATTCTATCCCTCTCTTTTGTCAGTACGTGGCAGTTGTTAGTTGCTGTTGATCTGTTCAGTTTGTTGCTAGTGTGTGTGCAGTAAAGAAAAAAGTATGCACAAGTCTGTGATTTCAAGCAATTGTAAGTGAAGATACTTTAAAAAATTCTTTCTCCTACAAATGTCTCAGAGTGAGTCACTGAGATTTTATATGCCAGTTAGTGAGAAAGGAGTGGACTCTGGGAAACTTGTAGCTATTCTCCTCTGTGGAGCTCTGTATAGCAAAAAGATAATTTTACCAGAAATTGAAAACCCTGCAACAGAAGCATCTGTTAATACAGATGTTAATTGAGAAAGTCCATAAATCCATTACCTATATAATTGCAGGAAAGGCAGTTAATCAACAATCCTATTTATTTAATTTTGTTTTTTTAAAAATATTTTTACCCCACATTTCGCCTTAAAAGGACCCAAGGAAGATCAACAGCTTTTAAATTCAATAACCTCATGCATAATTTACTGGGAGTAAGCCCCATTAAACACAGTAGAATTATCTTCTAAGTAGACATACACATGTGATTTCATCATATATCAATTAATGCTATGTTTGCCAGGTAGAAATCGATAGGATTCTACAGAAAAAATGCAGTCATAAACCTGACATTGAGCTGACTGCTGCTAGCACCACTGACAAAGTTTTCAGAGCTTTCTCCTTTGTAAAATGTTTGCATATTGATAGGTCTGTTGAGAAATTTCTGTACATCCACTGTATGATTCATGCATATTATGGAGCATTTCTGGAGCATGCCTTTTGTGGCACTCTCTCCTTTCACATGGAATTGTTGACCTTCATCATCACCCTGCACAGGGCTCCCAGCTCACCAACACTGCAATACCTGAGATTCTGGAAGTGGCATTTGGTCATGTCACAATGTTGTCAACTCTTGAAACCATAAGTATGATTTATGCAAGAGTAGGAGACACCTTTTATTGGACCACTTTTTAAAAATATCAACAAATATCAAGCTTTTGTGGATGAAATCCACTTCCTCAGGCTCTAAGTACACCCCTTTCATGGATAGTGCAGAAAAAATGTCCAGAAATTGGTATTTCATATTTGACAGAGATGGTCAGTTCTTCTAGCAAGGCTGAGCCTCTTACTGTTTCTGTAGTAAGGTTTGGATTTTTCACACCCTGGCTCTAGAGATTCGAAAACTTTTAATTACCTTGTGATCAACCTGGCTCAGATTCCTTGCATGAAACAAAGTTTTCTTTCCCTGTAGGGGTGGGAAAAGTCAGCACAAAGACTCAGAAGCTTTCAGTAGCCCATCCTCACAAGTGGCAGTGGATTTCATCCACAAAAGTCTGCTACTGTTTTATTTTATAGTGGCCCAATGAAAGATATCACTTACTCTTGCATTCATGTAACCTTCGGGACAACACTGTCCCTTTCCTTTTTTCTTCAAGTCTGTTGTATGTCGTTTTA